>NC_136418.1:8498239-9147128 GCF_052625555.1 Lactuca saligna | reverse complement strand
GCATTATAGTCATATTTCTTTGTGCACATAAGAAGTTGAACACAACTCTAAAGCGGTTCCGTTGTGAGTAGTGGCTAACATGCTAGAAAATATTGAAAATATTTTCAAAATATATTTGACACGATTTAAAATAATATTTTTGTGTAAATACACTTTTTGTAAGATTTAGAAAATCTTTAGTAATATTAAACTCATCTTCATATATGGTCCCTATGGTTTCCAAGATTATCAACTCTAGTTGCTAATATTTTTTTTAATCTTGTTGAAGATCTCTGTAGTTTTAATTTTTATCGTGGTTAGTCCCTTACCCACATAAAAAGACTTTTATACCCTTTTGATTTTTTTACATTTTTCTTTTTGGTTAATTTAGAATTTATATTAATATTTATATTATTAATAGATCAAAAAGAGCTTACACCATCATGCACCACCATTACCATCATCCCCACCCCAACCGTACTTGTCAGAACCTTTGGACTATCGTTGGAAAAAAATTGAGGGCTAACGAGTATCATCGTCGGCCTTCGATCATGTTAATACATAAAAGTGAACCTCTAGCAATCCGAGCCAAACCGGATCCGAAGTCAGAGCATTCTGAGATGAGAAGAGTTTCCGAAGCCAATCATGTTCTGAGATGAAGACATTTAGAAGTTAATCTTTTTGATGTGATAAGAGTCTGTACGGGCATTAAATGTCATTTGTCGTTTTGTTGATTAAACAATTTATAGGTCAAAGTCTAGTAAGTTAAGTCATAAGTCATAGTTTTGTCCGGTTTTTTGATTGATAAATGGTTTATACTATGTTTCTCCTTTACTATTTAAGGAGATGATATTTATTGCATTTAAGATCAGACATAGTATTATTCTCTTCATATTAAGCATAATTTCTCTTTCAAGTCTGAATGTTCTCAAAACATACTTATTGTTCTTAACTTTACTTTAGTGTGCTCATACTCAAACGTATCTTGAATACTTTGTTGAATATCATCTTCAAGTGTTGACTGGTTTACCAGACTTGACTGGACTTTACATAGTTAGAAGCAGACATTGATTTTATTGTTAATTTGAGGTTTGAGTTTTTAAACTTTGCCCGCGCAAACACCCTTGATCTTATAATTGGTATCAGATGCTGAGTGATTGTCATTTAAATCCACAAGATCATATTACATTTGATTTAAGATTACCTTGGTATCTTAATCATTTTTGTGTTTAGGATAAAAGTTCTATATACCACTTGAGCTCGAATATTGTAATTTCAATGGCTACTCTTAACCAAACACAACATATGTATTCCATGCAAATCGTAAATAGCGTGGGGTGCCTAACACATGCCCCACAGTTGGTTGTTGAAGAGTATGACCATTGGAAAGTCAGAATGGAGAGATTCTTGCTTGGAGAGGAAAAATGTGAAGAAATTTAGAGGTCTGTTAAAGAAGGTCCACATGTTCTGGTCAGAACGATGGTCCGAGATGTTGTTGCAACACTCTTAGCCTCTTAGGCCAAGAAGAATGTAACGCTCAGGATTTAACAGGTATTATTTTGCTATAATCTTAGTTAATTATTTAATGTTGTGATATTTGTGCGGGACGTACGCTAGGCGTACAAGATATACACACGGTGTACATGCACGAGGCGCGGATCGGGGAGCCCCCAAGCGTACGTTAGGTGTCGGGCGACCAGATGCAAACCCTAAATTTTAGGGTTTACCCACTATCTAAAAAACTTATTGTTGGATTAGGTGTCTAAGCCCATAACTATATTTGATATATACTTGACCCGATAGTAGCATGGTCCTTTTAGGTTGCCTACGCCAAAGAAACTTGATTGGATGAATTATGGAGAAAGATGTTGATTATGATTTATTAATATATTATGTGAATAATATATTAAAAGAGAAATCAATTTATTTAATTAATATTGGTAAAGAATTAATTTAGAATTAATTTGTGGTCAAAAGAGATTAATTAAATTAAGAGAACTGATATTCTAATTATGTGATAATTGCAAAATGGGTTGATGATCCCTATGGATAGGGGTGGACGAAATCTTATGGATAACCCATAAGGATTTCGCCCATGATAAGGATTCTGGAAGGATCTTACGAGCTGCTTAGAGCCTAAACAACCGCATTAGGTCTTTAACAGAAACCTTAATATCCCAGCTATAAATAGACCCCTTGGGCATCATAATTTCTGCCACTTGAACCCTAAGGATCTTAAAGCTGAAATTGGTATCCCTTCTCTCTCTCTCTCTCTCTCTCTCTCTCTAACATTCTCCAATTGCTTCTTGGTGTTTGTGATTGATTAGAGCTATTACACTTGTGATACTAAAGCTCTCAAAGGTTGAAGATCTTCAAGTTACAATTGAAAGGTAACATTCTAACTTGTTTATTATGTCAACTTCGAAATAAGTATGCTAGACATAGGGTTTATAAGCTTTGGATGATTATTTCATGTACAATTAGAAAAACTAGATCCAAAGTTTTAGGGTTTGCATGTGCACCATAAGATTGTTGTTATGCTCAAAACTCATCAGTCTTATGTCGTGTTTTTCTATTGTAGTTGATGAAAAAGTTAAATTTTCGAAGCTGAAAAGAAAAAAAAATCGATTTTGGTTCACAACGTGACAATAGCTTGTCACAACATGAAGTCGGTTCTGCTAGAAAAAAATTCGAACCTTTTGCTAAAATTAGATTTGGATAATTACCATAATTTGTTTTTCTAATTAAAATTCGTTTTTATTTGTTATGGTAATGCATATCTTAATCCAGTTAGAAGATAATTGTCAATCCATAAGATAATTATTAGTTTATATGATAAAGATAATTATTTGTATTTTTGATACAAATTATCTTGCCATAAATTGAACTAGGTTAAATTTAGATAATGAAAAATTAATTGATTAATTAAATTATTTTAATGGTGGTTGAATGGGTGTTCGCTCTCACCCACCACTTCCTTGATTGATGGAGGGTCATTAGTCGAACGGGTAGGATATGAAAAACTAATTCCTCATTAATAAGTATAATGAATTATAAAGTAACTAAATGTTTTCATAAATTCCCAATCTTAGTTACTTTAGGAAAAATGTGAAAATGTATGCTATTCCATGAAATTGCACTTTGCACTTTGCCAAGTCGTTAGTGGAGTGTGTGTGGTTAGCCAACACACTAATTTGGGACTAGCAATGGTGGCAAAGGGTGGCTTGATGTTTATCATAGATTGATGGAGCGTGTGTGGCTAACCAACACATTGATTAGGTGATAAATGATATCGAGAGTACCAATCACATTTACATGGTTATTCACACCTTCTTTGTGATCCTCGGTATTCCAGTCACAAACTTGAAGGGCATAATCGAGATTTAAACATGTCATTGAAAAGTTTAATGAATCTCAAAAGAATCTAGGAATTTCAATTCATTTAAAACTTAAAATCCTTTTCGTTTTTCATGGTGGAAATTGGTAAATCGTCATTTACCTAACTTCAAATTATTTGCAATTAAATTACGACATCCCTCTTTTGAATTGTAAATAATTGTGTTGGGTGTTAAATTGGGGATTCTTATCTAATCTAAACTTTGTCTTTTTTTTTTTCAGATGTCTACTTCAAACAATAACGCTTCTGGCTCATTCTTACTCATGAACTTGTGTGGGAGGGTGATATTTGATGGATCCAAATTTAATGATTGGATTCGCAACATTCGTATGGTCACCCATTACGAGGACAAAGAGTATGTTCTCGACAAGGAGCTGAAGGAAATTGACCACAACACGACTACTCCTGAGAAAATTGTTACGTATGAAACTCATGAGAGAGATGCTACGAAGGTTCACTGCATCATGCTCGCAACAATTATTGTTGAACTCCAAAAGTCCTACGAGAACTACTATCCATTCGAGATGCACCAAGATTTGATGGAAAGGTACCATCAAAGTGTTGTTGGGTTTTGAGCATACTAACACTCCTATGGTGTACCTGCAACCCTAGAAACCTTGGATCTATGTTTTCTCTAAAATACATGCAAATTTGATTTCCAAGGTTTACAACCTAACTAGCATGTGTGGATGCCTCAAGTGGTGTCACAAATCACCCAAAACAACTTGGAAATACTTGAGAGAATCTAATGCTTTGCTAGAATCGGCCCACCCTTGTTTCTCACACACACCCATCCCAATTCTAGAACCAAGGACCTCTTTATATACTATGGAGGATTAGGGTTACACCCTAATACCCATGACTCTTCATTTACCTAGGATCTATGGGTTAAAAGCTCCATGGACTTCCAAATACTCTTAGCCCATCCTAAATAAATCTTAGCCCAATCCATATATATATATATATATATATATATATATATATATATATATATATATATATATATATAAGAGTCCATATTTAATTAGCCTCTTTTGATCACTAAATTAATTCCAAATTTAATTCTTGATCAACAATAATTAAATAATGTTAATATATTATAACATATAATATATTAATGGATTATAAACATCTTATTTCTCAAAAATATATCCATACAAATTGTTAAGTGAAGTGCAACCCAAATGGACCATGTCGGGTCGGGTAAAGTTCATATCAAATATAGTTACAGACTTAGACACCTTATCCAACAAGTGCTAGGCAGGAAAGGTACGAGATCATCGCTACAATGATCACTACCAAAATGAAGGATGAAGAGTTCATCACGAGCCATTTGCAGAAAATGCAAAGATTCGTGGACCGCTTGCTGAAGTTGAATGTCAACTTAGATTTTTTTTTTGAAACGGCTAACGAGGAAGGGGTGGATTTCAGGTGGGGCCCTGAGCAGCAGAGGGCGTTTGAGACCCTCCGGCAGTGTTTATGCGAGGCGTCGGTGTTGACACTTCCCGAAGGAGTGGAGGATTTTGTGGTATTTTGTGATGCAACCATCACCGGCTTGGGGGCAGTCCTCATGCAGAGAGGACGAGTGATAGCCTACGCATCGCGGCAGCTGAAGCCGCATGAGATGAGATACCCTACGCACGATCTTGAGTTGGGAGCAGTGGTTTTCGCTCTCAAGATTTGGAGGCACTATCTGTACGGGGTTCGTTGTACTATATACATGGATCACAAGAGTTTGAGACACATCATGGATCAGCCGAACATGAACATGAGGCAGCGCAGGTGGCTGGATGTGGTCAAGGACTATGATTGCGAGATCCTTTACCATCCCGGTAAAGCGAATGTGGTTGCGGATGCTCTGAGCCGCAAATCAGTTGGATCCTCGACCCCAGCCAGGTGTATGAGGATAGTAGTGGATTCCTCACTGGTGGGTTTGATCAGGGATGCTCATATTGAGAGCATGAGGCCAGAGAACTGGAAGTTGGAGAGGATTAAGGGAGAAAGCGCTTGGTTTGTTCAGGATAGTCGCGGATTGTTGACCCGTTACGATCGGGTTTGGGTTCCGATGTCCGGAGGGGTCCAGTAGACAGTAATGGAGGAGGCTCATAAGTCTCGTTTTTCGATTCACCCGGGAGCCACCAAGATGTACCGTGATTTGAGTTCGAGTTATTGGTGGCCTAGTATGAAGCGAGATATTGCTTGGTTTGTTGAGAGGTGCTTGACCTGTAGGATGGTCAAGGCCGAGCATCAGAGACCGCATGGTAAGTTACAGCCTCTGTAGATTCCCATGTGGAAATGGGAAAGGATCGCAATGGATTTCATCACAAAGTTGCTGAAGACGGCAAGGGGGTTCGATGTTATATGGGTCATCGTGGATCGATTGACCAAGAGTGCCCATTTCCTAGCCATACGAGAGAGTTCGTCGGTAGAGAAGTTAGCCGACCTGTACGTAAGAGAGATTGTCTCTCGCCATGGGGTTCCAATTTCTATCGTTTCCAATCAAGATGTCATGTTCACTTCCCGTTTTTGGCAGAAGTTCCATGAGGAACTGGGTACACGACTGCATTTTAGTATAGCGTTCCATCCGCAGACTGATGGGCAGTGTAACGTCATAAAATTTCCAACCAAAAATTTTCATTTTTACAACCATCAAAACATGAGTAATAAGTTTAGATTCCAAAGTAACAATGTAGTCACAACCGATTACATAACAAAAGATAACAAAATAGTTTCCCTGAGTGTGTGTACAGTCACACTGGTGCCTTCCCACGGTCCTCACTAGTACCTGAAACACATAATACACAACTGTAAGCATAAAGCTTAGTGAGTTCCCCAAAATATAACATACGCACATACACCTTTCCAGGCCTTGACCTTCCGGTCCTTGTGTCTCAGGGGACTTCCGTCCCGACTGGGTAAACCTTTCGGTCCTACCCACATCAACCTTACAGTCCATATGACCACGCCTTCCGGCCCATATCATGTTGCCTTCCGGCCCACATCGAACATATCATACATGGCACATATAACAAATAACTTAACACACATAAGTCATATATCTCATATTATATTCGACCTTCCGATCACACAGTCAAAACCCTTCCGGGTACAGTATAGTGAGAAGACTCACCTCGTATGCCTCGCTAAGTCGCTAATCGTGAATCCTTAAATCACTCGAGCTCGAACCCTCGAGCTGCAATCCTCCTATGATATTATAAATCTATAATTATTACTTGTACCACAAAGGTGGGCCATCCTTATCAAGTCAACACAGGTTGACTTGGTCAATCGTCTTTGATCAATTTGGACTGGACTCGGCGAGTGCACACTAGTGACTCGGCGAGTCTACGCATTTTAATCAACTATCAAGGTTTTTCCCTTTTGTCTCGTCGAGTACTCCCCCGACTCGACGAGTTCCCCTTGGGCCTGAATCACAGGGCCACCGCGACTCAACTCGCCGAGTCGAAGGTCAACTCAGCGAGTCCCAACCTGACTCGGTCCACCTGTCAAAACCTTTCCAACTCTCTGCGACTCACTGAGTCGCCCTCAACTCGGTCCGGACTACACACAAGATGGTCTCAACGACAATCTTCAAGCGACTCGTCGAGTCTGTTCTTCAGACTCGGCGAGTCCATGCCATGCACCAGCTAAAACTGGCTTTTGCGGTCAGATCCGTTCCATACATACATAGATCTGGCCTTCCCAAGCTTATTTTTCATGTAAAGTCTCGGTCTTGGTTGCCATGCAATGCATACAAGGCTTATTTTGAAGAAACAACCTCTAATATGGCAAGTTTAGCTTCTAACTCAAAAGAATGGACATAAAGCTTGTCATAAGGGGTCTCCTGGACCTGCTAAAGTCCAGATCTAGGTTCCATATCTCCATGGGGCCTCTCATACTTTTAATTCAAGCCAAGAAATGCAAGAAGAAACCCTAGATTTGGCACATCAACACAAAACACGAAGTTTGGCTCTGAAAATTACCTCAAGAAGACTCCCTTGGTGAAGTAGCAACAGATCCAAGCTCCCCAACTCTTCAAGCTTGATCCTCTCCCTCCTTTCCTTGCAATATCCCACAAAATAATGAACAAAAAGCCTCCAAACACTCTCACAAGGGCTCACAGACGTATGGGGGCTCTTAGGGTTCAAGGTGGCCGCATATGAGGGCCATAAGGTCCTTTAAAAAAGGCTTAGGGCCGGGAAATTAGGGTTTCATTAAACAGCGCGGACTCGCCGAGTCCGGACGCGAACCCCCGCCCAAAACCGCAACCCGACTCGGCGAGTTCGACCTCCAACTCGCTGAGTCCCCTCACAGAATGTCAAAAATATATGAAATGAAGATACCTAGGGATCCGGGCTGTTACAATTCTCCCCCACTAGAATAAGACTTCGCCCTCGAAGTCCCGCTAAGCAAATAGCTCTGGATGCTGCTCCCGCATCTCACGTTTCGGCTCCCAGGTCATCTCTGATCCCTTCCGATGCTGCCACTAAACCAGTACCAGGGGTACCTCGTTGTTTCTCAAAACCTTGATATTCCGATCTCTGATGGCTACAGGTCTTTCGGCATAATTCAGGCTTGCATCCACCTGAATATCCCTTAACGGAACCACCGCCGATTCGTCGGCTATACATTTCCTTAGTTGCGACACATGGAAAGTATCGTGAATCTGTCCCAACTCTGCTGGAAAGTCTAAATGGTAGGCTACCCGGCCCACCCTTGCGATCACACGGAAAGGACCAATATATCGGGGTCCCAACTTGCCCCTCTTCCTGAACCGAATCACTCCTTTCCAAGGAGAGACCTTCAGGAATACAAGATCACCAACTTGGAACTCAAGCTCGGACCGGCGCCTGTCTGCATAACTCTTTTGTCGGCTCTAAGCGGTCAACAACCTTTGCCTGACCATCTGAATTTGCTCGGTCGTCCGAAGCACGATCTCCGTGCTACCCATAATAGATGGGGGTGCGACACCTCCGCCCATACAACAGCTCAAAGGGCGGCATACCAATGCTCGAATGATGGCTGTTGTTATACGAGAACTCTGCTAAAGGTAGATAGGTGTCCCAGCTCCCTCCGAAGTCCAACACACATGCCCGAAGCATGTCCTCGAGTGTCTGAATTGTCCGCTCACTCTGACCGTCAATCTGAGGATGATATGCCGTACTGAAATGTAATCTAGTACCCAACTCCCCATGGAATTTCTTCCAAAACCTGGAAGTGAAACGCACGTCGCGGTCCGAGATAATCGAGATCGGCACCCCGTGCCGAGATACTACTTCCCTCACATATAACTCGGCCAACTTCTCCGCAGAAGAGCTCTCGCTAATGGCTCGAAAATGAGCACTCTTTGTCAGCCGATCCACGATCACCCAAATCGCATCGACTCCTCTCGCCGTTCGCGGTAACTTGGTGATGAAATCCATAGAGATTTGTTCCCACTTCCATTCGGGAATCTCTAGCGGTTGCAGCTTACCGTGCGGTCGCTGGTGCTCGGCCTTGACCTGCCGACAAGTCAAGCACCTCTCGACGAACCAAGCGACATCCCTTTTCATACATGGCCACCAGTACTCCTTCTTGAGATCCAAATACATTTTCGTAGCACCGGGATGAATCGAGAATTTTGATCGATGTGCTTCCTCCATCAAAATAGTGCGCGCACCGCCCACAAACGGCACCCAAATCCATCCCTGAAAAGTCATAAGCCCTCAACCATCCGTAACAAATCCTGATACCTGACCTACAACCCGTTCTTTCTTCTGGTGTTCCAGCTTCGCAGCCTCCATCTGAGCCCCTCGAATAATATCCAGGATCGGGGCGCTATCCGCCCTACGGCTCAATGCGTCGGCTACCACATTAGCCTTGTCCGGGTGGTACAGGATCTCACAATCGTAATCCTTCACCACATCCAACCACCTCCTTTGTCGCATATTTAGATTTGGCTGATCCATCAAGTATTTCAAGCTCTTATGGTCCATGTAAATCGTACACCGAACCCCGTACAAATAGTGTCGCCAGATCTTGAGGGCAAACACCACCGCCCCAATTCCAGGTCGTGCGTGGGATATCTCGACTCATGAGGCTTCAACTGCCTCGAAGCGTACGCTATCACATGACCCCTCTGCATAAGTACCGCCCCCAAACCCGATATAGAGGCATCACAGTATACCACAAAATCCTCCATCCCTTCCGGGAGTGCAAGCACTGGAGCCTCGCACAATTTCTGACGAAGCGTCTCAAATGAAGACTGCTGCTCCAGTCCCCATGAAAACGTGACACCCTTCCGGGTCATCCTAGTAAGTGGCACAGTGATCATGGAAAAATCCTTGATAAATCTGCGGTAATATCCAGCCAAACCCAGAAAACTCCTGATCTCGGTGGGCGATCTCGGCACCTCCCACCTCAACACCGCCTCAATCTTGGCCGGATCGACCAATATCCCTTTCTGGTTCACAAGGTGCCCGAGGAACTGGACCTCTCGTAACCAGAAATCACACTTGGAGAACTTGGCATACAGTCTCTCCGATCTCAAAACCCCAAGAATCTCCCGCAAATGTTCCTCATGCTGGTCCCTAGTCCTCGAATACACTAAAATATCATCGATGAATACGATCACCGACCGATCCAGCATCGGTCGGCACACCCGGTTCATGAGATCCATGAACGCGGTCGGGGCATTAGTGAGCCCAAAAGGCATCACCACAAACTCATAGTGCCCATAACGAGTCCTGAAAGCAGTCTTTTGGATATCCTCCTCGCGAACCCTCATCTGATGATATCCCGACCTCAAGTCAATCTTGGAAAACCAAGAGGCCCCCTGCAACTGATCGAACATATCGTCGATCCTAGGTAGCGGATATCGGTTCTTAACCGTCAACTTGTTCAACTCCCGATAATCGACACACATCCGATGGGAACCATCCTTTTTCTTGACGAACAAAATTGGCGCTCCCCAAGGCGAGCTACTCGGTCGAATGAATCCCTTTCCCAACAGCTCCTGAAGCTACGAGGATAATTCCTGCATTTCCGGCGGAGCGAGACGATAAGGCGCCTTGGCGATGGGCGCCGCTCCCGGAACCAAATCGATACGAAACTCCACTTGCCTCTCCGGAGGCACACCTGGTAACTCTTCGGGGAACACATCCGAAAACTCGCATACGACCGGAACATCATCAATCGAATTGGGCCTCTCCGCGGTCACTCGAGTATCCATCACATAGGCTATGAATCCATCGCAGCCCTGCTGCAAACTCTGCCTCGCCCTGGCCGCCGAACAAAACGCCGACCCACACCGGGTCCCCTCGCCATAAACCGTGAGCACTCCCCCACTAGGGTCTCGAATCATCACCAGCTGTCTCTCGCAGTCAATGACTGCTCCAAACTTGCTCAACCAATCCATGCCCACAATAATGCAAACATCCCCCATAGCTATAGGGACCAAGTCTATAGGAAACTCGACCCCAAAAATCTCGAGCATGCATCCTCGAATCACCTTGGTGGCGTATACCGCTCTCTCATCCGCTATAGCAACTCGCAGGGGACGACTCATCGTCTCCCGGTCGATATCGATGTGCTGGCTAAAAGCCAACGAAACAAAGGACCGACTCGCACCCGAGTCGAATAATACCAAAGCAGGCACATGATTCAAGAGAAAAGTACCTACGCAGATAGTAATATAAGCATAATATCTCAGCATAAATGTAAATACATGAAAGAATACATACCGGCCACGACATCAGGCGCCGCGCGGACCTCCTCCGCAGTCAACTGGAAATCTCTCCCACGAGCCTTCGGAGCCTCGGTCTTCACTGGCCGAACCTCAGGAACCCTGGCAGCAGGCGAAGATCCCTGACGAAGCTGGGGGTACTCGGCCTTCCGATGGCCAGTCTGGTTGCAATGGAAGCAAACCATGAATCCCTTGGGGCAATCCCTCGCAATGTGCCCCTCCTTGCCACACTTGTAGCAAGCACCCGATCGACATGCCCCCTCGTGACCCTTGCCGCACTTCCCACAAGTGCGACCCTTCTGACCTCCGGACCTCAAATCAGCTGTAGCACCTGGTTTCTGGTATGTAAATCTTATTCGAACATTTCCCATTTTTGCCTTGGACTCGGCGAGTCATGAGTCCGACTCGCCGAGTAGAGACGCGACCCAGGTCACGTTTTAAGTTGGCGACTCGGTGAGTCCATATCCTAGACTCGGCGAGTCGCCGTTGTTGGATGAAACCCTAAGTTTCAGGGGTTTGCACCCTATTTAAACGACTTAACTGCCCCAAGCCAGCCCCCATTCACCCTTAGAGCCCTGTATACCTCGTCCTAAGCCATTCCTTGAGAGTTTGAGACTTTTGTGGGTGTTTTTGAAGGTTTTGAAGGAGGAAAGAAGTAGATCCAGAAGAAAGAAAGCCAACCAAGCAACTATTGTGTTCTTCCAGCAGTTCCTTTGAGGTATAACCCGTTTTCCCCATGATTCTATGCTTAAAACTTCATTTGGGTCTTTCTTGGTCAAATCCCCAAGCTTGTATGTGCATTATATGTCGTATTAAGATGTTTGGCCTCTGGATCTAGGCAAGATTGAGCTCCAGGAGCTCAGATCTGTTAGCTTTATGGCCCCATGTTGCTTGTTAGCCCTAGATCTACCCTTTTAAGGCATTTTGAACCCTAAAATCCATATTGGTGAATATCCACACGTAAAGTTGGAAACTTTACGTGTGATTTGTGTCCTAGAAGTCCAGATCTATGAATGGCATGGACTGAAATCGAGCAAATCGGTGTATTTGGTGGATGCATGGCGGCGACTCGGCGAGTCGTATAGGTGACTCGGCGAGTCTGGTCGCGAGTCACCGAATTGGTCCCTTCATGATGTATCGAGTTGAGCCGTGAGTCACAGGGGGTGACTCGGTGAGTTGGGAGCTGAACTCACCCATGTTAGGACTCGGCGAGTCCAAGGCAATCTTCATAGATCAAGAACAGACTCGACGAGTTGTTCATACAACTCGGCGAGTCTTAGCATATGTGTTCTTCGGATGAAGATGAACTCGACGAGTTGTTCATACAACTCGGCGAGTAGGATGAAGGAGTTGAATGTCAGTTTAGAAGATGAACTCGTCGAGTCATAGCCCAACTCGACGAGTAGAATCAGGGACCCAGGACAATTGTCTGGACAGGGACTCGGCGAGTGGAGATCCACTCGGCAAGTCGGGTCAACTAAAAGTTGACTCCGAATTGACTTAGGGCTAGAACAGGGGTAAAATGGTCTTTTTGCCCAAAAGGACAGTTAGCAGTGTATGATTAAGTATATTGTGGGAAATACAGCCGGGGAGTTTCCGGAGCCGCAGCAGCAGTAGTAGGTGATCAATTCCCACGCAGACCAGCAGCTATTTCGAGGTGAGTTTCCTTCCAGTAGTAACGGGTCTAAGGCACCAAGGCCGGCCCGTATAGACGAGACGTTAGTATTAGAGTGTGGGCCGAGCCCGTATCTCTTAGTTGAGTTGATTATGATATATGCCAGTATGATAGAATTATTTACACTTGTTGTCTGTGCGATACTTGTATGATATGAGTTGACGGTTGAGTGTGGGCGAGGCCCGTATCTCTCCGAGAGTGGAGTGTGGGCTAGGCCCGTATCTCCCAGATAGCGAAGTGTGGGCGGGGCCCGTATCTTCACGAGTGTGGGCGTGGCCCGTATCTCTCAGAAAGCGAAGTGTGGGCGGGGCCCGTATCTTCACGAGTGTGGGCGTGGCCCGTATCTTCTAATTGAATGTTGTTTGTTATGTGCTTACGGTTTCAGTTTTGGTTTCAGGTACCTCCTCAGCTAGGGGAAAGGAGTCGGCGCGGTAGCAGCATGTCACACACACACTCTCCGGTTTCCGCATTTACGAGCTTTTCTGGGATTGATACTCTGATATTCTTATTAGTTGTATGTTTTGGTTTTCAGACATGGTTTAGTTTATATTATGGATGATCGAATGATGTTTTAGTTATTAATATTTTCTAAAGTAACGCTTTTAAACAAAAAAAAATTGATGTGAAAATTGGGTTGTTACATCAGCGGACTTGGTCCGCTTGGCTGCTGGCTGAGATTGAGTCGGTCGCCGATCCACCCGTTGAGACTCGGCCTCCTCCCTGGCCTGGGTCTCCAACTCGATCTCACGCTTCCTGGCATTCGCCTGAAGCTCCGCAAAAGTCTGATATGACGAGTTTGATACGAACTCCCGGATATCTCTCCTCAGCACTCCCAAATACCGGCTCATCCGAGCCTGCTCCGTGGACACCTGCTCGGGGCAGAACATCGCCCTCTCATGAAACTTCCGTGTGATCACCGTAAACGAATCATTACCCTGCTTGAGGGTCAAGAACTCCTGAACCGACCGTTCCCTCTCCACCGGGGGAACATACTCGTCTCTGAACATAGCAGTGAATCTCTCCCAAGTTACGGCTGAAACCTCCGCAAGAGTGAAGTTCGCCGTCACGAACTTCCACCAATCCTTTGCTCCCAGGCGGAGCTGGTTCAAGGCGAACCATACCCTCAGATGCTCCGGACATGAACAAGTATAGAAGCATCCCTCGATATCAGCAAATCCATCTCATCGCGGCAATCGGATCCTGCGTCCCGTCAAACTCTAGTGGCTTCGTGTTGCTGAATCCCGGAACAGCAACGAGTCACCCCCCTGTGGTCTGGCAGCGGCCACAGCTGCGGTAGCTGCAGCAGCGGCAGCCTCAGTCAACGCGGCGTACCGCTCATCAAACGTCTCCATTAGCGTGGTCTTAATAGACCCAAACATCTCCGGAATCTCGGCCCGGACCGCTGCAGCTACCTCCTCATGAATCATCTGACGAAGCTCCTCGTCAGTCACTCCACTCGTACCAAGTCTGTGTCGTGGTCCAACCATGATGTCTCTGAAATACAACATAAAAATATCAGAGACTCTACCGGCATAATCACACTCGATAACGCAGTCCCGCTCAGTTTCCGATACTCAGGGATTCTTACTTCGGCTGCCCACTGACCCGGTGTCCTTGGTAGTACGGGCCCAATACTACCAATTACACCGCGTCGGTATTCACCCCAAGTCCTCCTCCCCAAACCCCGGATCCTGAGCACTCTATTCTTGTCATACACTAGTTACCCACTCGCTCTCGAGCACCCCATAGAAACAGGGTTCCCTAGACTAAGGAATCACAAAATCAGGCCACTCTAGTCCTAATATGTATACCTAGTCTACTAGCATGCGTATCATATCATAACATGTCTCATAACACATATTGTAAGAGTAATTTGGGGATCTTTACCGTTCGGGCGCTGGCTGACCGTACACACTTTTTCTTCTTTGGTCGTCTCACTTATCAAAATTTATTATTTATTTATTTTTTTAAAATTTTCTCAAATCCCCGGTTTGAGTTCAGTTACGCCCGAAGGTGTACCCGAATCCCTCAAACCAAGGCTCTGATACCAACTTGTAACGTCATAAAATTTCCAACCAAAAATTTTCATTTTTACAATCATCAAAACATGAGTAATAAGTTTAGATTCCAAAGTAACAATGTAGTCACAACCGATTACATAACAAAAGATAACAAAATAGTTTCCCTGAGTGTGTGTACGGTCACGCTGGCGCCTTCCCACGGTCCTCACTAGTACCTGAAACACATAATACACAACTGTAAGCATAAAGCTTAGTGAGTTCCCCAAAATATAACATACGCACATACACCTTTCCAGGCCTTGAACTTCCGGTCCTTGTGTCTCAGGGGACTTCCGTCCCGACTGGGTAAACCTTCCGGTCCTACCCACGTCAACCTTACAGTCCATATGACCACGCCTTCCGGCCCATATCATGTTGCCTTCCGGCCCACATCGAACATATCATACATGGCACATATAACAAATAACTTAACACACATAAGGCATATATCTCATATTATATTCGACCTTCCGGTCACACAGTCAAAACCCTTCCGGGTACAGTATAGTGAGAAGACTCACCTCGTATGCCTCGCTAAGTCGCTAATCGTGAATCCTGAAATCACTCGAGCTCGAACCCTCGAGCTGCAATCCTCCTATGATATTATAAATCTATAATTATTACTTGTACCACAAAGGTGGGCCATCCTTATCAAGTCAACACAGGTTGACTTGGTCAATCGTCTTTAATCAATTTGGACCGGACTCGGCGAGTGCACACTAGTGACTCGGCGAGTCTACGCATTTTAATCAACTATCAAGGTTTTTCCCTTTTGACTCGTCGAGTACTCCCCCGACTCGACGAGTTCCCCCTGGGCCTGAATCACAGGGCTACCGCGACTCAACTCGCCGAGTCGAAGGTCAACTCGGTGAGTCCCAACCTGACTTGGTCCACCTGTCAAAACCTTTCCAACTCTCTGCGACTCACTGAGTCGCCCTCAACTCGGTCTGGACTACACACAGGATGGTCTCAAGGACAATCTTCAAGCGACTCGTCGAGTCTGTTCTTCAGACTCGGCGAGTCCATGCCATGCACCAGCTAAAACTGGCTTTTGCGGTCAGATCCGTTCCATACATACATAGATCTGGCCTTCCCAAGCTTATTTGTCACGTAAAGTCTCGGTCTTGGTTGCCATGCAATGCATACAAGGCTTATTTTGAAGAAACAACCTCTAATATGGTAAGTTTAGCTTCTAACTCAAAAGAATGGACATAAAGCTTGTCATAAGGGGTCTCCTGGACCTGCTAAAGTCAAGATCTAGGTTCCATATCTCCATGGGGCCTCTCATACTTTTAATTCAAGCCAAGAAATGCAAGAAGAAACCCTAGATTTGGCACATCAACACAAAACACGAAGTTTGGCTCTGAAAATTACCTCAAGAAGACTCCCTTGGTGAAGTAGCAACAGATCCAAGCTCCCCAACTCTTCAAGCTTGATCCTCTCCCTCCTTTCCTTGCAATATCCCACAAAATAATGAACAAAAAGCCTCCAAACACTCTCACAAGGGCTCACAGACGTATGGGGGCTCTTAGGGTTCAAGGTGGCCGCATATGAGGGTCATAAGGTCCTTTAAATAGGGCTTAGGGCCGGGAAATTAGGGTTTCATTAAACAGCGCGGACTCGCCGAGTCCGGACGCGAACCCCCGCCCAAAACCGTGACCCGACTCGGCGAATTCGACCTCCAACTCGTCGAGTCCCCTCACAGAATGTCAAAAATATATGAAATGAAGATACCTGGGGATCCGAGCTGTTACAAGCAGAGTGAGCGGACCATTCAGACCCTCGAGGATATGTTGAGGGCGTGCGTTATTGATTTCGGTAAGAGTTAGGATTCCCACCTACCGCTTGCAGTGTTCGCCTACAACAACAGCTATCATTCCAGTATTGGCGCCCGCCTTTCGAGCTGTTGTATGGGCAGAAGTGTAGGACCCCAGTCTGCTGGGGCGAGGTTGGGCACAAAGTGATGGGTCGGACAGAGGTAGTTCTGCAAACTACCGAGATACAGCAGATTAGACAGAGACTGCAGACTGCTCAGAGCCGGCATAAAAGTTATGCCGACCGACGCCGATCTAAGATGGAATTTCAGGTGGGTGGCATGGTTCTTTTGAAGGTCTCACCTTGGAAGGGCGTGTTCCGCTTCAGGAAGAGGGGAAAATTGGGTCCCAGTTACATTAGGCCGTTCAGGATTATTGCCAGGGTTAGTAGGGTGGCTTATAGGCTAGAGCTTCCGGAGGATCTTAGCCGGATCCACAGCACATTTCATGTTTCGCAATTGCAAAAATGCATTATGGACCAGGAGGCAGTGGTATCGTTGGATGACATTCAGGTCGATGAGCGTCTGAACTATGTGGAGAGGCATGTGGCTATTTTGGAAAGGAAGAAGAAGAGGCCATATTTACCTCAGCTAGCATCCGTTGGAGGTATCAAAGTGCCATCTCTACTTCCCTTTTTTCCCTTTTGTTGAGTTTCTAAGGCTTTTATGGATTTTCAAGCTGGTATGATGAACTATGGGCTAGATCTGAAGTTGTAACTTCAGATCTGGACCCTCCTTGGATTCTAGAAGCATAAAGTCATAGTCTTGGTTGTGATTAAGGTCCCTCCTGAGCATGAAGCTCCATTAAGACCTTAGAATAAACATTTAGAGCCTTTAAGGCCATGCATGCACGTAAAGTTTGCAACTTTACGTGATAAGCATGCCCTAGAAGCTTGGATCTGTGATTTGGAGCCGTTACATGGCTCAAAACAAGTCTGTATGGAAAGAGGACTGAATGGACCCGACAAGTCGCAAAGTTGACTCGGCGAGTCACATGAAGATGGTCGTGAGCTCAACGAGTTGGATGAACAACTCAGTGAGTCTGATGAAGATCGTCATAAGACTCGACGAGTTGAAGAACAACTCGGCGAGTCGGATGATTTTTCTCTTGGATATGTATGAGTGTGTATCCATCGAGTTGCAAGGAGGGAACTCGACGGGTGACCTTAAGTTTGATCGAGAGTCAAAGGAACTCGACGAGTCTTTCCGATGACTTGGCGAGTTGGAATGCACTCTGAGAACTCGGCGAGTACCCAAGGGTACTCGGCGAGTTAAGGTCAACATGGACTGTTGACCTTGACTGAGGACTTTGACTTTGTCCAGGGGTTGACTAGTAGGTTATGGAGCACCTTATAAGGTTAAGGACTTATGAGTATGTTGTGCTATGACGATAAGTGGTGGTGCCTGTGTCAAGTGAACCGAGAGTTGGAGTTTTCCTTTTGAAATTGACATCTGCAAGGTGAGTTATCTTCACTATCGATAGGGTCTACGACACCAAGGCTGGCCCTTAGTTGTTATTGTTATGGTATGCTATCTGTGGTTATGATCTGTTAGACCGGAATTAGGGTAGACAGTATGTTATGCTCTTATGATCCATAGGGATTGGTATGTTAGTGACCTGCTAGGTCGTTACTCTAGTTACAGGAGATTTCTATGATTGATGATCAGTGAGTCAGATATGTTTGATGTTTGTATATGTCAGTATATGATAGTATGCGCACATGGTTATTTGTGTGTGGTTGGGTTGAGGCGGTCCTACTTTGTGCTGAAGGCCAAGATACCCTATGAGCGGTTCGGGGAGACTGTAGGCCCACATGGTGGACCAGTCATACTAAAGGCTTGAGATAGATTCAGACAGACTATAGGCCCAGTAGGGCGGTCCAGTCAGGCCGATGGCCCAGTATGCATGTTGATTGATTGATTGATTATTACTGTTATGGTATTGCCAGTGTAGTATTGGTATTTTGGGGGTAGCTCACTAAGCCCTCGGGCTTACAATTTTCAGTTTATTGTTTCAGGTACTTCAGGAGATCGTGGAAAGGCGAAGGTGTGACCGTATCGCTCCTCATCCTTATGTTATGATTTTTGGGACACTGATGGAAAATGATTTGAAAATATTTTGTAAACAATGCTATGTGGTTTTTATTTATGATTTGAAGTTTAAATTTGATATAAAATTTATGGTTGTTACAGTCATTTTCCCGGGAAAAAACAATTTTTCGATCCTCACCTTTTAATATTCATTCTCGACCCTTAACCTTTATTTCACAAGAGGCCCATTTCATAGTGGGGGTTGCGAAACATAAAAACCGTATCATATAAGAACAAAAACAACATCATTAAGGCCACAAATGCATTTCATAGTGGCCATACCATTTTGTCGTCGGGACCATAACAAAATATGTGAATTTTTTGCTAAATCTTGATAAATAGTCGAGAAAAATGGTATTTTAGTCATTTTCTCTATAATAGTTAAGCTATTTAAACGATTTTTCTAAGGATTTAATAAAAAATTGTTCACAATTCACAAATTTGTTGTTATGGAAACCTTAATTTTTTTTGTCGCGACACAGTTAGTTTATAAGATAGTTTATTTTTTGAGATTTTTGGGTTGTCGTCTTTGGTAAAAAAATTAAAAATTATAAGCTAGTTTTTTGAAAAGCTATTTAAACTAGTTTTTTTTTTATAATTTTCCGATATACCCTTAATTATTTATATATAATTCATTCTTATGTCATTTTATATCTTCCAACTAATTTTATAAAATACGTTTTTTTATTAGTTAGTTTTTTAACTATGGATCGGTTTAGGTAGGTCGATCATTTAAAATAAAAATAATAATAATAAAAGCTTAACAGCTCAACTTTTAGGGTGTATTTGGCCTTCCTTTTCAAACAATTTTTGGGCTTTTAACTTTTTAAAAAAGTCCAAAAAATATTTAGAAAAATAGAAAAGTTCTTTTAAATCGACACCAAACTATATTTTCGGCCCCCCAAATGAAAGATTGAAACTCTGCCATTAGAGTAGCCCGACTGAGTTAGAGGCTTTTAGATGTGATATCAAATAGTCTCATAGGTTGAGTCAACCTCTTACCAGAACCACGAAGAGGCATATCAAACAACCCTTAAGGATTATGTAAATGAGCAAAATACAAATGAAAAAACAGATCCACCCCATGAAGTTACTAAAAAATGGATTATGTAAGTTACTTCTTTAAACACTAAATTAATAAAAAAAAAAATAACATCATGTAAGCTTACCCTACAAAAAATAGCATAACTCATCCGAGTATATGCACGTATATATTTTTATATATACACATGACATGATATTGACAATCAACACTTGTCAGTTTCCATAATCGGAAAACTTCACAAAAAATGGCAATGTACTTTGTTTTCCGTTATAACCTAACCCAACTCATGCCAAATTCCAAAAAGGGTATTAAGTATTAACCTTTTTTTATAATTTTGCAAGAAAGATGATTTGAAAAGTCAATAAGTCAACGAGTTTTATGTGGTCAAGGCACTAGGGAGGTTAGAAAGAGAACCAAGAACCTTACCCCCAACATCCGGGAAACATTCGTGTCCAGGTAAGGGACTTACTTTTCCGTCCTCATCGACTTTGACAGGGTATTTAAGAAGGTGGCCTTGTAGAGGGGTAAAATCGTCCGATGTGAATCTTGTCCAATTTTCTTCTGCTAAATTGTTTACATTTTGCACACAGTCTAAGCTTTGTGGCTCCTTGATGTGGTCTTCAATTCCCATGTGTTCTGCCCATAATGACATTCTATATCCGTATACCTAATCATTGTTTTTCTTCTAATGAGAAGGGTATTTTCGTCTTTTTGCATAATAAAAAAATTTAAAAAAAAATACTAACTTGACCACGAGGATGGTCTTGCTTTTGAGTCCACGTGTGATTAGGCTGATAAGCGCCCATAGCTATCTCTGTATCTCTTGAACCAGCCATTGATCTTTGGTTGATGTTAGCAGATCCTAATATCACATACTCATCATCTACAATCATTCCTTTAGCATGTACATATATCATGAACCTTCCGTTTTTATAAGAAGCCGAAACCTGAAATTTTTATAAATAAAATAAAAACAGTAGAAACATGTGTTATAATTATATATGCAATGTTGCATCGTTATTTACCGAATTACTTCCGGAAGTTGAGTCTTCTTCTTTGCCTCTTTCACGGTTCCCAAGGCAGTAGAAATTTAAGTAGTCTTGTGGATGTGCATCCGTGATTTCTGAATTCTTTAGCTCTTGAGCTATAATATCGTACATCATTTGCATAGTTTGTCCCTGGGAGACCCAACCACAATTAATTAATCCAAGGGTAAAATGGTCATTTTATCATTTTATGAACTAAAATGAGTAAATTACACGAATGGTTCCTATGGTTTGGGGTAATTTTCACGTTTGGTCCCTAACTTATTTTTTTAACTCAGAACGTCCCTACAGTTTGTTTTTTTTTGCGCGCTTGGTCCCTATCTTACCTAAAAAGACTATTTTGCCCTTGAGTTTTTAATTTATTTAAATAAGGTGGGGTAGGTAAGGTAAGGTGAGGTGGAAGTGGGGTTGGGGTGTGTTTATTTAAATAAACTAAAAAATCAATGGCAAAATAGTCTTTTTAGGTAAGATAGGAACCAAGTGCGCAAAAAAAACAAACTGTAAGGACCTTACGAGTTAAAAAAATAAGTTAAGGACCAAACGTGAAAATCACCCCAAACCATAGGGACCATTCGTGTAATTTAAACTCAATTAAAATCTACCTGCCAGAATAAAATTTCTTGAACAGGGGCAGAGGTGGGATGGCCTTCAGGCCACATTGGAATGATGATGTAAACCGCAAATCTCTCATTTGCCCTTATCTTACTAGTAATCTTTAATGTAATCTCCATTGGTATTAAATGATCAGCACCTAACAATACAAAAAAAAAAGTAACCATTTTCCTCAAAATCAAAAAAGGATAAAGTAACACATTAATTAATTAAGATCATAAAATGAGAAAAAAAAATTCAAAATACATGTTATGAAATGTAGAAGATTGATGAAGATTTAGATAGAAAGTGCACAACCTGCATCTTTATGAGATAGCCATCCGTATGATGACCCGAGAAAATATTGATTCTCAATATAGATGAACTTCTTTGCAGATCTTATGGCTTGAATGTAGGCTTTTTGAATGCTCTTATCAATCACAAGATGTTTTGCACAAACTAGTTTCTGCAATACGTAAAAGCAGTTATTTCAACACTGGACATGTCAATATATATTCAATTCTTGTAAAAGATTTCGATAATGTCAACAAACTAGTTTCCACCTATGTGATTCAAACTTTTTTCAAAAGGTTTCAACCACTCAACTTTCAATTTGGTTCCATTGTTGTAATATCGTGTATTTATTTTGTTGACGTGGCAAATTCATTGATACAATTTCATAACTGGTATGAAGTTGAGTGGAACAAGTGTGAAATTTGATTGATACTTAGTGATAATTGTCTCATTTCTTTGTAACAAAAATAAACCTGATTTTCAGCTTCTCGAGCATCTTTTGGAAATCCTCTCAACGAGCCAGAATCGATTGAGCGGAAAACCTGTGAATGAGTTAAAGAAATCGCAATAAATCAATTTTGAAAAAGAATTACAGAACAACGATTAGATTTTGAACAATTTTTCTCATATTTGAAGAATGATGAACCTGAACATGCCAGTTTTGAGGATCGTTGTCTCTTGAAAGCCATGAAGCAGGAGCATCTTCTGGAAGATCAGAGGAAGGATTGAGTATCCATGAAATGCGTTCTATTTTAAGCAACGCATCTTCATGACAATGAGATATTCTTTTGAAACGGCGTCCAAGTTCAGACCATCTTGTGGCTTTTCTCCATCTTTGCTCGAAGTTTGTGAGAACATCGTATGCAGCTGGACCATCGATTTTGCAATGTAAATCATGCCATGGTTCCCTTGGAGCACGTGTACCTGACTATTTATTCATGATTTTGAAAATTTTACCCTAATTTGGATAGCATTTATGTAATTTACTAGATTTTTCGTACTACAGTGTTGTAATACGAGAGCTAAAATAGACAAAAAGGTTGAAAATGTAGTTGAAATAATGATTCATAAACTTACAGAAAATGTTGGATTGTGAAAATCGGTGGCGAATACAGTGTCGACATCTTGAAATAGACGATGATCTGGTGTGTCATAGCGTCCATCGCAGAGGTCCAATCCTCCAATAAAAGCGGATATTTTCCTGTAATTTCCTTGGGCGAATGTATCCACTATCACACATTTTTGATGATGAGTGTATAGAGTTCCAACAACCTGTATGATTTAAAGGGACCAATTATTATCAAATATCAACCTCGGCTATAAGCTACCAAATTAATAAGATTATAATAAAAAAATGAAATGTAAAGGGTTACTTTTAGAAAACAAAACTATAATGTCAACTAGTTGCATGTTCATTTCATTCTATATAATTATATAAAGTAAAATGATGAACATTATTGTGACTTTTAGCTGTTGTAGATTTTCGCATTCATACACATGGACAAAATGTTATTAAAGAAACCATAATAACCTAAAGTACTAGAACCTTTTGAACTTGCACATGGCAATAATCTAATAGAAAATTCTGTGAATTGAACACGTTAATAAAATATGGAAAATGGTCAAAAGAACATGCCTGTTGTTTAATAATGCTAAGCTTAGTGCTTGCATATCGGGGAGACAATACACAATGTACAGATGAGTGTTTGAAAAACTTCCGAGTATCTTCATCATGAGTTTGCATCACTCCTTCCTGTTTACACAATATTAACAAAAAAAATCATAACAAAGTCAAAGACTTCATATCTTCTTTTTCTATTTGTTCCTTTCCAATTTCATAATTTCTACTTTTGGTCATGATTTGGCACATTTTATTATTTTAAAACCTTTGTTTGAATGACAATGTTTTCGTCTTGACATGTAAGACAAATGTTTGTTAAATTACCTAACCTACGCATTAATAATAAAACTGATGGAATATCACATACCAAACTCAATCATATTGTCTACCCAATTCAAGAGCATCAATTAATGTGCAATATAATGTTTGAACATTTATTTTATATTTGATATGTCCAAAACCATTGCATATAACTCAAATTGTAACAACAGACGTGACACCTTTTTTGATAGTTAATTCACAGAAATATTATAAGATGTGTAAAAAATTCGATTTAATGTAAGGAATCATGAAGAATAAGATTGAATGAACATGAAGTAAAAACCCATAATGCCAGAAGGGATAATTGAACAAATACCGTTTTAATGAAGAATTTGTTGTGTGAAGTCTTATCATCCCAAACAAGCAACAAAACCCTCACACCTTCTTCTGATTTGTACTTCAACAACTCACCAAGAGTCAAATCTCCACCATTTGGCAATGGCATGTTTGGCTCTCTGATCAGCTTCACCTTATCGTAAATCGACCACCCAACAATGTACACAAGATGATGTGCTTCCAGTATAGCATGACAAATATCTTCCCAACACCCCCTCTGCTTAAAGAAATTACACTCTCCACCCTCTTCTCCTCCATCCAGTTCAATTTCCGGTAACGTCCCTTCCACCGTGTGAGCATCCTGATACAGAGTCACACTCCCACCGGATCTCACCGGAAAATAACTATCCCTCAAGCAAAAGGACTCCTCGCCCTCGATTGATTGATCGTTCTGCTCTTCACAAGAGGTATATTGGAGCTGTAATCGTATCGCGCAATTAGGCTTTGGTTGTTTACCAGATGGACCGATAATTGGGAACCAATCGTCAATAAGCTCCCCGGATTGAATCCTTTCGGCGGAGATCATAGCCACACCGATCAATTCAGCACCGAAAACATCATTATCTTTTATTTGAATCTCCACATGAGTTACCGGATGCGCGACTGGCGTAACGAAATGCTCGTCCCACACAGGGTCCTGTGAGTTAGGGATCACGCGCGTCCGTGCGACGGTGGCACCGGCGAGACAGACGGATGCGTACGGGTCACAGGTAACGAATCTACGTCGGCGCGGCGTTCCTTTCTTCGATGACGCCGTCGGTGGTTTCGAAGGTTCGAGAGCGTTTAAGCAACGTCGAACACGTTGCGTCAATACGTCCATGTTCGGCAAACATTGAGCTTCGGATATCGTAAATTCTAAGACTCCATGAAGATAAATGATCGGATCTGAGTCTGAATCACCGCTACCCATTAGCAACAACATTGGATTTTATTTTTATTTTTTTGCTCTGTAAAATGTGATTAAAGGAAGTGCAATGGCGTTTTCTCACGCCGGAGAAATTGACGAAGGTAATAAGTTGGTGGTGCCGTCGCACTTCCGGCGTACTTCCAGCGGCGGAGGATACTAAAAATGGCAAGTCTGCGGCGGAGAAGGTGGTCGAACTATTGGGCAACGAAATCGTAAAACTCCTGAACACGTGCAGAGCCAAATTAGAATTTTAAATATTTTTGAATAAAAAAATGTTTACCAAATAAACATAGATTGCACACGTACGTTGAAAGCCTTTTGTATGATCACTTCAAAAGAATAAAATTTTATTGATTGTACATGGAATTGGTTGTTAATAACTTAATTTAATTTTAAAACTAATATTGTTATTTATAATAAACTGTTAAATATTATTTGAAAATATATTCATAAAAAATAGAATTGGTTGAGAATATATGTATTTTTAGAGCAAATTGCAAATTTGCAATAGAAAATGATTAATCTAAATATCGTAAAAGAAGCCTTTCGTGTTGACCTGTCAACAATTATTTTCTAATTGTTAAATATAAATTATATAAAATAAATATTTTATATACTAAACTTATTATAAAATATACGTGGTTAAGATAATTAGTATTTTAATAAAAATAATTTCAAATGTAAACATTTGAATATATTTAATATCTAGATTTCAACATGCTTAAATTGCTCGACCAAAATTATTTTTAACTAATTTTTTAATAAAACGTACAAGGGTGTATAAATATTAGGAATGACTAAAAGACTACAATTAATGGTGCCCTATTTGTTACTCTTCAAGCTTTTTTTTTTTCCTTACGTGTGAGTAAGTCTTTTCTAACAAAAAATATCTCAATGAATATATATGCAATTGTGTGAAATCAATTTCCCAGAATTGTATATATTCAGCATTACAAAACCAAAATTGGTGTATAATATTTATTTACAACATTCTTCAAAAGAAAATACATTTAAAGAAATCCTTGTGACCATTTACACATGACTCAAACAAATCAAAAAAATATTAAATAAAAGAATTCTCCACAAAAAAGACCAATAAATCTTATAATTCCAAAAAAAAAAATTAAATATCATGCAATTGAAGAGGCTTAAGTTGAGGCATGGTTCTTCTCTTCCACAGATTAATTTCCTTTCTTGGCTCCAAATTTAAACCTGCAACTGTCATGAATTTATCATCAAACCCTTGATTTCTCATCACCACTGGAGCAGAAGAAGGCATTTTAATCTCTTCATCATCACTTTCTTCATCGGAATAATAACTCCGACCACCGGAATCCATGGCTGCAGCCTCTAATTTTGTCCAATCAATATTCGAAAGCTTACCCCGACCACTAGAAAACCGCTTCATCGAGCTCAAACTTGGAGTTTTGTCAAGATACAATGGAGCCTTTGACCTTTTATCATCAAGATCTGGTTTTCTTCTACTGCTGCCGGGGGTAATCGAAATCCCACCAAATATTTTCTTAAACCCTAACTTTTTCTTGCTCTTACTTTCAGTTTTCGATGAATCTTCATCATCCTCGACGTTATATGTCCTCGCCGGCGTGAAAGATGTTGCTCGTGAAGCTTTATCTTTGGGTTTTACTTTTACAGAGTTAGTTGCTTTGTTGCCGTCTACGCCGTTCCCATGGCGGCGTTGTAGCTTTTCTTTTTGATGCTTGCACTTGACTTGACCCATGCATGAAACTCTTGGGGAAGTGGGTTCGTAGATGATGGTGTAATCTGAATTGTTCTTGATTTTCCGGCGAGTATCAGCCGGAATCATGGAAACCAGGGGACCGGAGAAGCCAATTCCGAGATTGGATTTATGGGTTTTTTCCGATGATCTCTTGTCTTTCGCCGGACTGTAAATCGGAGGGTTTTGAAACGTAACCGATGATGTTGCTCTTGGTAGAAACTTCAAGAGTGTGTTCTTTGCTTTTGCTGATGATACCTTTTGTTGATCCATTTGCTTATGTATGATCGAATCTTATCTTCAAGAATGAAATAATGACTAATGACATACTTTTTGGGTGTATATATATTGTGATCCAAGGAAAGAGAGAGGAAGGTAGGTGGTGGGGGAGAAAAGTCACGAACTCCGGCGATATGAAGTGAGACAAAATTAGGGTAACGTGTTTAGAATAAAAAAGTCAATAGTAAAACTTAGGTTAAGTTAACCTAGTTTGACTCATTTGAAGGTTATTTCATAAAACTAGCCCCTACACTTTTGATAGTTTAATATACGGTCCAAAACTTTCTTGGGTTGTTGTATATACATATGTAAACATTTTAATTGACAATTGTTGGATGACTTGGATTAGGTATAAAAGTGGATCGGACACACAATTTAACTTGGGTCTTGGTATATATATTACTAATTATCATTAAACATTCTCTAACAAACATTGATTGTATAGGAATACTCGTCTTTATTCAATTTTACTTAACATATTTATCTAATTGCGAGTTTTAAAAGCAAGAAAATACATCATGTTTATATTATTTTACCAAAATATGAATAAGCATCTTTATGTATAGAAACTTATACCTTTTTACCAAATACTATATGTAGGACAAAATTACAAAAATAATCTTTGCCATTTGTCAAAAGTAACAAAATCAGTTCCTGCTAATTTTTTTGATGCAAATGGCCCCTGTGGTTTGCAAAACTTGCATAGATGGTCATTTTTACTAATACCGTTACTATTATGCCGTTAGAGACTGAATTCGTAAGGGTATTTTCGTCTTTTCAAGTATAAAGGGATTGAATTTGAGACATTTACTAAACCATACGGATCATTTTTTAAATTTCTTTGAAAAAATAATTAAATTGCTAAGGGGAAGGCTCAAACTCATGATCATCATCCCTTAAATTACCAAAGCCTTAACCAATTGAGCTGAATGCTCTTTTGGTTTATTCTTTTTTAAAATTAATTTATATACTAACAAAATCGTTAAAACATAAACAATAAATAAATTATAAAAAAACATTTTTTTACATATTTTTTTTTAAATAAAACAAAATGTATTTTAGTTGTACTATAAAAAAAATAGTTTTTTACAAACAAATTGTATGTATTTTTATGTATTTATTTTATGTAAATTATATATTTTTATCTTTAAAAAATACGTTTTCGTATAAAAAATATGTTTTTTGTAAGAAATGTTTTTTTTATGTCTTTGAAATAGTAATAATTAACACTACTCATGACATTAAAAAATGTATAAATACTTTTGGGTCGCTAGTTATAAAACCGTTTTTTCGGTTATTTGTATTAGAAATAAATTAACAACGATTTTGTTATATATCTAAACAAGTTATACGGGTTTTTTTATAGCAAGAATAGTGTTGATAATTGTTATTTCAAAAAGATATATCACTATGTCTTTCCATCTTCATTTTAAACATACGATTTAGAACTTGTGATTAAAATGAAATATGTATTTTAAATAAGATATATCACCAATACGTTTTTTTAAATACATATAAAAAACCTTACGTATCTTAAATAAGATATATATATATATATATATATATATATTATATATATATATATATATATATATATATATATATATTCGGTTATATATATCTAAACAATTTATACGGTTTTTATGTTTTTTTAAATACGATTTAGAACAATATGTATTTTAGATAAGATATATACGCATAAATTGTTTAGATACATAACAAACTCGTTGTTAGTTTGTTTTTAATACATATAACCGAAAAAACGATTAGAACTAGCGATCCAAAAGAATGTATATATTTTTTATGTCATGAGTAGTGTTAATTATTACTATTTCAAAGACATAAAAAACATTTTTTACAAAAACGTATTTTTTATACGAAAATGTATTTTTTAAAGACAAAAAATATATTTTTTACATAAATAAATACATAAAAATACATACAATTTGTTTGTAAAAAACTATTTTTTTATAGTACGACTAAAATACATTTTGATTTATTTAAAAAAAAAGTTATGTACAAAAATGTTTTTTATAATATATTTATTGTTTATGTTTTAACGATTTTGTTAATATACAAATTAGTTGTAGAAAAAAATAAATCAATAGAGCATTCAGCTCAATTGGTTAAGGCTTTGGTAATTTAAGGGGTGGAGATCATGAGTTTGAGCCCTCTTCCTAGCAATTTAATTGTTTTTTTCAAAGAAATTTCAAAAATTGTCCCTGTGGTTAAGTAAATGTTACGAATTCAATCTATTTATACTTGAAAAGACGAAAATGTCCTTACAGATTCAATCCCTAACGGCAGAATAGTAGTAAAAAAGGATCATATATACAAGTTTTGCAAACCACATGGGCCATTTGCATCAAAAAAAATTAACGTGGACTGATTTTGTTACTTTTGACAAATCACATGGACCATTTTTGTAATTTTATCTATATGTAATGAAGGATATTCATTAGCAATTTATGGTCATTATTGAATTTGTTCAAACTTTTTTTTTATCAATTTATGTATGCATAAATTGGTATGCTTTAATTAAATTAGTGTTCTAAAGCCTGAAGGAAAAAAGGATAATATTATGATTCCAAAACCTATGAATGTTGGTTTTTAAAATAATTAATTTTGTTACCCATAAAAGATTAAAATAGCATGTTGTTGTACGTGTAACTTCCATCTTGATATCGACATTTCTTTGATTTGCAATCTAAGGATTCACAATCATTTGTCCTTTGAGCTTAACAAAACATTCACGTGTAACAAACTTACTAATATATGTATCGTTTTACCAAAATGTAACATTAATTTGCTCTGAATGTTTATAATCATGTATCCGTGTACGTAACCATAGTATGATGAACTATGTTGTGGTTTTTTTAGGTCTAGCCACTAAAATGATTGTGTTTAATTAATCAAACTTCACATTTAAAATTTGGAGGAGACATGCGAAACAAAACGAAAAGTAATGGGGTGGGATGTAAATAGCCATGCTGTAAATCTCCAACTACGACTAAACTAGAGTTCTGACTTCCAGCTAAGCATGTAGACGTGGTAATCAACATTACTAATTATTTATTTCTCGTATGAAACATAAAGGTAACGATAATTATTGACTTTTGCAATCTTAAATTCTTTATGTTGGACTGTGAGTTACTCTATTGCGGCTAAATAAAATATTAAATGTTTTTAATTGTATTTTTTTAATAATAATAACAATAATACAAATAGCATTCATTCTTAAATAAAAGCATCGCTATTAGTAAGAGAAAACTTGTCACCCCTCGATCAATTTTTGCCATTTTTTTTTTCAAAATAGTTAAAAGAATGTTATTGTATTTAGGATTTTTAAAGAATTCTAAACAAATTATAATATGTTGCGCGTTTGACCTTATTTCACAGTCATGGTAGGTGGCAGGCGCAGGAATAAATAAAATTTTGCGAAAACCACGTGAACGTTATATACGCATAGCACACGTCCGCGATTTGCACGTGTGCAGAACATTGAAAACCAATTCTAAAAGTTTATTTTTGATCCATCCATTCTTTGGTGAAAAGATTCGTTTTTAAGTTTTCTCAAAAGGATTAGGTTGCGTTTAGTTACGGAAAAACAATTTTTATTTTCCGTTTTTTGTTTTTCCTTTTCAATTTTCATTTTCTGTTTTCATTTTTCATTGAAAAATTTAGAGAACGCGTTTAGTTAAACTTATTCATTTTTCATTTTCAGTTTTAGAAAATTAGAAAACGTGTTTAAATGTCTATTTTTCTATCGGTTTTCATTTTTAAAAAACGGTAGTGGTAGTAGGGTGTGGGTGGGGGCGGTGACGGTAGCGGGTCGGCGGCGGTGGTGGTGATGACAGGCGATGGTGGTGGCGGCGTCAATTTTATCAGTGGTGGTGATGGTGGTGGTGCTAGTGACGGGTTAGTGGTGGTGGTGGTGATGGTAGGTCGGTGATTGTTGTGGTGGTGTTGGGTGGGTGGGGGTGCGAGTGTGTGTTTGTGTGTGTATGTGTGTTTGTGGGGGTAGGTGTAGGTTTGTGTGTGTGTGGGTGTGTGTGTCTGTGAGGGTGGGGGTAGGTGTGGGTGTGTGTGTGGGTGTGTAGGTATGTACGTGTGTGTGTATGGGTGGGTATGTATGTGTGTGTGTTTGTGGGTGGGTGTGTGTGTGTGTGTTTGTGGGTGGGTGTGTGTGTGTATGTGTGTGTGGGGGGGTGGGTGGGTATGTATGTGTAAGTGTGTGTGTTTGTAGGTGTGTGTGTGTGTGTGGGTTGGTGTGTGCATGTGTATGTTGGTGGGTGTGTGTGGGTAGGTATGTATGTGTGTGTGTTTGTGGGTGTGTGTGTGTGTGTGGATGGGTATGTATGTGTGTGTGTGGGTTGGTGTGTGTGTGTGTGTGCGGGTGGGTGTGTGTGTGTGTGTGCGGGTGGGTGTGTGTGGGTGGGTATGTATGTGTGTGTCGGGGTTGGTGTGTGTGTGTGTGGGTTGGTGTGTGTGTATATGTGTGTGTGTTTGTGGGTTGATGTGTGTGTGTGTGTGTGCGGGTGTGTGTGTGGGGGTGGATATGTATGTGTGTGTGTGGGTGAGGGGTGTTAAGGTGGGGGTAGGTAGAAGTGGATGAGGTGAAGTGGGTGTGTGTTTATAGAAAAATTTTGGAATTAGAAAAATATGGAAAACAATGATTATCAGTTTTCCAAAATTTTCCAACTTGTTTGTAATTTTAAAAAACAGAAAAATTTCATTTTCCGTGAAAAATTTAGAAAAATAGACGAACTAAACGCGTTTTCAAAATTCTCATTTTTCTTGGAAAATTTTTCCGGAAAACGGTTCATTTTTCCGCAACTAAACGCACCCTTAGGTTGCGTTTAGTTACGGAAAACAGTTTTCATTTTCCGTTTTTTGTTTTCCCTTTTCGGTTTTCGTTTTCCGTTTTCATTTTTCATTGAAAAATTTAGAAAACGTGTTTAGTTAAACTTATTCATTTTTCATTTTCAGTTTTAGAAAATTAGAAAACATGTTTAGATGTGTATTTTTTCTATCGGTTTTCATTTTTAAAAAACGGTAGCGGTGGTAAAGTGTGGGTGGGGGCGGTGACGGTAGTGGGTCGGCGGCGGTGGTGGTGATGACTGGCGATGGTGGTGGCGGCGGTAATTGTGTCAGTGGTGGTGATGACAGGCGACAGGGGTGGTGGTGGTGCTAGTGACGGGTTAGTGGTGGTGATGGTAGGTCGGTGATTGTCGTGATGGTGTTAGGTGGTTGGGGGTGCGAGTGTGTGTTTGTGGGGGTATGTATGTATGTGTGTGTGTGTTTGTGTTTGTGGGTGGGTATGTATGTGTGTGTGTGTGGGTTAGTGTGTGTGTGTGTGTGTATGGGTGGGTATGTATGTGTGTGTGTTTGTGGGTTGGTATGTGTGTGTGTGGGGGGGTGTGTGTGTGTTTATGGGTGGGTGTGTGTGTGTGTTTGTGGATAGGTATGTATGTGTATGTGTGTGTTTGTGGGTGGGTGGGTGTGGGGGGGGGGGGGGGGGGAGGTTGGTGTGTGTGTGTGTGAGTGGGTATGTATGTGTGTGTGTTTGTGGGTTGGTGTGTGTGTGTGTGTGAGTGGGTATGTATGTGTGTGTGTTTGTGGGTTGGTGTGTGTGTGTGTATGTGTGAGTGGGTATGTATGTGTGTGTGTGTGCGGATAGGTGTGTGTGTGTGTGTGTGCGGGTGGTGTGTGTGTGTGTGTGGGGGGGGGGGTAGGTAGAGGTGGATGGGGTGTAGTAGGTGTGTGTTTATAGAAAAATTTTGGAATTAGAAAAATATGGAAAACAATAATTATCAGTTTTCCAAAATTTTCCAACTTCTTTGTAATTTTAGAAAACGGAAAATTTTCATTTTCCGTGAAAAATTTAGAAAAATAGACGAACTAAACGCGTTTTCAAAATTCTCATTTTTCTTGGAAAAATTTTCCGGAAAACGGTTCATTTTTCCGCAACTAAACGCACCCTTAATATTTATGTCCCGTTTATTTGTATTGTTTTATACAGAAATTATCTTTTATATTTAAGTTAAATCACTACGTATTATTTTATAAAGAAATTATCTTTTATATTTAAACTTGAGTTCCAGCTCCACATATAGGAACGGATAAATTATGTAGCAAATTTTAGGCTTATAGTGAGGGCTTTACTACAGATCTACGATGTTTTAGACAATTACTTTATTTATTCAACATATTAGCGATGAGTTACCGAGATATTAGCTACGGGACTCGCAATTGTTTATCGACGCACCCCCATCCCTCGCTAATTAGTCGAAATTGAAGGCATTTAGCAAGGGATCGGCTACGGATCTCACAACTTGTCCATTTTTTCCATATGGTACACGTTCAGCGAGAGAACGCCGATGGAAATTATATTTGGGGTATGTACGTTTTGTTTTACTATCGCCAATCTCTTACTGAAATTGGCGCAACCCAATTCCAGTTTCACGAAATTGTTGTAAGCTTCCTTCCCACCCAAATATGTTTTATCACTTTGGAGTAAGTTCCCTTCACCATGTTAACTTAATATCATTATCTCCGTTCAAACAGATGACGATACCATTCATCATTGCTACTTCTGATTCCGTCAATCTCCATACCCACCATAAAATCCATAAAATCTAAAAGTAGCTTTCGTTCATCGAGAAGCACTTGGCAAACTTAAATCAAGATTCTTTTGGATACTTGTTCTACAAACCTATTGAGAATAATATATTTGTTTCCCGTAAGGCAGTCTTCTGAGAAAGTGATCTAATATCTCAAGAAACAAGTGAGAGTCAGATTGATCTTAATGAGATTCAAGAATCAACCAATGAATAACATGCTGAGGAATCTAATATACCTCCACTTCCACCTCGTAGATTTGATAGAGAATGTCGACCACTAGAGTTTTATGGATTCCATATTACTTAGGAGGATGACAACCTATTGGGTGATAATGAATCGTGCAACAAGGAAGCCATGATGAGCCCACATGCTGCAAAATGGAAAGAGGTAATGAAGAGCAAGATTCAGTCTACGTATGATAACGAAGTATGGATAACACCGTAAATTTTCAAACAAATTTTTCGATTTAAAAAATCACATAATTCTCATTAACACATTTCACAAAAACCCCAAAGTGTTAAATTATCAAAAACACATATCCATAATTGGTTAAATAAAACCCAGGATCCTCAAAAACATAACTCCATCTCGTGTGTATAATCAAGTCGGCGCCTTCCCGCGATCCTAAGAAGTACCTGAAACACATATCACATAACACGGTAAGCCCAAAGTTTAGTGAGTTTCCCAGAATACCACACACATCTCATTAGCTTCTCATGGCTATATCTCGAATAAGTCCCTCCGGTCAATATGTCTCAGTGGAAACCCTCCGGTCCCACAACTTAGGTGGACCCTCCGATCCTAACTCAGTAAAGCTCAGAATAATACACAACATAAATCACAAAGACATAATGCAGGATATCACAATACTCAATATAAACATACAATACCCTCCGGTCACACAAAGTTACCACTCATGGTAAGTATAATGAGAAGACTCACCTCGGATGATGAACAGCTTCTATAAATGTTGTTGCACACCAAGCTCTAACACTGAGCCAAACCCACAATTAACCCAATTAGGATCTAAGACCAAACCCTCACTAATTAGGAATAAAGATAGTCCACTAACCGGCCTATAAATAACCAAGCTTATTGGGCCCACCAAGGCCTAATACTAAATGGGACCTCCTAAGGCCCAACCTTTAAACTTAAGTCCAAATGGTAAGCCCAACACAAGGGCCCAAGAAATATATATATTCATCTGATCCAAAGTCTCCAATACAGCAAACCCAAAATCCAAGCCCAACACTTAAGGCCCAATATGAGATTTAGCCCAAAACGCCCACAGCGAGATTGTGCGGGGCGTACCTCCCTTGGTACGCTCAGTGTACACACAAACCCTGATCGGGGAAACTAGACCAGTACGTGGGGCGTAATGCTCAGGTCCAAAAACTCCATTTTTTAACTTTACCACTTCAACCCAAAGCATCCAAACCTCAGGGAAGCTTCGTTACAAGCTCCTAATTGATAAAGTTGGTGACTTTATCAGTTTTCATGTCTTAATGGGACCTAACTTCCAAAATAACCACTAAGACTCTCTTAAATCCTTTTAACACGTGCATGAATAAATCTAGACGACCAAGTTCTCATTTTTATGAATCAAGGCAACCAAATACACTTATAAGGACAGGAGATTTACTCTGGAGTTCCAAACTCACAAAGTTCCAATCTCGGGACATAAAACCCTAAAATGGACCCAAAGCAAGAACTAGCACAACAATGAGCAAGTTTCGAACTTTATACCTCTGGAAGATGCACCAATAAGGGTAGAAATCAAATCCACAAGCTAGAAGCACAAGCTATCCTCTTTTAAGACTCCTTCTTCACCAAGAGTTTCACCAAAAACACTCAAATGAGCCATCACACTCACACAAGCCATGAAAACAAGATTAGGGTTTTGAGAGGAGTTGGATGCTGGAAATGGTGGCTGAAAATGAGGCCATCATGTTCCTTAAATATGATCACCTTAAAATATTAGGGTTTACATTCTCTTCCTAGTACGCCTAGCGTACCCTCTAGTACGCCCAGCGTACTAGGTGGTCTCTACGTCCATGCTACGCACATATGTACGCTGAGCGTACACATACTTACGTCTGCGTACTCATTTGCCACCCATTTCTCAATATGAACTAATCTTGCCAAAACCTCAAACTAGCATAGCTTCTTCGTTATAACTCTATTTCCAACGAACCTCATATCCATAGAAAGCTGGTGAGAAGCCACACGCTTCTAGTAACTCATTGCAACCTCAAGGCTTTCTCATGCCCGGGTTGCAGCCCACAAACCCTAAATCACAGACGATCTGAAACAGGATGTTACAATTCTGCCCCACTTAAATTTTATTTCGCCCTCGAAATCGCTCCTTATCATTACTCAGATCCAATCAATTAGCTTGAGAAGCATAACCGAATATTTGAAACATAAACGATCTCCCCAAGACAACCAAAACCAATCGAAACCCTCCAACCCAAAAAAGAATGAACCCTTCGTCGTTGCAGAACCAACTCTGACTCTCCAAAACTTGGAATCTGTAGTGGTATGTCTCCCCGACTGACTACCTATGTGGTATATCCCCATGTCATTCGCTCATTGAATAACAAACCCTATAAAACATCTCCAACTCTGATTACTTTGTCTCAACTGATGGAACAAGTTGTTGACCATAATTAGCTGCTAAACATTTATGCCCAACATACCAGTCGACTTTGACCGAAATCCAAAGAAATGGGGGTCATCTCGCACCAAGTACCAACCTCCGATACTGCTATCAGAACCCATCTGAAAACTTGTGCCCGACATACCAGTCGACTCTGACCGAAATCAAAAGAAATGGGGGTAAATCTCGCACCAAGGGCCAACCTCTGATACTGCTATCAGAACCCATCTGAAGAGTGAACCTAAATACTCTTTCCTCAACACTAAATGAAGACCTACCGATCCACATTGAAATCGAAACTCTACACTAGGTCCGACCTCCCGTCAGACAGAATCATTTCACTACCGACCCCGGGATGGTTCAGCTCCGGCCCCGAATTCGATGACCATGCATGACCGAATTATCCATTGATATATGGAAACATAACTTTAGCTGCCTCTCAATGCTTGACACCAAATTTAAATACAAGATCGACTCCCGACCCAACAGTTAAATCTCCAAGGCTACCCTAGCCCATTTAGCAATACGACTTCACAATCGTCCTATCCAACCAACCTGATTCATCCAATCATACGGAACTCTACAATCACGAAGTTCTCTTTACCCTAAGCAATTACTACAACCGATATGAAATTTCACCCCACATACGACCTCATCACCTACTACTTCTACTTCATGCGTGTTGTAGTCCTCCTCTAACCAACGAACCGATTCACCCATGTCTAAAACATCAAATGGGAAACACATCCACTCATAATGAAATCCATATGAAACTCCAAAATTCCAACATGCTCGTCCTCCACACAGATAGAGCCAAACTCTTCCACAAAAGTCTGGTTCAACATAGAGTTGGAACCACTCGTCCCAACCTAGTACTCAACTCACGACCCACGTTCCACGAATCTACGCATGCATTACACCTTGATCCTTCCAATTTGCAACAATGTCTCTCTAACTCAAAACACAATGGTTTTCGACCGTTGCTGAGTGTCACACCCCCAAACCAGAATAGCGGAAACATTCGGGGGTGGGTGACTTCACGTAGTACCATAACAATTGAATATCATAAAGAAAGTAACACAATTATCATATATATAATAAAATGTACATTGTTGCGTAATACATGTTTCCAAAAGAATATTACAAATATGATGATTTAAAATGTTTGATAATAGACGCCTTAGCGTTCCTTCTTCAAAAGCTGGTAGTTACCTGTTATTACTAATTCCCTGAGAAATACAAGTAGTTTCGAAAAAGTGTGAACAATAAAGTTGGTGAGTTCATAAGTGTTTTTGTACTGAAAAAGTATGTCTTTTTAGAAGAAAATAGATGAACGTAGTTTCTAGAAAATCCAATATTTTCCACATATAGTTTGAAAAGCTCCCAAAAGTTAGAGGGCGTTAGTATCTTTCGTACTTAAATGATAAAGATGAATTTATACTCAAAATAATGTAAATACTGAATGCATTCATGACTTTCATAAATCAAGCTTATTTTTATACTTCCATGTGAGTCTTATAACCATACTATTGACACAGACTGCCTGTAGCAACATTCTTCAGGTGTTGTAGTGTTACGATATTTGTCACCCTAGACCTGCCGGTCTAACTGTATCTAACAGTTTAGGTGCGGGATTGTCAATCCCGTATAGATGTATACACAAGTATCACGCTCTCCCTCCAAGAGATTATGGTTTATAATACAGGACTTGAAATGCATACTTGAGAGTACGTTGAAGTTGAATATCTCACAACACTTAGTATAAATAGATTTACGATAGGAAAGTCTTTAATTCACTTCAGATGAACGTATTTCGTTTTTCAAGATGTTTATGTAAGAATGTATGAATAACTCGCAAACTATACCCGTTATAGTTTTTCAGAAAGTGTGTTCCATTTGGTGAAAATAACTTGGTGAAATACTAACTTTTTACGTAAAGTAAGATGTTGATATCGAATAATAATAATATAGAAGTTGTATTTATATCTATGTAAAACGATACGTTTTCTTGTATTGTACTTGTATTCCCCCCTAAAACATGAAAAGACGTGAAAAGTAGGGGTATGAACTCACTTGTTCGGTTTGAAGATAGTGAGATTAGGATCGAGCAGAACTTCAACTGCGGAAAGCTGCATCTTCGAGCTTCTCGAGGATCTCGGTAGTGCAGAACTGATGTGTGTGAATTCAACTAGTTTTATCCCTACTTTTTATTAATAATTTGAGCACACAAAGGCAGTGAACCTGTCTGTAAGTGGTATAGATTGATAAGTAAGGTATCGAACTCAGGGAACGGAAATTAAACTAATAGCTAATTTTAACTAAAACAAATAATAAAAGTAAATGGTTTTTCTCTAGTTTTGCAAGACTAGAAACTTAAACAAACTAAATTTAACTAATTAACTAAAGCAACAACTATTCACCAAATTTTGATAAAGATGTTTCTATTTAGGTTCAACCAATTCACTCCTATGGTTATTTAAGTTAAGGTAGATTAATCGCTATTGGTTACCAATGATAGTAGTTAGGTTCATGTTCATTACTCCTAACCCTTAGACAATTAACTAATTTAAGCGTTGGTCAAGTGTTTAAACTAATTAATTCCCTAGATTAATTATTTGGATTAAATAAGATTTGTAGTGGTCAATTAAGTTATTAATTCAATTAACCTCTTGTTGATGGTTTCTCAACAAGCTCACACATTAATCTTCCTATTTTCTTATTAATCTTAGTTTCATACTCATTACTTCCAAGCATATGTTTTAGCATTCACATAGACATATGAGGTCAACAATTAAGTGATGTTCATGCAACCTAATTGCCTTCCAATTAACAGAAAATAGTAGTGATTAACACATAAGGTTCTTTAACAAACTTAATTTAATAAATCACCAATAGACAATTAAACAAAATTCAATAATTAAACCATAGGAGTTCTTTGGTATTCCCCAAACAGAAACAAAAACGGGTTTAGCTCATAGTTGCAGTAGAAACAAGCATAAAAACAACGTTTTTGGAAGCAAACATGTTTAATTCCTAAGTCTAAGTGGTAGAATCAACCTAATTACTTGAATTCTTCCAACTCTTGAAGCTTAGGGTTCTCCAGCGCCTTCTGAACCTTTTAGTCGCAGCTAATCCTTCAAAATTCGCCAGGGGTTCTGTCCCATGTGATAAGGATTCGTCTTTTAAAGATATCCCAAAACAGAGGGTACTCGGCGAGTAGCAGAATCAACTCGCCGAGTAGGTCAATACTTATCCGTCTCTAGATCAGCAGTCGTACATATCTCCTGGCATCTCATCGCGTACTCGCCGAGTAATGCCGACCTACTCGCCGAGTAAGTCTCTCTTTCCATTCTTTAACCTTCACTTGCTTTCCCTTTTCTCCTTTTTGCCTCCAAACATATCTTTTGGACTGAAAACACAATTCAAAGCATTTTAAGTACCTTTTGTCCATATTATTCTCATAACTAACCAAAAATAACCAAGAATATATGTTAAATAATTAACTAATTATGCACATATCAAAATACCCCACACTTGACTTTTGCTTGCCCCCAAGCAAAACTAAATTTTAAACACATTAAAATCACATTAATAACTCCAATCCTTCCCAGCCGTTATGCCAAGACCGCAACGCATGCATTTGTGTCTAATTCCTAAAAACCCCCCATACTTCAAATACTCACAATCCTCATAAACATTCGCCCACTCACCCCGAACTATGCTCATTTTATGCAACCCACCGAATCCATCCTCAGAAAACCTCTTTACCCTCAAGGTATTTTTAATTGAGCAACCCAAGCATACATAATCTAGACAATTACAATTTATGATACCACATTGAAGCTCTTTGGAATTCTTCACTTCTTTGATAATTTGATCTTGGATAACTTTGAATTCACCACCTTTGTTGTTTGATTTTTGGTATCTTCAACTTTTTGAATTTCTTCGGAATTTTCAATCTTCATATTTCATTTTTAACTTTGATGCTCCAAAAATTCTTCAAACTTTTTCTTGTAATTCTCTCTTTCTTTCTTTTTTTTTTTTACATGTATACCTCACTTTTTTTTTCACTCAAATCCTACATGCTTAAGCAGGGGCGCTCAATCTCAACCTTTATTGGCTAATGATAAAAATCTTCCTGGATACATTTCAGGTTTAGGCTGCTAAACATATTGCATCCCTCAGGCTGAGCAAGGTCGTGTTTTTGTCTCATGATTTCACTGAAATAAGGAAGCCACAAATGCACTAGAACGTATATAGGCTCAACTAAACATTTGGGTTTTCATGCAATTATCAACATAATTCTAACATGGAATCCTAATTTTTTACCAAAATTTTCTAATTTAAGACCTAAGCATTTTGAACATGCAACAAATTTAAAAATTAGCCTAAATTAAGATTCTAAGTGTTCTAAGATGTGACTAACCCCCTACCCCACACTTATTTTATGCAATGCCCTCATTGCATATTATAACAACTAAAAAAATGCAAATAGAGAGAAAGTTGGAACAAACTCCCCTGGGGTAGCAGTCGCTAGGTTGACACCCTCGTCTTCAACTCCTTCTTCTAATGACTTTAACCATGGGAATAGCTCATCCATGGCACGGGTGTCATAAGTCTCGTGTGGTTGATATCTCGAAAACTCCAAGGAAAAAATGGTTGTTGCACAAGCCTCAGTAATAGTGCATAAAGAATGTATGAATGGCGCATAAACAGTAGCCAGAACAAATCAATTAACTCCTCCTGCAGCAGGCTACTCGGCGAGTAGGCGAATAAACTCGGCGAGTAGAAGGTGTCGGACAAGCAAATCGCACAAAAGCAGATGTACTCGCCGAGTAGTATTAGTGCACTCGGCGAGTAGAGCATATAATTCCAGAAATTTTCTAAACGCTGGCTCTCTTTATTCTAGTGTTAACATGCAAATATAAATGCACTCTCCAAGAAACTTTCTAAACAGCAACACTTTAATAACTCTCGATTCGTACGGACTCGATCCTAGGAACAAAACTCCATAAGCACTCTTAAAGGCCCTCATTCCTCGCTTGACCATTCCTAAATAGCATGCATCCTAGCTTCAACACCTGAAAAGAAAACTAAAAGTAACACTAAAATTCTTACCACTTAACCAAGTTTACATGTCCACATTGTCTTTAAAACAAACATCATAATCAAAAAAAATAAAATCTTCATTCCTCCTCGTCCATCCCGGCTCCTCCAGCTCCACTTCCTCCTTCTCCACCCCGTCTTCGCATCCTCTCATCCCAATCCATAATATACGGGTAGCCGGGTCCAGGCCTCGGGGTAATGTGCATTTGTTGGAAAAGATAATTGAAGGATTGATTGGTGTAATTAACCCCTCGGCCAATGTCATCCAAGTATTGTCGATACTCCACTTGGTTCCAACTCTCGTTATCCTCCACCGGGATAACCGGTGGGTCGTCCTGTACCCGCTCACTCCTTTGCCTAACCCGCCTTCCCGGTTCCTCGGGAACCGCCGGCTCATCCTCATTTGGGATAGTAAAGGAATCACCAAATTTCTCCACTATCCGAGCCCTCCTATAAAGTGCAGTGTTAAACGGAGGAGGGTGGATAATCGTCAACGCTTGAGCTTGCGGCAAATCCAAGATCCCAAACGACTTCGCAAGCCGAGTAATGAACATGCCCCCATTTATCTTCGAGTTTATCTTCTCCTTAACCGCCCCCTCCGCAAGAAATTTGGCAATGCAATACGGGAGGTTGCAGAAGACGTCGGGAGTGATGATACTCCACAAGTAAAAAATATCAAGGGTGGGAACTTTGTCCCCATCCTTCCACATGTTGATCGTGCTTGCAATGAACCGGTGAAGGAGTCGGTGGATCGGAGAACGGATATGACCTTCTTGAGCAGTAGAAGGTATGTAGACTTGGTTAGCAATTGTACTCCACCATGTCGATGCCACCACTTCCTCGGGAAGTTCTTTGTAGGTATTCTCCAAGAAGGCTTCAAAGTAATCCGTCATCACCATATCTTGATCGTAAATGCCCAACCGCCAAGAGAACTCAACCATGCTGCATTGACGCAGCTCCCCCCCCCCCAAAGAAAACGAGATCGTGTTTGGATTGTAAAACTCACTACCACCTCGGAATGAGATGGTAGCGAAGAACTCCCAGCACAACTCTGCGTATACTGGCTCTTGAATCTTGAACAATTGCAACCAACCATCACAAGTGATGTTGGCATAACCCAAATTACAATCTTTCACTAAATATGGGGTGAGTTCCTCTTCCAAGTCGACATTGCCCAACCATCCCCAATCCACTGCATTCGGTAGGTGGATTTCTTTCTGTCGAAGTGCTTCCAACCTATTTAGCGCTCGAGTTTTGGAAGATTTGGAGGTAATTTGTTGAAAGGATAACCATGGCATATCACCATGGCTTCCCCCGCATGATGACTGACCTCTTCTTGCCATTCTAACTGCATGCACATATCAAAAACACAGCAACAAATATCACCCAGCAATTAAAACAGAAAAATTTATAGTCTGGTTGTGACCTACTCGCCGAGTACGCGAGCATACTCGCCGAGTACGATGAACACTCGGACAGATCGAAACCGGATCTGTGGAATTAGTGTAATAGTCCAATTTGTTCACAGGGGTTTGTGGTAATTGTGTATCTAACCGTATATCTTGAAGAATTTTTACCAAATAACATCTAATTCATGATTAAATCAAAGCCCTAAAAATTGGGGAAAAGTCTCCAAATCCGAAAATATATACCAAATATGGAGAGATATGTGATAAAGATTGGACCTTTCATAAAATTAATGAGCAAAGATGTTACCTTGGTGGTTGAATTAAGAGAAAGAGAAAGGAAATTGACTAGATCTTGAAGAACTCTTGAGAGATGGCTGAGAGAAGATGCTTGGCGAGTGTGGGGGTTGAAATGTTGAATAAAAGTAGTTTTTACAGATTTGAATTTACTGAGTTTTAACCGTCTACTCGCCGAGTATAATGGATCTACTCGCCGAGTAGACACGCGTGTCATGCATTTTTGGCTGTACACGAACATTTACTCGCCGAGTATATCCGATGTACTCGCCGAGTAGATGTCTCAGGTTGAAAATTTTTAAGTTTTTGCCAATGCTACTTTGTGAATTTCTTTATTTTAGCCTTTCCACCCCACACTTTCAGTAGAGCTTGTCCTCAAGCACTTAGAGAAGTAGAATGAATGAAGAGAAATGAAAAAAAACAATACGAAAAATAAAGAAAGGGAAAGAAAATGCAAACGTGAAACTCGGGTTGCCTCCCGAGAAGCGCTTCTTTTGATGGAGTCATTAGCTGGACTCCGCCCCTTCTATGTTTTTGCAATTCCGCACAGCAGGAGCTCCTCCATTCCTTCATTGCGGGGGACTCCTTCTTCATATTTCTTCACTCGATGGCCATTGACTTTAAATGGCGTGCCATCTCTTGAGATCAATTCAATAGCCCCATGAGGAAACACCGTCTTAACCACAAATGGACCATCCCACCTTGATTTGAGTTTGCCTGAGAAAAGTTTTAGACGGGAAATGAAGAGTAGTACTTTTTGGCCTTCATGGATGTCTTTGCTTTTGATTCTTTGGTCATGCCATCTCTTAGTCTTTTCTTTATAGAGCCACGAACTAGAATAAGCCTCATTTCGGAGTTCTTCAAGGGCATTCATTTGCATTAAACGGTTGGTCTTCAATTCTTCCATGTCAAAGTTGCATCTTTTTAGCGCCCAATATGCCTTGTGCTCGATTTCAACCGGTAAATGGCATTGCTTTCCATAAACTAACCTATATGGTGTTTTGAAAGCGGTACGAAACGCCCATAGCGCGTCATCCAATTTATCCGACCATTCCTTGCGATTGCTTCCCACCGACTTCTCCAAGATACGCTTCAAAGCTCGATTGGTAACTTCCGTTTGCCCACTCGTTTGCGGGTGGTATGATGTGGAGAACTTATGGGTCACCCCATATTTCTTGAGCACCTTGTCCAATTGATCATTGGCAAAGTGTGTGCCACGGTCACTAATTAGGGCCTTTGGAACACCAAACCGGGAGAATAGTCTTTTCAAGAACCGTACCACTACCCGTCCTTCATTTGTAGGTAAAGCCTGCGCCTCCGCCCATTTTGACACATAATCCACCGCCACGAGGATGTACTTGTTTCCTTTGGATGTGGGGAATGACCCCATGAAGTCTATGCCCCACACGTCAAACACCTCGCACACTTGAATGCTATGTTGAGGCATTTCATTACGGGAGGAAATGTTTCCCACCCTTTGGCAAGCATCGCATTCTTTGACATATTGGGCTGCATCTTTGAAGATTGTAGGCTAATAGAACCCAATGTCAAAGATCTTCTTCGCGGTATAGTGTGCTCCATGATGTCCTCCTGTGGGCTCGCTATGGCAGTGCTCTAGTATTTTTCGACTCTCCTTTCCGAACACACATCTTCGTATAATTCCATCCGCGCAGCTTCGGAAGAGGTATGGATCATCCCAAAAGTAATATTTGATCTCTGAAAAGAATTTCTTCTTTTGCTGACTACTATAATCCTTCGGGACGTACTTGGTAGCTAAATAGTTAGCTATATCCACGAACCATGGTTCCTCTCCCACGGACACCATAATGTATTCATCCGGAAAGTCGTCTCCATCCTTATCTTCTTGCAATGCCGGGTTCTCGAGCCTAGATAAATAATCGGCCACTACGTTCTCCATTCCTTTCTTATCTCGTATCTCTATATCGAATTCTTGAAGAAGCAGCACCCATCGTATTAGTCTTGGCTTGGCATCCTGTCTGGAAAACAAATACTTGATAGCCGAGTGGTCAGTAAAAACAGTGGTTTTAGATAAAACCAAATAAGGGCGAAATTTATCAAAAGCGTAAACTACGGCTAACAGTTCTTTTTCAGTAGTGGTATAATTCTCTTGGGCAGGATTCAAGGTCTTGCTTGCATAATAAATGGGTTGAAAGTGCTTATCAACCCTTTGTCCAAGGACCGCTCCTAGTGCATAGTCACTAGCATCACACATGATTTCGAAGGGTAAATTCCAATTTGGTGCTATAATGATTGGGGCATTAGTTAATTTTTCTTTTAAAAAGTCGAATGCCTCTAAACACTCTTTAGTGAAATTAAAGGGTGCATCTTTTAATAATAATTGTGTTAGAGGTTTCGTAATTTTGGAAAAATCTTTAATAAAACGCCGGTAAAAACCTGCATGTCCCAAAAAGCTTCTAATGCCCTTCACATTAGTTGGTGGGGGTAATTTAGCAATGGTGTCTATCTTTGCCCGATCCACCTCAATTCCTTTTTCAGAGACTTTATGTCCCAATACTATACCCTCTTTGACCATGAAATGACACTTTTCCCAATTTAGGACCAAGTCGGTTTTCTCACATCTAGCAAGCATCGAGTCAAGATTTGTGAGGCAGTCATTGAAAGAAGATCCGAATACAGAAAAGTCATCCATAAAGACCTCCATGAATTTTTCCACCATATCATGGAATATGGCGGTCATGCACCTTTGAAATGTCGCAGGTGCATTGCATAGTCCAAATGGCATGCGTCTATAGGCGAAGGTCCCACTGGTGCATGTAAAGGTGGTCTTTTCTTGGTCCATTGGGTCTATGGGTATTTGGAAATACCCGGAAAACCCATCTAAGAAGCAATAGTAGCTATGGCCCGATAGTCTTTCTAACATTTGGTCTATGAAAGGAAGGGGAAAATGGTCTTTGCGAGTGGCATCGTTTAGCTTGCGATAATCGATGCACACTCGCCAACCGGTTACCGTTCGCGTTGGAATTAACTCGTTCTTCTCGTTGGTAATGACCGTCATTCCTCCTTTCTTGGGCACCACCTGGACCGGACTCACCCATGGGCTATCGGAGATGGAATAGATGATTCCTGCATCCAAAAGCTTGACCACCTACTTCTTGACGACTTCTTGCATGTTCGGGTTTAATCTTCTCTGATGCTGCACCACCGGCCTGGCTCCTTCTTCTAAGTTGATTTTGTGAGAGCAGTAGGATGGACTTATTCCCTTTATGTCGGAGATGCTCCATGCGATGGCTCTTTTCCTTGTCTTCAATACCCGTACAAGCTCTTCCTTTTCTGTCTTGGAGAGATCTGAGGCTATAATCACTGGCTTCTGATTTCCTTCTTCCAGGAAGGCGTATTCCAGATGGTCAGGCAGTGTTTTGAGCTCCAATTTATTCTGCATAGTGGCGGACTCGCCGAGTGCAGGTGTGGTACTCGGCGAGTTGATGGCGGCATTCGCGACTGCTGACTTTTCTTCAGGTGAACTCGGCGAGTAGATCGGGTCTACTCGGCGAGTAGGGCTTTCAGCTTGGTTTTTTAGTTCTTCATACTCTGCTTCCTCCAACAGTCTTTCAATCTCTAATAAATCTTTTTCTGGCTCAAATACTTCTTCCAAAGCTGCAAACTTGCTAGAATTTTCAGGTATGTCTTCTTCCAATAACTCGTCAAGCATGTCGATTGAGAACGCCGTGTCGTCACTACTCCTTGAGTACTTCATGGCTTGGTCTACCCCGAATGTTACTGAGTCGTCCCCAACTCGCAATGTGAGCTTTGAATCTCTCATATCTACGATGGCGCTAGCGGTGTTGAGGAAGGGTCTTCCAAGGATGATTGGTACTTGCGGATCCGCCTCCATGTCGAGAATGATGAAGTCAGCCGGGAAGACAAATTTGTCTACTTTCACTAATAAATCTTCACATATGCCTCTTGGGAAAGTAACCGTCTTGTTTGCCAAATGAATTGCCATTCGAATTGGCCTTGGCTCCGGGAGGTCCAGCTTTTTGAAGAACGAGTACGGCATAAGGTTCACACTCGCTCCAGAATCAGCTAAAGCATGAATTGCTGCCAAGTTTCCAAATTGGCAAGGTAGAGTTAAGCTCCCCGGATCACCCTTCTTCTTTGGTAATTTGTTTAGCATGGCGGCGGAGCAATTCTCATTCAATACTACTTTCTGCACCTCTTCCATCTTTCTTCTATTAGTAAGGAGTTCCTTAAGGAATTTTGCATACTTGGGCATTTGCATAACGGCTTCAATGAAAGGAATGTTTATTTGAAGAGTTTTGATATGATCAAGGAACTTCTGATATTCCTCTTCCTGCTTCTCCTTCTTGGCTCGGGCTGGGTATGGCATTGGAGGCTGGTATGGTTTCAAGGGTGGCTGATCATTAGTTTTTTCAGATGTACTCGCCGAGTCCATCGGTCCTACTCGGCGAGTAGGGCTCTCAGATTGTGAATGTTGGTTTTCAACTTGTACTTCCGTTTCTTCCTTCTGTGAGTCCTTGTTCGCTTCAGTTTGAATGGGGGCCAAGGGAGTAATAATCTTCCCACTTCTTGTGGTAACAATATTCACTTGCGCGCCTCGTGGGTTGTTCTCGGTTTTGCTAGGAAGCTCTCCCGGTGACCTTTGGTTTAGTTGTTGAGCGAGTTGCCCAAGCTGAGTTTCTATATTATGGATGGATGCTTGCTGGTTCCTGAGCATTGTTCTTGTTTCTTGGATAGCAGCATCGTGGTCACTGTGTCTTTTCTCGGAAGCAGCCACAAATTTAGTTAGCATATCTTCCAAGCTTGGCTTCTTCTCTTGCACCGGCTCCTCCTTTTGGTAAAAGCCTCTCCCTTTTTGTCTATACTTCTCCTCCTTGGCCTTCTTGTACTCTTCGTAAGGCAGCCACTCCTTCTTTTGTTTTCGCCAGTCTTCATCATACCGGTCACCGCTCGAATAGCATACTTGTGCCTTTTTGTTGCCGTGCTCATCCAAATCACAATCCCTAGTGAGGTGAGGTCCATTGCAATTCTCGCAACCCACCCGTACGGCATGGATAGTTTGATCCATTTTGTCCATTCTTCTATCCATGGTTTTTAACATGGCCATAACCACGGATAAATCTTCAGTAGCAGCGTATGTGGCTCCCCTCGTGACATCATTCCTAGGGTTGTGGTATTCTCTAGAGTGTTTAGAGAATTCTTCAATTAGTTCTTTGATCACCGTGGGTGGCTTCTTTGTAAGTGGGCCTTGTGAGTCTAGCAGCTGCCGGGTCATGACATTGACTCCATCATAAAAGATGGAAACTTCTTGTTGGCTATTTAGATCATGGTGTGGGCAATTTCGTAGCAGACTTTTGTACCTCTCCCATGCCTCATATAACGACTCTCCAGCTTGTTGTTCAAAATTTGCAATGGCCTTCTTGAGCTTGGCTATCTTGGATGGTGGGCAAAAGTGATCAATAAACTCTTCCTTCATTCTGGCCCAAGTAGTGACTGACCCGGGAGGAAGTGATTTGAGCCAATCTTTAGCAGCACCCTTGAAGGTTACCGGAAGCATCCGAAGCAGCTGAGTTTCGCGGGTGACATTTGGAATGTTGAAGTAATCAGCAACATCATTTACTTCATCCAAATGTTTGTAGGCATCTTCATGATCTTTCCCGTAGAAAGGTATTTCCTTGAGTGAAGCTAGGATATGACCTTTTAGCTCAAAGGTGGCAGTTGCGGGAATTGCGGGTTGCACAAGTCCCGGGCCATGGTCGTCGCGCATCCTCTTCTTCCATTCTCCCATGGGAATTTCATCAATGTTAGCCATAGTGAATGCTAACTCTTCCTCCGATTCGGTGTCTTGTTCGTAAGTTGCCTCGTCTTCTTCCTCGGTTTCGTATCTAATCTCTTCTTGAATTGGCTCTTCAATTATTAAGGAAGCGCTTGAAGCTCCTGATTTGCTGCTCTTCTTTTTCCCGAAAACAGTCTTCAAGTTAGACAATGGTGATTTCTTTGGTGTGCTTGAACTCTCCACGTCCTTCCCTTTGTTTCTTTTCAATTCGGATTCGGGGTCTTCAAACGGGGGTACCAGTGGTGTGTTTGCTCCTCTGGTCATGAAAGTCCTGAAATTAATCAAATAAAAGCGTAAAAAGAACAAAAAGATTGTAAACAAATAAAAGAAAAAAAAATTCTAAATAAGCTGTTACTCGCCGAGTAGGTGCGAGTGCACTCGGCGAGTATCAGTGAATTTTCAAAAAAAATTCTAAGTTTTTAACCTAACTAAAACAGATACTAAAACCTAATTACTAGTTACTAAATTGCAATAAATGAACTTTATGCAAGTAAACTCACACAAAGGATCGAAAAAAATTAGGAATTAGCTTAATTATTTAGAACCGTTCCCCGGCAACGACGCCAAAAACTTGATGTGTGTGAATTCAACTAGTTTTATCCCTACTTTTTATTAATAATTTGAGCACACAAAGGCAGTGAACCTGTCTATAAGTGGTATAGATTGATAAGTAAGGTATCGAACTCAGGGAACGGAAATTAAACTAATAGCTAATTTTAACTAAAACAAATAATAAAAGTAAATGGTTTTTCTCTAGTTTTGCAAGACTAGAAACTTAAACAAACTAAATTTAACTAATTAACTAAAGCAACAACTATTCACCAAATTTGATAAAGATGTTTCTATTTAGGTTAAACCAATTCACTCCTATGGTTATTTAAGTTAAGGTAGATTAATCGCTATTGGTTACCAATGATAGTAGTTAGGTTCATGTTCATTACTCCTAACCCTTAGACAATTAACTAATTTAAGCGTTGGTCAAGTGTTTAAACTAATTAATTCCCTAGATTAATTATTTGGATTAAATAAGATTTGTAGTGGTCAATTAAGTTATTAATTCAATTAATCTCTTGTTGATGGTTTCTCAACAAGGTCACACATTAATCTTCCTATTTTCTTATTAATCTTAGTTTCATACTCATTACTTCCAAGCATATGTTTTAGCATTCACATAGACATATGAGGTCAACAATTAAGTGATGTTCATGCAACCTAATTGCCTTCCAATTAACAGAAAATAGTAGTGATTAACACATAAGGTTCTTTAACAAACTTAATTTAATAAATCACCAATAGACAATTAAACAAAATTCAATAATTAAACCATAGGAGTTCTTTGGTATTCCCCAAACAGAAACAAAAACGGGTTTAGCTCATAGTTGCAGTAGAAACAAGCATAAAAACAAAGTTTATGGAAGCAAACATGTTTAATTCCTAAGTCTAAGTGGTAGAATCAACCTAATTACTTGAATTCTTCCAACTCTTGAAGCTTAGGGTTCTCCAGCGCCTTCTGAACCTTTTAGTCGCAGCTAATCCTTCAAAATTCGCCAGGGGTTCTGTCCCATGTGATAAGGATTCGTCTTTTAAAGATATCCCAAAACAGAGGGTACTCGGCGAGTAGCAGAATCAACTCGCCGAGTAGGTCAATACTTATCCGTCTCTAGATCAGCAATCGTACATATCTCCTGGCATCTCATCGCGTACTCGCCGAGTAATGCCGACCTACTCGCCGAGTAAGTCTCTCTTTCCATTCTTTAACCTTCACTTGCTTTCCCTTTTCTACTTTTTGCCTCCAAACATATCTTTTGGACTGAAAACACAATTCAAAGCATTTTAAGTACCTTTTGTCCATATTATTCTCATAACTAACCAAAAATAACCAAGAATATATGTTAAATAATTAACTAATTATGCACATATCAAGAACCTTCATCGGGGGCTCGGGTATGGAACCGAGGGTGTCGGGATGGCCTCTGGAGCTCACAAGTGAGTGAAAGTGAGAGAGAGTTTGGGAAAAGTGTGCCAAAACCCGGAGCTCGTGCCCTCTATTTATAGGGTTGAAAGTGGGAGTACGTTGGGCGTACTATCGGAGTACGTTGGGCATACTTCGGTTACGCTGGATGTAAATATGCGTCATAGCTTACAACTCGAGTCTAGCTAAGCGTAGAGCCTGCTAGCCAATGGGACTCGACACTGCACCTAAGTACGCTGGGCGTACTCTTAAATTATGTTGGGCGTAATTTGGGCTTCAATCTTCTAAATTCCGTAACTTTTGCGTACGGGATCCGTTTTCGCGTTCTTTCTATCCACGAGTAGGTGAGACTATGCTCTACAACTTTCATTTAGACTCCGTCGGCTAGTTTTGACTTTATTTTTAATATTATGTTTTTAGTAGGCCGGGACTGCTAAAGTCCGTTAAAAATTCATAACTTCTTTATCCGACGCCTGATTTCGTTTGTCTTTTCACCATCTTACTACTATTGTGGAGACCTTCAATTCTCGTTTAGGTTGCGTTAGCTAAAAACTATTCGATCTTTAATTCAAGTTTTTAACTCTCCACTGTTGTTACGAAACTTAGAAAATTCGTAACTTCTTCATACGAGGTCCAATTTGGGTGATCTTTCTATGCACGTTCATGGTTTAACGTAATCTACGACTTTTGTTTAGATAAATAAGGCTAAAATGCATTTTATTGGAATTTCACTTTTTACGTATAAATATGGTTTTACAGGGTGTGTCGTGAATATTTGAGTGGTCATAATGTTTTCATTATAACTTGGTTTTTGAATGTTCTTTATGTTTTTGGAAACCTTGGCACGATATCTAACATTTGATGCATCCCAAATTTAGATTTTTGAACATTTTATATTTGAGGTTAATTCCGTTGATTCCAAATAGTTCGTTGTATTTGACTTTTGAGTGTTACATTGATTTAGAAAAATATGGGGTTGTCACACTAACACACTAAGACCCCAGTCTCGCTCCTGGTTTGGCCACCAGGTTCCCACAAACTCATTTGGCAAGGCTACCCAGACCTAAGAACCCATCTGCGTCACACCCTGACTAGTAAGGGCTATGGCTCCCCACAGGTTTATGGCACTCTCTCACTGACTATCAAGTGCTACAGCTCCCCGTAGTATTATGACACTCTCTCACTGCCTCATGAATACTACAGCATTTGCAGTCTTGTGATACTCTCTCTATTTGACACATGAATAATGCTACGACTCTCCACAGTCTTAGGATACTCTCTCTCTCTCTCTCTCTGACTCTCTGACTCATGTATGCTACAGCTCCCCTGCAGTATTACGATACTCTCTTGTAACACCCCATGTATTTAATAAATAAATAAACGAATTAATGAATGAATAGTAGCCCTAAAATTTATAATTATATAACAAGGTGTTGGTTTTAGGAAGTAAAATGCCATAAGTTGGATTACTCAAGGGTCAAAGTATAAATTCGAGACTTATTTTGTAATGATTTTAGAAGACATGGGGATGTTTGGTAAGTATTAGACCTAATATGGAAGGATTTATGAAAAACATGGGCTAAAGAATTAATTATGGACCTCATTTGAAAATAATTGTAGAGGAGGAGCTGCATGGTAATTATGAGGACTTAAGTTGAAGGGTTTTTGGTTGGCTGGGGTTAAAAAGGTAAAATTCAGACTTCAGTTGTAAAGGATTCACGAGGTAGGGTTCAAATGGTAAATTTGGATCATAGTTGAAAATAATTGTATAGTGAGGGACCATTTCTGCCATAAAGGCAATGACTTTAGTAGGGCATCAGGTATAGAGACCTAAGGAACCCTAACCCTAAAAGGAAGTTGCAACCGCCATCTCCATGCATCTTTATGCCTCCTTCACCGGCGCCACCTCTCCACCTTGTCCCTCCGGCTGCCATCCCTGCATAACCGCCGATGAGAGCCATCCAGCCCGTAGTTGTTCCCGTCGCCGATAAAGAGCACGACCCCGCTGTCGCTTTGCTTCTGGTAACCGTCATTCATGTTGATGTCGTCAGTTGCAGGTGTAAATGTGGCTGCCAAACGACAACTAATTTCGGCCTATGGCACCGCCGTCAATGGGCGCCTTCAACCATCCAATCCCTATGTTCCTTTTGCCGTTGCACCATGCCTGATGAAGATGGATCCGTCGACTGTTAGGGTTCTATGGCCGCCTCTTAGTGCCATTGCCCACCCTCTTCACATATTATTCCCTGTTGGAGTCGTCACTGCCGTCTCGGACGAAGACAATGGTGTCGCCGAACTCTAGACTTCTGTTGCTGCTGTTACAGCCAGGAATGGTCTTTGGCCACCGTCTGCTACCTCTTTCCGGTGCCACTAGCCACCGTGGAAGGTGGCTATGTACATGTTTCACTTCGTGTTTAGGTGTGTGTGGTTGTATCTGCACCAGTAGTATCTGTGTTTGGGTGTTTTGTTTAGTCGGAGTTCTCAGAAAAGTCGCCGCCACCACTAGGTGGTTGTGTGTGTGTTTATTTTTTAGTGTGTCTTTATTTTGTAAATATGCATTGTAAATTGTAAAAAAAATGGAATAATGAGAAAGAAACCCTAACCACCACCGTTGGGTGGTGCCTGCCGCCACCGGCCGCCGTGTCGGGTCGCAGTGTGTCTTGTTTGGATTGTGACTCGTTTGGATGTTTGGACAAAGGGACTAAAACCCTAATGGGCCTAATAAACCCTAATAGGCCTAATAAAGCTCTAATTGACCTAAAATCCCAAACATGTGACTAATAGGCCTAGTGAAACCCTAATGGGCCTAATGAACCTTAATTGATCAAAAGACCTAGCTATTGGGCTAAGATGGGGTTGGAAACCCTAATTAGGGTTTAGAAAACCCTAATATTGGATTTATGGTCTTGGACCTATTGGGACCTGCATTTGGGCCATTTAAATGGAATCGTGTATTAGCCTGACTTCACCATATGATATACCTAGTAGAGTAATGAACTTAATGGATTAAGTCCTTAATGGGTTAAGTGAGAAACACCTAACCCTAATTATCATTTTATATTAAACCCTAGTTTCACTTGGGCTTTGTGTTGGGCCTTTCTATTGGGTTTGGTGTTTGGGCCAATAATGGGCCATCTAAGGACAATCAATGGACTATAATAATTATATGGGCTTTAGGGTAATGCCCATATGAGGGTTAGGGCCCAATTTGGATAATTGGGCCATAATTTGGGCCTAGATGATTATGAGACATTGGGCTATTGAAATGCCAAGTGTATGGACTGGACTAAATGGTTGGGCCTTTGAATAAGACCATGTAAAGGTTGTTGGATTAATGTCTAAGTCCATAACTATAATTGGTAAGACTTGACCCGACTCGGCATGGTCCATTTGGATTGCATGGCATCATGCACTTGCATAGACTATAATGAGAGAAATAAGACACTTATGGTTATTAATATATTATAAGTTCTAGTATATTAATAATAAGAACAATAAGATTATTTAATTAGTATTGATCAAGAATTAATCTAGGATTAATTAATTGATCAAAAGAAGACTAATTAAATATATGGGTTGATTGTACAAATCATCCATACTTATATAGTGGGCTAATGCTCCATGGATTATCTAGTTGGGCTAAAACTCATATGATGCTCCATGGATGCTCCATGGTGTTTTTGTACCCATGGATCATGGAAATGAAAGGCCATGTCAATTAGGGTTTACATGGTGTAACCATAACTATATAAGCATCTTATTCTTGACCAAAATCGGCCACTAGAGAGAGTAAGAAAGGGCTAGCCGATTTTCATGAGTGTAGAATTCTCTCAAGTTATTCCAAGTGTATTTGGTGTTGTGTGAACCAGTTGAGGTGTCACACTTGGGGCACTAGGCACTCAAGCTTCATGAAGACTTTCTACATCAATGAGGTATGTAATCTATCTTGCTATAGTCATTGTTTTGTATGCTAGATTAGGATAATGCCTTGGATGTTCATATTTGCATGTATAATAGAGAAAACATAGATCCAAGGTATTTAGGGTTGCATGTACACTTAGGAGTGTTAGAATGCTCAAAACCCAACAGTGGTATCAGAGCCTAGGCTTGTTTTCTTGTTATCCTTGCAAATGGAGCTAAAAAATCGAGTTTTGATGTTTTCTGCCCAGCAGACTCGCCGAGTCCAAGGCAAAATGCATCCAACTCGTCGATTTGGTTCGTGCACTCGATGAGTTGGACCCCCAGACAGCATAAATTCGACTTTTTTGGCTGGAATTGGACTAGGAACATTACCCTAAGATGTTTTTGGACTTATAAACTAGTTTTTGACGTGGTAATGTTCATGTTAATCCAATTTCAAAGATAATTGTCAATAGATTCATGTTTTGTATTAGTTTAAGGTTTAGACTAATTACATGAAAAAGTTTGATTTGAATTATCTTGTTCTTATGAGTTGCTTAGATTAATAGAAAAGTTGAGTGAAATAGTTGTTTTCAATCCAAATTAATCTAAGAGTTGATTCTAAAATGTGTTTTTGTAACTTGTCCTCAAGTTATATGAAAAGTCACATTTAAGTTTCATAAAACTCATAAAAGTGGCAAAGGTTACAAAAATGAAGAGTCTCATTCTAATTAAATGGTTTTATGACTCCATAACTTGTCGTCAAGTTATGGAGGACCAAGAGTCTCTTCATTAAATAATAAATAAATAAAAAATAGTGTAACCTTAATTAATTCCATAAGTTATAAAATAAAGAAAAGTTAATTATTTTATTAGTTTAAAGTCTTCCATAACTTGTCCTCTAGTTTTGGAACTTGAAGAGTTTTTAGATTAAAACTACTTTAAACAAATAAGTTATGGAATTAATTAGTTTTGAATAGTTTCAAAACTTGCCCTCAAGTTTTGGAATTTGTAAAGTTTTCTCCTATGAATACTTTAATTCCAAGTTAGCCCTTAGAATTTTAAGAGTTAAAATTCAACCCTTATACTTTATAATATTATAAGTTAATAATATATATATATATATATATATATATATATATATATATATATATATATATATATATATATATATATATATATATATATATATGTGCATAAGAGTAAAGTCAGTCTTACCGATAGTACGCCTCATTCACGAAGCCGGTCTATAAGGTGGGTATAAGGTTGTCGCCTATAAAATGACAACTTAATGGGTGTCCACTCTCATCCACTGCTTGCTTGACTGGTGGAGGGTCGTTAGCCGAACGGGTTTGACAGGACTATAATTCTCCCTTCATTAAAAGTATTAATGATAAATACTAAGTAACTAAACTCTTAATAATACCCAATCTTAGTTACTTAGGAAAATGTGAATAAGGTGCTAATCCATGAAATTACACTTTGCACTTTGTTTAAGTCGGTTAGTGGAGCGTGTGTGGTTAACCGACACATTAACTTGTATTTAACAAGGTAGGAAAAGGGTAACTTAATGTTTATCATAGTATCGATGGAGCGTGTGTGGTTAACCGGCACATCGATTGAGGGGTAAACACTTAAGGGTACCAAGTAATTTGCATGGTTACTTCACACTTTGTTTTGTGATCCTCGGCATCCCAGTCACAAAACCTGAAGGGCACACTCGAGATTGAAACATGCCATTGAACAGTTCAATGAATCTCAAAGGTCTAGGAGTTTCAAAACCAATTAAAATCTAATTATTATTTCATTTTTCATGGTGGAAATTGGTGAATCGTCATTCACCTACCTTCAAATATTTTATAGCTTGGATTACGACATCCCTCTTCTAAGTTATAAAATAGTTTGTTGGGTCCTGGCCTTAATATTTCAGATTGGGTGTCATATTAAGGACTTTAGATCAACTATCTTGAATATCTCCCAAAACATGTCTGGTTTAGACATTTATGATCTTCCCAAATCTCTTGAAACAAGCTTTCCTAAATGAAGATGATGTACCTTGGAAATCATACTTCTTTCACCTCCTCAAATTATTCTCCCTAACCCACAAGTTCAAAGTCACTCAAGCCCTATTGGCAAGGCAAGGTCTAGGTGTGATCACATCTTGGAGATGTAGTCACATATTGACAAGCCGGGAGAGAAGGGTGTCAAAGTCTTGAGAAAGTTGGTGGTTCAACTACTTTCTAAGTCACATAGTGAGTTCTTTTGGAACACCTATGAAACAGACTATGACAAGACCCTTAATGATCTTATCTATTTGCTAAGATCAACTTCTTAAAACTTTATGGACATTAACAATGATGACATTGGATATCTAGTAAAGCTCTCTCTTCCCAGTGGAAAGGGATCGGCCATAGTCAACTCAGTTGACCAAATGGTAAAGAGAAAAGCTAAGTTTGTGATAGTCCCGTGTACCATTATCAAAGGGTCCATATGTTTATATTGCCAAAGGAAGGGTCATTAGTTGCGAAGCTGCCAAATTTACCTAAGGATGTTAAAGTCAATAAGTTTGACTCTACTTCACGTAAAGCCCACTATCTAACTCTGCTAAGTTTCTATTCTGAGATTCTTGATACATGATGTGACTAGGTCACATGGTGATGTTTTAAGAATCAAAGAAAAGTGAAGAAACTTAAAGAAAGAATATGATGAATCTAATCGCGTAGATGGATTTCTATCGCGTAGTTTGAAGATCAGATTCTTGAGCTACTTCTTAGGAGTTATGAGATGTTGCTTAGGAATATATAACAACAAGTTTTTCATATGGATTGTAAGGATAATTTTTTCCGCTAAAATTTTAAAATAAAAGGAAAAATGATGATTTTATTTATTTTAAAATATCCTTACAATGGCATTTGAGGAAAAATTGTTGCTTATATGATTCCATTAATAGCAAGAGTGGAAATATGAAATTGATTCTTTCATTTGTGGTAATGTCTAAATTTACCAAATAAGGAAAGATTCTCATCACCCAAGTTTCAATTGGACCGGGACTTGGAATCATGCAAGTTGTATAGCATGATGAATGAAAACTTTCAAGTATTGGAAAAATTAAGACTAATTACTTGTTCACATGGATGTGTGAGTCAAGTAAAGGACTAAGGGATCAAGTACACATTCTTGTGCACTGGTCAAGTCTACCACAAAAGATCGATAAGACTATTCGTCATAATTTACTATAGCTCAGTAAATATGGTTATACTTACAAGCTTAAGTGTAATTCTGGGACATTGGAAAGAGGTTCCAACGTATGGCAGAGCGAATAAGAAGAATCAACTTAGGCAGAAAGATAAAAGTTTCTCAAATATGAAAAGATGGGAGAGTACTTTAGTATCAGTTTTATGATCATCTTAATGATTTAGAGACCTTATCACAATTCATCCTCTAAGTGCATTCTGATAGTTAAGAAGAGGAGTGATGAATTGTTGAAGTGGTTAAATCAAGAAGATGAGTCATACTTCGTTCCAATACAAGTCTAGGAGTTATACTCTAAAAATTGTAACTTGAGTGACATGTCTTAAAGAAGGTTTAAAACACTTGTCAAATGTAAGAGTAAAAGTTTTCTAGTCTTGTACATTTGAAATTAGTAAGGATAAAACAAAGACCAACTATGGCTAACTGTGTGAAGTGTTTGTCTTGATTAGAATCCACACTATCTCTTGGATGTTTGACAAGGGAGTCTTATAGGTCAAGAGGACAGTGGAAGTCTTAAAGGTCTTGAAAGTCTCAAGAACTAATCAAGAATAAAACCTAAAGTTCTTCACTAGCACACGACTTAAGGTTTATAACCTATCGTGTTGACATATTTTGTGCCCATTCCAATTAAAGTTGGCTTTGCATATGAGTTCTTAGAGTTCTCAATTGGTTGCACAACAACTTGGAAGCAATGGCAGGCCCTTGAGCTGCCAGGTGACAAGAAATTAAGATTAAGTTCAGTCCATATGAGTTTTGATTTGTCATTATCCTTGTCTTTTGACTACGGTTTTGATAATTCACATGGATAAGAACACATACACCATTAAATCTAAGTGTCATAAGGCTTCTCTCTGATTCATGAAAATGATGGTGAGGAAACACTTTCACTAAGTAGATTTTAGCTAGATAGCAATTGTGATATTTGCATTCTCAAAGTTGTTAGTGGAGCGTGTGTGGTTTACCGGCACACTAACCTGGACTTGTGAGAAGTGGCAAAAAGGTCTAACCATTATGATTACGACATCCCTCCTCATAATTGTGTAGACACACAAGTGTGCTATCTAAGGGAAGGTGTATGATTTTGATAAAGTTTTATCAAAACTGTGACAACCCCAAATATATTGTCGTTACAAATCCCATCTTCACTAACGGAATGCGTCACTATATGTTATTTTCTGTAATGTTTGAAGTCGTCAATAAACAAATATCTAGTTATTTATATATATGTCCCGATATTATCATAAGTAATTATAACTTGTAAATATTAACCTCGTTTAACTAAATAGAGTTATATTACTTTTCAACCACTTCACCCGGGTAAAAAGTTTTAACCCCGTTAAACTTTAGCATTGGGTAGCCGTGTACTGGGTGCAATACCCGAGACATATATAAGCAAATGAACACCACTTTTAAGCCTTTTACCACTCATTCACTCTCTCTCACTACTTTCTCTCTCTAGATCCTAACCCGACTCCAAAACCGCGAATTCCGGCTTCCAAACGTAAGGGTTTCTTCCCTATCTTGTCCAAATCATAGTTCATAACATTTTGAGGCTAAAAATCATAAGATTTAGGGGACAAAATGGAGTTTACGGCCTAGGAAGCCCCTTAGGCCGTAAACACATAAAATCTTGCCAAAAGCCTCATTTTTCCTTCCTTTAAGCTTATATACTAATTAAGGGATTTACCTAGGGGAGTTTGGACATTAAAACATAATAATTTGAGGCCAAAAAAGGAGTTTACGGCCCAAGCTTATGCTTAGGCCGTAAACACCCAAAAACCTTGGATTTAAGTCCCAAAAACTCATCTAGGGCATGGGGTAAATTTGCTATGACCTTTAGAAATGTTTAAGGCCATTAAAACACACCATTTGGGGTCAAAAAGAGGAGTTTACAGCCAAGCCTAAGCTTGGGCCGTAAACACCTAAGAAATATTCCAAAATGCCCCTAAAACTCCACGTAAGGCCTTCATAAATTTATCTAAGATGTAGGAGAGTGTTTTGGACCATTTAACATGTCATTTTGAAGAACAAAATGGAGTTTACGGCCCAAGCACAAGCCTGGACTATAAACTCCCCAAAATGCCCCAAAATTAGGGTTTAAACCCTCCAAATTAGTCCAAGACACTTGCTAAGAAATTAGGGATGTGATTAAAGGCCTTAACTTGCAATTTTGGAGGACCACTTGAGTTTACGGCCAAGCCTAGGGGGCTTACAGCTGTAAACTCCCAAGGAGTGGCCTTTGGGCCGTAAAATCCAAGGGAGTGAACTCATGGACTCCCCCGTAAACCTCTATTGGCCTTGTACCACTCCCGGGAACCCCTTCTAGGCCCTAAAACCCCGAATTGATGCTAGAATGCCTAAATACTTAAATGGAAAGCATAAAATGATTAATTTATTGTAAAATACATATTTCATATGACACTAGGGTCCTAAAAGGTGCACAAGTCATTATTTGGTACAAAACGCTCAACCGACACTTTTACCCGATTTACCCGATTCACCTGATTTACGCGATTTTAGGTGAGTTCATACCCCTTTAATGAACCTTTAAAATCTTTTATATGTTTTAAGGGGGGATACAAGTTGATTATACATGTTTATGGAAAGTTATACAAGACAATTATTCATGTTACGGAAATTAATCACATGTGATTCACTACCCGTAGTTCAAATCACATGTGATTTATCACTATGCCTTATAAATAAATTAATTGTTTTCAAAACTATTTTGGATAAACAAACAAGTTTTTTTTTTAATGTTTCTTTTGGACAATACTTTTATTTAACAAATCTTCTTATAAAATGTAACCACACTGATATATTTATATAAGTAACACTTGAAGGACTTAGGACCGATAGCTCGCCTTATTTCCTGTTCTTGTTTGATTGTGGGCTTAGGGTAGTGGTTATCCATCCGACTGTCGTTGATTTCTTAGTTATATATCTTGTATATTAGTATGGATTACGAGTATTTATTATTTCATTAGATGCCTAAATCACTAACCTGACAAGAATCATACACACTAAGTTAATTATAATAGGTATAGTTAAGGCCTCTATTATTCGCTTTAACTACTACTCTACACCACTATAATACTCTCTATTAGGAAACTATACACTAATAAGAGAATACGAGTTATATAAAAGACTACTACACTATAATACAAGAGAAAGTACTAATCATGAGATAACACATTAACCCACTACGAGATACTCTATTCGCTACGAACTACGCCGAGAGTTTTCCGATAGGAAGACGACGCTATATGTATAGATCTATACGAGGAAGACGCTATTACATCCCGACTGTTAACTTCAGTCCGAGCCGCACAGGTCCAGGGATTCCTCTACTCCACTACACTGTGCATGACCGGGAAGGTCATGGGGTCCGCTATTACTCACACTATTGGTAACATACAAGAAATACACTATAACCGCACTAAAGTACTAAACAAAAGGTAAAGTTAATATCCCGAAGTAAACAAGTATCTAATACCAAAGGAAGTTGTGCCACTATTATTTACTTCAAGTATAACTTCCCATATTGCATTACTTATTGGTGAGTCACTATTATACTTCCACGATAAATGGTTTTCAAAGATGAAAATGACATATTTCTTAAAGGTTTTCACTTACTATACATTTCTGGAAAATATAGGATTTTCTAGGTTTTACTACTACTTATGACTGTAAATTTCAGCTTTTCATACTATCGGTTCTAATGCTTTTTATATAAGAACTCACACTAAAATCTTATGAACTCACCAGCTTTATGCTGATATTCTTTCAAAATAACTTGTATCCTCAGGTCAAAGATAGACAGGTACGAATGCAGCATTTTTGGAGAAGATGGAGCATGCAAGACCCATCTCTTATTTTTGGTTTACTTTTGGTGTTTGTTGAACATTACAAAACACACTTGTAAATACACTCACTATGTAAATGAAATGGTTGTATGTTTCTTGCTTTTACTATTATGCAATTGTGATGATACTGTACACTACGTCCTCCACCCCGAAACGTATTCCGCCGTTATCGGTTTTGGGGTGTGACAAAAACAATCTGGTAACAGAAATCTGAACTTTGGTAAGAAAGTCAGCTGATTTATGAGAACATGTCAGAGCTAGTGGGAGCATAAGTGTTATGCTAATAATCATCATGTTAGTGGGAGCATGATAATTATGATAAAGATTGCAAGTTAGAAATGTTAATTATAGAAAACAAAAGGTTTCAATTGGGAAAAAGTTGTTTTGCTATAATTAAGGGAGAGGAAATTATACTTCATCTAAAATCTATAAGCTTAGATCGTGAAGCTTTAATCATTTAGTCAAGGAAATATATATGAATTTCATGTTGGAATGGATCCACATGAGGAAATTCTGTATATGGGTCCATTATTTGCGTTCTAAAATTCGATTATGATTACGGCATCCCTTTTCATAATCTGAATTATGAGAACTTGGCAAATAGAAATGGAAATGTTATAGCAAAAGACTGGTTTAGTCTTTATATGAGACATCATGAATCGTGTCCCGTATGCTTCGGATATAGGATCGATTACATGTGCTATATTCATCATTTCAAAAAAATTTCCAAATGCCTAGGGCATTAAGAAGGGAAAAGGTTTAGAACTGGATATGACTAAAAGGATTGAACAATTGTCGAGGACAATCTAAGGCTTACCAAAGATTGGTTGCTCAAGGACAGTTGGAAGTATAGTGATAATTCTGGAAGGACCATATTGACATAATATGTAAGGAGGCACCTCTTGTTCAGAAGTGATAGTCAAAATGAATATGGAAATGTTTCAAATTCAGAAATTTCAATCTGTGTAAGATTAAGGAAACTTAATGCAAGAAGGATGTTTCCAAGGAGTTGATCTTCTTTGGAATACTCTGTAATGATTGTTGGCAAGTCTTTGTGAATTTGTGCATAATCGTTACAAGAGGATCAATGCATATAAGTTTAGAATCTAACAGATTTCAGTAAATGGCATGAATTTGGAATTCTTGCATTTGCAGTAAGGATTTGGGAGTGTGAAAAGAGAATCATTGAAGTTATGTTCAATTGATCTAGTTCACAAAGTAAAGATCATAGACAAACATAGTATGCATACTTGGTGTATGGCATGACTAGTGTTTAGAAAACATAGTGTACATGCTTGGAGCATGGGACAACTATTGTTTTAAATTCAAGAATAAAGTTGGTAGCTGAAACAGTATACAATGAATAATGTGTAATCATATGGTGATAAATAAAAGGTGTTTTATTTATGTTCATAGGTTTTGATACCATATTGGATTCAATTATTATTGTGTTTCACTTTGCATGTTTTGACTTCCCGAATAAACTAGGTTATTCTTCCGGAATGACTAAGTTATTCAAACCATCCATAGTCAGTCATATGTTGGAAGTAGATATGAATTAAGATTGTCATGGGTTGGCTTGTAGAGGTCTAAGGTGTTGGACAAAGGGCTACAACACTCATGAGTGCTCATAAGTTCTGAGTATTGGATTCAACCCGCGCTTATTGGAATCACTTCATGCTTTTTATCACGAGAGTGATCATGAGACGATAATATCTTATATTCTTCAAACCTAGAGATATGAGTTGTTACTATGAGTTGGCTATACATTGATTGCACAAAAACGCATTTGGTAACTCAGTGCCATAAAACGTGCCTTTGTGTATGATTCAACAAGTAGTAGAACAAACCATATGAGTCGAAGTTTATCCATTCCTTTTACCTTCGGGATAATAGCGATATCTGTGGGCCCCTCGATGATTTGATGATGACAAATGGAAGTGCTCGGCCGGGCCAGGACTGATTTGATTTGTTCAATTAGTCAGTCGTCATAAATCGGAAATCGGGAAACAACAAATGGACAGAGAGAATGATTATAATCCATGTCTCAGTCCATATGATATCTAGAATGGAGGAATATATGATCCCTTATATAATGGACAAGTCATTGACAAAGGTCAGAGTTCATCTACAAGGTCAAAGTTCGACAGAAGCTTTTGAGAGCTACGATTGCCGGTCGGTTCTTGAGGTCATACGCAATAATAGTTTTAGACTTATCCAAGTGGGAGACTGTTGGATTAATGTCTAAGTCCATAACTATAATTGGTAAGACTTGACCCGACCCGACATGGTCCATTTGGGTTGCATGGCATCATGCACTTGGATAGACTATAATGAGAGAAATAAGACACTTATGGTTATTAATATATTATAAGTTCTAGTATATTAATAATAAGAATAATAAGATTATTTAATTAGTATTGATCAAGAATTAATCTAGGATTAATTAAGTGATCAAAAGAAGACTAATTAAATATATGGGTTGATTGTACAAACCATCCACACTCATATAGTGGGCTAATGATCCATGGATTATCTAGTTGGGCTAAAACCCATATGATGCTACATGGTGTTTTTGTACCCATGGATCATTGAAATGAAAGTCCATGTCAATTAGGGTTTACATGGTGTAACCCTAACTATATAAGCATCTTATTCTTGACCAAAATCGACCACTAGAGAGAGTAAGAAAGGGCTAGCCGATTTTCATGAGTGTAGAATTCTCTCAAGTTATTCCAAATGTATTTGGTGTTGTGTGAACCATTTGAGGTGTCACACTTGGGGCACTAGGCACTCAAGCTTCATGAAGACTTTCTACATCAACGAGGTATGTAATCTATCTTGCTATAGTCATTGTTTTGTATGCTAGATTAGGATAATGCCTTGGATGTTCATATTTGCATGTATAATAGAGAAAACATAGATCCAAGGTATTTAGGGTTGCATGTACACTTAGGAGTGTTAGAATGCTCAAAACCCAACAAAGGTTTGGGCCCAATTTGGAAAATTGGGTCATATGTTGGGCTTTGATTCCTAGATTGACTTTTGGGCCTATGGATTGGGCCTTGGGCTTGAATAAAGCCAAACATGGGGTAATGTAGTAATGACACCAAGTTTGTACTTATGGTTATGTAGTGGAACCCAATTATTAATTGGGTGATGTTTTGATATTGACAGTTCGGGAAGCTGTCATCCAGCAGCTGGGATTGTGTCTACGGGACTTCAGTAGTGTGAGGTCAGTTACCTTCCAGTAGAAGTGGGTCTAAGGCACTAAGGCCGACCCACTAGTAGTTGATTACAGTTTAGATGATTGTCTTTGTGATAATGTTCTGGTTTGCTATTACTTGATGTGTTCTATGTACCAGTATATTATGTTCTATGTGATAGTGGTAGTAGGAGGGGAATAGTCCCCCGATCGGTTGTTGGGACCGAAGGGTAGGTCAGACACCTTAAATATGCCTGACAACATGTTTATGATATGTTATTATGTGATAGTAACAATGGTGAAATAGTCCCCGTGACCGGGTGAGATAGACCGGAGGGTAGGCAGGCACCCCAAAACGGCCTAACACGGGTAGTCAGCCCTCTAGAATGGCTTGGCATAGGTAGATCGGGCACCCTAGAATTGCCCGGCGGTATGTATGCTATGTGGTATGATGGAGGAACTCACTAAAAGACCCATTCTCCATTCTTTCTAAAATTACATCATATTTCTGAAAGATCCAAACTTTCATACTTCACAATATTGTTCCTCCAAAACATGGTACATGCATATTTATAAAACAATATTTTACATTGATAGTTTATTTACATAGCCTGAATACAAACCGACTATAAGATTTTTACAAATCTTTACACATATTACATACTTTCCCAGGAATACAATACAAAAGTTATATTATTATCTATTCTACATCTTCTACCAGTACAAAACTATACTGGATGCTTATCACCTGTGAAAGGACCTTAGATCAAACGATTTATCAAACAATGACTATTAATAAGAACAATGAAGTTTCACTAAGAATGATAATCTCACAAAGAGATTATAATTTGCACAAAGCGGCTATTAGGGTTTGTGAAAGACAACGTCTCACAAACCTGTACAAAAGACTATATAGAACTATTATAGACAATCCCTACAAATCAGGGATGTTCCAGCTAACTAATAAACGATAACTATGGAAACAAGATAAATACTAAATCTGTTACATTATAAAGATATACACTGAACAACTTGTATGCTGACGTTGGATTACGTGCTGATGCTGAGTGATCAGTTTCAAACATCATCATATTATAAGGTTCGACCTTACAATCTCCCCCAATATGATGATGTTCAAAACAACAGCTATACTAGAACACCTCTGGACAAAAATTCTTCATACTCATCTTCAGCTTCTACTTTCACAGGCTAGTAAGGACTATCCAGCAGCTCCTGTCTTCTATTCAGTAACTCCATAGCAATCAGTATGTGAAACTCTCCAGAGAGATCTTGATGACTCATGCACATTTGTCTTAAACCAACAAGATGTGTTGTTGGAGCTCTTGGAATTTCTATAGTGCGCTGAAAACACATTTTCCTGTTTTTATCAAGATAAAACATTCCATGTTCAGGAACATAGATGAACTTATGTTGAACCGGCTCAACACCGATAGGAAGAGAGTTGTTTATTCCTTCAGCACCAAAATTTAGAACCGAATACATCTTCACTATCAACTTGAAATCTGGTTCTTTTGATTCTTGGAACTGAGGAACTTAGGCCTTGCTGCTGAGGACGTTGTGTAGGAACAAGATCCAGATGCTGAACTTTCTTGATCAGTAAATGAAGAGCACAGGTCAGTTCTGAAGAGAGAGCTGAAGTTTGCTTGGATGCTAATTCGAGCAATTCCATCCATTCAGAGTATCCATATCTGATCAGCTCATCCCTCTTGACAACTTTAGTGTATGGATGTTGAAGACCTTGACGAGTGATCAGCAAAGTAAGAATTTTCTCGTTACGAGGTTTTGAAGCTTTAACTTTGATGATCTTATCACTGCTCACTCTTCGTTTAAGAACATCTTGAAACCTCTTGCGATCAATCCTGTCGAGAACACTATCAATCCTTGACTTACTGCTACTGGGAGGAGGCTATGAAGATTTGGATTTGGACTGATATTCTAAAAACTTTTGCATCTGAGCTTCAAAGGATCCTTTGGCCTGAAGTTTATGCTGAATGAGAGATTCATCTGCTTGAGCAATATTCTTTAGAAGCTGAGCTTTATTGGCTTCATCAAGAATTTGCTTAACTTGATTAGGAGACATGTTCCATTCAGCTTCCAAATTGGATATGCTGACAATGGACTTAGGTTTCTTGCTGGGAAGAGAAGTATCAGTATGTGAAACAGCCAATTCAGTATCTACTGCCTTGCACTTACGAGATAGAGGTTGAAGATCCTCGCTAGCTACATCTGAGTCTTCTCCTTGAACTGGCACAATGGGATCAATGAAGTTCATGTCTAGCATCTGACACTCATCATCATGTGCATCTTCATCATCATCTAAGGCTTCTCCTTGAACAAGCACAGTGGGATCAATGAAGTTCATGTCCAGCATCTGGCACTCATCATCATGTTCATCCTCATCATCACGCTCACTATCTTCTGCAAGCTTTTCAGTATCTGCTGGTCTATCATACTCGTCAGTAGGCTTTTCAGTTTCTGCCATTTTATCAGACTCGTGCACAGGCTGTGGGGGCTCGGTCTGGTTTAATATGTTATCTTCAGATCCAAGCTCAACAGAATCAGTTTCTCCCCCTTTTTGATCATCATCATGGATCGGGCCAGGGGAAGGAGTTGACAAAAGAACTCCCTTCAGTTGGTGGACATCAGCCTCAATTCGTAGAAGATGCTGACTCATGTCGTGAGTCAGTGTAAGAAGCTCATTAAATGTTGAGGCTGGAATTTGAATGAATTGAGTACCTGGAAGTTCTTGTGAGCGATGCTGCTCCCCCTGAGAAGGTTGCTCCCCCTGGGATGGTTGCTCCCCCTAAGTGTTGGGTTATGAGCATTTTAACACTCCTAAGTGTACATGCAACCCTAAATACCTTGGATCTATGTTTTCTCTATTATACATGCAAATATGAACATCCAAGGTATTATCCTAATCTAGCATACAAAACTATCAATATAACAAGATAGAATACATACCTCTTTGATGTAGAATGTCTTCATGAAGCTTGAGTGCCTAGTGCCCCAAGTGTGACACCTCAAATGGTTCACACAACACCATAAGCACTTGGAATAACTTGAGAGAATTCTACACTTCATAAAATCGGCTAGCCCTCTCTAGAATCATATAGTAGCCGATTTTGGTCAAGAATAGGATGCTTATATAGTTATACAATTAGGGTAAACTCTAATTGTCATGACTTTCCATTTCCTTGGATCCATGGGTTCAAATACACCATGGAGCATCATATGGGTTTTGGCCCAACTAGATAATCCATGGAGCATTAGCCCACTATATAAGTATGGATGATTTACACAATCAACCCATATATTTAATTAGTCTTCTTTTGATCACTTAATTAATCCTAGATTAATTCTTGATCAATACTAATTAAATAATCTTATTATTCTTATTATTAATATACTAGAACTTATAATATATTAATAACCATAAGTGTCTTATTTCTCTCATTATAGTCTATCCAAGTGCATGATGCCATGCAACCCAAATGGACCATGCCGGTTCGGGTCAAGTCTTACCAATTATAGTTATGGACTTAGACATTAATCCAACAGTCTCCCACTTGGATAAGTCTAAAACTATTATTGCGTATGACTTCAGGAACCAACTGGCAATCGTAGCTCTCAAAAGCTTTTGTCGAACTCTGACCTTGTAGATGAACTCTGATCTTGTCAATGACTTGTCCATTAGATAAGGGATCATATATTCCTCCATTCTAGATATCATATAGACTGAGACATGGATTATAATCATTCTCTCTGTCCATTTGTTGTTTCCCGATTTCCGATTTATGACGACTGACTAATTGAACAAATCAAATCAGTCCTGGCCCGGCCGAGCACTTCCATTTGTCATCATCAAATCATCGAGGGGCCCACAGATATCGCTTTTATCCCGAAGGTAAAAGGAATGGATAAACTTCGACTCATATGGCTTGTTCTACTACTTGTTGAATCATACACAAAGACACATTTTATAACATCGAGTTACCAATGCGTTTCGTGTAATCAATGTACTATCAACTCATAGTAACAACTCATATCTCTAGGTTTGAAGAATATAAGATATTATCGTCTCATGATCACTCGTGATAAAATCCATGAAGTGATTCCAATGAGCGCGGGTTGAATCCAATACTCAAAACTTATGAGCACTCATGAGTGTTGTAGCCCTTTGTCCAACATCTTAGAACTCTACAAGCCAACCCATGACAGTCTTAATTCATATCTACTTCCAACATATGACCGACTGTGGATGGTTTGAATAACTTAGTCATTCCGGAAGAATAACCTAGTTTATTCGGGAAGTCAAAACATGCAAAGTGAAACACAATAATAATTGAATCCAATATGGTCTCAGAACTTATGAATATAAATAAAACACTTTTTATTTATCACCATATGATTACACATTATTTATTGTATATTGTTTCAGCTATCAACATTATTCTTGAATTTAAAACAATAGTTGTCCCATGCTCCAAGCATGCACACTATGTTTTCTAAACACTAGTCATGCCATACACCAAGTATGCATACTATGTTTGTCTATGATCTTTACTTTGTGAACTGGATCAATTGAACATAACTTCAATGATTCTTTTTTCACAATCCTTACTGCAAATGCAAGAATTCCAAATTCATGTCATTTACTGAAATCTGTTAGATTCTAAACATATATGCATCGATCCTCTTGTAATGATTATGCACAAAGTCAGAAAGACTTAACAACAATCATTACAGAGCATTCCAAAGGAGATCAAGTCCTTGGAACCGTCCTTCTTGCATTAAGTTTCCTTAATCTTACACAGATTGAAAATTCTAACTTTGAAACATTTCCAGATTCCATTTCGACTATCACTTCTGAACAAGAGTTGCCTCCTTACAGATTATGTCAATATGGTCCTTCCAGAATTATCACTATACTTCCAACTGTCCTTGAGCAACCAATCTTTGGTAAACCTTAGATTGTCCTCGATAATTGTTTAATCCTTTTAGTCATATCCAGTTCTAAACCTTTTCCCTTCTTAATGCCCCAGGCATTTGGAAATTTTTTAGAAAGGATAAATATAGCACATGTAATCGATCCTATATCCGAAGCATATGGGACACGATTCATGATGTCTCACATAAAGACTAAACCAGTCTTTTGCTATAACATTTCCATTTCTATTTGCCAAGTTCTCATAATTCATATTATGAAAAGGGATGCCGTAATCATAATCGAATTTAAGAACGCAAATAATGGACCCATATACAGAATTTCCTTATGTTGAGCCATTCCAACATGAAATTCATATATATCCTTGACTAAATGATTAAAACCTCATGATCTAAGCTTATAGATTTGAGATGAAGTATAATTTCCTCTCCCTTAATTATAGCAAAACAACTTTTTCCCAATTGAAACCTTTTGTTTTCTATAATTAACATTGCTAGATTGCAATACTTATCGTAATTATCATGCTCCCACTAACATGATGATTATTAGCATAACACTTATGCTCCCACTAGCTTTGACATGTACTCAGAAAGCTCGACTTCTAGAAATCAATACTTTATTGACTTTGTTACCAAAGTTCAGATTTCTGATACTAGATTGTTTTGATAAGACTTTATCAAAAACATACACCTTCCCTTAGATAGCTCATGGGTGTGTCAAAACAATTTTAAGAACTATGAAAAGGGATGCCGTAATCATAGTCTTGATCGTTTTGACCTTTGCCATTTCTCACAAGTCCAAGTTAGTGTGCCGGTAAACCACACACGCTCCACTAACGACTTTGAGATCACAATTGCTATCTAGCTAAAATCTACTTAGTGGAAGTGTTTCCTCACCATCATTTTCATGAATCGGAGAGAAACCTTATGACACTTAGATTTAATGGTGTATGTGTTCTTATCCATGTGAATTGTCAAAATCATAGTCACAAGACAAGGATAATGACAAATCCAAACTCATATGGACTGAACTCAATCTTAATTTCTTGCCACCTGGCAGCTCAAGGGCCTGCCATTGCTTCCAAGTTGTTGTGCGACACATTGAGAACTCTAAGAACTCATATGCAAAGCCAACTTTAACTAGAATGGGCACAGAATATGTCAACACGATAGGTTATAAACCTCAAGTCGTGTGCTAGTGAAGAACTTCAGGTTTCATTCTTGATTAGTTCTTGAGAATTTCAAGACCTTTAAGACTCCCACTGTCCTCTTGACCTATAAGATTCCCTTGTCAAACATCCAAGAGATAGTGCGGATTCTAATCAAGACAAACACTTCACACAATTGGCCTTAGTTGGTCTTTGTTTTATCCAAAACATCACAACTTACCAATTTCAAATGTACAAGAGTAGAAAACTTTTACTCTTACATTTGATAAGTGTTTTAAACCTTCTTTAAGACATGTCACTCATATTACAATCTTGGAGTATGACTCTAAGACTTGTATTGGAACGAAGTATGACTCATCTTCTTGATTTAACCATTTCAACAATTCAAGATCCCTTCTTCTTAGTCATAAGAATGCACTAAGACTTCCTTAGAGAACTAATTTTGATATGGTTTCTTAATCATTAAGATGATCACAAAACTGATACTAAAGTACTCTCCCATCTTTTCAGATTTGAGAAACTTTTATCCTTCTGCCTAACTTGATTCTTCTTATCCGCTCTGCCATGCATTGGAACCTTTTCCAATGTCTCAGAGTTACACTTAAGCTTGTAAGTATAATCATATTTACTGAGCTTTAGTAAACTATGACGAATAGCCTTACATCTTTTGTGGTGGACTTAATCAGTGCACATGACTATGTACTCGATCCCTTAGTCCATTACTTGACTCACACATCCATGTGAATAAGTAATTAGTCTTAATTTTCCAATACTTGAAAGTTCTCATTCATCATGCTATACAACTTGCATGATTCCAAGTTCCGGTCCAATTGAGACTTGGGTGATGAGAATCTTTCCTTATTTGGTAAATTTAGACATTATCACAAATGAAAGAATCAATTTCATATTTCCACTCTTGCTATTAATGGAATCATATAAGCAACAATTTTTCCTCAAATGCCATTGTAAGGATATTTTAAAATAACTAAAATAAAAAAAAATTCTTTTATTTTAAAACTATGCGGAAAAACTTATCCTTACAACCCATATGAAAACTTGTTGTTATCTATTCCTAAGAAATATCTCATAACTCCTAAGAAGTAGCTCAAGAATCCGATCTTCAAACTACACGATAGAAATCCATCTATGCGATCAGATTCAGCATATTCTTTCTTTAAGTTCCTTTACTTTTCTTTGATTCTTAAAACATCACCATGTGACCCAGTCACATCATGCATCAAGAATCTCAGAATAGAAACTTAACAGAGTTAGAGTAGTGGACTTTACCTGAAGTAGAGTCAACCTTATTGACTTTAACACCCTTAGGTAAATTTGGCAGCTTCGCAAATAATGACCCTTTCTTTGGCAATATAAACATATGGACCCTTTGATAATGGTACACGGGACTATCACAGACTTAGCTTTTCTCTTTACCATTTGTTCAACCGAGTTGACTATGGCCGATCCCTTTCCATTGGGAAGAGAATGCTTTTTTCTGTATTTCCAGTGTCACCATTGTCAATGTCCATAAAGTTTCAGGAAGTTGATCTTAACAATAGATAAGATCATTAAGGGTCTTGTCATAGTCTATTTCATAGGTGTTCCAAAAGAACTCACTATGTGACTTAGAAGGTGATTGAACCACCAACTTTCTCAAGACTTTGACACCCAACTCTCCCGGCTTGTCAATATGTGACTACATCTCCAAGATGTGACCACACCAAGACCTTTACTTGCCAATAGGGCTCGAGTGACTTTAAACTTTTAAAGAACTTGTGGGTTAGGGAGAATAATTGGAGGAGGATAAAGAAGTATGATATCCATGGGACATCATCTTCATTAGGAATGCTTGTTTCAAGAGATTTGGGAAGATCATAAATGTCTAAAACAGACATGTTTTGGAAGATATTCAAGATAGTTGATCTTAAAGTCCTTAATATGACACCCAATATGAAATATTAAGGCTAGGACCCAACAAACTATTTTATAACTTAGAAGAGGTATGCCGTAATCCAAGCTATAAAACAATTTGAAGGTAGGTGAATGACGATTCACCAATTTCCACCAAGATAAACGAAATGTATTATTAGGTTTTAATTGGATTTGAAATTCCTAGATCTTTTGAGATTCATTGAACTGTTCAATGGCATGTTTCAATCTCGAGTGTGCCCTTCAGGTTTTGTGACTGGGATGCCGAGGATCACAAAACAAGGTGTGAAGTAACCATGCAAATTACTGGGTACCCTTAAGTGTTTACCCCTCAATCGATGTGCCGGTTAACCACACACGCTCCATCGATACTATGATAAACATTAAGTTACCCTTTGCCTACCTTGTTAAATACGAGTTAGTGTGCCGGTTAACCACACACGCTCCACTAACCGACTTAAACAAAGTGCAAAGTGTAATTTCATGGATTAGCACCTTATTCACATTTTCCTAAGTAACTAAGATTGGGTATTATTTAGAGTTTAGTTACTTAGTATTTATCATTAATACTTTTAATGAAGGGAGAATTATAGTCCTGTCAAACCCGTTCGGCTAACGACCCTCCACCAGTCAAGCAAGCGGTGGGTGAGAGTGGACACCCATTAAGTTGCCATTTTATAGGCAACAACCTTATACCCACCTTATAGACCGGCTTCGTGAATGAGGCGTACTAGCGGTAAGACCGACTTTACTCTTATACATATAAATATTATTAACTTATAATATTATAAAGTATAAGGGTTGAATTTTAACTTTTAAAATTCTAAGGGCTATCTTGGAATTAAAGTATTCATAAGAGAAAACTTTACAAATTCCAAAACTTGAGGGCAAGTTTTGAAACTATTCAAAACTAATTAATTCCATAACTTATGTGTTTAAAGTAGTTTTAATCCAAAAACTCTTCAAGTTCCATAACTTGTGGACAAATTATGGAAGACTTTAAACTAATAAAGAATTAATCTTTTCTTTATTTTATAACTTATGGAATTAATTAAGGTTACATATTTTATTTATTTATTTATTAATGAAGTGACTCTTGAACCTCCATAACTTAAGGACAAGACTCTTCATCTTTTGTAACCATTGCCATCTTTTATGAGTTTTTATGAAACTTAAATGTGACTTTTCATATAACTTGAGGACAAGTTACAAAAACACATTTTAGAATCAACTCTTGGATTAATTTGGATTGAAAACAACTTTTTCACTCAACTTTTCTATTAATCTAAGCAACTCATAAGAACAAGATAATTCAAATCAAACTTTTTCATGTAATTAGTCTAACCTTTAAACTAATACAAAACATGAATCTATTGACAATTATCTTTGAAAATGGATTAGCATGAACATTACCACATTTAAAAACAAGTTTATAAGTTCAAAACAACTTAGGGTAATGTTCCTAGTCCATTTCTAGCCAAAAACCTCGAAGATATGCTGTCTGGGGTCCAACTCGTCGAGTGCATGAACTCAACTCGGCGAGTTGGATGCATTTTGCCTTGGACTCGTCGAGTCCCTTCATGGACTCGGCGAGTCAGCTGGGCTGACAGCATCAAAACTCGATTTTTCAGCTTCTATTGCAGGTATAACAAGAAAACAAGTCTGGGCTCTGATACCACTGTTGGGTTATGAGCATTCTAACACTCCTAAGTGTACATGCAACCCTAAATACCTTGGATCTATGTTTTCTCTATTATACATGCAAATATGAACATCCAAGGTATTATCCTAATCTAGCATACAAAACTATCAATATAACAAGATAGAATACATACCTCTTTGATGTAGAATGTCTTCATGAAGCTTGAGTGCCTAGTGCCCCAAGTGTGACACCTCAAATGGTTCACACAACACCATAAGCACTTGGAATAACTTGAGAGAATTCTACACTTCATAAAATCGGCTAGCCCTCTCTAGAATCATCTAGTGGCCGATTTTGGTCAAGAATAGGATGCTTATATAGTTATACAATTAGGGTAAACTCTAATTGTCATGACTTTCCATTTCCTTGGATCCATGGGTTCAAATACACCATGGAGCATCATATGGGTTTTGGCCCAACTAGATAATCCATGGAGCATTAGCCCACTATATAAGTATGGATGATTTACACAATCAACCCATATATTTAATTAGTCTTCTTTTGATCACTTAATTAATCCTAGATTAATTCTTGATCAATACTAATTAAATAATATTATTATTCTTATTATTAATATACTAGAACTTATAATATATTAATAACCATAAGTGTCTTATTTCTCTCATTATAGTCTATCCAAGTGCATGATGCCATGCAACCCAAATGGACCATGTCGGGTCGGGTCAAGTCTTATCAATTATAGTTATGGACTTAGACATTAATCCAACACTAAGATGGTTGCTCCCCTTGAGCTGAGTGAACCCTTTCAGTGACAGAAAGAGTATGATGAGAAAGTTGAGGGGAGAGATGACCATCGTCCTGCGTTTCAGCTTGTTGATCAGCATGAATTTCGTTGTTACCATCAGCTCCTTCATCAGTATCAGCGGTTAGTGAAGGAACATTATATGGATTTGCGATCCATTCTCTCATTCGATCAGAGATGCCGATGTCATTTGCCATTGGATCATCCTGATACATTCGTACTGACATGCGTGGGCATTGGATGGCGTTTCCAGAGTGGGAGTAGTAGGCTTCAGCGAAAATTTTATCTAGGACAAGAGCAATCCAGCATGGAAAGGGGACATAATCAGCGCGTACATTGGCACGAAGAAGTTGGACAAGCTGATCAAAGAAGAAAGTCCCATAATCAAGACGTTTGTTGAGAAGAAGGGAACAGACAACTTGTTGCTCATAAGTACTCAGTTGATCACCACTGCGAGATTTGTAACCCACACATTTGCACAGTGCCCCAGTGAAGAACTTCCATCCTGGAGTCATACATTGACACAGAATGAGAGCTGATCGAGCACCAGCCTTCAAGTGATCATAGCCCAGTTGATCAAATAGGCGTCGACAGTGTTCAATAGTTGGAAGCTCAGAGAATGGTTCAAAAATTGGTAACCTGAGCGCAGCACTAAGGAGATCAGCGGTGATAAAAACTGAGTGTCGGTCACGCCCAATAGTCCCGGAGATGACGTTGTTTTCATCATTAACCGTTGCGGTGTAGTAGAACTCACATACTTGTTCGGGAAATAACTCTGGTGGAACCTCACTGATTGCGTATCGAAGTCGGCAGGAGACTAAGAAATTGACAAAATCATCAAGTCCAAGACCGCGATGAACATCGGGTATATCAGGGTTGAAAACGACATTTGTGGGTTTGATGTATATGGGACGAGGAGGAGAGTTTGGAGCTGGGACGACTCTTCTTGAAGTGGAGGAAAAAGTGAACAGTGATGCCGCCATTGAAGAGAGTTAGGATTCTAGGGTTTTTTTAAGAGAGAGAGAGAAGTTTGAATGATGGGAGGAAGGTTTGGGAGAGAGGTGAAAATGTTTAAATATGGGATTAAACGGTTAAAAAAAGGTAATGATTATCTTTATCGAAAATAATTGCGTATCTTGACAGACTGTCAAATCAAAAAAATAGTCGTTGGGTAAAAAGAGCCGTTGTACTGAAGAGGAAACTACAATATGTGTCTTCAGAAGCGTTGAGATCATTGTCACAAAAAGTTACATGCTGAAAGATAGTTTGTCGTCAATTCAAGGTACAACTTGCTTGTTTAGGGTTAGCAAGGTGATTGGTGCGTGTGATAGATATTGGTTTAATTATCTAACCATCGGCACAGAGTGTCGAGTTTTTATCAGTCAGTGGTATTTCTTACTGAATCATTAGACACTGAGTGAGAAGAATGTGAAGAGAGGATTGTTGCGTATGATAGACCTTGGTGTTTTGGTCTAACCATCGGCAAAGACTGTTAGATTCTCATCAGCATGTGTTTTGTCACACTGAATCACAGAATCAGTGTAAGATTGGTAAGAGGGGATAGTTGCGTGTGATAGAGCATGGTGTTTTGTCTAACCATCGGCAAAGACTTTTAGATTCTCATCAGTATGTGTTTTATCACACTGAATCACAGAATCAGTGTAAGATTGGTAAGAGGGGATAGTTGCGTGTGATAGAACTTGGTGTTTTGTCTAACCATCGACAAAGAGTTTCAAGTTGTTATCAATGTATGGTTTAATACAGTGAATCATTCAACTTTAGTTTAGAAGATTTGTAGAAGAGATAGAGATAAGAAATCATACAATGTACTCAGCATGCTAAACATCATCAGCACATCATCATCAGCAAAAAAACATTAGTTTATAAGACAATAACAAACATTAGTAAAACATTTTCAATCCAGAGTGATCATTCCAAGTTCGCCAATACTGTGAGCATTAGTTTGAGTATACAGGGCCTTGGTGAAAATGTCAGCTAGTTGATCGGAAGTCTTGACATGTTTTAGAACAACCTTGCCCTTCTCAACATTGTCTCTGATGAAGCGATGTCTGATCTCGATATGCTTTGTCTTTGAGTGCTGAACAGAATTTTGTGTGATCTGAATGGCACTGGTGTTATCACAGTATATAGGAGTCTTTGTGAATTTAAGCCCATAGTCTAAAAGTTGATTTTGAATCCATAAGATTTGAGCATAACCTCTCCCAGCTGCAACATACTCAGCTTCTGCAGTGGAGATAGCTACTGAGGTTTGTTTCTTGCTGGACCAACTGATTAGTCGATTTCCAAGGAAATGACATCCACCTGACGTGCTCTTCTTGTCTAAGTTGCATCCTGCATAGTCGGAATCAGTGTATTTAAAGAGTTCAAGCACTGAGTCACAAGGGTACCACAATGCCAAGTTCTGAGTGGCCTTTAAGTATCGAAAGATGCGTTTGACTGTAATGAGATGAGACACCTTGGGATTAGCTTGGAATCTAGCACAGAGAATGGTTCCAAACATGATATCAGGGCGACTTGTAGTGAGGTAGAGAAGAGATCCAATCATTCCTCGATAAAGAGAGTGATTAACATCAGTGCCGGTGGGATCAATGTGTAGCTTATCAGTCTTGGACATCAGAGTAGAAGCTGGTTTGTAGTCGCTGAGAGAGTACTTAACTAGCATGTCAGCAATATATTTACTTTGACAAATTGAGATACCTGATTTTTGTTGCTGAACCTCAAGACCTAAGAAGAAAGTCATCTTCCCCATCATGCTCATTTCGAACCTTTGAGACATGATCTCAGTGAATTCTTTGCTTAGCTTCTCATTTGGAGATCCAAAGATGATATCATCGACATAGATTTGAATAAGAATCATTTCTGAGCCTTTCTGTTTGATGAAGAGAGTATTGTCAATTGCTCCTCTTTTGTAGCCATTTTCAAGAAGATATGATGTCAGTGTCTCATACCAGGCCCTAGGAGCTTGCTTCAGTCCATATACAGCTTTATCTAGTCTGTACACATAGTCAGGGTGCTCTTTGTCTTCAAATCCTGGGGGCTATTTGAGAAATACTTCTTCTTGTAACACACCATGAAGAAATTCCGTTTTGACATCCATTTGGTAGACAATGAAGTTCATGTATGAGGCATATGCGAGAAACAATATGATTGCTTCAATGCGGGCAACTAGAGCAAAAGCCTCCCCGTAGTCGATGGATTCAATTTGAGTGAACCCCTGAGCAACAAGTCTTGATTTGTTGCGAGTAATAATACCATCTTTATCAACCTTGTTGTGGTAGACCCAGCGTGTTCCGGTGATGGTCTTTCCTGATGGTCTGGGAACAAGGGTCCAAACCTTGTGCCTTTCGAACTTGTTCAGCTCGTCTTGCATGGCTTTAATCCAGTCAGCATCTTGAAGAGCTGAGTGAATCTTGTCAGGTAAAATCATTGAAACGAAATTAACATACATACAATAATTATTAGATACATGAGATCTGGTTTGGACACCATCATGAAGATTCCCAATAATTTGATCAACAGGGTGATCTCGATGTCCAGAAGCTGATTCCAATGGATTTGACACTGAAGTGTTATTGCTGAAAGGAACATCAGTTGCAGGAGAATCTCCAGTCTCAAGGGTTTCATCAGCATCGGTCAAATGAGTTGTCGACCTGACCGTAGTATGAGAAACTTCATCATATGGGCAAGAGAGAAGCTCTTGAAAGATATAGGAGGAATGAGCTACTTTTTCATCAGTGTATGATTCTTCATCAAACTTTACATGAATGGATTCTTCAATGCACTGCCTGATCACATGAAAAACACGAAAAGCCTTTGAAATAGATGAATATCCAACAAAAATACCTTTGCCAGCCTTAGGCTCAAATTTTGATATGGGATCGCGCTGATTAAGAATATAACAAATGCATCCAAACACGTGAAAGAAGGATATGTCCGGCTTTCGACCTTTCAGCATCTCATATGGTGTCTTCTTGTGAACCCTGTGAATTAGAGATCGATTCTGAGTATAACATGATGTATTAACAGCTTCAGCCCAAAACGACATAGGAAGACCAACATGAATCATTAAGGTCCTTCCTGCCTCAATCAATGTTCGATTTCTTCTTTCAGCAACTCCGTTTTGTTGAGGTGTGCGAGGAGCTGAAAAGTTCTGCCCAATGCCTTTATAATCACAAAATTCTTCAAGAGTTGAATTTCGGAACTCAGTGCCATGATCACTCCTTAGCTGCTTAACTTTGAGACCAGTCAGTGTCTTGTTTTGACGAATCAGGGAGATGATTTCCTGTGCAGCATGACTTTTCTTCTTCAAGAAAACCACCCATGTAAATCGAGTAAACTCATCCACAACCACCAGAGTATACTTGTTTCCTCCCTGGGAACGAACAAGAATAGGTCCAAACAAGTCCATGTGTAGTAAATGAAGAGTATACTTGTTTCCTCCCTGGGAACGAACAAGAATAGTTCTCTCATTTGTTTTCCTTGTTCACACGCTGAGTACATCTTGTCTTTGACAAAGCTGAGTTTTGGGAGACCTCTAACTAGATCTTGATTGGATATTTTAGATAGATTCTTAAAGTTCAAATGAGAGAACCTTTTGTGCCAAATCCAGCTGAGATTGGTTTGAGACTTTGTAAAGAAACATTGCATCAGCGCCTTGTCACTTGAGAACATGTCAAGAACATATATATCATCTTTTCTACTTGCTGAGAGTACAATGTTCTTGTCAGTGTTAACGACTCTTCCTTCCTTCTTTGTAAAATGAACTTCATAATCAGCATCACACAATTGGCTTATTGAGATGAGATTGTGTTTGAGACCCTTTACATATGAAACATTCTGAAACACCACATTATTGCACTTGATGTTTCCATATCCTTTAGTAAACCCCTTTCCATTGTCTCCGTATATTACTGCAGGACCAGTTTTCTTGACATAGTCTTCCAGGAGAGACTTGGATCTTGTCACATGTCTTGAGCAACTGCTATCTAAGTACCAAAGATGCTCCTGACCCTACAGTGCTGAGAAACTAGTTAGAACACACTGACCCATTGTAAGATGGGTCATTCACAAAGTTATTTGACAATATATTATAGCACTCTTTAGGAAGATAGTTTAAAGAATTTGATTTAAGAGTCCATCTTTCATTTCTAACTTTGATGTTATCAGCTCTTAATGATGTTTTATCAAACTTGCATTCACTGATTTTGTGAGTGGTGTCACCACATCTGTAGCAAATTCTAGTACCAAAGTTTTTCTTGGTAAACACATTTCTAGATTTAACACATTTGGATTTGAAAGATTCACCAAGTGAACTTTGAGTCCTTTTATTTGACATTGAATTACTACAGAATTCAGTGTCAGCAGAACTATGATCAGTGATGGATAAGGAGCTGACATTAGTATCAGACTTAAACTTATGTACTGAAACACTGCAATCAGGATAATGTTTAAGTTGTTCATGAACAACATGAAACACTCCGTTTGAGATAGGAAATGCGATAATATTTTCAGTGAGAGGAGTTGGTCTCTCAAGATGTACAGGGTAAGAAGTAGGATCAATTCCGGTAATTTCAATATTACACTCAGTAACACCATTAGAATCAGTAACACAGTGTTCATCAATGAGACTCTGATTAATAAAAGTGTTGCTGATAAATTTGTTTTTGAAACTATCTTTTAATTCATTCATGGAATAAAATTCAGATTCCTTTTCTTGAGATTTAAAAACTTTTTCAGCTTCAGCAAAATTTCCCCCAAGGATTTTCACACATGAATGAGGTATTTGAGCAGAAATAACATAATTAGCATTTTTGTGAGATTTAGCCCAAAGTTTTAAACAGTTAGTTCTTTGTTCAAGAGGTCTTTAACTTTATCAATTTCAGTAGATAATGAGGAATTTGATAAACTAGTAACTCTTAGATTTTCCTGAGTAGTGTCAATAATGTTATTTTTCAAGGATAGTTCAGTTTTAAGAAGATCAATTTGATTCTGCATATCTCTTATGATTTGATTCTTCTTAGAATTAAGAACACCCAAATACTCAAACATTTTGATTTTTTCATTCATTGAATAGGAAACAAAGTTTTGAACCTGATACATTGAAGGAGAATCAGTGTTGTGCTTCCTGGAGTTTTCAACTACATCAGACATATCAGCATCAAACGAACTGTTGCTGACTTTACATTCATCAGTGTCTTCTATCTTGGTCATCAAACATTTAACTTCATCATCTGATGACTCCTCATCAGTCTTCCATTTTTCTTCTTCAGCGACAAGAACTTTATGTTCCAAGTTCTCTGCTTTCAGTTTCTCAACCAACTTGTTGTACTTCTGCTTCCAGTATTCATCCGAGCTTTGGGTTCTTTTCTTGCATTCTTTTGCAAAATGATCAGTGCTACCACAGTTAAAGCATTGAGCTTTCCCTTTCCTTTCAGTCACATGTTTCTTGTCAGCATCTGATCTTTTTGAAGATTTCCCACTCATCTTCATCTGAAACTTTGAGAAATTTCGGCTTTATTTCTCAAAAGTCTTCACAATTAAAGTCGCACTAGCAACAACCTTTTCCAGATCATCAGTCTCACTTTTAGAAGAATCAGTGTCTGAATGGTTTTCAGTGTCTGACTCTGACACTTGCTTTTTGTTTGAGAATAATGCTACTGATGACTCACGCTGAGCATCCTTCATCAGCTCCTTTCTCTGAAGCTTGGATTCCTCATAGTATCGAAGGTTTCCATAGAGACTTTGTAAGTCCATTGTGTTGATCTTCTCACTATTTTTCAGCACATCAACATGATTCTCCCAACCTGCACCCAGAGAATCCAAAAACTTCTGCACTAGAAAAGTTCAATGCTTCAACTGATCTAGTCTCCGCAGATCATTAACAAGAGTATTAAACCTATTAAAGGTTTGAGTCATGGTTTCACCTTTCTTTGCAAAAAAATGTTCATACCTTCTGTTTAGATCATTTATTTGAGTAGCCTTGACTTCTTCAGTGCCTTCAAAAGATACAGTCAGCATGTCCATCATTTCTTTTGCTGAGATACAGTTCTGAACCAGCCCAAAGATATTGTATGGCAAAGCATAGCTGATGCAGCCCGAGCACGAACATCGAGACCATTCTTTCTTTTGTCATCTGCTGTCCAGTTTTCTCTAGGTGTTTTCTTCATGACACCATCAGGAACATTGTTTTTCAAGGGCTGATACATTGGAACATATGGACCTTTTTCGATGATGTCCAAGATGTCTTCATCTACAGATTCTAATGCATAGAGAGCCTTTTATTTTCCACATAGCAAAATTGGTTTCATCAAACAGAGGAATTTTAGCAGAAGGATGATTTGTTGAGTTTAAAGAGGAAGATGATGAAGCCATTTGTTTGATAAAAGAAACCTGCTCTGATACCAATTGAAAGGACCTTAGATCAAACGATTTATCAAACAATGACTATTAATAAGAACAATGAAGTTTCACAAAGAACTTTCACTAAGAATGATAATCTCACAAAGTTATTATAATTTGCACAAAGCGGCTATTAGGGTTTGTGAAAGACAACGTCTCAAAAACCTGTACAAAAGACTATATAGAACTATTATAGACAATCCCTACAAATCAGGGATGTTCCAGCTAACTAATAAACGATAACTATGGAAACAAGATAAATACTAAATCTGTTACATTATAAAGATATACACTGAACAACTTGTATGCTGATGCTGATGCTGACGTTGGATTACGTGTTGATGCTGAGTGATCAGTTTCAAACATCATCATATTATAAGGTTCGACCTTACAACTTGCAATAGTATTAAACATTGAGAGGGATAAGCGGGTGATGCTTAGTGAGTTCAATAATAGTTACAATAGAAAATTATGTCATATACATATCAATATGACAGAAGCATAGAGGGACAAGGAACAAAATAGGCAAACGAGTATCATATGACAGAATTTCCATATCAACGAATAATCAAATTCAAAGATTTGAATTCAATGAGACATAACAATTTCAATACTTGATATACATCAATAAGACTTCAGCCTAAGTGGCGTAGAAAATACATGATTTCAGAATATTATTTCACTAGAATACACATGCTTTTAGCCATGTCTTTGTATTCTATTATGCCAAAGTGATGCTTATGTCATACACTTCATGGCCAAATGCTACATACCAGTACTCAAGTGATTCTTATGTCATACACTTCGTGGCCTAAGGTACAGCTCATTATCATAATAACATGGGAAAACACATTGAACATATAACACATAACATACAATTGTCCCTATATTGAAACTCACTGTGAAATAATCGGGGATTAAATGATAATTTGGGCAGCACTTCGACTATAAATATGACTTTCTGTGATGAAAACCGGGGATTTTAGTTGAAAACCGGCCTTACTCGGGTAGAGTTTCGACTAGAAAATATAATTTTCTAGGGAACTTCGGAGTGTCGGGACTTGCTTCGGGTGTCGGGTATGATATCGGGTCTTCAGGGGTGTTAGAGGGGCTTGAGATAGGTTAAAGAGTGAAAGAGAGTGAGAAAATGTAACCTAAAACATGGCAGCCTCGCATCCCTTTTATAGCTGGCCGAAGCCTCGGAGTACGTTGGGCATACTTCAGTATGTTGGGCGTACGGAGTGTGACAGCTGCTCGGTTCCTGGGCTCGAAAGTGGCTTGCATATGAATACCGGTGACGTGGCTGATCCAAGACCCTGTAAGTGCGAAGTACGTTGGGCGTACAAAGCAATGTACGCTGGGTGTACCCTTCGGATAATCCTTCGAATTTTCATTTATTTTATTTAAAAACTTCGAAAATTAATATATTTTTCATATGAGCTCCGTTTTTTACGTTCTTTATATCCATGCGTAGGTGAGATTATAATCTACAACTTTCGTTTAGACTTCGTTGGCTAATTTTGACTTATTTTTAATATTATACTTTTTAACGGGTCGGGACAGGAAAAGTCCATTAAAAATTCATAACTTCTTCATTTGACGTCCGTTTTCTTTTGTCTTTTTACTGTTGAACTACAATCGACGAGATCTTCAATTCTCGTTTAGGTTGTGTCGGCTAAAACTCACTCGATCTCTATTTCGAGTTTTTAGTTGTCTACTGGTATACCGAAATTTGTAAAAATCATAACTTCCTCGTACGAAGTGAGATTTTGACGTTCTTTTTATGGAAATTCTCGGTTTAATGAATACTACGACTTTCATTTAGATCATATAGGCTAAAAAGTAGTTTATCAATAACTCACTTTTTACGTCATTCGGCGTCATGCCGGTTCTGTTGCGAAACTTCAAATAGTCATAACTTCTTCGTTATATCTCGGATTTCGATGAGGTTTTCGCCTAAATGTTTCTAATGAGATTCTTTACAATTTTCAATAATAAAATCTTACTTGTTTCAAAATTTATATTTTCGTTAAATTTCAATGTTAGATTGGAATCCCATAAGACTTCCAATTGTTATGGTGCAAAGTCATGCTTGTATGTATTGTTTTAGGCTTTCCTCTTTGTATGTGTAAATGGGTTGAGTCTTTTCCTATAAATAGGAAGTGAGTGACTCCCATTATGTAAGAGTCCATTATGGAGTGTTAGACTAGAGAGAAATTGTATACAAGACCCATTTGTATAATCTTTCTAGATCTAATAAGAGCTTACAAAGATTTATTTACTCCTTGTGTTCTTGAATTTGTATGATGAATCATTATATCTTTTCTAATTCCGCACATGCCATCATAATCAACACAACTACAATTGGTATCAGAGCGGGTGTTCTTGATTTCATCAAGAATTGATCCTTGATGGCGATTTTGATTTGGTGATTCATTTTTTGATCATGGATCTTCGTGATTAGAGTGTTTTTGTGTTCTTGAAGTCGAATTTTTCCTTGATTTGATTCATAATTCGACTTTCTCTATCTAGAATACTTGTTTGTATCACTTTCTCTCACTATAATTTGATTCATATTCACTTTCTCTCTCTAGAAAACTTAAGTTCATATCGATTGATCAAAGATGGAAGAAACAATATATGAAGTTTTTATGGAGGATTTTCCATGGCCATTTAGTTTTGAAGGAGTTCTCAATTGTTTTGTAACCGGATATTTCAAACAAAATACACTCATTTCTAGTATGAAATGTGAATGTGGAAAATTCATTGGTTATCCTATTGATCATGATCATCATAAGATGTTGCTTAATCATTTGGTAACAACTTATCATGAAAGAATAAAGAAGAAGAAAGATGATGAAGTAATTGAAGGAATTCATTTGATGAATGCATATATGGTGATAATGTTCTTGCTTCTTACCTGGATGTTCTTGATGTTCAAGAAAAAGGAGTTCAAGTTGATTTTCAAGATGAAAAAGTTTTTTGCTCAATTGGAGTTCAAACCGATGATATTTTGTGTTCTTGTGATTCGTTTGAAGGAATGATTCCTTATCGGAAGCCGGTGATCCAAGAAATTCACAAGTATCAAACTCCAAAAGATTCGATTCAAATTCACAAAGTTGATGTTGTGAAAAGTGGGTTTGTTCATGAAGTCAAATATTCAAGATGCAAAAAGATGAGAAAGAAAAAGAAGAAAAAGATGAATCGGAAGAATAAGCGGGTTTACTCACAAAAATCGTCATATGTTGTGAAACCAAAATCCGTGAAGCAAATTTGGGTTCCAAAGCAACAATCTCCAAGTGTTGAATAGAATTTGAAGTCAAAACCCAAAAGTGTTAGTAGTTCTTTTGAAGATGTTCTTGGATCGACGAAGAACACGAAGAACGAGTTGTACATCTCGCATGGTGTGACATCCCCAAAATCACGGCCAGAAAAGACCGGTTTTGTTTATACTTTATTTCAAAATCAGAGTTATCTTTTAATAAAAGGATTGCGGAATTTGTCCCAAAACAATAATATGATAAAGATTTATCAAAAGCATTTCCATAGAAATGTATTTCATTAAAAGACTCGGGATGTCATGTTCGTACAGATCAAAAGTATAAACAGTACAATATAAGCCTTACTACATTATTTCATATCTACAGGCCTATATCCGTAATCCCTCGTCCAAAACATCACACCTATGCTCATGCGCCACACCTGTAATACATAAAAACTGAGGGGGTCAGGCTTGGGAGCCTGGTGAGCACATAGGGTTTTCAACCCACAATAAATAAGTTTATTAATTTCATCAATCAACAATAACCCGATTACCCGTTCCCGTTATCCTCACTTTACGTCCCTAAACACCTATCATAAGGGACCTAGCCTAAGGATCATCATCGGGACGGACACTACTGCTAAGGGGATTCCTCAGCAATAAATGTCCTAATAGGCAACCATGTGGGGGATGGAGTACACCGGTGAACACATCGTTCACAACACCTACAGGTTGCGAGCCTGCTAGTGTTCCACTGGACTGTCTAGAAGAGTCCGTGGTCGTCATCTATACTCCGCTAGATAACTGGATCAACAACAACAACATCGAGGCCTCTCATCATTTTATCACACATCACCTATTACATCTACCCATGTTTTACCCCAACATTTTCGTAGATATAAAATACATATACAGTTTAAATCATTGAAAACATGTATAACAACGTTCATCTAGCATAGATAGCAAGTATTCAGATAATATGCACACATAGCACGTAATTTATATAAATTACTTCATATCTATGTGTAAGTTGAAGGTAACTATGCACTCACCTGATTAGGTGGTGACTCAGCACTCGGACAGCGCTTCGATACTCTCAAAATGATATTCCTTCGATAAAACCTAGTATCGATACCACTAGGGTTTAGTCTAATGATAACCGTGACAAATTAATTGTCTGAGTATTATTAAGCATTAATAATACTCAATATATCTCATAATAATAGCCCAAATAATTATTTTAAGGACCTAATAACATTCCTATAATTATTTGAAAGCTATATTAAAAATTGCATAAGCGTAGCATACTTACAGCGAATTTTATCGAAAACCGGGACTTAATTGGAGCAGCGTTTCGAAACCGAAAAACTCCTTTTTCTCGGGACTCCGGGAGCCTCGGGGCTTCCTTAGTGTGCTAGGGGTTTAACTAGGGCTTAGGGGTGGTTTGGAACCTTAGAGAGAGAAAGAAACTAGAGAGAGAATGAGAAATGGTGTGAAAAATGAGGGCACCTTCGGCCCCCTTTTATAGGCGCGAGGGCCTCGGATACGCGGCGCGTCCAGCAGCGCTACGCGGGGTGTAGCTCGGAGGTGGCTGCTGGCTCGCACTCGGACTCGGACGGATAAGGCCGAAGGTGCGCGGGACGTACCGGACCTCGTACGCGGGGCGTAATGCGAGTCGTCGTGGCGCGATCCGGAGCGAAGCCTTGGTCAGCAAGCAACGGCTCAGAAGCAGCCACGTCATCATCTTCGCAACAGGTTTCGCATTTTCGAGTCCTAACTTCAAAAATTCTTAACTTTCGCATACGAGCTCCGTTTTTGACGTTCTTTATATCCACGCGAAGGTGGGAACATACTTTACAACTTTCGTTTAGACTTCGTTGGCTAATTTTGACTCGATTTTAAATTTTATTTTATCAACGGGTCGGGATAGGATTGGTCTGTTAAATCCTCATAACTTCTTCTTCCGACATCCGTTTTCGCCCATCTTTTTCTCGTTACGTTACTCTTAACGAGATCTTCGATTCTTGTTTAGGTCGTGTCGGCTAAAAACCGCTCAATCAAACATTTGAATTTCGGGCAGTACACTACTAGTCCGAAACTTCGAAAAATCGTAACTTCTTCATACGAAGTCAGATTTGGGCGTTCTTTTTATCGATGTTCTTAGTTTAACATATTCTAAGACTTTTGTTTATATTTCTAAGGCTAAAAAGTCTTCTATCGTAAATTCACTATTTTATGTCTTCCGGTGCCGTGTCGGTTTTGCCGTAAAACTTCGGCGGGTCATAACTTCTTCGTTATAGCTCGGATTTCGGCATTCTTTATATGTACGGAAACCTTGAGACATATTTTACAACTTTATGTAGAGATATAGGGATTATCTCACACTTTAATTTTGACGCTCATTTTTATTCTTTATTAATTATACATTTATAATTAAATAATAAACACATAAACACACATAATTCACATAATACTCAAATATTTCATATTTATTACTTCAAAAAGAGTTACAATAGTTGACCTAGACTATTACATTGACAAAAATGCTTAGCCCTGAAACCCGGGCGTTACAATTCTCTCCCCCTTTGGATGATTCCGTCCCGGAATCATGCATCAGCAAACAGATGTGGATAACGACTCATCGTGTCATCCTCTGTTTCCCAAGTGAGATTCGGCCCATTCGAATGTTTCCATTGGACTAGCACTAAGTCGACCATCTTGCGTCGTAACTTCTTAGTCTTACGGTCAACAATTGCCTCGGGCTCTTCGATCAGCCTTTTATTTTCATCCATCCTTAACTCTGAGATTGGAATTATGTCGGGAACATCTCCCATGAATTTCCTCAAATAACACACATGGAAGGTGTTATGAATACCATTGAGTTCTTCGGGCAATTCCAGCTTGTAAGCTTGGTTCCCAATCCTCTGAAGAACTTTGAACGGTCCAATAAACCTTGGATTCAACTTTCCTCGTTTCCCAAATCATATAATTCCCTTCCACGGTGAGACTTTAAGTAAAACGGAATCCCCAACTTCGAAGGTTATCGGTCGTCTTTTCTTGTCAGCATAGCTCTTCTGACGATCCTGAGCTGCTAACATTCTTTCCCTAATCACCTTCAATTTCTCAGCAGTCTCATGGACTATCTCGGGGCCCATAAACTGCTTCTCTCCAGCTTCAAGCCAACAAGACGGCGTACGACACTTTTATCCATACAAGGCTTGGTAAGGTGCCATCTTGATGCTCGAGTGAAAACTATTATTGTAGGAAAATTCTACTAGAGGTAAGTGCTCGTCCCAATTCCCTTGGAATTCGAGGGTACATGCTCTCAGCATATCTTCCAATGTCTGAATTGTTCTTTCGCTCTGACCATCAGTTTGCGGATGGTAAGCAGTACTCAAACACAACTTTGTACCCAACTCCTCTTGTAGACTCCTCCAAAACCTCGACGTGAAACGACTATCACGATCTGACACAATCGTAAGAGGGACATCGTGAAGTCTTACAATTTCCTTCACGTAAGCATTTGCGAGCTTATCCATAGACCACTTCTCGTTGGCTGCTATGAAGTGTGCACTCTTGGTGAAACGATCCACGACTACCCAAATCATGTCGTGTCCGTTCTTCGTTCTGGGCAGTTTAGTCACAAAATCCATGGTGATGTCTTCCCATTTATCCATGGTACTGGTAAAGGTTCTAAACTCCCATACGGTTTCTGATGTTGTGCCTTAACCCTCGCACATGTTACGCACTCAGCCACATACTTCGCAACATCGAGCTTCATCGTCGGCCACCAATAGTAGGGTTTTAGGTCCCTATACATTTTAGTGCTACCGGGATGAATTGAGTACATGGTCTTGTGTGCTTCTTCCATTAGAAGATCTCTTATTCCTCCCGTCTTAGGTACCCAAATTCGATCTTGGAATACCTTCAGTCCTCGACTGTTCGTACCGAACACTAACGTTTTTCCCAAACGTTCTTCCTTTCGGTCATTCTTTTCTAAGGCTTCTTCTTGAGCTTTCCTGATACTTTCCACAATCGTCGAGACGACTTCAATTCTTAACACTCTTGGCCTTTTTCTTTCAAGATTGACTTTCCGACTGAGAGCATCAGCAACAATATTTGTTTTACCTGGGTGGTAAAGTATCTCACAGTCGTAGTCCTTGAGAAGTTCTAGCCAGCGTCGTTGCCTCATGTTCAACTCCTTCTGATTAAAGAGATACTGGAGACTCTTATGATCAGTGAAGAGCTTGCACTTCGTGCCGTAGAGGTAATGCCTCCATATCTTTAAGGCAAATACTACTGCTGCCAACTCCAGATCATGAGTGGGGTAGTTCTTTTCGTGCTCTTTCAATTGTCGAGATGCGTATGCTATCACCTTTTCTCTTTGGGTCAGAACACAACCCAACCCGACTCCAGATGCATCACTATAAACTGCGAAATCTTCGACTCCATCGGGTAGAGAAAGTATCGGTGCTTCACATAACTTCTTCTTTAGCTTCTCGAACGCCTCATCGTGTTTCTCACTCCACGTATACGTAGCTCCTTTATGGGTCAAAGCTGTTAATGGAGCAGCTATCGAAGAAAAACCTTGGATAAACCGTCGATAATATCCGGCTAATCCTAGAAAGCTTCGAATCTCCGTGGGACTCTTCGGATGTTCCCACTTCATTACAGCCTCGATCTTGGCGGGGTCAACCATTATTCCTTCTTGGTTAACAACATGACCCAAAAATTGGACTTCCCGTATCCAAAAGTCGCATTTGGAGAACTTTGCAAAAAGCTTCTCCTTCTTTAACACCTCCAATACTTCTCGTAGATGCTTGCCATGCTCCTCCTGGCTTTTCGAGTAAATGAGAATGTCGTCGATGAACACTATCACAAATTTATCGAGGAATGGTTTACAAACCCTATTCATCAAATGCATGAATGCTGCGGGAGCATTGGTTAGTCCGAATGACATAACCAAGAACTCGTAGTGTCCATATCTTGTTCTGAATGTAGTCTTCTCAATATCCTGCTCTCTCACCTTCAGCTGATGATATCCTGACCTAAGATCGATCTTTGAGAAGTAGCTCGAACCTTGCAGCTGATCGAATAGATCATCAATCCTCGGCAATGGATACTTGTTCTTCACCGTTGCCTTATTCAACTCTCGGTAGTCTATGCACATCCTCATGCTTCCGTCTTTCTTCTTCACGAATAACACCGGAGCTCCCCAGGGTGATGAACTAGGTCGAATGAAACCGCTGTCCAACAGCTCCTGAAGTTGCATCATGAGCTCCTTCATCTCCGTCGGTGCTAATCGGTAAGGTGCCTTTGCTATCGGTGTTGTTCCTGGTAATAAGTCTTTACGAAACTCTACTTGCCTATCAGGTGGTAATCCGGGAAGATCTTCGGGAAAGACTTCCGGATAATCGCACACAACCGGTATATTCTGCACCTCTTTCTTTTCTTTCTTAGCATCGATTACGAATGCCAAGTATGATGCACATCCTTTGGACAAACATTTCCTGGCTTTCATCAGGGAGATGATTCCAGAAGTTACTCTGCGTTTGTCCCCGTACACCATAAATGATTCCTTTCCGGGTGGGTTTATCCTAACTATCTTCTTTCGGCATAATATCTCGGCATTGTTGGCGCTAAGCCAATCCATACCCAAAACGATGTCGAAACCGTTTAACTCTATGGGTAATAGTTCCTCATGGAATTCGTTTCCGTTTAGGTCAATGACGATGTTCCTAATACGATTACTAACAGGTACGAATTTGCCACTAGCAACTTCTACAATCAGGGCTTTATCTAGTTTTTCTACAGGTAGTGCTAATTTCGCACTAAATTTATGCGACACAAAGGAGTAGTTGGCTCCGGAATCAAACAGTATATTTGCAGGCAAACCATTTACAAGAAAGGTACCTGAAGCGATGTCTGCTGCCTCCTTTGTAGCCTCGAGCGTCATCTGGAAGGCTCTCGCCTTCGGCTTTGGTGGTATGTTGGGTCTTCCTGCCTCCTTCTTCTTCGGGCAGTCCTTCAAAATGTGCCCTTCTTCATTACACCCATAACAGGCCTTCTGGTTGAGGGTGCATTCGTTGGCATAGTGCCCAGGCTTTCCGCATTTGTAACAAGTGACCCCTCCATCACACTTCCCAGAGTGCTTCTTTTTGCACTTGTCACACCACTTTGCTTCTGATCCTCCTCCTCTCGAACTAGACTTCGAGAATCTACCTTTCTTACCGGACTTCGAGGATCCGTCAAATTTCTGTTTCTCTCCCACTTCCGCTCTCTCCAGACCCTTTTCTCGTATCTGGGTCTCCACATTCTTAGCAGCCCAGATGGCAGCTTTTAGAGTGGTAGTTTGCTTGACCATTGGACCGAAGTCCGCTGGCAATCCGAGGGCAAATTTGTTAACCTTGGAGAGTTCAGTTGGGACGAGGTGGGGAACAAGCTTCATTTTCTCAGTAAAGCTTGCAGTGTATTCAGTAACGCTCATTCTTCCCTTCTTTAGATTCTGGAATTCGTTGCTGATCTCCAGAAGATCCTGCTCAGAGCAGTATTGCATCTTCAACTGTACCAGGAAATCCTCCCACGACATTTTGCTTGCTTCACCTTTGGGCATTGAATCAGCTAATAGCTTCCACCAGCTTAGTACTCCAGATTTCAATAGAGGAACTGCAAGAGCAGTCTTCTGCCTATTGCTACACTCGCAACTCTCAAACATTGTCTCCATCTCAGAGATCCAGTTCATGACTTCCACCGGCATCGGGCTTCCGGATAGACTCGGTGGCTTGGATGCCATGAAATCCTTGTATTTGCATCCACGTCCATCATTTCCTCCATCCTGGTGGTTTTGCCTAACTATCGGTGGGTTGGCTTGACCAATAGTCCCACTGTAGTTTCCTTCTTCAGTCTGCCCTTCGTTCAACTCGGGCTGTTCGATCTGAATAGTCGCTTCCTCTCGATTTTGCTGGAGCAAACGCCTGGTTTCCTCCATTTGACGATCCAACATTGCCTGGATCATCGCTTGCACTACGGCCATCGTTATTGGTCCGGCAGCGGCTTCCACAACTGGTATTTGCTCGATCACGGGGGGTTGGTGTCCGTTCCCATTTGCGTTTACGTTTCCGCTACGGGTCCTTACCATCTTGATCTATACACCGAATAAGGTGAATTCAGATTTTTATTTAGGAGAGACGTTTTAAATCGTCCTTATCACTCTGAAACATTTACATGCTAGTTCTAATAGCGTAGTCGTACGTTTAGAATCCTAAACACATAAGGTTTCCAGATCCGGTCGGCAACAGACCATAGATCCGAACAAAATAACAGCATATCATGCATAAAGCATTTAGCACATAAAAGCATTTTAGGCACAATTCCTAAAATAAGCTAGTGCTCACACCTCACAATCATCGCTTACCATTCTAAGTTTAAGTCTAGAAATCCTACAAATTCCTAGTTCGCTTAAACTAATGCTCTGATACCAACTGTGACATCCCCAAAATCACGGCCAGAAAAGACCGGTTTTGTTTATACTTTATTTCAAAATCAGAGTTATCTTTTAATAAAAGGATTGCGGAATTTGTCCCAAAACAATAATATGATAAAGATTTATCAAAAGCATTTCCATAGAAATGTATTTCATTAAAAGACTCGGGATGTCATGTTCGTACAGATCAAAAGTATAAACAGTACAATATAAGCCTTACTACATTATTTCATATCTACAGGCCTATATCCGTAATCCCTCGTCCAAAACATCACACCTATGCTCATGCGCCACACCTGTAATACATAAAACTGAGGGGGTCAGGCTTGGGAGCCTGGTGAGCACATAGGGTTTTCAACCCACAATAAATAAAGTTTATTAATTTCATCAATCAACAATAACCTGATTACCCGTTCCCGTTATCCTCACTTTACGTCCCTAAACACCTATCATAAGGGACCTAGCCTAAGGATCATCATCGGGACGGACACTACTGCTAAGGGGATTCCTCAGCAATAAATGTCCTAATAGGCAACCATGTGGGGGATGGAGTACACCGGTGAACACATTGTTCACAACACCTACAGGTTGCGAGCCTGCTAGTGTTCCACTGGACTGTCTAGAAGAGTCCGTGGTCGTCATCTATACTCCGCTAGATGACTGGATCAACAACAACAACATCGAGGCCTCTCATCATTTTATCACACATCACCTATTACATCTACCCATGTTTTACCCCAACATTTTCGTAGATATAAAATACATATACAGTTTAAATCATTGAAAACATGTATAACAACGTTCATCTAGCATAGATAGCAAGTATTCAGATAATATGCACACATAGCACGTAATTTATATAAATTACTTCATATCTATGTGTAAGTTGAAGGTAACTATGCACTCACCTTATTAGGTGGTGACTCAGCACTCGGACAGCGCTTCGATACTCTCAAAATGATATTCCTTCGATAAAACCTAGTATCGATACCACTAGGGTTTAGTCTAATGATAACCGTGACAAATTAATTGTCTGGGTATTATTAAGCATTAATAATACTCGATATATCTCATAATAATAGCCCAAATAATTATTTTAAGGACCTAATAATATTCCTATAATTATTTGAAAGCTATATTAAAAATTGCATAAGCGTAGCATACTTACAGCGAATTTTATCGAAAACCGGGACTTAATTGGAGCAGCGTTTCGAAACCGAAAAACTCCTTTTTCTCGGGACTCCGGGAGCCTCGGGGCTTCCTTAGGGTGCTAGGGGTTTAACTAGGGCTTAGGGGTGGTTTGGAACCTTAGAGAGAGAAAGAAACTAGAGAGAGAATGAGAAATGGTGTGAAAAATGAGGGCACCTTCGGCCCCCTTTTATAGGCGCGAGGGCCTCGGATACGCGGCGCGTCCAGCAGCGCTACGCGGGGCGTAGCTCGGAGGTGGCTGCCAGCTCGCAACAGTTGGCTCGCACTCGGACTTGGACGGATAAGGACGAAGGTACGCTGGGCGTACCGGACCTCGTACGCGGGGCGTAATGCGAGTCGTCGTGGCGCGATCCGGAGCGAAGCCTTGGTCAGCAAGCAACGGCTCAGAAGCGGCCACGTCATCATCTTCGCAACAGGTTTCGTATTTTCAAGTCCTAACTTCAAAAATTCGTAACTTTCGCATACGAGCTCCGTTTTTGACGTTCTTTATATCCACGCGAAGGTGGAAACATACTCTACAACTTTCGTTTAGACTTCGTTGGCTAATTTTGACTCGATTTTAAATTTTATTTTATCAACGGGTCGGGATAGGATTGGTCTGTTAAATCCTCATAACTTCTTCATCCGACATCCGTTTTCGCCCATCTTTTTCTCGTTACGTTACTCTTAACGAGATCTTCGATTCTCGTTTAGGTCGTGTCGGCTAAAAACCGCTCAATCAAACATTTGAATTTCGGGCAGTACACTACTAGTCCGAAACTTCGAAAAATCGTAACTTCTTCATACGAAGTCAGATTTGGGCGTTCTTTTTATCGATGTTCTTAGTTTAACATATTCTACGACTTTTGTTTATATTTCTAAGGCTAAAAAGTCTTCTATCGTAAATTCACTATTTTATGTCTTCCGGTGCCGTGTCGGTTTTGCCGTAAAACTTCGGCGGGTCATAACTTCTTCGTTATAACTCGGATTTCGGCATTCTTTATATGTACGGAAACCTTGAGACATATTCTACAACTTTATGTAGAGATATCGGGATTATCTCACACTTTAATTTTGACGCTCATTTTTATTCTTTATTAATTATACATTTATAATTAAATAATAAACACATAAACACACATAATTCACATAATACTCAAATATTTCATATTTATTACTTCAAAAAGAGTTACAATAGTTGACCTAGACTATTACATTGACAAAAATGCTTAGCCCTGAAACCCGGGCGTTACACATGGTGGGTGGTACAATGTTCGATTTGGAGATTTTCTCATTCCGACAAAAGAATCAAGATCTTCCAAATTTGATTCGTTCGTTGAAAATGGATCTCGATTCGTGACAAAGGTAACTTAAATTCTCAAATGGATTCCAAAACATCCATGATTTCGATTCGTGCTTTGCGTTTTTCATTTTTGATCGATTTGTCTCGTTGGATCAAATCTGTTTCAATACCATTGATGATCCAATATTATTTTTCATTAGATCTAGTACAAATCACGAAAATTAATAATTCGCTTATCATACTTGAATCCAAATTTTTTGATCTGATTATAATTCGTTCAAGCCCAATCTGATTAAAGCCCATATCCTTGATTCATATTTTTGAGTCTTAAACAAAATCTTTTACTGTTCATCATTATTGAGCCCAAACACTTTATGATCTGATAATAACTTTTTGAGTTCATTGTTCACTGTTCGTCATTCATCATCATCACTTCCTCTGTTGCACGTTGTTGACATTCGTAACACGTTCTCATTTTTTTTCTTGCAAATCGATTACCAATTACTGGTGATATAAACTTGTGAATCGGTTTTGTTTACTATGATTCAAAATCGATAATGATCAAGATATGACTATGAAATCGATTTTGTTCAAAAAAAGTGAAGCCAACTATGGAGTCTTTGAGTTTGATCAAATTGATTAAGAAATCTCAATTTGTTGTGAAGAGGATATGTAGAACAGTGAAGTAATCTTGGTTTGATCTGAAATCGGATATCAGATGTATCGATTTTGTGTTTATAGATCGTTGACTCTAAAAAGTCAAACATGAGTTCTATGGGTTGATTCATGGAATTGAAAGAAGAAATCAATAGATTTGAGTTCAATATGTGATTTGAAAGAAGAAATCGAGTTTAATTTGGAGATTAATTTCGAAATTGGTTGGATTTATGATCGAGATAAACGAACACTATGAATGGGAACGTTAATGGTTGATTTTGGTTTACTAGGTAATTTCGAATCATAATTTGTATTGATTGAGTCCAAGTCGAACGAAGATGCAGTTAAGTACAAATTGGTATAGATGATTCTGTTTTAGAAATCGATTTGGAAGTAGAATGCGATTTTGAATCGATAGTTTTGGAACGAACTTAGATTCGCAATCGATGCTGAATGGATTTGATTGTTACTGAAAATAAATTTCGTGAATCGACATGATGATTTCGTTGTGGAGGATGTTGTTTAAGGACAGGGTTGCTAATAAAACTGGAAACCAAAGAATATGCTTTCGTTTTTGAAGGTTTGGAGTTTAATTCAGCTTTAACTGTCATTGTTGAAGAACTGGAAGAACTAAATTCGCATCCGAGTCTCAATTTTGGATTTGATTTGTGAAGGGTTTATGGTTCAAAATTGTTTATTGATTCGCACGCTTGGAGTTGAAGAATTGGAGTGTGCTCGAATTTTTTTTTTGGATTAGTTCACAGTCAAACAAGATTCGCATACGAATTTTTTTTGGTTCGCATATGGGTTTGCATTTCATTCGCATCTGACATGTTTGTTCAATTCGCATTTTTGTGAATGAAGTTTGCATATGAGCTCAAAACAATTATGTTCGCATCTGTGATATGGGATAAAGATGCGAAGTGTGCGAAGAGTTAAAAATGTGAAGAATTTTACGTGCGAAGTCTTTTACTTGATTTGGGGAAGAACACAAAGAGTTTCAGTTTGCACCCCTGATCTTTTCACGAAATGACAAAATTGACCCAACTTCGCAAGTTTGAAGAACATGCAGAAATTTTCAAAACGAGAATCTGCAGTTTCGCATTTTTGGTAACAAATACCCAACTTCGCGAATGGTAATAAAAACTGAGAAATTACAGAATTTACAGTTTTGGTCCTTGCAGTTTGTGCGAATTTACGCTTTATGCCCGGTTTCGCAAATGGGCTAGAGTTTCGCATATTTGACAGTTTTTGGTGCAACGGGTCCCTGCAAGTTTAAGAAAGTGACAATTTCTACCCGATTTTTGAAAAATCTTGTAACTTTCACCCAAAAAGTCAAAATTTTTCATAAATTGAAAATTTTTGTGGCTTTTTCGTGATTGTTTTTCCGTGTAAGATTTTTGGTGATTCATTTTTGGTACACATCAAGGGGGAGTATCGTGAAGACTATTCCTCGGGCGCTTCTCATCCTTAGTGGGTTTTATAATCATTTTTTGATTATAAAAAGGGGGAGAAATGATGGGTATTCAAAGCTTCTCGGGTTTGTCGAATATTCATTTGCAGATTTGAAGACCGGTGTTACTTCGAGGGGGAGTTTGGTCTTGATCGCGCTAGCTCGTTGGAGATTAAAGCCGGACATCCAATCCTAACTTTGAGGGGGAGAATGTTAGGGTGCAAAGTCATGCTTGGATGTATTGTTTTAGGCTTTCCTCTTTGTATGTGTAAATGGGTTGAGTCTTTTCCTATAAATAGGAAGTGAGTGACTCCCATTATGTAAGAGTCCATTATGGAGTGTTAGACTAGAGAGAGAAATTGTATACAAGACCCATTTGTATAATCTTTCTAGATCTAATAAGAGATTACAAAGATTTATTTACTCCTTGTGTTCTTGAATTTGTATGATGAATCATTATATCTTTTCTAATTCCGCACATGCCATATAATCAACACAACTACACCAATATTTTCCGAGTGATTCTAAACATGGTTTTACTTCAATTCCAGTAAAAACTATTTGTTAGAACTCAATACTCAATATCACATAATATTTTATAATATTATTTATTACAAAAACACGATTTCAAAACATGTATGTTACACTCACTAAGCTTCATGCTTACAGTTTTCAATTTTGCTTTCAGAAACTTCGTTTTCAAAGGAAAGAAGTCGGCTCGATCGCAGCGCATCACACTATGGTTTTTCTGCATATGAGATCTTTGGGATTACACTCTGATATTGTCTATGATAACATGTTTTGATTATTTTTACTTTGGTTGTGACATGACATGATATGTGACAACCCGAAATTTCCATTCGTACAAACCCTACAGTCAAGCACTTCAAATAAAAGTCAAACATATTTCTGCTAAATTTTAGCCGGTTTAAAGTCTGTTTGGGTGTTTTTAATATTAATTCATCAAACGAACGAATAAAAGGAAGTATTTCGAGGAGTATCGGGTAACAGTTAAATCAACCAACACCTTAATTAGGTGTTCACGGCCAAACAAATGGAGTTTGGGCTGTGAACTCCTCTTGGTCGTGAACTCATGCATATAGCATGAGTTTACTCCTCATTTCCCCCATTTCTCACTTTCAAGTTCAAGAACTCCCAAAATTCTCTCTCAAGTATCATAACACTTTTCTTCCAATCTTCCAAAAATGTAAGTGTTTCTTCCTTTGATTTGTAGTTATAACCCTTCATCTAGCTGTTGTACACCATTTCATCCATGAAATCTTATTATTTTCCTAGATCTTCAAGTGTTCTTTAAAACACCAAGAACACACACTAGTGTTCTTGGACCTTAAACACCCAAACAAGCTAGTACTTACCCTAGGTTGTTGTATACTATAATGAACTTGTTTACACCCAAGAAACATCAAGAAATATGGAATGGAATGGAGTTTACGGCCAAGGCATCTCCCAAGACCGTAAACTCTATAAAAGTGTGCAATGTTGCCCTAAACTCTTTCCTAGTGCTTAGAGCTTGGACTAAAACCATTCACCATTGAACTAAGGACCTTAAACTTCAAGTTTGTGGAGTTTGCCATGGGTTTACAGCCGTAAACCCACTAGGGACGTAAACCATAGGCCGTAAACTCCATGGAGAGTGATCCTTGGGCTGTGAACTACCATGCAATGCCTTACACCCCTTTGATGCAACCCAATGGACTTCTAACACTTAAACCAAAGTGTTTTCCACACTTTAGGGTGTTTATACTTACTTAATTAGTGTTATAATCACTAATTAGATGCACACATATGTCTTTATATATTAATAGGATCATTGTGTGTGTTCAAGTCTTCACTTGACACCTAGCACCTTGTCCAACACTTCCATACAATCCACTCACTACAGGTGAGTTCATACCCCTTAATCAACCTTTTAAATGATTTTAAATGCTTTTATAGGGGGGAATACAAGTTGAATACCATAGTTATTATATCAATCACATGTGATTATAACTATCAAACGTATGGATTTACTATACTTTCAAACTGTTTTACTAAACAAATGACTTCAAACTATGCTTCAAATAATAGGTTTCATATACTTCAAACTGTGTTTCAAACAATAGATTTTGTAACGCCCGTGTTTCTAGGCTTGCCATTTCTAGCAATGTAATAGTCTAGGTTAACCTTGTAACTCAACTAGAAATAATAAGAATGTATTATTTGTGAATTATTTGAATTATGTGATTTATGTGTGTATTTTCTTAATTTTTATAATTTAATGAATTAAGAATAAAATAAGCGTCAAAATTTAAGTGTGAGATAAGCCCGATATCTTTGCATAAAGTTGTAGTGGTCGAAACAAGGATTCCGGAGATATAAGGAATGCCAAAATCCGAGTTATAACGAAGAAGTTATGACCTGTCGAAGTTTCGCGACAAAACCGACACGACGCCGAATGACGTAAAATATGAATTTAAGATAGAGCGATATTTAGCCTTAGCGATCTAAACGAAAGTCGTAGATTTCGTTAAACCGAGAGCGTGCATAAAAGGAACGCCCAAATCTGACTTCGTATGAGGAAGTTATGATTTTTCTAAGTTTCGACTTAGCAGTATGCAGCCCGAATACTCGATTTGAGATCGAGCGGTTTTTAGCCGAAACAATCTAAATGAGAATCGAAGATCTTGTTGTTAGTAGCGAAGCAATGAAAAGTTAGGCGAGAACGGACGTCAGACGAAGAAGTTATGAATTTATAACGAAGTTTTTCTGTCCCGGCCTTCTAAAAATAAATAATAAAAATAAAAGTCAAAATTAGCCAACGGAGTCTAAATGAAAGTTGTAGAGTATGGTCTGACCTTTGCGTGGATATAAAGAATGTCGAAAACGGAGCTCGTATGCGAAAGTTACGCAATTTAGAAGTTTGACAAGTCAATTACGCCCCGCGTAATTTGAGTACGCCCCGCGTACTCAGTCGGATGCAACTTGTCTGACCAATACTCGAGTGCCACCAGTCGACGCACGCAGTGAAGTCAAAGTACGCCCCGCGTAACGCGAGTACGCCCCGCGTAATCCCAGACCCAGCAGCCTATAAATAGAACTCGAATTCAGCCATTTTCTCTTGTTCAAACTCTTCCCTCTCTCTAAGTTTTGCCCCGTTTTGCGTGCCGTTTATACCCCAAAGCCCCGGTAATATTCCCGAGCCCCGAAGTAAGATCCGAAGCCCCGAGGATCCCGAAGAGCGTTATTCCCGAGCCGAAACGCTGCCCGCGAGGAGCCCGGTTTTGTGAAGATCTTCCAGATCTATGGAGAAACACCTCTTCTGCAAGCCGTAGTGCTACCCGATCATCTTCTGATCAAGTGAGTGTGTAGTTATTTTCATTCCAACGCAATATTATGAAGTATTTCCTATAAAATACGTGTTATGTGTATATACTTGGTTGTTATACGTGTGAGTGTATATTCACTCTCTTCTATCTTACAAATCTGATGTATTCTCTATGAAATACGTGTTATGTGTGTATGCCTCATCTGTTATGTGGAATATGTATTGATTAAAACATGTTATACAGGTTTTTAAACTATGTATAAAAATGTATATTTTTATCTACTAATATGTTGGGTAGAACATGGGTAGATAATTGGTGTGTAATAAACAGATGAGAGGCCTCGGTGTTATTCTAGTCATTCAGCAGAGTATGGATGACGACCACGGACTATTCTAGACTGTCCTGTGGAACACTAGCAGGCTCATTACCTGTAGGTGTTGTGAACGACGTGTTCACCGGTGTACTCTATCCCCCACATGGTTGCCTTTAGGACACTTATTGTTGAGGAAGCCCCTCTGCAGTAATGTCCGTCCCGATGAAAAATCCTGAAATAGGTTCCTTATAACAGACGTTATTTTTAGGAACGTAAGGTGAGGATAACGGGAATGGGTAATCGGGTTTATTGTTGATTGTTGAAATTAAATATAATTATTGTGGGTTGAAAACCCTATATGCTCACCAGGCTCCCAAGCCTGACCCACTCAGTTGATTTATTTTACAGGAAGTGGCGCAAGAGCTTAAGATGGGCAAACATCAAGTTGTTTTGTTTACAAGTCTGTATATGTATATATTTGTTGAATGACTTGTAATGCTATCGTTTATGCTTTATGATCTGTATCGGAACATGACATCCCGTCTTTTGATTATGAAATGAAATCATATTTCTTTATGAAATGTTTTGATAAATATCTATTTTATCATGTTTTGTTTTTGGGAACAAATTCCGCATCTCTTTTAAAATTAAAAGGATTTACTCTGAAAATTATTTTAAAAAGCATAAATGAAATCGGTCTTTTCTGGCCGAGATTTTGGGGATGTCACAGTTGGTATCAGAGCATTAGTTTAAGCGAATTAGGAATTTGTAGGATTTCTAAACTTAAACTTAGCATTCTAAGTGGAGATTGCGAGGTGTGTGTCTGTTGGATCTTAGACACAAGCACTAGTTTATTTTAGGAAAGTTGCCTAAAATGCTTTTATGTGCTAAATGTTATATGTTGCCATATATGATATTATTTGTTCGGATCTATGGTTTGTTGCCAACCGGATCTGAAGGTTTATGTGTTTAGGATTCTAAGCGTATGTATACGATATTAGAACTAGCATTTAATCGTTTGGAGTAATAAGGTGAAATTATTCGGTGTATAGATCAAAATGGTGAGAACAAGAAGCGGAGTTGGAAATGCTAATGAAAACAGGAATCAACCACCTGTAATCGAGCAAGTACCTGTCGTAGCTGCTGCACCTGAGCCGATAACAATGGCTGGTGTACAAATGATGATTCAAATGATGTTGGATCGTCAGATGGAAGAAACAAGACGCCTGCTTAGGCAGAATCGTGAAGAACCGTCAATTCAAGCGGAAGAGCCCGAGGAGAATGGAGGGCAGTCTGAAGGAGAAAACTTTAGTGGGATCATTGGTCAAGACGAACAACCAGTGGTTAGACGCAATAACCAGTATGGAGGAAATGATGGTCGTGGGTGCAAGTATAAGGATTTCATGGCATCCAAACCACCATGCCTATCCGGAAGCCCGACGCCGGTGCAAGTTATGGATTGGGTCTCTGAAATGGAGACTATGTTTGAAAGTTGCGAATGCAGCAACAGGCAGAAGACCGCTCTTGCGATCCCTCTGCTAAAATCTGGCGTGTTGAGTTGGTGGAAGCTGTTAGCTGACTCTATGCCCAAGGGAGAAGCAAGCAAAATGTCTTGGGAAGACTTTCTGGAACAACTAAAACTGCAATACTGCTCCGAGCAGGACCTTCTGGAAATCAGTAATGAGTTTCAGAATTTGAAGAAAGGGAAATTGAGCGTTACTGAATATGCTACAAGTCTCACGGAAAAGATGAAGTTTATCCCATATTTGGTGCATACAGAACTCTCTAAGGTCAACAAGTTTGCCCTTGGACTACCAGCGGACTATGGTCCAATGGTTAAGCAAGCAACCACATTGAAAGCCGCCATCTGGGCTGCTAGAAATGTTGAGACCCAGATCAGGGAAAAAGGTCTAGAAAGGTCAGAGGTTGGTGAGAAAAGGAAAATCGATGGATTTTTAGGGTCCAGCAAGAAAAGTAAATTCTCGAAGTCTAGTTCGAGAGGAAGTGGAGGAAAGGTAGAGGCGAAATGGTGCGACAAGTGCAAGAAGAAGCATCATGGGAAGTGTGGCGGGGAAACCACATGCTACAAATGTGGAAAGCCAGGGCATTATGCCAACGAATGCACCTTCACCAAGAATGTTTGTTATGGTTGCGGTGAGGAGGGGCACATCTCAAGGGATTGTCCGAAGAAGAAGGAGGCAGCAAGACCCAACATTCCGCCAAAGCCAAAGGCGAGAGCATTCCAGATGACACTGGAAGCTGCTAAAGATGAAGCTGATGTCGCTTCAGGTACCTTTCTCGTTAACAAATTGCCTGCCCAAATTTTATTTGATTCTGGAGCCAACTACTCCTTTATATCGCATGAATTTGGTAGAAAACTAGCTTTGCCTATTGTGAGACTAGATAATGCTTTATTAGTCGAAGTTGCTAGTGGCAAGATTGTACCTGTTAGCCATCGTATGAAAAACATTTTAATTGATTTGAATGGGAATAAGTTCCACGAGGAATTATTACCTATAGAACTTAATGGTTTCGACATCGTTTTGGGAATGGATTGGCTTAGTGCCAATGATGCCGAAATTTTATGCAAGAAGAAAATAGTGAAAGTGAATCCGCCTGGAAAGGAATCGTTTATGGTGTATGGAGATAAACGCAGAGTAAATTCTGGAATCATTTCCCTAATGAAAGCCAGAAAGTGTTTGACCAAGGGATGTACATCATATTTAGCATTCGTGATCGATGCTAAAAAGGAAAAGAAGGTGATGCAAAATATTCCTGTTGTGTGTGATTATCCGGAAGTATTTCCCGAAGATCTTCCTGGATTACCGCCCGATCGACAAGTAGAATTTCGTATTGACTTGTTGCCCGGAACAACGCCAATTGCAAAAACACCTTATCGATTAGCACCGACGGAGATGAAGGAGCTAATGATGCAACTTCAGGAGTTATTAGACAAAGGTTTCATTAGACCTAGTTCATCGCCCTGGGGAGCTCCGGTGTTATTCGTAAAGAAGAAAGATGGAAGCATGAGGATGTGCATTGATTACCGAGAGCTGAATAAGGCAACAATAAAGAATAGATATCCGTTGCCAAGGATTGATGACCTATTCGATCAGTTACAAGGTTCAAGTTATTTCTCAAAGATCGACTTGAGGTCAGGATATCATCAGCTAAAAGTAAGAGAGCAGGATATAGAGAAGACTGCATTCAGAACCCGATATGGACACTATGAGTTTTTGGTTATGTCGTTTGGACTAACCAATGCTCCCGCAGCATTCATGGATTTAATGAACAGAGTTTGTAACCCGTTCCTTGATAAATCTGTGATAGTGTTCATAGATGACATTCTGATTTATTCAAAAAGCCAAGAGGAGCATGGCAGACACTTGCGAGAAGTTTTGGAAGTCTTGAAGAAGGAGAAGTTGTATGCGAAGTTCTCCAAATGTGATTTTTGGATTCGAGAAGTCCAATTCTTGGGTCACGTGGTCAACCAAGAAGGTATAATGGTTGATCCAGCAAAGATTGAAGCTGTAATGAAGTGGGAACAACCAAAAAGTCCCACGGAGATTCGAAGCTTTTTAGGATTAGCCGGATATTACCGAAGGTTTATCCAAGGCTTTTCTTTGATCGCTAGTCCATTAACAGCTTTGACCCACAAAGGAGCTACTTATGCTTGGAGTGATAAGCATAAAGAAGCATTCGAGAAGCTAAAGAAGAAACTATGCGAGGCACCGATACTTTCTCTACCCGATGGAGTTGAAGACTTCGCTGTTTATAGCGATGCATCTGGTGTTGGATTGGGTTGTGTTTTGACCCAAAGAGATAAGGTGATCGCGTATGCATCTCGACAGCTGAAAGAGCATGAAAAGAACTACCCGACTCATGATTTGGAGTTGGCAGCGGTAGTTTTCGCTTTGAAAATATGGAGGCATTACCTCTATGGCACGAAGTGCAAACTTTTCACTGATCATAAGAGTCTCCAATATCTCTTTAGTCAGAAAGAATTGAATATGAGGCAACGATGCTGGCTGGAACTACTTAAAGACTACGACTGTGAGATACTTTACCACCCTGGTAAAGCCAATGTTGTCGCTGATGCTCTCAGTCGGAAAGTCAATCTTGAAAGGAGAAGGCCAAGAGCGTTGAGAATTGAAGTTGTCTCGACTATTTTGGAAAGTATAAAGAAAGCTCAAGAGGAAGCTTCGGAGAAGAATGACCGAAAGGAGGAACGTTTGGGCAAAACGTTGGTGTTCGGTGTAAACAGTCACGGACTGAAGGTGTTCCAAGATCGGATTTGGATACCTAAGACAGGAGGAGTCAGAGATCTTCTGATGGAAGAAGCTCACAAGACCATGTACTCAATTCATCCCAGTAACACTAAAATGTATAAGGACCTGAAACCCTATTATTGGTGGCCGACGATGAAGCTCGACATTGCGAAGTATGTGGCCGAGTGTGTGACTTGTGCAAGAGTCAAGGCACAACATCAGAAACCGTACGGGAGTTTAGAACCATTGCCTGTGCCTATGGGTAAGTGGGAAGACATTACTATGGATTTTGTCACTAAACTGCCCAGAACAAAGAATGGTCACGACATGATTTGGGTGGTCGTCGATCGATTCACTAAGAGTGCGCATTTCATAGCAGCCAATGAGAAATGGTCTATGGAAAAGCTTGCGAATTCTTACGTGAAGGAAATTGTGAGACTTCACGGTGTTCCGTTAACGATTGTGTCGGATCGTGATAGCCGTTTCACCTCAAGATTGTGGAAAAGTCTACAAGAGGAATTGGGTACCAAGTTGTGTTTAAGTACAGCTTACCATCCGCAGACTGATGGTCAGAGCGAACGGACAATACAAACACTTGAAGATATGTTAAGAGCGTGTACCTTGGAATTCCTAGGTAATTGGGATGAACATTTACCTTTGGTAGAATTTTCCTATAATAATAGTTTTCACTCGAGCATAAAGATGGCACCTTATCAAGCTTTGTATGGACAGAAGTGTCGTACGCCGTCTTGTTGGCTTGAGGCTGGGGAAAAGCAGTTTATGGGGCCGGAGATAGTCCATCAAACTGCTGAAAAGTTGAAAATAATTAGGGAGAGAATGTTAGCAGCTCAGGATCGTCAAAAGAGTTATGCTGACAAAAAGCGAAGACCGATGACTTTTGAAGTTGGAGATTCGGTTTTGCTTAAAGTCTCGCCGTGGAAGGGACTTATAAGATTTGGAAAAAGGGGAAAGTTAAGTCCAAGGTTTATTGGACCGTTTAAAGTTCTTAAGAGGATTGGGAACCAAGCTTACAAGCTCGAACTACCTGAAGAACTGAATGGAATTCATAACACTTTCCATGTGTGTTATTTGAGGAAGTTCACAGGAGAAGTTCCCGACATAATTCCACTTTCAGAGTTGAGGATCGATGAGAACAAAAGGTTGATTGAGGAACCGGAGGCAATTGTTGACCGAAAGACTAAGAAATTGCGACGTAAGATGGTGGAGTTAGTGCTTGTCTGATGGAAACACACGAATGGGCCAAATCTCACCCGGGAGACGGAGAGTGACATGATGAGTCGCTATCCGCGTTTGTTTGCTGGTGTGTGATTCCGGGGACGGAATCATTCTAAGGTGGAGAGAATTGTAACGCCCGTGTTTCTAGGCTTTCCATTTTTAGCAATGTAATAGTCTAGGTTAACCTTGTAACTCAACTTGAAATAATAAGAATGTATTATTTGTGAATTATTTGAATTATGTGATTTATGTGTGTATTTTCTTAATTTTTATAATTTAATGAATTAAGAATAAAATAAGCGTCAAAATTTAAGTGTGAGATAAGCCCGATATCTTTGCATAAAGTTGTAGTGGTCGAAACAAGGATTCCGGAGATATAAGGAATGCCAAAATCCGAGTTATAACGAAGAAGTTATGACCTGTCGAAGTTTCGCGACAGAACCGACACGACGCCGAATGACGTAAAATATGAATTTAAGATAGAGCGATATTTAGCCTTAGCGATCTAAACGAAATTCGTAGATTTCGTTAAACCGAGAGCTTGCATAAAAGGAACGCCCAAATCTGACTTCGTATGAGGAAGTTATGATTTTTCTAAGTTTCGACTTAGCAGTATGCAGCCCGAATACTCGATTTGAGATCGAGCGGTTTTTAGCCGAAACAATCTAAATGAGAATCGAAGATCTTGTTGTTAGTAGCGAAGCAATGAAAATTTAGGCGAGAACGGACGTCAGACGAAGAAGTTATGAATTTATAACGAAGTTTTTCTGTCCCGGCCTTCTAAAAATAAATAATAAAAATAAAAGTCAAAATTAGCCGACGGAGTCTAAATGAAAGTTGTAGAGTATGGTCTGACCTTTGCATGGATATAAAGAACATCGAAAACGGAGCTCGTATGCGAAATTTACGCAATTTAGAAGTTTGACAAGTCAATTACGCCCCGCGTAATTTGAGTACGCCCCGCGTACTCAGTCGGATGCAACTTGTCTGACCAATACTCGAGTGCCACCAGTCGACGCACGCAGTGACGTCAAAGTACGCCCCGCGTAACGCGAGTACGCCCCGCGTAATCCCAGACCCAGCAGCCTATAAATAGAACTCGAATTCAGCCATTTTCTCTTGTTCAAACTCTTCCCTCTCTCTAAGTTTTGCCCCGTTTTGCGTGCCGTTTATACCCCAAAGCCCCGGTAATATTCCCGAGCCCCGAAGTAAGATCCGAAGCCCCGAGGATCCCGAAGAGCGTTATTCCCGAGCCGAAACGCTGCCCGCGAGGAGCCCGGTTTTGTGAAGATCTTCCAGATCTATGGAGAAACACCTCTTCTGCAAGCCGTAGTGCTACCCGATCATCTTCTGATCAAGTGAGTGTGTAGTTATTTTCATTCCAACGCAATATTATGAAGTATTTCCTATAAAATACGTGTTATGTGTATATACTTGGTTGTTATACGTGTGAGTGTATATTCACTCTCTTCTATCTTACAAATCTGATGTATTCTCTATGAAATACGTGTTATGTGTGTATGCCTCATCTGTTATGTGGAATATGTATTGATTAAAACATGTTATACAGGTTTTTAAACTATGTATAAAAATGTATATTTTTATCTACTAATATGTTGGGTAGAACATGGGTAGATAATTGGTGTGTAATAAACAGATGAGAGGCCTCGGTGTTATTCTAGTCATTCAGCAGAGTATGGATGACGACCACGGACTATTCTAGACTGTCCTGTGGAACACTAGCAGGCTCATTACCTGTAGGTGTTGTGAACGACGTGTTCACCGGTGTACTCTATCCCCCACATGGTTGCCTTTAGGACACTTATTGTTGAGGAAGCCCCTCTGCAGTAATGTCCGTCCCGATGAAAAATCCTGAAATAGGTTCCTTATAACAGACGTTATTTTTAGGAACGTAAGGTGAGGATAACGGGAATGGGTAATCGGGTTTATTGTTGATTGTTGAAATTAAATATAATTATTGTGGGTTGAAAACCCTATATGCTCACCAGGCTCCCAAGCCTGACCCACTCAGTTGATTTATTTTACAGGAAGTGGCGCAAGAGCTTAAGATGGGCAAACATCAAGTTGTTTTGTTTACAAGTCTGTATATGTATATATTTGTTGAATGACTTGTAATGCTATCGTTTATGCTTTATGATCTGTATCGGAACATGACATCCCGTCTTTTGATTATGAAATGAAATCATATTTCTTTATGAAATGTTTTGATAAATATCTATTTTATCATGTTTTGTTTTTGGGAACAAATTCCGCATCTCTTTTAAAATTAAAAGGATTTACTCTGAAAATTATTTTAAAAAGCATAAATGAAATCGGTCTTTTCTGGCCGAGATTTTGGGGATGTCACAGATTTCATATACTTCAAACTGTATTTCAAACAATAGATTTCATATACTTCAAACTGTGTTTCAAACAAACTACTTCTAATTGGTTTTATAAATTTATATCAAGTCATCAACGGTTATTATTTTACCCTTCAAATGTTTAGTTGTGTTCTTGGTGTTTTAACTTGTATTCCCCCCCCCCCCCCTCCCCTTAAAACTTAAGAAGGCATGAAAATATATGGGTATGAACTCACCTTATGTGTTTTTAGTGGATGGATGTTGAAGAAATGAGTTTTCTACCCAAGAACACTTAAGATAATGCCTTGAAGATTCGAGAATCTACACAAATATGATGGAGTTTGTGTAAGGAATCTATAACTGAGTTAAAAGGAAATGTAATAATCATAAGAATAATGAGTTATACTTACCAAGAGTGGAGTAAAGCTTAATTATCAGCCTTGGAAGTCTCTAAATTGAGAGAGAATGGTGAGAGAATTTGGAGTGTGATCCTTGGAGGAAAAATGAGAGAACGAAGGAAGTGTGAGGAGAGAGGGTGGGTTGTCCAGCTCTTAGCACATGGGAATGGCTGGAGATTGATTGAAAAGTACAAGGAAGTGACTAGGTATGGTGGGGAGGGGTGTGGGTTGGTCATAGAGTGGGTATGGGTGGTTGCTTGTGTTATAAACTAAAGAAAAGTCAACACTCCACCTCTAGTACTTCATCCACTCTTATTGGAAAAGATTTATCCCAAAAAACGTGATTAATTAATAAATATGGGGCCTTATATGTTAAAATAAAGTTTTGGGTGAAAATCCCGCGTTAAAATGATGAAAAATGGGACTAAAATGAAGTCGTAGTCGAAAACCAGGTGAAATTGGGCTTCCTGCGAGACCTCTCGGTGTTGGGCCGAGGTTTGGTCCTTGATGAAGCTGGCCCAAATGCGATGTAACGACCCAATTTTTACGTCCGAAAATTTCATTTTTAAGGTATTACTTTAGAAAACATTAATAAATAAAAACATTGTTTGATCACACCATAACACATCGCAACCATGTTCTAAAAAGTCAAACCATACATCCCATCAAAATATCAGAGTACAATCCCAGTAAATCTCATAAATGCGGAAACCGAAGAGTGTGTGTATGACGTGCAGCACAAAGCTTAGTGAGTTCCCCCAACGTACCACATACCATACAAACACATAACATACGTACTGCCAGGCTATTCTGGGGTGCCTGACTACCCGGTACGGCCATTCTGGGGTGCCGGCCTACCCATACGGCCATTCTAGGGTGCCGTCTTACCCGTGTCAAGCCATTCTGGGGTGCTGACTACCCATGTCAAGCCATTCTGGGGTGCTGACTACCCATCGGTCCTAACAACCGATCCTCGGGGACTGGTCCCCTCCCGCTACCTCTATCGCATAACATAACAGACCAACATACAAGCATACCATCACATACAATCAGATAATTCTGGGGTGTCTGACTACCCAGCGGTCCTAACAACCGAACTCTACTACTATTGCATATAACGTATCAGGATAGCATGTAACATAACAGGTAATAGCAAACCTAGATGATATCACAAAGACAATCATCTATCATACGTCTCCTACTGGGGGGGGGGGCATTGTGGCCTTAGACCCACCGCTACTGGAAGGTAACTCACCTCAAAGTAGCTGCTGAACTGATCGGGAACTAACTGACTGCTGCTGCTCCGGGAGTCCTCCGGCTGCAATTCCCACAACATACTCAATCAAACACTGCTAACTGTCCTTTAGATAAAATGACCATTTTATCCCCGGTCTAGCTCTAAGCCAATGCTAGCGTCAACTTTTAGTTGACCCGACTCGCCGAGTGGATCTCCACTCGCCGAGTCCCTAGCAAACCATTGTCCTGGGTCCCTGGTTCTACTCGTCGAGTCGGGCTATGACTCGACGAGTTCACCTTCTAACTGTCATTCAACTCTTTCATCCTACTCGCCGAGTTGTATGAACAACTCGTCGAGTTCATCTTCATCCGAAGAACACTTTATGCTAAGACTCGCCGAGTTGTATGAACAACTCGCCGAGTCTGTTCTTGATCTATGAAGATTGCCTTGGACTCGCCGAGTCAGGGCATTGACTCGCCGAGTCCTAACATGGGTGAGTTCAGCTCCCAACTCACCGAGTCACCCCCTGTGACTCACGGCTCAACTCGATACATCATGAAGGGACCAAATCGGTGACTCGCGACCAGACTCTCCGAGTCGCCAATACGACTCGCCGAGTCGCCGCCATGCATCCACCAAAAACACCGATTTACTCGATTTCAGTCCATGCCATTCATAGATCTGGACTTCTAGGACACAAATCACACGTAAAGTTTCCAACTTTACGTGTGGATATTCACTAATGTGGATTTTAGGGTGCAAAATGCCTCAAAAGGGTAGATCTAGGATGAACAAGCCACATGGGGCCATAAAGCTAACAGATCTGAGCTCCTGGAGCTCAATCTTGCCTAGATCTAAAGGTTAATCCACTTATTATGAAACATTAAGCACAAACAAGCTTGAAGAATTGCTCAAGGGTGTCCCAAATGAAATCCTAAGCATAGAAACAGGGGAAAAACGAGATATACCTCAAGGAAAATGTTGAAATGACACAAAGATGGCTGATCTCCTTCTCCTCTTCTTGATCTACTCCTCTTTCTCCTCAAAGCCTTCAAGAACACACCAAGAACACTTCAATCTCTCAAGGAAACAAGGGAAAACAATGTTGGGGGAGTTCTGGGGGTGAATGGGGATGATTTGGGGGCGGAATGAGGGTTTAAATAGGGTGCAAACCCTTGAAACTTAGGGTTTCATCCAGCAGCGGTGACTCGCCGAGTCCAGGATATGGACTCGCCGAGTCGCCCACTTAAACGTGTCCTGAGTCTCGCCCCTACTCGGCGAGTCGGACCTTATGACTCGCCGAGTCCAAGGCTAAATTAGGGCAATGCTCAAATAAAATTCACATACCGGAAACCAGGTGCTACAAATCTCCCCCACTTATTTTAGACTTCGTCCTCGAAGTCTGCTGCCCGGTCCTGAAACAGCTCGGGGTAATGCTCCATCATCTCGTCCATCGGTTCCCAAGTCCATTCCGAACCCTTGCGGTGCTGCCATTGCACCTTTACTAGTTCTACCCTCTTGTTTCTCAACGTCTTGGTCTTTCTGTCAAGTATTGCGACTGGGCGCTCAATGTAATTCAAGCTGTCATCAACCTGAATATCCTCCAACGGTACTACTGTTGAATCGTCCACCAGGCACTTCCGCAGCTGCGAAACATGGAAGGTGCTGTGGATCTGACTGAGCTCGGCTGGCAGATCCAGCCTATACGCCACCTTGCCCACCCGGGCTGCAACCCTGAACGGCTCGATGAATCTTGGGCCCAACTTGCCCCGCTTCCTGAATCGAATGACACCTTTCCAAGGTGAGACTTTCAGGAGGACCATATCCCCGACTTGGAACTCCAAGTCGGATCGACGTCTATCGGCGTAGCTTTTCTGTCGACTCTGTGCAGTCTGAAGTCTGCTCCGAACCTGCTGGATCCTCTCGGTCGTCTCTAGCACCACCTCGGTGCTTCCCATGACTCTCTGGCCAACCTCCCCCCAACATATCGGGGTTCTGCACTTCCGCCCATACAACATCTCGAACGGGGGTCGGTCAATACTCGCGTGATAGCTGTTGTTGTAGGAGAACTCAGCCAAAGGAAGATAGGTATCCCAGCTACCACCGAAATCCAGCACACACGCCCGCAACATGTCCTCCAGAGTCTGGATGGTCCGCCACTCTGACCATCTGTCTGCGGGTGAAAGGCGGTGCTGAAATGCAGACGAGTGCCCAACTCGTCATGAAATTTCTTCCAGAATCTGGAAGTAAAACGCACATCCCTGTCCGAGATTACCGATACTGGCACCCCATGCCGTGCCACAATCTCCCTGATATAGATGTCGGCCAATTTTTCGGCCGATATGCTCTCCTGAATCGGAATAAAGTGAGCACTCTTGGTCAATCTATCCACGATGACCCAAATCGAATCCACTCCCCGTGCGGTCCTGGGAAACTTTGTGATAAAATCCATCGTGATATCTTCCCATTTCCACAGTGGAATGTCCAACGGCTGCATCTTGCCATGCGGCCTCTGGTGTTCGGCCTTGACCTTCCTGCAGGTCAAGCACCGCTCGACGTACCATGCCACATCCCGCTTCATGCAAGGCCACCAATAATCCGGACGAAGATCCCTATACATCTTCGTCGCCCCGGGATGAATAGAAAATCGGGACTTGTGCGCCTCCTCCATCAAAATCTGATGCACGCCACCGTGATATGGCACCCACACCCTACGGTGTAATGTCAAAAGTCCTCTGCCATCATAATCAAAGGAGGAAACCTGACCCACCACACGCTCGCTCTTCCGATGCTCCTCCTTGATAGCCTCCTGTTGAGCCTCCCGAATCTGCTCTAACAGGGGAGTCACCACGGTCATCCTCAAACAGACGTCCCTGATCGGCACCGTCTTGCGGCTAAGCGCATCGGCCACCACATTGGCCTTCCCCGGGTGGTAAAGGATCTCGCAATCATAATCCTTCACCACGTCCAACCACCGCCGCTGCCTCATATTCAGATTCGGCTGGTCCATGAGGTACCTCAAACTCTTGTGGTCCGTGTAGATGGTACACCGAACCCTGTAGAGGTAATGCCGCCAAATCTTGAGGGCAAAGACCACCGCCCCAACTCCAAATCGTGTGTCGGGTAATTTGCCTCGTAAGGCTTGAGCTGCCGCGAAGCGTAGGCAATGACATGCCCCCTCTACATCAGAACTGCGCCCAATCCTGAAATGGACGCATCGCAGTAAACCACAAAATCCTCTACGCCCTCAGGCAGGGCTAGGATCGGTGCCTCACACAATTTCTATCTCAGCATCTCAAACGCAGCCTGCTGCTCGGGTCCCCACCGAAAGACCACGGCTTTCTTCGTCAGTCGTGTCAGGGGTACGGCTATCTTGGAGAAATCTTGGATAAATCTCCGATACTAGCCCGCCAATCCCAGGAAGCTCCGAATCTCGGATGGAGACTTCGGGACCTCCCATCTCATCACGGCCTCGACCTTGGCCGGATCAACCAGAATCCCGTTCTGGTTGACGAGGTGCCCAAGAAATTGCACCTCGCGCAACCAAAACTCACACTTGGAGAACTTGGCATACAAGCTCTCCCTCCTCAGGGTCTCCAATACCTCCCTCAGATGCTCCTCGTGTTCCTCCCGAGTCTTGGAATAGACCAAGATATCATCGATAAAGACTATCACAGACCGATCCAGCATCGGTCTACACACGCGGTTCATGAGGTCCATGAACGCGGTAGGAGCATTGGTGAGCCCAAACGGCATCACCACGAACTCGTAATGACCATAGCGCGTCCGAAACGCAGTCTTCTGCATATCCTCCTCCCTGACCCTCATCTGATGATACCCCGAACGCAAGTCAATCTTGGAGAACCAAGATGCTCCCTGAAGCTGGTCAAATAGGTCGTCAATCCTCGGAAGCGGGTATCGGTTCTTCACCGTTACCTTGTTCAGCTCCCGATAATCTGTACACATCCGATGCGACCCGTCCTTCTTTCTTACAAACAGAATCGGGGCTCCCCAGGGTGAACTGCTCGGCCGAATAAATCCCTTGTCCAGCAGCTCCTGCAGCTGCGTAGACAACTCCTGCATCTCGGGAGGAGCCAACCGATATGGTGCTTTGGCTATCGGAGCCGCACCGGGAATGAGGTCAATCCTGAACTCCACCTGTCGCTCCGGAGGTATCCCAGGTAGTTCCTCCGGGAAAACATCAGTAAAATCTCGAACCACCAGGACCTCGCTCACGGTCGCCTTACCCGCCTCCCGGGTATCCATCACATACGCGACATAACCCGCGCATCCCTGCTGAAGGTAGCTCCTAGCCCTCACTGCTGAATATACAGTGGGTCCACACTGCGGCCGCTCTCCATGAATTACTAACTCTCCCCTACTTGGGGTCCTGACTCGCACTAGCTGCTGCGCGCAATCTATCACTGCCCCATTAGGGCTCAACCAATCCATACCAATAATCACCTTGTTCCCACGCAATGGAATGGGAACCAAGTCTACCAAGTAACGCTCCTCAAACAGTCGCAGAACACAATTTCGAAACACCATCGATGCTCGCACCGATCGATCGTCAGCAATCTCTACCTCTAACGGGCAATCTAACTCGCCTGAAGTCTCATGAAATCTCTTGCTAAGAGCAAGAGAAACGAACGATCGGGATGCACCTGAGTCGAACAATACCTGAACCGGGATGCCGTTCACATGGAACGATCCTAATACACATGTATACACACGGAGCACATATCAATATCATAACAACGCAAAATAAAAGATAGAAGGAAGGAATCATACCCGTCACCACATCGGGCGCGGCGCGTGCCTCCTCGGCAGTCAACTGAAATGCCCGACTCCTCACCACTGGAGCCTCTGCCTTGCCCTGACGGCCATCCGTGATCCGCAGGGTCGCTGGAGCTGGCGCCTTCACTGGCGCTGAAACTGTCAACATGGGGCAATTGGCCTTTTTGTGGCCCCTCTGGTTGCAGTGGAAACACAGCAACTCTGATGTCTGAATAACTGGCGCAGGAGCAGTGCAATCCCTGCTGATATGCCCAAACTTGCCGCACTTGTAGCAGCCTGATGATCCCATCCTGCACGCCCCCTCGTGCGGCCTGCCGCACCTCCTGCAGCGGCTCGGTCCCGACTGGCCTTTCGGCCTCCCATCTGATCCCTTGGGCTTCTTCCCCGAAGCCCCTGCTGCCTGACCATCCTCAAGTTTCCGTTTCCGGATGTGCTCCAAATCTCTCTCTCTCTCTCTCCCTAGCCCTGGCAATCATAGAGTCCAGGGTAGGGCAAGCCGAAAAGCTAACATGCTCCCGAATGTCAGCTCGTAGCATATCATGGTAACGAGTCCTCCTCATATCCTCGTCACCTGCGTACTGGGGCACCAATAAAGCCCTCTCCCGAAACGTGGCGGTGATCTCCGCCACGGTCTCTGTCGTCTGCCTCATGTCTAGAAACTCCCTGGCCAGCTGCTGAAGCTCGACCGCTGGCGCAAACTCTGCCCTGAACCTAGCCACAAAGTCCGACCAGGTCATTGCCTCGATAGCCGAGGCTCCCAACGAGTCACCCACTGACTCCCACCAATCCCGGGCTCGGTCCCGTAAACACCCTGCTGCGTACCTCACCTTCGACCCCTCGGGGCAGAAGCTGGTCAACTGGGCGGACTCAATATCCGCAATCCACCGCCTGGCGACAATGGGGTCCTTCACCCCATGGAAATCCGGCGCACCACTGCCCCTGAAGTCCTTGAAGGACAGTGTGCGAGATCCCGACTGGCTAGAGGCCAAGTCGCTCCTGAATGCCCGTAGGCGATCCTCCATCAACTCCATGATCCCTTCCTTGATCGACCCAAAGATGATGGGGGTCGACTCAAGGATGCCCCTAGTGATCTCCGACGTGATGAACTCACGTAGCCTCTCATCAATCGGCTCGGTGCCAGATCCCGAACCTGACCCCTCTCCTGACCCACCATCTGTCGGTCTCGGTCGAAGTACCACCATTCTGCAAAACATCATAATAATCATTAGTGGTACTGCTACTTTCTGAGGGATCTCAACTACTTACAGGTTCCTTGGCTCGTCTTGGCCTTCCTCGGCTCGGGTACGGATCCTCTGCTTTCAGTAGTACGGGCCCATACTACCTTCCACATCTATCCGTACCTTCTCCGAGGAATTCCTCGACTCCACCAGCTCCCCTTTACTACTGCTACTCTCTGATATTCTCATCCTAGGCTTGCCCTAGGGAAAACTCAAGTTCAACACGACTGGTCCTCAGCTGCTGTAGGTCTCCTCATAATGCCAGTTAGCCACCACCTAAACACCATCACATGTGATGAGGATTTGATAATCCTTCAAGTAAAAGATCCGTCCCTACAACGGTTGGACTTAAACAAGAGCTGCGCAATAGGGCCAGTTCCAATACTTTGGGATTATTCAACCCTGATTACATGTGGTGTGACGTGTTTACCTAGTGGCTAACTCCCATTACTCAGAATCCCACCAAGCACGAAGCAAGCAGCATTCGGATAAGGGAAAAACAGACTCAAGCCAAAACTATTCTTATAACAAGAAACGACACTTAACATAGGATGCTAAGCTCATACTATTAGGCATAACCTAAACAAGTTATCCTACTGCTGTCTACTCAATTCTAGCATGCAATATTCATAAAGTTGTAACACATAAGCAGGCACATAAGGCATCACTCCTAGATCCTTAGCCTATTCTAGCATGCAGTTCTACGTAAGCTGATACACATAACATAAACTTGTATGGGTACTATGGTGTCACAACTAGAAATTCTATGTCTTGTAATCACTATACTCAAGTAAATGTTGAAATCAAAAACTCAAAAACAAGTATGATGCTTACTCAATGGGAAACTAAACCCCAATTCACTACATCAAACAATTGGAAAACCCTAGAAGTTCTTGTTAAGTCCATTTTGGACTAGAACTTCCTTATTGGATCCAAATGGACCAATAAGCTTCCAATTGGACTATCATGGGCTTAGAACCCTAATTGGGCTCTAATTGGACCCACATCTATTTATTTCAACATTTTGAGCCATGTTGGACCTAGAATGAAATAAATACAAAATTTTGAACCATGATTAACCTAAACTAGCCCAACAAAGTGTAAAAATGATACTATATTTCTTTTGGGACTAAAAACCATCCAACTTAACATCTACATGGGTTAGAACATTAAAGCCCAATTTTTTTTCCTTTCCATTTCCAATTCTCGGCCCAAAAGCCCAAAACCAAGGAGAAGAGTTGACTTAGAGCCTTGCCACCTCACTTATATCCCACATATCTCCATGCATGGACCAACATGCATCTAGGATTGTCAACTCAACTCTCTCTCTTCTCTTCTTCTTGAACTCGGCTGAGAGCAACACCCACACACACACAAAACACTCACAAACTCTCTCTAAATCACTCAAGGCTTCTTACTTCTTCTCCATCCAAAATCTCGAGATTTAGGAAGCATTCAAGGAAGTTCTTCCACAAAATCATCATCTAAGGTAAGGTTTTGCTTGGATCTATGACTTGTATTCCTTGTTTATCAAAAATCTCTTCCTAATCCATGCAAAAATCGTGATCTTGCACTCTAGAAACCCCATAAACTCGAAAACTTCATCAAGGAGTGCAAAGGCCAAAAATCACTTCATTTCTTCCATTCTTTCTTCAAAAACCGAATCAACACTCAAGGTGAGTTTCATACCCCCTTATTTTCGGTTTTTATAAGTTTTTGTGGGGGAGAATACAAGCAAAAGTGTAGATCCATCATTATGTGTATGTTGTGGTTGATTTCTATGCTTATATGTATGTTTGGTATGAATTTGATGATAGATCTAGTATGAAATGCTAAGAACCAAGACATATATTTTATTATAGCATAAAATATACTACTACATGCAAAGTATACTAAGAAAAATGGCCAAATGGCTTGACAACACTTAATTTGGGCTAAAAACTCATTTTTTTGACATAAAATGTTGAAAATACAAAGTTAAAGGGCCTAAAGTGAAATATTTCGAAATCTGATGGGTGAGATGAGTCAAAACAGTTTACACAATGTATTTTCTGAAAATATACTATTTAGAGGGTTAAAAACATAAATTCCAAGCTTATTGGGCTAAATATGACATTTTCGGCCCAATAAGGCCCAATATGCGAAATTTTCTAAATTGGAGGACCAAAACTGCATTTTTCTGTAAAACAGTGGACTATAAGTGTTCCATGTACTTTTCAAAGGTTTAAAATGCTTTTCAAATTTAAAAAGGACCAAAGTTGTAAAAATTTTCCAAATTGGGTCAAAAATGTAAAAGTTGCGAAAAAGAGGGGCTATAACCGAGAAAACTACAATTTCAAGGACTTAAACTGTTTTCTATAATAAATATGCTGGAAAATACTTATTTCAATAATTTTTGGTATAAAAATGTCAAGAAAATTGATTTAAGGACCAAACCGGAAAGTTTTTAAATAAAGGGGTGAAAAGGGTAAATTCTACAATTAAGGAGGGGCTGAAAACAGAAAATCTTCAAGGCTAGTTAATACATGCAATTTGACCAATTGACAGTACCACGCTTGTCGACGAAATACAATACATTACAATACCAAAAGTCGTTGTTAAACGAATTGGTTCGGTCTCGAACCAATAAAAATCCAAAACCACTAACACGACGACGTTACGACATTACGATTCATAACTAATAACGATGGAGAATTCACTATACATACGAGTGTGCGCAGACGTCTATGCACCATCTTTGGGCCCCAAAAGTGTAAAATCTTGTTCGTTGAGCCTAGCTAGCCCAATGACCTGATCTTAAGGCCCGAAGATCTCTCTCTCTTACGAAGTGTTGGGTTTTACCGATCCGACATAACGTAACAGGACTTTCAATGGCAAACGTGCTGCTGGTCCCCAAGGGTCCTTCAGTACTGCTAGTAAAGTCGGTAACTCACGATTGCGGGTTGGGCTTCGGGCCCTTCGCAATTGCATTAGTCTTGAACGACGCGGGGAAATACCGAGGGTTTCGCACCTTCTCTCCTTCCCTCCGGTCGTGGGACTACACAAGTCCGGAGGATCGAGTTGTGTGAAGAACTACGAGTGGCGCCTAAGGGACCGCTTGTAAGGTTTTCGATTGGACGTTTTCATTAACGTACGTCACAACGCTTCACCACTCATTGTATTCTCAATGCCTCCGGAGCTCAACGATTCCCTCTAACGAAACGAAACAACGGTATACAAACTAAGTAATACAAAGTGATAGAAAACGTCGGGTTTTCCTAGGGTTTTCAACAATTACAAATTATGAATTACCGGTCGAATTTTCACAACCCTTACGCCTACATCTATAGAATTCAAACATGCATACTCATGGATCAACACATATTTTTACACTATTCTATTTTTAGAAAATATCGGAATTTCTTGATGGGTTTCAAACATTACATTGGATTTCAAACACTACTTATGAACTCACCAACATTTCGTATGTTGACGTTTTTTTTCAAAATACTTGTATTCTTAGGTAACAGATAAGGTGACGGATGATTTATACTCTATGATGTTTGTTGTGGTTTAAGTGGTGTCGAACAGTTATTTTGAGAATGTAACGTTTGAACAATGTAACGAATGTAAACACTACCGGTCATATTATTCCAAATGTTGGTGATGTTTTATGTTATGTTTCATGTATATGCATTGTGATGGTATTCAATGAGTCACATAGCCCTCGGACGTTTCCGCCGTCTGGTTCGGGGGTGTGACATATGGGGAATACTTACTTGAGCTCAGCCGGTCGCGCACGTCACACACTTTGCTCTTTCTTATGACTCTTTTCCGGGTTTTAAAGAACAATTTCTTTTGAAAAATCTTTCAATCCCTCGATTTGAGTCCAAACACTCCCGAAGGCGTGTCCGAATCCCTCAAACCAGGGCTCTGATACCAACTTGTAACGACCCAATTTTTACGTCCGAAAATTTCATTTTTAAGGTATTACTTTAGAAAACATTAATAAATAAAAACATTGTTTGATCACACCATAACACATCGCAACCATGTTCTAAAAAGTCAAACCATACATCCCATCAAAATATCAGAGTACAATCCCAGTAAATCTCGTAAATGCGGAAACCGAAGAGTGTGTGTATGACATGCAGCTACCGCGCCGGCTCCTTCCCCTTCGGTGCAGAGGTACCTGAAAACAAAACTATAAACGTAAGCACAAAGCTTAGTGAGTTCCCCCAACGTACCACATACCATACAAACACATAACATACGTACTGCCAGGCTATTCTGGGGTGCCTGACTACCCGGTACGGCCATTCTGGGGTGCCGACCTACCCATACGGCCATTTTGGGGTGCCGTCTTACCCGTGTCAAGCCATTCTGGGGTGCTGACTACCCATGTCAAGCCATTCTGGGGTGCTGACTACCCATCGGTCCTAACAACCGATCCTCGGGGACTGGTCCCCTCCCGCTACCTCTATCGCATAACATAACAGACCAACATACAAGCATACCATCACATACAGTCAGATAATTCTGGGGTGTCTGACTACCCAGCGGTCCTAACAACCGAACTCTACTACTATTGCATATAACGTATTGATGGGTTTTGAGCATTCTAACACTTCCTAAGTGTACATGCAACCCTAATAACCTTGGATCTATGTTTGTCTAATTTGTCATGCAAAGTTGATTTCCAAGGTTATATTCCTATCTAGCATACATGGGGAACAATTTTAACATAAAGTATAGATAGAATAACTTACCTTGTTGTTGCTTGTGTTCCTTGAAACCTTGTGAGCCTAGCACCCCAAGTGTGATGCCTCAAATGCTTCACACAACACCAAATGCTCTTGGAAGAACTTATGAGAGAATACTCACTTCACAAAATCGGCCAAGCCCTCTATTTCTTAGTGTGTAACCGATTTGGGAGGAGATCATGTTACTTATATAGTGTTGACACATCTAGGGTTAAACCCTAATGTGTCATGACTCTTCATTTCCATGACCCATGGGTTTGTAACTCCCATGGAGCATCCTATGGGTGGAACCCAACTTGATGATCCATGGAGCCTTTTAGCCCACTATACAAGATATGGATGATTTACTTAATCAACCCATATATTTAATTAGTTATCTTTTGATCACTTAATTAATTCTAAATTAATTCTTGATCAAACTAATCAAATAATATTATTAATATATTAGAACGTATAATATATTAATAATCTCCAAGTGTTATTTCTCTCATTTAGTCTATCCAATTGCATGGTGCCATGCAACCCAAATGGACCATGCCGGGTCGGGTCAAGTACATACCAGAAATAGTTATGGACTTAGACACCTTATCCAACAGTCTCCCACTTGGATAAGTCTAGTAACTATTACTGCAAGTATGACTTCAGGAACCGATCGGCAATCGTAGCTCTTTACAAGGTTTCTCGAAACTTGAGAAGATGATGGTACGCCATTTAAGATAAGTGATCATATAATCCTCTGTTCTAGATATCAGTCGGACAAATACATGGTACAATGTCTTACTTATTGTCCAACATTTGTTTCCCGATTTCCGATTTGTTTGACAAAGAACTTTATTGAACACATCAATTTAGTTCTGACCGGGCCCGGTACATAGGTCAAAACAAAATCATCGAGGGGCCCAGATATCAGCTTCTAATCCAAGAAGGAACAGATAAACTTCGACTCATATGTTTGTTCTACTACTCATTGAATTACACACAAGAGCACGTTTTTATAACATCGAGTTACCAATGCGTTTTTCGTACAATCAATGCATAACCAACTCGTAAGTAACAAATCATATCTCTAGGTTTAAAGACTTATATGATATTACCGTCTCACGATCACTCGAGATAGAATTCCATGAAGTGATTCCAGTGAGCGTGGGTTGAGTCCAATGCTCAGAACTTATGAGCACTCATGATTGTTGTAGCCTTGTCCCAGACCTCTACAACCAACCATGACAGTCTTGATTCATACCTACTTCCGACATATGACCGACTGTGGAGGTTTGAATAATATGTTATACCAAACAAAATTATTCTGGAAGTCAAAACATGCAAAAGAAATATAGTAAACGATCGACAAGAGATAGCAACACTTTACTCATAAATAAAACACTTTTATTCATCATCAAATGTCAATTACACTTTACAAATTTCAAGATTATCTAACTACTAAATCTAATATCATCCTTCAGCCCTATGCTCCGAGCATGCTGGAGATGCTTAACCCGAGTCAGTCCCTTCGTGAGGGGATCTGCCGGATTCTCATCTGATGATACCCTCTTTGCCACGAGGATTCCTTCTTCGATCCGATGTCTGATGAAATGGTATTTTCTGTCGATGTGTCTGGATCTCCCGTGATCCCTTGGTTCCTTGGCTAAGGCAACAGCACTTTCACTATCACAGAAAATTTCCATCGGCTCTTTAATAGCTGGTACAACTCCAAGGTCTCCAATGAAGTTCCTCAGCCATAACGCCTCCTTTGCCGCTTCGCTAGCTGCAATATACTCTTATTCACAAGTAGAATCTGCCACTGTCTCTTGCTTGGAACTCTTCCAAGAAATTGCTCCTCCATTTAGGGTAAAGACCCAGCCCGACTGAGAGCGAAAGTTATCCCTATCAGTCTGGAAGCTAGCATCACTATACCCTACAACTCTCAAGTCATCACTCCCACCGAGGGTAAGGACCCAGTCCTTAGTCCTTCGTAGGTACTTGAGAATAGTCTTTACCGCAGTCCAGTGTGCCTTGCCAGGGTTCCCCTGAAACCTGCTAACCATGCTCAAGGCAAAGGCTATATCAGGTCGAGTACACGTCATAGCGTACATGATCGAACCTACAGCCGAAGCATAAGGTATTCGACTCATTTCTGCTATCTCAGCCTCAGTGCTAGGGCTTTGTGTCTTACTCAACTTAGCGCTACTCTGGATGGGCAACTCTCCTTTCTTGGAGTCTTGCATTCTGAATCTCTTCAGAACCTTCTCCAAGTAGGTACTTTGACTAAGTCCAATTAGTCTTTTACTCCGATCTCTCAAGATTCTTATCCCCAAAATATAGGCAGCTTCACCAAGGTCCTTCATAGCGAAACACTTTCCAAGCCAGGACTTTACTTCCTGCAGGGTTGGAATGTCGTTTCCTATGAGTAGTATGTCATCCACATACAATACCAAAAAGCTAACTATACTCCCACTAGCCTTGACATATACACAAGATTCATCTTCACTCCTAGAAAAGCCAAATTCCTTGACCTTTTCATCAAAGCAAAGATTCCATCTGCGAGGTGCTTGCTTTAATCCATAAATGGATTTCTCAAGCTTACACACTCTATTAGGGTACTCGTTACTGAAAAAACCCTCTGGCTGACTCATGTAAACATCTTCAGCCAACTTTCCATTAAGGAAAGCGGTTTTGACATCCATTTGCCAAATTTCATAGTCATGAAATGCGGCTATGGCTAACAGAACCCGAATAGACTTAATCTTGGCTACCGGAGAAAAGGTCTCATCATAGTCCACTCCAGGAATTTGAGAGAAGCCCTTTGCAACCAGTCTAGCCTTATAAGTGTGTACTTTACCATCCATGTCGGTCTTCTTCTTGAAGACCCATTTGCACCCTACAGTCTTTCGACCTGGTACATTCTCAACCAAGTTCCAAACTTGATTGTCATACATGGATTGTATCTCGCTATCCATAGCCTCTTTCCATTTGGCAGACTCGGGGCCTGCCATGGCTTCCTCGTAGCTGTTAGGGTCATCTTGACTTACTAGTGTCTCATCACTAATAAGTGTCTCACCTTCTGCAGTAATATGGAATCCATAGTAATGCTCAGGTGCACTCCTAACTCTCGTGGAACGCCTCAAAGGTACAGATTCGTCAATTGGCTCAACAGGAGTTTCCTCCTCAAGTTGAGGGCTAGAGTTTGAAGTTCCTTCACCACTTGATTCTTGAATTTCTTCAAGATCAACTTGCCTCCCACTGTCTCCTTGGCTTATAAACTCTCTTTCTCGAAAGACTCCTCTTCTTGCTACAAAGACCACATTGTCACTAGGTCTGTAGAAGAGGTAACCAAAGGATTGCTGTGGGTAGCCGATGAAAATACACCTCTCGCTTCGGGGTTCGAGCTTATCATGAGTCTTGCGTCTCACGAAAGCCTCGCAGCCCCAAATCTTGATGTGGTCTAGTTTAGGTACTTTACCAGTCCACATCTCATGAGGAGTTTTGGCAACTTTCTTTGTAGGGACTAGATTGAGGATATGGGCGGCAGTCTCTAAGGCATACTACCAGAATGAGATTGGTAGTGAAGCTCGACTCATCATGGAACGAACCATGTCCAACAAGGTCCAATTACGCCTCTCAGCCACACCATTCAACTGCGGTGTCCTGGGAGGTGTCAATTGTGAGACAATCCCACATTCCTTTAGATAGTCGAGGAACTCTGAACTAAGATACTCACCACCCCGATCGGATCGAAGCATCTTAATGTTCCTGCCCAATTGATTCTCGACTTCCTGTTTAAATTCCTTAAACTTCTCGAAAGTCTCTGACTTATGCTTGATTAAGTAGACATATCCATATCTACTGTAATCATCGGTAAAAGTCAAATAATAACGATTAGCATCTCTTGTGGCATGTTTGAATGTTCCACACACATCCGTGTGTATAAGGTCCAACAAACCCTCACCCCTTTCACACGAGCCTGTGAAGGGTGACTTTGTTATTTTTCCAAGTAAGCATGATTCGCAACTATCATTTGACTTTAGGTCAAACGACTCCAAGACTCCATCTTTTTGGAGTTGGTCTATGCGTTTCTTGCTTATATGTCCAAGACGACAATGCCATAATGATGCTTTATCCAAGTTATTATTATTAGTAGAATCAATACACAAAACATTATTTCCTAAGTTATCTACAATAGATACAGCTTCATACACACCATCACAAGGTAATGCTTTAAAATAAAGTACATTATTAAAGAAAGCATTAATCGAACCAACTTCATTATCAAACGAAAAGGTGAAACCTTGTTTGTACAATGCATGAAAGGAAATAATATTTCTTGCCATTTCTGGCGAATAACAACATTTATTCAAATCTAAATTTAACCCACTACTTAGCAATAAAGTATAAACTCCAATCTTGGTGACAGGTGTAACTTTCCTATTCCCCATGATTAAGTTTATTCTTCCTTGCTCCACATTCTCACTTCTTCCTAGTCCCTGCAAGTCACAACAAATATGAATACCGCAACCTGTATCAAGGACCCAAGATTTCGAATGGGGTGAGTTATTAGAAATGATAGTGTAAATACCTGCATGATTGGGTTTGACTTTCCCATCCTTCACATCTTGCTGGTACTTTGGGCAGTTCCGCTTCCAATGAGCTTTTTCATGGCAATAGAAGCATTCAGCCTCTTTTAGGTCAGAAGAAGGAGTAATGAAACCTTTCTTGGTTCCACTTGAAGAAGAGCCATCAAGGTTCCGAGCCTTGGTACCCTTTGAAGATATCTTTCTCTTCCTCCCTCGACTTTGCCCGATTGCCAAGACCGGAGTTGAGTCTGGAGTAGGAGTGATAGCAACCGACTTCCCCTTAAGACCTGTTTCTGCGGTCTTGAGAAGTCCCTGAAGTTTGCTGAGGGTGACCTCTTCCTTGTTCATGTGATATGTCATGCGGAATTGATCATAGCACGATGGTAAGGAGTGCAAAATGATATCTATTGCAAGCTCCTCAGGGAAGTTCACATTGAGCTTCAGCAAACGATCCACATACCTTTGCATTTTCTGCATGTGGCTCGTGACGGACTCTCCGTCCTTCATCATGGTTGTTATCATGGAGCAGATGACTTCGTACCTCTCTTGTCGTGCACTTTGATGGTATCTTTCCATCAAATCTTGGTGCATTTCATAAGGGTAGAAGTCTTCATAAGACTTTTGGAGTTCAGCTGTCATGGTGGCTAACATGATGCAAGCCACCTTGGTTGCATCTCTTTCATGAGTATGAAAGTCAGCGATCTCCTGGGGAGTTGCAGTGGACTCGTCAATTTCCTTAAGCTCCTTGTCAAGGACATATTCTTTGTCCTCGTAGCGGGTAATCATCCTGATGTTTCTGATCCACTTATTGAAGTTGGATCCATCGAAGGTGACTTTCCCACATAGACTCATAAGAGTAAAGGAGCCATTAGGATTCGAGCCAGAAGCATTAGTTGAAGACATCTGAAAAAGAAGGACAAGTTTAGTTTAGATTTAAGAGAGTCCTTAATAAAACACCCAAATGCAATATTAAGGCTAGGATCCAATCACAATATAATATAACTTAGAAGAGGTATGCCGTAATCTAAGCTATACCATATTTGAAAGGTAGGTGAATGACGATTCACCAATTTCCACCACGAAAACCGAAATATTTTAATATTTAGTTTTTATTGGTTTTAGAAATTCCTAGATTCTTTGAGATCCAATGAACTTTTCAAAGGCATGTTTCAATCTCGGGAGTGCCCTCCAGGTTTTGTGACTGGGATGCCGAGGATCACAAAACGAGGTGTGAAGTAACCATGCAAATCACTTGGTACCCTTAAAGTTTATCACTCAATCGATGTGCCGGTAAACCACACACGCTCCACCGATACTATAATAAACCTTAAGTCACCCTTTACCTACCTTGTTAAGTCCAAGTTAGTGTGCCGGTTAACCACACACGCTCCACCAACGACTCAGACAAAGTGTAAAGTGTAATTTCATGGATTAGCACCTTATTCACATTTTTCCTAAAGTAACTAAGATTGGGAATTTAATAAAACGTTTAGTTACTTTATTATATTCATCATACTTTGAATGAGAATTTATAAGTCCTTGTCTTACCCGTTCGGCTAACGACCCTCCACCAGTCAAGCAAGCGGTGGGTGAGAATATTCACCCATTAAGTCACCATTTTATAGGCAACAACCTTATACCCACCTTATAGACCGGCTTCGTGAATGAGGCGTACTAGCGGTAAGACGACTTTATTCTTATACATATATATATATATATATAATTATTAAATTATCATAATATAAGTATAAGGGTTGAATTTTAACTTTTAAAATTCTAGGGGTTGGAACTAAAGTTTTAACTTAACTTTACTTGTTCCAAAACTTGAGGGCAAGTTTTGTAACTTTCAAAACTTTTCATTTCTTGTAACTTATGAGTTTAATAGAGTAATAAAATGAAGACTCTTCATTTTTATAACTCTTGTGTTTTCTTAATGGTTTTAACTCAAGTGTGACTCTTGGTTTTCCATAACTTAAGGATAAGTTATGAACTCCATTAAAACACATTATGATCAAGAATTAAACTACCAAATAGGTTACAAATAATTCCTATGATCATCTAAAACATCATAAGAACAAGAACATGAATATGAACACAATAAAAAATTACATAAAACTTTGTAATTTTGATAACTAGTTGTTTGTAAATGAATTAGCAAGACATTACACCACCAAAAACAAGTTTACATTTACTAAAACAGTTTAGGGTAATGTTTCTAATTCATTTTCCAGCAACTGAATCGAAATTCTGCACTCATTCGACCCTACTCGCCGAGTGCATGAACATGACTCTCCGAGTTGGTTGAAGATACACATGGACTCGACGAGTCCCCCCTATAGACTCGACGAGTCCATTCGCAGACAGCAAATTTCCGATTCTGTTTTTCAACTTTTAAGCACAAATAAGAACAAACAAGCCTAGGCTCTGATACCACTGATGGGTTTTGAGCATTCTAACACTTCCTAAGTGTACATGCAACCCTAATAACCTTGGATCTATGTTTGTCTAATTTGTCATGCAAAGTTGATTTCCAAGGTTATATTCCTATCTAGCATACATGGGGAACAATTTTAACATAAAGTATAGATAGAATAACTTACCTTGTTGTTGCTTGTGTTCCTTGAAACCTTGTGAGCCTAGCACCCCAAGTGTGATGCCTCAAATGCTTCACACAACACCAAATGCTCTTGGAAGAACTTATGAGAGAATACTCACTTCACAAAATCGGCCAAGCCCTCTATTTCTTAGTGTGTAACCGATTTGGGAGGAGATCATGTTACTTATATAGTGTTGACACATCTAGGGTTAAACCCTAATGTGTCATGACTCTTCATTTCCATGACCCATGGGTTTGTAACTCCCATGGAGCATCCATGGAGCATCCTATGGGTGGAACCCAACTTGATGATCCATGGAGCCTTTTAGCCCACTATACAAGATATGGATGATTTACTTAATCAACCCATATATTTAATTAGTTATCTTTTGATCACTTAATTAATTCTAAATTAATTCTTGATCAAACTAATCAAATAATATTATTAATATATTAGAACTTATAATATATTAATAATATCCAAGTGTTATTTCTCTCATTTAGTCTATCCAATTGCATGGTGCCATGCAACCCAAATGGACCATGCCGGGTCGGGTCAAGTACATACCAGAAATAGTTATGGACTTAGACACCTTATCCAACACGTATCAGGATAGCATGTAACATAACAGGTAATAGCAAACCTAGATGATATCACAAAGACAATCATCTATCATACGTCTCCTACTGGGGGGGGGGGGCGGCATTGTGGCCTTAGACCCACCGCTACTGGAAGGTAACTCACCTCAAAGTAGCTGCTGAACTGATCGGGAACTAACTGACTGCTGCTGCTCCGGGAGTCCTCCGGCTGCAATTCCCACAACATACTCAATCAAACACTGCTAACTGTCCTTTAGATAAAATTACCATTTTATCCCCAGTCTAGCTCTAAGCCAATGCTAGCGTCAACTTTCAGTTGACCCGACTCGCCGAGTGGATCTCCACTCCCCGAGTCCCTAGCAAACCATTGTCCTGGGTCCCTGGTTCTACTCGTCGAGTCGGGCTATGACTCGACGAGTTCACCTTCTAACTGTCATTCAACTCCTTCATCCTACTCGCCGAGTTGTATGAACAACTCGTCGAGTTCATCTTCATCCGAAGAACACTTTATGCTAAGACTCGCCGAGTTGTATGAACAACTCGCCGAGTCTGTTCTTGATCTATGAAGATTGCCTTGGACTCGCCGAGTCAGGGCATTGACTCGCCGAGTCCTAACATGGGTGAGTTCAGCTCCCAACTCACCGAGTCACCCCCTGTGACTCACGGCTCAACTCGATACATCATGAAGGGACCAAATTGGTGACTCGCCGAGTCGCCGCCATGCATCCACCAAAAACACCGGTTTACTCGATTTCAGTCCATGCCATTCATAGATCTGGACTTCTAGGACACAAATCACACGTAAAGTTTCCAACTTTACGTGTGGATATTCACTAATGTGGATTTTAGGGTGCAAAATGCCTCAAAAGGGTAGATCTAGGATGAACAAGCCACATGGGGCCATAGAGCTAACAGATCTGAGCTCCTGGAGCTCAATCTTGCCTAGATCTAAAGGTTAATCCACTTATTACGAAACATTAAGCACAAACAAGCTTGAAGAATTGCTCAAGGGTGTCCCAAATGAAATCCTAAGCATAGAAACAGGGGAAAAACGAGATATACCTCAAGGAAAATGTTGAAATGACACAAAGATGGCTGATCTCCTTCTCCTCTTCTTGATCTACTCCTCTTTCTCCTCAAAACCTTCAAGAACACACCAAGAACACTTCAATCTCTCAAGGAAACAAGGGAAAACAATGTTGGGGGAGTTCTGGGGGTGAATGGGGACGAGTTGGGGCGGAATGAGGGTTTAAATAGGGTGCAAACCCTTGAAACTTAGGGTTTCATCCAGCAGCGGTGACTCGCCGAGTCCAGGATATGGACTCGCCGAGTCGCCCACTTAAACGTGTCCTGAGTCTCGTCCCTACTCGGCGAGTCGGACTTTATGACTCGCCGAGTCCAAGGCTAAATTAGGGCAATGCTCAAATAAAATTCACATACCGGAAACCAGGTGCTACATGCGAAATGGACCGAGAGATGTGAGAGGCGAAATAGACCGAAAGTAGCTTCGGCCCGAAGGCGGCTTCGGTTCTCCCTGCGAGGCTCGGGTCTGAAGGCTTCTAGTTCGGTTCATATGCGAAATGGACTGAAGGGTTCGGTCCATCCCCTTGGTTGCGAGGTTCGGGTCCGAGAGGCAGGTTCGGTCCTGGGCTTCGGCTCAGCAGGGTTCGACCCTTACTTGGACCTTCGACCTTAAGAGGGTTCGCCCCTTTAAGAGGGGTTTTGGGTCCTTAAGGGTATTTTACTCGATTTTACCCCTTTTTAAGCGGTTTTTGACCCGGTTAAGGGTCGGGATGACCCAAATGATTTCAAAAAGTTATAGGAACTTTTGAGAGAGATTCGGGAGAAATTTGGGAGAGATTTCCAATAGAGAGAGATAAAATTTTTTAGTGTCCGGCTTTACAATACAAGGTCCGTAAACCTCGTTAAGCCATGTTTAAGGGTCCTATGCATTCTGGATGAGTATGCAACATTGTTTTATCGTTTAGTTCATTACTTACCATAGTTTTAGGTTAAGGAAATCTAGATATACGAACTTTTCAATTGATGATTTCTCACTAGAATAACGAGTTGTATAGTAATTACATAACGTAAACCCTAGTATACAAGGGTTAACTGAGTTGACCGGTTTGACTTGTTGACTGTGTTTGACTTTGACTTGACCAGAATTTGACGGTTGTCACACTACATAAAAGTTTGAGATAAAGAGAAACAACATATTCCCTCTAGAAACTAAAGCTTGAGATAAAGAGAAACATATATCCAAATGTATGATCATGAATCTTTTGGAAATTCTCTACATCATCAAAGGTAGACTGCCATTTATTTATATGAAGAAAACAAATTCATTTATTTTGGTAACTTTGAATGGAATAACATACGAAACAATGAGAATTATAAACAACCATGGAAACTAATGTAACTCTAGGAACATATGTTTCATATCCGGTGACATAACAATTGCCAAAGCTACCTGGTAAGTAAAACCAAATACACAATAAAAAAAATGAATTGGCAATGAAAGGTTGAGGGTTCTGTATCTAAGAAATTAATTTTGTTCCTCCCCAATTCATTGTTGGTCATCCCACATCCGTAACGGAAATCGAGGACCATCCCCCTCCCTTTTGTCGATGATTATCATCGACCCTAAGGCACATCATTGAATAATATCGCCTGATTTAAAAGGAAACACAAAGAATAAAGAAGAAGCAACAAGAAAACATGGAGGATGATGGTAGCGAAATACGGGGGCATATTGAATCCTATCAAAATCTCGTAAGAAGGATACAAAGTGTTAGATTATCTATTTTTTATTCTATTTCCCATTCTTTTAAAATCAAGACTATGCAACTCAACAAATGAACCAACTTGACATAGGAAAACGATGGAAATAAGATTGGCATAAACTATATATATATATATATATATATATATATATATATATATATATATATATATATATATATATATATATATCATTAACAAAAATGTGTGAATAAGAAGCTTATGCAATCGATGATGGAGTACAGGTTCTTCGAAGCATTTCATCAAGCGCTTGACGTTCATCTTCAAATCTGCCCATTATGAACAACAAAACAATCTAATAAACCTAAAATTAGTTTCTATTTTCACTAAGAAGTTTTGTCCAAAATAAGATATCAATTCATTTCAGATTTTGGTTGGAGGATTAGGAAAATCTACGTGAAAATATAAAAGGAAGTAGAATATTACATCTCAAATGAGGTTCCACATTTTCAATGGTTGAGCTCACCTAATATGGACTCTGACGTTATGTGGTGTATGCTACCCGACCATAAAGCTCATACCGGTGACATGCTGCAAGAGAAGTTGAAAATAATAAGTAATAAGTACCGTTAATTACATTTAACATTTATAGTGTTCTAACATTTTATATTTATAATTTATAAATATGCTTTACGAAAATAAAAAGTGAAACATTAAAATAAATAAGATATAAGTGGATAAATTAGGATTGAAAATATTATAATCCACAGTCTGTTGTTTAAGTGTGATGCTAAACTGAATAGTTTACCTATGTTTACTAGTCATAATTTCTTCTTCATGTTTATTGAATAGAGTAACGCCCAACTATTACATAAGAATTGAATAAGATAATTATGGTAGCTTGTATACAAATATCACCATATTAGTTGTTGAGCTCACCACTAAATCAGAAAAGATCATACCTTAGACATCATCATTTACATAATTCAAAATCAAGGAAATACACGAATAACACTATTAACTACTAAAGCGTGCAAGTTTCATGACCACTCAACTTGATAAAAAATGAAATGTTTTTTCTAATTAAGCATTATCTAACAACATTAAACAAAAGCAAGTAATTTTATTTTTGAGAATTATAGGAATGGTTGTATCAACATGTCACACCCCCGAACCAGACAGCGGAAACGTCTGAGGGCTATCGTGACTCAATTGAATACCACAACATTGAATATATATGAAACATAACATAATACATCACCATGCATTGAGATAGTACAACTGGTAGGGTTTACACTTGGTACATTGTTTTAACATTACATTCCCAAAAATAAATTGTTCGATAATAGATAAACAAACTGCAAGCCATCACTGAGTACATTTTTCCCCTTGGTTTACCTGTTACCTGAGAATACAAGTATTTTGAAAAACGTCAACATATGAAATGTTGGTGAGTTCATAAGCGGTGTTTGAAAAACAATGTTTTGTATTGTTTTGAAAACTACCAGAAAATCCGATATTTTCTGAAAAGAGTTTATGAAAAAGTTTGTGAAGATCCATAAGTATGCTTGTTTGTTTCTATAATTGTAAAAAGAGTTTATTAAACTTGGTGTGCATCTCGTAACTGTATGTATTGAATAACCCTAGGAAAAACCCGATGTTTTCCTAACACTTTGAATCCCGTATAGCTGTTATACCATCGCGGTATGTGAAGTCATTGATTCCAGGCGACATTGGATTATTGCGCATGGTGGATTGTTATAAGCACGCGTTACACAAACGACCAGTTTACAACTATACGAACGATCCCTTAGGTGTCGCCCGTACTATTCACGTAATCCAACAGCCCTAACTTCTTGTAGTCCCACATCCGAGGAGAAAAGAGGGCACGAAGACCTCAATAATCCCATTAGTCGGTCGGGGATATAGTGAGTGTGAAGAGCCATTGGCCCGACTCGCATTTGGTGAATTCTCGACTTTACTAGCAGTACAAAAAGGACCCTTGGGGCCCAATAGTATAAAAGCCATTGAAAGTCCTTTTACGCTGTGTTGGGGTCATGTAAGACCCCAACAACTCGTAAGGATGTTGTCTTCGGGCCTAAAGATCAAGTCATTGGGCTAGCTAGGCCCAACAAGCAAGATTTGACACTTTTGGGCCCAAAGATGGTGTATCGACGTCTGTGCATTCCCATGTGTGTATTGAATTCCCGAATTTTCCGTGTATGTATCAAGTTGTCGTCGTGTTAGTAGTTTCAGGTTCGTTATTGATTCGAGACCGAATCAATTCGTTTGATAACGATTTTTGGTGTTGAATGTGTATTGTGATTCGTCGGTAGTCGCGGTGTCAGTGTTTTAGTGCAATGGATTTATTGATTTAAAACATTGAAGTTTTTCTGTTTACAGCCCCTTTTCTTTCTGTAAATTTACATTTTTAACCCTTTGAATAAAATAATTTCCGATTTAGTCCTTAAACCATTCTTCTTGGTATTTTAATATCAAAACTTGTTGGAAATGATATTTTTCATCACATTTTCATTTGAAAATAGTTTTAGTCCCTCAAAATATAATTTTCACGGATGTAACCTCATTTTTCCGCAACTTTTACACTTTTGGCCCAAATTAGAATTTTTTTTGCATCTTTGGTCCTTTTTAATTATGAAAAGCATTTTTAACCCTTGAAAGGGACTTGGAACACTAAAAGTTCCATGTTTTACAGAAGAGTACAGTTTCAGCCCCTCAATTTTGAAAATCTCGCATATTGGTCCCTATTGGGCCGAAAATGTCATTTTTGGCCCATTATGCTTCAAATTTTGCTTTTTAATCCCCCAAATTGGTATGTTTCCAGAAAATACATTATCAAATCTGTTTTGACTCATTACACCCATCAGAATTCGTGTTTTGTCATTTTGGTCCCTTTAACTTTATATTTTTAACATTTTGAGTCCAAAAATGAGTTTTTAGCCCAAAGAAGATGTTACTAAGCAACTTGATTGTTTTTCTTGTAATAATTTGTATGTAGTAATATAATTTATGCTAGTATCATTTAACATAAAGTATATCTCGAGTTTTAAGGGTTTTTGACTAGATCCAACATCATAATCACACAAAAACACAACTATAAGCATAGAAATCATGCAAGGCATACAAATACAAATAGATCTACACATTCACTTGTATTCCCCCCTCCCCCCTCCCCCCCCCCAAAAAAAAAAAAACTTAAAAAACAAAAAAATAGGGAGTATGAATCTCACCTTAGATATGTGTAACTTCCCAAGAAGTGATGATATTTTCTTGAAATCCTCTTGATGCACAAGCAAAATTTCGAGATTTTGGGGTGGGAAGGAGGAGAATATTTGAGAGAGTTTGGAAGAGTTTTGATGTTGTGTGTGTGTGTGGTTTGGCTCTCGGCCGAAACAAGAAGGGAGATGGAGAGAGAGAGAAGTTTCATGGGAACATCAGATGCTCTAGATGTATGTGATGTATTAACCTTGATATCCTTGAGCAATAATGATGTGTCAATGTTTAATTCTAATTAATCTCTTTTTTTTTGTCGTTTTGTGTTGGGCCGAGAAATAGAGAAGAGAGATGGAGTTTTGGGCCTTTTATGTTTAAGCCCATAACATGGAGTCCAAGTTAATGGTTTTTCGCCCCTTTAGCCCTTTTAGAGAAATTCATGGCCCCAATAAATATGAATATGATTCTTGTGGCCATTTAGGACTAATTAGGTTGGTTATGGCCCAATGAGGTCCATTAAGGTCTTTTATTTCATTCTAGGCCCAATATGGCCCAAAATGTTAAAATGAATGAAACTGGGTCCAATTAAAGCCCATTTAAAGGTTCTAAACCCATGGTAGTCAAGTTGGAAGCTTATTGGTCCTTTGAGTCCAATAAGGAAGTCTTAGTCCAAAATGGACCTAAACAAGAACTTCTAGGGTTTCCAATTGCTTGTTGACTATTTGAATTACTTGTATGGTGTGTTTGATTGAAAATTTTGATGTCATATAGTAAGCATCATACATGCTCTTAAGTTTTGATTCAACATTTTACTTGAGTGTAATGATTACAAGACACAAAATTTCTGGTTGTGACATCATCCCCCCGTTAGAGGGAATTTCGTCCCAAAATTCTGTTTGAAAGCTAGATTTGAGAATACTAGAATAGGTGAGGGTACTTTTGCTTCATCTGGTCTTCGCGTTCCCACGTGAATTCTGGTCCACGCTTTGCATTCCACCGTACTTTCACGATCGGGATGCGACTTTGCTTAGTACGCTTCACCTCCCTGTCAATGATTTCAACCGGTTCTTCAACGAACAAGAGATTCTCATTGATTTCGATCTCGTCAAGGGGAATGACGAGTGTTTCATCTGATAGGCACTTCTTTAGGTTAAAGACATGGAACACGGGGTGTACACTGTTTAGCTCTGCAGGTAGTTGCAGTCTGTATGCTACCGGACCTATTCGGGCGACGATTTCGAAAGGTCCAATGTATCGTGGGTTCAGTTTTCCCCGCTTCCCAAAACGAATAACTCCTTTCCAAGGCGAGACTTTTAACAGTACTCGATCTCCGACTTGAAATTCTAAGGGCTTTCGCCGTTTATCGGCATAGCTCTTTTGTCGGTCGCGCGATGCTTGTAATCGAGCTCTAATTTGAATGATCTTTTCCGTTGTTTCACGAATGATCTCCGGTCCCATTAGTGCCTTATCCGACGTGAGTGCTTTTGCTAGCTGGGTGTCACCTACTTCGGCCCAACATAACGGTGATCTACACCTATGCTCGTACAGTGCTTCGAAAGGAGCGACCTTGATGCTTGAATGATAACTGTTGTTATACGAGAATTCGACTAAAGGTAAATAGGTATCCCATGACTTCCCGAAGTCTATCACACATGTGCGAAGCATGTCTTCAAGCGTTTGAATGGTTTGTTCACTTTGACCGTCCGTTTGTGGATGATAAGCGGTGCTCATGTCGAGATGAGTTCCTAGTGCCTTCTGAAGAGATTGCCAAAAACGCGAAGTGAATCTACTGTCCCTATCCGAGATAATAGACGCTGGTACTCCATGGAGTCTTACGATCTCTCGAATGTATAAACGTGTCAATCTCTCCATCTTGTAGGATTCTTTTATTGGCAGGAAATGGGCAGATTTCGTCAGTCGGTCGACTATTACCCATATGGTGTCCAATCCATCCGACGTCTTGGGTAGCTTGGTCATGAAATCCATAGAAATCCCCCCCATTTCCACCCAGGGATTACCGGTTGCTGTAATAATCCTGAGGGTTTCTGGTACTCCACCTTTACCTTGGCACACGTAAGGCACTTACTAACATAGGTCGCAATTTCCGCCTTCATATTAGGCCACCAATAGTGTTGTTTAATATCCAAATATATCTTGTATGAACCGGGATGAATGGAGTATCGTGTCTTGTGGGCTTCCTTCATAACAACCTCTCTAAATCCTCCGAGTTTAGGGACCCAAATACGGTTCATGAAATAGTATACTCCATTCTCCTTTGCCTCTAGGTTCTTCTCCATTCCGCGTAATGCTTCGCTTGCTCTATTTTCCGTCTTCATGGCCTCTGACTGGACTACGGCAATTTGAGTGGCTAGGTGAGATTGAATGGTTATTGAGAGAGTTTTCGTACGATGATTAGAGTACTCCTTCCGGCTCAATGCGTCAGCTACCACGTTGGCCTTGCCCGGGTGGTACTTGATTTCACACTCGTAATCGTTTAACAATTCAACCCATCTTCGTTGTCTCATGTTCAACTCTTTCTGGTTCAAGATGTGCTGGAAACTCTTGTGGTCCGTGAAGATGGTGCACTTCGTATCATACAAGTAGTGCCTCCAAATTTTTAGGGCGAAGACCACGGCTCCCAATTCCAGGTCATGAGTCGTATAATTTACTTCGTGCGTCTTTAGTTGGCGAGATGCGTAAGCTATCACCCTTCCACGCTGCATGAGAACGCAACCTAGGCCCTGATTTGACGTGTCACAGTAGACACGAAATCTTCCGTTCCCTCCGGTAGCGATAGTATCGGGGCACTACAGAGAGCTTGTTTCAGGGTTCGGAATGTTCGGAATGTGACCTCTTGTTTGTCCGTCCATCTAAATGGTACGCCCTTTTGTGTAAGCGAGGTGAGTGGCTTGGCGATCTTAGAGAAGTTTTGAATGAATCTCCTATAGTAGCCTGCTAGACCCAAGAATTGACGAATTTCTGGGGGCGCTGTCGGGATTGCCCATCCTTCAACAGCTTTGACCTTAGAGGGATCCACAGGAATTCCATCTTGGCTAACTATGTGACCTAGAAAGTTCACACTCCGGAGCCAGAACTCACACTTGGAGAGTTTTGCGTATAGCTTCTCCGATCGCAGCGTTTCTAGGATTTGTCGGAGATGTTGGCCATGCTCTTCTTCGCTTTGGGAATAAACGAGAATGTCATCAATGAAGACAATGACAAAATTGTCTAGGAATGGTCGACAGATTCGGTTCATCAGATCCATAAATGCAGCAGGGGCATTTGTCAGACCGAAGGGCATTACGACAAATTCATAATGTCCGTAGCGGGTTCGGAAAGCGGTTTTTGGAATATCCTCTTCCCGGACTTTGAGTTGGTGATATCCGGACCGTAGATCTATTTTAGAAAAATAACTAGCTCCTTGGAGCTGGTCAAAAAGATCATCGATTCGTGGGAGTGGGTAGCGATTTTTAACAGTGAGTTTATTTAACTCTCTGTAATCGATGCACATTTTAAAGGATCTGTCCTTCTTCTTGACAAAGAGAACTGGAGCTCCTCATGGCGAGTAACTAGGGCGGATGAATCCCTTGTCCAAGAGTTCACTGAGTTGGCTGGACAGTTCCTACATTTCAGCAGGAGCCAGCCGATAGGGTGATTTAGCGAGAGGAGTTGCTCCTGGAACGAGGTCGATTCGAAACTCAACTTGTCTCTCTGGGGGTACTCCCGGAAGATCTTCAGGAAATACGTCTGGAAATTCACACGCTACCAGAATATCTTGAATGTTAGTCTCTTCCTTGGTTTTATCCACTATGTGAGCCAGAAATGTCAGATCCTTCTTTCATAGGTGCTTTTGTGCCTTGATGCACAAGATGAGACGAAGGTTCATGCTAGGTTTGTCTCCGTAAATTACTAGGGTTTCGTGATTTGGGAGGCGAAGGCGAACGGCCTTCTAGTGACACATAATTTCAGCATGGTGGGGGCTTAACCAGTCCATGCCGATGATCACATCGAAACTCCTAATTGATACCGGCATTAGGTCTATTCGAAAGACATGTTGATTAAGAGTTAGGGTACATCCGATGTAGATTTCCCCGGTGGATTCGGTTTTCCCATTGGCCATTTCCACCGTAAAGGTTTCATTTAGCTTCTGGGGCTGTTGTTTTAATAAATGTTTAAACTTATTGCTTACGAAACTTCGCTCCGCTCCGGTGTCAAATAAGATGCATGCATAAGTGTGGTATAGGGGAAATGTACCGGTAACAACAGCGGGGTCCTGAATCGCCTCTCCCTGACCCATGGTCAGCATCCTTCCTGTTCTTCCATTTCCTGAATTGTTGTTGTTAGGGCAGTCTCAACGGAAATTCCCAGTCCTTCCACACCCATAACAGGTGTGGCTAGGTCCTGCATTGCTGCCGCCGGTGATGATGTTGTTGTTGCGATTGTTGTTGTTGTTGTTTCCCTGTTGTTGGTTCTGGGGAGGGTAAGTCCTGCAGTACCTTGCAGTGTGTCCCCTTCGATTGCAACTGGTGCACTGAAACTCCTTGCATTCTCCATTGTGATGGAAACCGCACTTATTGCACTTGGGAAGATTACCAGAATAAGGTCTGGGAGCATTTGATGCAGCTGAGGCTGGAGCATGTGGTGTGGCTGGGACTGGTGCGGTGGCAGCATTAACTGCCACTGTCTGCTGCTTCTTAGAGGTCTCGGGGCCCTGACGCCCCTTCCTCTTGTTGTTCTTCCCTTTCTTGTCATCACCTTCCTTCTTGCCCTCAATCTCCGCTGGCTTCTCACCCTTTTTGTTGTTATGGTCATACAACTTCTTCGCCAATCTTTTTGCACTGTCAAATGTTTCAGGATTTGCAGCTATCACGTTTCCCTGGATTGGTGATGTTAGTCCCCAAATGAATCGCTCAATCTTCTTTCCTTCCGAGGTGATCATACCCGGGCACAACAGAGATAGTTCACTAAATCTCGATATGTAGGCATCGATATTCGCATTCTGCATAGTGAGGTTCCACAGCTCCTGCTCCATTTTCTGAATCTCACCGCGTGGACAGTATTCAGCCATCAACATTTCCTTCATTTCCGACCACGACATGGAATTGACTACAGGGAGTGTCATGGCTTCCACGTGTCCGTTCCACCAAGTGAGCGCTTGGTCGACCAGAGTGCAAGCTGCGAACTTCACTTTCATCTCCTCATGACAATCGCATATCTCGAATACCGATTCCACCTTCTCGATCCATCGCTTCAGAGTGATCACTCCTCCAGTGCCGTTAAAAGTTCGTGGTTTGGCATTTGGGAAGTCCTTGTAGGTACATGTTTTGGTGGGTCCTTGATTCATTCCGTTGTTCGAACTTCCGGCCCCTTGCCCATTGACTCCTCCATTGTTCCCTTGGTGAATTTACGCCATTGCCGCAGTGACCGCAGTAGATACAGCTGCCTGGAACGCGGCTGAGTCAACTTCGGGTGGGGTTGGTCCTAGGTTTCCGCGAGTAGGTCGGAGAGGCATCTTTCTGTCATGAAACGGAAAGATGTTGAGTGTACGTGGTTTCCGTGAGGTTGTGACCCTACTGACTAAGTGTGTGGTATGAACTTAAGCACTCCTACCATTTAACATACAATCATAAATTCTCAACACATAGCAATTTGTAATATCATAACAAAGCATGTAAAAGTTTACTAATATTATCCGCATTTGATACAAGAAAATTTTTCTCGTAAGAGCATACATGAGTGACACTAGTTCGACGGCATAACGACTCTATGAGTAGTGTAGTCACTTAAACATAGAGTCGGGGTACATAGCATAGTTCCTAACGACCTACTAGGATAAGTTCATCCCTAACTGCGACGATATGCGTCCTAAAATAGCGGTGGAATCATATGCCGAAGTGTTGAGCCAACAACTGAGCCATCTCAGTCATGTCTACAATGACCTTATCCCTCTCATGCTCTGCTTGCACTGCACGTGCTTCCATGGCGAACAGTTGTTGCTGCAGGGCGGCAATCTCGGCTTCTGGGGAGCGGTTCTCCCTTGAGGGATTTACTGGTGGGGCGTGGTGATCCTGTTGCACCTCGCTAATAGGAGATGCGACATGATCCGGGTCCGGGGCTTGATCCTCCTCCATGTCATCATCGATCTCCTCGAACTCGTAGTCGGTGTCCATGTACTCGTCAGGTTCGACGTCGTGGGATCCCTCTTGATTCCCTTCTGGTTCATCTTCAAGTATCTCATGTGCCACTAGAGCTTAGTGGAACTGAATGCCCTGATGTTCTCCCTCCATGAAGACTGGGAGAAGGTATACGAATAAGCTATCATTTTCCTATGACTCTACCACTATTGCATAAGCTAAACAGGGGTTCTCTTTTTGGTGATATAGGGGTATAGTTTTTGGTTCCCTAGATATCACGATTTCATCAGGACATGCATTAGTTATACCTTGGAGGGAGTGTAGTTGATCAGGTTACATCCACCCCTTGATACTACCAAGAACAGTCCTGAATTAACCGAGATACTAGCATTATCATGTTTGGTTCGGCGTTATGTTCTTATTCCTAATGCAAGAAAGGGTGTTTTATTTACTTGTTTTGTTCAGAGTTATGTTAGTCCCTCTTTTTGGTTTATAGTTGCATATCAATGTGTGGCTAGATATGCTAGTTCACTATAAACAAAGCTCTGATACCAACCTGTCACACCCCCGAACCAGACGGTGGAAACGTCTGAGGGCTATCGTGACTCAATTGAATACCACAACATTGAATATATATGAAACATAACATAATACATCACCATGCATTGAGATAGTACAACTGGTAGGGTTTACACTTGGTACATTGATTTAACATTACATTCCCAAAAATAAATTGTTCGATAATAGATAAACAAACTGCAAGCCATCACTGAGTACATTTTTCCCCTTGGTTTACCTGTTACCTGAGAATACAAGTATTTTGAAAAACGTCAACATATGAAATGTTGGTGAGTTCATAAGCGGTGTTTGAAAAACAATGTTTTGTATTGTTTTGAAAACTACCAGAAAATCCGATATTTTCTGAAAAGAGTTTATGAAAAAGTTTGTGAAGATCCATAAGTATGCTTGTTTGTTTCTATAATTGTAAAAAGAGTTTATTAAACTTGGTGTACATCTCGTAACTGTATGTATTGAATAACCCTAGGAAAAACCCGATGTTTTCCTAACACTTTGAATCCCGTATAGCTGTTATACCATCGCGGTATGTGAAGTCATTGATTCCAGGCGACATTGGATTATTGCGCATGGTGGATTGTTATAAGCACGCGTTACACAAACGACCAGTTTACAACTATACTAACGATCCCTTAGGTGTCGCCCGTACTATTCACGTAATCCAACAGCCCTGACTTCTTGTAGTCCCACATCCGAGGAGAAAAGAGGGCACGAAGACCTCAATAATCCCATTAGTCGGTCGGGGATATAGTGAGTGCGAAGAGCCATTGGCCCGACTCGCATTTGGTGAATTCTCGAATTTACTAGCAGTACCAAAGGACCCTTGGGGACCAATAGTATAAAAGCCATTGAAAGTCCTTTTACGCTGTGTTGGGGTCATGTAAGACCCCAACAACTCGTAAGGATGTTGTCTTCGGGCCTAAAGATTAGGTCATTGGGCTAGCTAGGCCCAACAAGCAAGATTTGACACTTTTGGGCCCAAAGATGGTGTATCGACGTCTGTGCATTCCCACGTGTGTATTGAATTCCCGAATTTTCCGTGTATGTATCGAGTTGTCGTCGTGTTAGTAGTTTCAGGTTCGTTATTGATTCGAGACCGAATCAATTCGTTTGATAACGATTTTTGGTGTTGAATGTGTATTGTGATTCGTCGGTAGTCGCGGTGTCAGTGTTTTAGCGCAATGGATTTATTGATTTAAAACATTGAAGTTTTTCTGTTTACAGCCCCTTTTCTTTCTGTAAATTTACATTTTTAACCCTTTGAATAAAATAATTTCCGATTTAGTCCTTAAACCATTCTTCTTGGTATTTTAATATCAAAACTTGTTGGATATGATATTTTTCATCACATTTTCATTTGAAAATAGTTTTAGTCCCTCAAAATATAATTTTCACGGATGTAACCTCATTTTTCCGCAACTTTTACACTTTTGGCCCAAATTAGAATTTTTTTTGCATCTTTGGTCCTTTTTAATTATGAAAAGCATTTTTAACCCTTGAAAGGGACTTGGAACACTAAAAGTTCCCTGTTTTACAGAAGAGTACAGTTTCAGCCCCTCAATTTTGAAAATCTTGCATATTGGGCCCTATTGGGCCGAAAATGTCATTTTTGGCCCATTATGCTTCAAATTTTGCTTTTTAATCCCCCAAATTGGTATGTTTCTAGAAAATACATTATCAAATCTGTTTTGACTCATTACACCCATCAGAATTCGTGTTTTGTCATTTTGGGCCCTTTAACTTTATATTTTTAACATTTTAAGTCCAAAAATGAGTTTTTAGCCCAAAGAAGATGTTACTAAGCAACTTGATTGTTTTTCTTGTAATAATTTGTATCTAGTAATATAATTTATGCTAGTATCATTTAACATAAAGTATATCTCGAGTTTTAAGGGTTTTTGACTAGATCCAACATCATAATCACACAAAAACACAACTATAAGCATAGAAATCATACAAGGCATACAAATACACATAAATCTACACATTCACTTGTATTACCCCCCCCCCCCCCCACAAAACTTATAAAACAGAAAAATAGGGAGTATGAATCTCACCTTGGGTGTGGTTTCGGTTTTGGAGAAAAGATGGAAGAAAAATGAGGTGATTTTCGGCCTTAGCAACCCTTTGATGATGATCTCGACTTTGAGGTGATTATAAGAGCATGATTACCACAATTGTTTAAGAGAATGGATCTAATCATGAGAAAAGAGTTATAAAATCCTTAGATATGTGTAACTTACCAAGAAGTGATGATATTTTCTTGAAATCCTTTTGATGCACAAGCAAAATTTCGAGATTTTGGGGTGGGAAGGAGGAGAATATTTGAGAGAGTTTAGAAGAGTTTTGATGTTGTGTGTGTGTGTGGTTTGGCTCTCGGCCGAAACAAGAAGGGAGATGGAGAGAGAGAGAAGTTGCATGGGAACATGAGATGCTCTAGATGTATGTGATGTATTAACCTTGATATCCTTTGAGCAATAATGATGTGTCAATGTTTAATTCTAATTAATCTCTTTTTTTTGTCGTTTTGTGTTGGGCCGAGAAATAGAGAAGAAAGATGGAGTTTTGGGCCTTTTATGTTTAAGCCCATAACATGGAGTCCAAGTTAATGGTTTTTCGCCCCCTTAGCCCTTTTAGAGCAATTCATGGCCCCAATAATTATGAATATGATTCTTGTGGCCCTTTAGGACTAATTAGGTTGGTTATGGCCCAATGAGGTCCATTAAGGTGTTTTATTTCATTCTAGGCCCAATATGGCCCAAAATGTTAAAATGAATGAAAGTGGGTCCAATTAAAGCCCATTTAAAGGTTCTAAACCCATGGTAGTCAAGTTGGAAGCTTATTGGTCCTTTGAGTCCAATAAGGAAGTCCTAGTCCAAAATGGACCTAAACAAGAACTTCTAGGGTTTCCAATTGCTTGTTGACTATTTGAATTACTTGTATGGTGTATTTGATTGAAAATTTTGATGTCATATAGTAAGCATCATACATGCTCTTAAGTTTTGATTCAACATTTTACTTGAGTGTAATGATTACAAGACACAAAATTTCTGGTTGTGACACAACATTGAACAGAAATCAAGTAAATGAGTTTTCCATATTAAATTGTCATTATTAATCCCATATTGAAAAGGAGATTTATATGAAAAAGCAAAGTAAAAGTTCGCCTATCATATTATACACCATCGTTTTTGCAATGCAGATTAAACCATATCTCATGCCTTCATCTAAACCAATAGGAACCAAATAACTATCACTTGTGTATTCATATGCAATTATTATTAGACCAAATCTATTACAACTGAGTGAACTATAAGGAACAAACAAGGTAAACTTGCTCAATAATAATATAGTCCACTTGAAAATGTAACCCGAAGGTTACTCGGAATGCCACTCGCATCTACAATACTTTCAGAAGTTTTTTTTTTTTTTTTTTTTTTTTTTTTTTTTTTTTTTTTTTTTTTGGAGGAATCCCTATTAACAAAAAAATAACAATGAGATTATTATGCAATCAGTTTACAACATTACACCCCTTCTTCCACGACATAGTCTCTTAGGCATTTTATCAAACACATTGTATGCAACATGAAACTTACCTGCACAAGAAATATTATGAGAAGTGTTTCACTTACATGCCTAGTCAAGGAAGAGAAACATTAAGTTTATGTTCACGGTTCTTCATCCTCAGTATTCTATAACACCAACGTCCATGTACTAAGAAAATCACAACAAACAAACATGTATTAAATAATGAAACGGGAAATTTGAAAATGCTCAGTTTGATAAATTGCAAGGTTAGCTGGTTAAACTCTAAAAAAAATTGAAGCCCGTATAATTTTTTAATTGTAAATTGATATAAAACAAAAAACAAAATCACAAAATGTTACATGATTAAAACCTAGATGGGTATCATATCCAAAAGCTGAGCAAGATTGGTACTCCAAGATACCGACATCATCTGTCGATATCCCATATGTTGGTCAATTAGGGCTTGGTACTCCAAGTAGATTCAAATACTCAAACCGAAGAATCCCTGGCTTCACGAACTTGTGAAACTCGATTCAATATGTGAAATATAATCAACTTATTTACCAAAAAGTTATTGAAACATACATAAACACATATCGATTATAGTGGAGACGATGTTCCAAATTTTGAAGTTGTGGCGACGAAATGCGAGCAACCCTAATCGATTATAGTGGAGACGGTAGTGGTGGCAGGTGGGGGGAAGCAGGAGTGATAACAGTTGAAATCACCGTTCTCTCCAAATCTAGGGAAGAGAGCAGTGGAGATGATCGATCGATTGTGGGATGTTTTTGCCCTAAAAATCAATGATAGAAGAGATGCATATCAGTTTAGATAGAGACTGAGGGTTTTAGAGAGGCGGTGAAAAACATCTATATAAATATCTAGATAAATGGGCGATGAGTTTTCTAAAAAGATAACACGTAGGGTAACACATAATAGTGCAGACAGTAAAAAAACACAAAACATATTTAATAAACAAATAAAAAAAGATAGAAAAAATCCAACAAATGACAACAAAGTACTATTCACTAAAAGGCTTTAAAATCAGGGAAAATGACTCTTGAGGGTAATTAACTTTTGCGTTTGTACTCATTTGGTCCCCCTTTTTTTTTGTATTCAATATACCATCGAACTTGTTGTTTGCGTTCACCATAACCCTTTTGACCGACTTTTGACCTGTGATAGCCGGTCAAAGGGTTATGGTGAACAAAAACAACAAGTTCGATGGTATATTGAGTACAAAAAAAGGAAAGGGACCAAATGAGAACGAACTCAACAGTTGGTTACCCTCCTGAGACATTTTCCCCGAAAAGTTAAATGAAATTAAAATTGCAAAATTATCAAAGATTGTAACCTTGTTTGGCTATAATGTATATGAAGAGCGTTTCAAAAGGGTAACCTTGTTAAAACATAGTCTATGTTATGCTTATTGTGGTTAACTGTCAAAACCTCTCTGCAAAAGGATATGATTGTGTATGAGAGGTATATTTATCAGCATAAACGTTTACCTCAAGGTATATTTTGGTGATGTGTCTACAAAAGCAGCATGATATTGTACATATTGATGTTGTATCTTATCCCATGAATTCGATGATTAAAGCTAAATAAACTAAAAAATCACAACACTTGTGGTTCCACTCGTTTGTAGACTTGTCTAGAATCCATGATACGATAAATCATTTGATTGAAAATGTAAATGTAGTCATGAAATGCATCTGCTTAGTCAAGATTCCCCTAATAAATATTCAAGTACATTACAAAGCTGTACGTGTATGAATAATGTTCTTTCGTGAGTTATGTTTTGAAGAGAAGCAAGAATGAATCTCCTAAAGTCATTAATATTAGTAGGAGATGACGTGTGATTTGATGTAAATGAGTAAAGGGAAAATGAATCAGAAGGGTAACCAACTGTTGCATTTGTTCTCATTTGGTTTTTTTTTTTTTTTTTTTTTTTTTTTTTTTTTTTTGTACTCAATATACTATCGAACTTGTTGTTTGTGTTCACCATTACCCTTTGACCGGCTATCACAGGTCAAAAGCCGGTCAAAAGGGTTATGGTGAATACAAACAACAAGTTCGATGATATATTGAATATAAAAAAAAGAAAAGAGACCAAATGAGTAAAAACGCAAAAGTTAATTATCATCTAGAGTCATTTTCCCTTAAAATTAAACTATATATAAATTATATGATTTTATGTATTTTTGATTTAAATTTAATTAAAAAAAATAAAATAGAATGGTATGTATTTTTGATTTAAATTTAATTAAAAAAAAAAAATAGAATGGTATGTTTAATTTTAGATATTCCATATATTTAGTAGTGATTAATGGTATAACAGATGATCCTAATTATACTACCGAGTTGGATTTCTCGTTTCCAAATAAGGACACACAACATGATCATTTTGCTCCAAACTAAACTTTAAGAAGAAAAAATATTAAACTAAAAGGCGATGAACGCATGCAGCCGCTAGCCCGCTACACAAATATTAAAGATACGATCACGATCACGACCACGATCACCTCTTAATTACTTTCGTGCCAAGTTATAACTTATCAGCTCTCTCGTTTAGATTTTATAAGCTCTCTCGTTTAAATTTTAGTTTAGAACCCCCGTTTTCTAAAACCCTAATCTGTTAATCCACCCAACCTTGCTCGAACGAACTGCAAAACCAAATCGTTTAACTTATGATCTATGGCAAATGCGATGAATGAAAATAGAGGAGAACCTGACAAAACCCTTACATTCACGAAACAACCTTATATCGTAGATGTTGGCCCCCGAAAGATGTAAGAGTTTTCCTACTCATTTCACACTATTTTCGATTGTTCGATTGTTAATAATCATACTGATTCTGCTCAATCCTTGATTTGATAACAGCAAGGACGTTAAATTCTCAATGTTTTCTGGCGAGGATGTTCTCAAACTGGGGGAAGTTCAGGTTTCTCGTTCTCAATATTATGTGAGTCAAGAGGACAAAAGGCCTGTTGATAATGGCGTGTTGGATGCGCACATGGTAATTCGTTTTGCTCTGCATTATATACATGTTATGTCATCTGTTCTAACTGTAATTGATTGATGGTTTGATCACTACCTGCAATTTGATATCAGATCCCATTTTGCGGATGAAATATTTAATTGTTAGTGGTAGAATTGAGGATATTATTGCGTGTTGCACTAAGGGGATTTGAAGAGTACAAACTTATTAACTGATGAAAATAGCAATAGTTTTGAAATAAACACTAATGTTTAAGTTATGAATGAGGTTTTAGTGTTGACAAGGTGGCTATTTTAGTTTTTGGTGTATTACTATCATAATTTCTGTTTGTCAGGCCTGTGAAAAGATGTCCTGTTGTCCAAGGACCTTGCCACCTGAACTGTACAGGTTGTTTTCATCTCTTCATCTTCTGATTTATATGGGTTCTTTGAATTGAATAAGAACCTATGTGGGTATGTCTTTGCTTCTCACCTTATGCTACATCTTTTCTATGTCACTTGGCTTACTGTAGTATTAATCTACTTTTACTTCTTATTATCCATGAGGTTCTGAAAGGCATCTTTGTTGGTATCTCAGGGTCCTACAAACAAGCTCGGTACATGTGAGACATGCCATGGGGATTTTGATAATTGCCCTGGTCACTTTGGCTACCTGCCACTTGTGCTGCCAGTTTATAATGTTGGATATATGTCTCATGTTGTGGACATTTTGAAGTGCATATGCAAGGTATTGTAGCTGCAATTTATGTTTGCTTTTCCCCTTCTCCATCCCTTTCCCATTTACATGGTTTTTCCTTTTCAGTTTTGTTCCCGCATACTGTTGGTGGAGACAGAACGTGTAAACTTCTTAAAGAGGATTAGAAATCCAAATTTGGACCATTTAAGGAAGACTGGAATTTATAAACAGGTAGTTAAAAGGTGTACTGCTATGGCAAGTAGTAAGAAGGTGGTGATATGCTCAAGATGTCATTATGTAAATGGTTTGACACTTACCCTATTTCTATATCTCATTCTCTTTTAAGTTTCTTTTTTTTGTTTGCCTCACATAAAAAACTTAATAAACTTTTCCCTGTTCCTATTTGTCTCTTATTCATGAACACGAAGACAATTTTATATAACCATCAATTTTACCACCAAATTTACCATAATTCTTTTATTTAGAAAATACATGTAAGTTAATGCTCATTTATAATACATTATAGGCACAGTGAAAAAGGCTGTGGGAACAGTAGGAGTCATACATGATCGAAGCAAAGTTCAAAATACTACCTCAAATGAGTTCAATGATACTATTTACCTGAAGGGGTCGAATACACCTGCCAAATTGTCACCTTCTGTAGGCCCTGACAAAGCTCTTAAGCTTTTTAAGAAGATGCTGGATGAGGTACATTTTTCTATCTAGCATGACTCTAGTTGACCTTTGTTTCCTCTGTTTCAAAAATGATTTCTTATTTTCTTGCATGTAAACTGCAATGGGCTATCATTGCTACTACTCTCTGTTTTGGAGAGAAATTGCAACATAAATAGTAGTTTATTTACAATTGTTGATGTTTACTTATTTTTTATTGTGTTACAGGATTGTGAACTGCTTTATCTTGCTGATAGACCTGAGAAACTCATTATATCCATCATTCCTGTTCCTCCTATATGTCTTCGTCCTTCTGTCCCAGTTGCTGGTGGAGCAATGAGGTGCATTTCAATTACAAATTTCTTGCTGAATTTGAGCTTTTCTATACTATTGTAGTATTGTGAAGGATTTGCTTTGTGCTTTGTATGATACCGTGACTTCATATAGGAGTGTCTGGAGGCTTAAAATCAGGGTAGTGGCGTATTTACCTGCTTACCCTTGCCCCACTTTGCTCAGCTTTATTGCTTGTATCTATTTTTCTTTAGTCAAACATCATTGTCTACCTCCCCCTTTACCCTTGTTCTTATGGGACTTGGATATTGCTGTTGTTATATTGTATGATAGCATGTTTTATTGCAACTGCATAATTTAATGCCCTCCTAGAGGCTGTAGTAGACATAGTCTTCTGTATCTAATTAGGTTACAAGTTTTTCATTCATTTATCTAATTAGGTTACATATTTTTGGAATATGGTTTCTTCTTTTTGTATTCTTTTTGTTATTAAGCTGCTAGTTATCTTCTCTTTTCTCTCCTCTATGTTGCAGCAATGAGAATGACATTACATTGAGATTGGCAGAAATTATAAGAGCCAATGCATCTGTTCGTGAGGCGTTATCAGGAGCAAGTGTCCATAACAAAAGCTTGGTACTGTTTTGTTTTTCTATTTCTATTTCTATTTAATCTTATTATCCCTCTTAAATAATCTCTTTTCTCTTTTATTTATTTATCTATTGATACCATGTTGTGAAGTGTTGAAGCAGATCAGCTAGACTATTAATCCAGATGTTCCTTATGATGATGTTGTTGTAGGGTGTTTTATGGGATAATCTCCAACTCAGTGTTGCACAATATGTAAACAGTGATGTCCGTGTAGCAGATTCATCTCAGCAGAATGGCAAACGAATTACTGGCCTTGTTCAACGCCAAAAAGGCAAGCAGGGGCGTATTCGGAAAAACTTATCTGGGAAGCGTGTTGAGTATACTGGAAGGACAGTTATCTCCCCTGACCCTAATCTAAAGATTACAGAGGTCACTCTCACTCTCACTCACTTGCTTCCCCATTTTTCTTTTTTCTTTTTTCTTTTTTATGAGAGTATTTATTATTCCAGGTTGGAGTTCCTATCAAAGTGGCCATGACTTTAAGCTATCCTGAGCGTGTTTCAGATCACAATATAGAGAGACTGAAGCGTGCTATACGTAATGGAACTTATGTATACCCTGGTGCAAACCATTTAAGAAAGAAAGATGGTAGCATAATGTAAGGATTTCTGGTGCTCAAGTGTTATGCATTTATGATGAATTCTGATTAAAAAATGAATTTTGGTTTGATGATATGTAATGCTTTCTTTAGGTCATTGCGTTTTGATGCTAGAAAGCGTTTGGCTGAGGAGTTGAAACTTGGTGACATAGTTAATCGCCATTTAAAAGATGGTGATGTTGTCCTCTTTAACAGGCAACCCAGTTTGCATCGTATGTCAATGATGTCTCACAGGGTGAGTAATGAGTATGAATGTATGATGAAACTTTTCTGCATTAAAACTTCTCTTATTATCATTTTTTTGTTATCTCATGATTTGGTATGTGTGTGTATTTAGGCAAAGATTAAGCATTGGAACACGTTTAGCTTCAATGAATCTGTTTGCAATCCTTACAATGCTGATTTTGATGGTGATGAGATGAATATTCATGTTCCACAAACAGAAGAGGCTCGAACTGAGGCTCTTATGCTAATGGGGGTAATCTTCATATCATATGCACTTTTACTGCATTATATTAGTTATTAACTTATCATATCACATATTACTAAATGTTTGTTTTTTTTTTTTTTTTTTTCAATCATGAAGGTGCAACACAATTTATGCACACCAAAGAATGGGGAGATTTTGGTTGCATCCACTCAAGATTTTTTGACAACTTCTTTTCTTATAACAAGGAAGGACACGTTCTATGATCGTGCTTCGTTTGCACTTATCTGTTGTCATATGGGTGATGCAAATGATCCCATTGATTTGCCAACACCTGCTATACTTAAGGCAAGATAAATAACACAACTTGCTCTAATTATTTTGTTATATTTGTTTATATGCAATTTGTTTGTTTGACATTGGTTTATTTTTATGCAGCCAATAGAGCTTTGGACTGGTAAACAAGTGTTTAGTGTGTTGTTGCGCCCATATGCAGATATGAGAGTTTATCTGAATCTCAGTGTTACTGAAAAGAGTTACACCAAGCCAAGTGGAGAAAGGGTGAAGCCTTATGAGACAATGTGCCCTAATGATGGATACATCTATATTCGCAATAGTGAACTCTTAAGTGGGCAGCTTGGGAAGGCTACTTTAGGTCAGTTTTCTTTCTATTCAATTATGCCAAAGATATTATTTGCTCATCAGAATTAGTGCTGCATGCTAATACACCAGATTTTATGCAGAAAATTAAATCAGCCAAATGTGATATGCTTTTATCTTTGTTATTTGTAGTTAAGTCGTTTTCCTAGATATGTAAGCTGTTTTATTGGCTAAGAACATGCAATTTAGGCTGCTGATTAGCTTTTATGTTGAGCATATGATGAGAAAACATATTTCTTTTCCCCAAAAGTCTAATTTTTTCTGCTATAGTTACATACCTCCTCTGTTATAAATTATAAGAGCAGTTTGTGAATATTCCGTTCAGCTTTAAATTATTACAGCTTGCGATATATACATATCATTTACATAAAGTTATATTCATTTCTAGATTTCTTTTAAAAGTTTTAGTCTTTATTTTTTCGAACATATAAGTATAAATATATTACTAGAATCAATGAGTTGAGTGGTTACAGAGTACTTCCCAGTAGTGACTTATCTTGTACACAAGATAGAATTTTTTGCTACTCTTATTGTTCCTCAAGGAGGTAGAAGGGGTGAAGCATTAAATGTTAACTTTAACCAAGTGCTGATGAAAATGCATCAAGAGACTAGAGTGGTAAGTTACCATTTTGCCCTTCTAAAGTGAAGCAACCCTATCACTTTGACACTTGATGCTAATGTTATGTTGAGAAGAAGACTGAAATCAGATAGGATAGACATTTGACAATACTTATTTTGAAACTCAAAATGAGTATGATCAGATCTTTTAGAAATTTCACAAATACTTTAATGTACATATGTTAGAAAGGTGTCCTTATTACAATGAATGAACTTTTATATGATTGCAACAGGGAATGGCAACAAGGATGGACTTTACTCGGTTCTTCTTAGGGACTACCATTCACTTGCTGCTGCTGTGTGCATGAACCGCTTAGCAAAACTAAGGTTCTTTTCTACCACCATCTGCCATATGTTTCATCAATCTCATGTAGTTAGTTGATGCTACATGTGTTATAACATAATTATAGGTTGTCATCTATGTTGTAATGTTTGCTGGAAGTGTATGATGAGATTATTCTGATGCAGTGCTCGGTGGATAGGAGATCATGGATTCTCAATTGGAATTGATGACGTTCAACCTGGGGATAATTTGAATCACAACACAAACAGAATCATTTCGCAAGGGAATAAAAAATGTGATAATTTTATCCTCGATTTTAATAAAGGAAACCTCAAGTGTCAACCTGGTTGTAATGCTGCTCAGACCCTCGAAGCTCAGATCACAGGTGTCCTGAATAAGATCAGAGATGAAACTGGAAAGGTAATAGTAAATACCTCCCTCCATTTCTTTGTTTTCTATCAACTATTGATGCAATCAAGATTGTAAACCGTGTAAAATAAATTGAGATAAAACTATTAAAATTTTGGACAGGTGTGTATGGAAAAACTACATTGGAGAAACAGCCCCTTGATTATGTCTCAATGTGGGTCGAAAGGCTCTCCTATCAATATCAGTCAAATGATTGCATGTGTTGGTCAACAATCAGTTGGAGGTCAACGAGCTCCAAATGGATTTATTGACCGAAGCCTTCCCCATTTCCCCACAAACTCTAAGACCCCTGCTGTATGTTTTCTTCTCTCATATTCCTTCTTAAGTATAAATATCACTTGCTTTATATCTATCTATCTATCTTTCTGCATGGTTTCTTTTTTCATTCTTATTACTCCTTTTCTTTTATCAAATGCAGGCAAAGGGGTTTGTAGCAAATTCTTTCTATAGTGGTTTAACTGCTACTGAGTTTTTCTTCCACACAATGGGTGGACGAGAAGGGCTTGTGGATACAGCTGTAAGGAATAGGATCCTTTTACATGTTTATGAATAGTAGCATGAGTTTTTGCATATCAAACCCTAGAAAAAGGGGTAAGTAAAGTAATGCTTATGATTTACACTTTTACAGGTTAAAACAGCTGAGACAGGTTATATGTCTAGAAGACTGGTGAAGGGAATGGAGGACCTGTATGTCTGTTATGATGACACAGTAAGGGATTCCAATGCAAGTATTATTCAGTTCACATATGGTAGTGATGGAAGAGACCCTTCTCAAATGGAAGGAAAAGCAGGATTTCCTCTCAACTTCGATAGGTTGTTGAACAAAGTCAAGGTCTCATACTCTCATTCTAATTTCACTTTATCTTAATTACCTTTTGCTCTATCCGTTTTCATATCTAATAAGTTTTTTTTATTGTTATTTTGAAAAGGCTACATGTCCTGCTGGACAACACAGAGGCATGTCTCCTACAGAGATTCGTGAAATGGTTGATGAGCGTCTTTCAATGTATGATATGAGTACAGAAGGAGGTTGCTCTGAGGATTTCAGGAGGAAGCTAAAAGAATTTCTTGAAAAAAAAGCTGCAACACTAGAATTCACTAGGAGAGTGCTTAATGGTGAAGAATCCTTAATTCTAGAAAATGTTGCTCAAAGCATATGTGGCATCACTTCTCAGCAGCTCAAGGTATTTGAAATGTTTATCATTTTTCATTATGCATGCTCTCTACCAAAGACTTTTAGTTGCTATTTGCATTCTCTGTTAAGAAGGATTAGATAGGCTTACATGAATAACAAAATTTAAAGGGAAAATTACAAAAAACTATTATATTTTTGTCAGTGTTGCTATTTTAACCACTAATACTGTATTTTTCCAGTCAAACCTTTAAACTTGTAGACAATTTTCAAGATTAACCATTTTGACCTTTTATATCAAAGATTTCACATGTATTTTTGATATCAGGTGTCAACAGTATTTTTCCAAATTAACCATTTTGACTGATCCTGTTATATCAGGTCAAAATGGCTAATTTGGTAAAATCTCTGAAATTTCCATGGTTTTCTTGGAATAAATAAAGTATAAATGGTTAAACTTCAAAATTGCCCAAAATATAGTAGGTTTTGTTTGAATTTTGTCAACAAAAATAGAAAGGAATATGAATTAGGGATTCAGAAAAGCAGTTTTGTTCAGATATTATTTATAAAACAGGAGACACGAAGGCTGAAAATTAAAAGAAAAAATTAATTGGGTATGTTTTTCAAAGTACAGTGCCTTAACTTAATTAGATAAACATTAAAAGTAAAATTCTTAATCTAAAGAAATGAAAGTAGGATGCTATAATATACAAATAAGTGTAAGTATCTTCTTGTTTTTTTTGCATTTAGTCCTAGAATCAAAGTAGTAGGTCTCTAATCTATTTTAAGTTGTAATTAACTGATTGATTTGTTTGTTATTAAAATAATATTAGGTATTTTTGGAAGTTTGCATTTCACGTTACCATAATAAGAAGATTGATCCTGGGACAAATGTTGGTGCAATTGGTGCTCAAAGTATTGGAGAACCAGGAACACAAATGACCTTGAAAACTTTCCATTTTGCAGGAGTTGCATCCATGAGTATCCTTTTTCTCCTCATACTTTTCTTAATACCATTTTGGGTATTACTGATGCTGTGGACACACGTACATACACATAGTTCCCTCCTTAAGTCTTTGATAGATGTGACTCTTGGTGTTCCTCGTATAAATGAAATCTTAAATGCCACCAAGAAAATCAGGACACCTGTCATTACTGCAAAGCTTACATGTAATGACAGCGTTCCATTTGCAAGGCTGGTAAAAGGCAAAATGGAAAGAACTCTCTTGGGCCAGGTCAGACTCACTAATCAGATAGATAGATAACTAAATTACAGGTTTCAATTATACATTAGATTTACATACAATATAAAAGAGCACAGACAAACATGTTAATGGAATATACAAGTAACTGTTATGACATGTGTGTATCTCTTGAGATATTTTTGTGCCTTTTATGCAGGTTGCAAAGAGTATAAAGCTTGTAATGGGATTAAGATCTGCATCTATTATTATTTCTCTCGACACTGAAACAATTGGAGCACTACACCTCTCCTGTATAAATGCAAAAACCGTGAAAGAATCAATACTAAAGACTCCCAGAATCAAACTGAAGGACAAGGTAAGAATTTCCAACCTACTTTTTTTGATTTCTTTATTATATATATATACAGCATCTTCAGTTGCTATAATTGGGCATATTTTCAAGTATAGTATTTTTCTTCATTAGAAAAAAGTGAATGTACAATTGAGTAAATTTTTATAAGTAGAAAGCCTAAATAAGAAAAAGAAAATGAAAGTAGGATGTTGTAATAAAAAGAAGTGAAAATAGGATGCTTTAGTACATAACATAAAGGAAAGTAGGTTGCTATTTGTTGAAGTTATCCCTATATTTTTGTATTGGCAATTGTTGAGGTGTTGTTGCATATAACTAATTACCTAACTATCTATTATTTGTAATGGATACATACAATACAGCATATCCGCGTGTTGGATGATGGGAGACTTGAAGTGAATAATCCATCTATATATGATAGAAACAAACTTCTTTTCGATCTTCAAATGCTCATAAATAAGCTTCCATCAGTCATTGTAATGGTGAGTCGCATTCAAAATGAAATCTATTTAATCTTCATTTAGATTTAATAAATTTAAATTATAAAATTTTCTATCTTGTTGTTTGTTGGCAGGGTGTTGGCACAATTGAACGTGCTGTGATAAACAAAAAAAAGGAGCGTGACAAGTTTAACTTGCTTGTAGAAGGGTTAGTTTACACTTTACACTTTAAAAATACAAAAGAATACTATTTATTCCATTTTTAGAGGGGTATTTTAGACATTTATGATTGAAACTGTCAGGACGGGGCTCCAAGCGGTGATGGGGACGGAAGGAGTGAATGGACTTGAAACGACAAGTAATCATATTCTAGAAGTAGAAGCGACACTTGGGATTGAAGCTGCAAGAAGGTCGATTATTAAAGAGATCCAATACACAATGGAAAGCCATGGAATGAGTATAGATATTCGACATATGATGCTTTTAGCTGATCTCATGACATACAAGGTAATAATAATATATAAATTTTTTTTACTGTATAAATTGTTGGTGGATGTAATGTGTAAATATGTAATGTAACAGGGAGAAGTATTGGGGGTGAATAGATTTGGGATTCAGAAGATGAAAGAAAGTGTGCTGATGTTGGCGTCATTTGAGACAACAGCAGATCTCCTTTTTAATGCAGCAGTGAAAGGACAAGTTGACAAGATAGAAGGCGTGAGTGAATGTATTATCATGGGCATACCAATACAGACTGGCACAGGAACAATTAAACTCAAACAAAGGTAGCTAGCTAGCTATATATGATATTTTTTTATATTTTAAAATATGCATACATACATACATTATTGGTGTCATAAGTTTGATTAATTCTGGGTTAAAAGGTGTCTAATATGATAATGATAATTTTTGGCAGGGATGCACAAGTTGAGAAGATGTGCAAGGGATTGGAGCTCATTTTATCTGAATGATTCATTCTCATTTACATTTTAATCCGAGTGCATGAAAATACTTAAATACTAGTGTGCAATTTTTTTTTTTATATGGATTAATTTTTGGTTCTGAATATATTCGTGATCTTTTTTGTGTTTGGGTTTATGAATTAACGTGGAGCTTGATTGTGAAATGGAATAAAAAAGTTTTCGGAACCATAATAAAAAATAAACTAAAGCTTTGGCCAAAACTGTAAACGAAACAAAGTTGGGTGGGCAATGGGTTCGGATCTGGGTAAGTGGGCGGGTAAACATGGCCTGGTTTTTTGGCCCGAGCTAAAAGTTTTAGGGGGGATAAAAAGAATCCTCCACCTTTAAGATGCAAATCGTGCCAACCATCTCCACTATTGGGCTAAGAGGTATTTTTGTGTATAAAATATGATCAAATGCTTATAAAAAATAAGTAAAGTTTTTAAAATGGTTTTATAAAAATTATTATTCATAGCCAAATCCACAAGTGAAAATTCTATAAAAATCATTCTAGTTTGGTTTTTATCGGTTTACTGTCTTTTTTTTTCTTTCTATTTTATATTGATAATTTGTTTTTGTTTTCAAAAAAATTCATTACATAAAACTTTGAATAAAAGGAAAATTTAAAAATTATTTGGTTTAACTACTTAGAAATTTTCTTTTCAATTTAACCATAGAATTTGAATTTTTAAAAAATTCACCTAAAAATAATATTTTTTTTGTTATTTGCAACCTACTAATGGAACATTGTTTTTTTTGAAAAAAAAATGCGAAATCCAAAAAAATGAAGTAATTCGTGAAAAAAAAATCTCATTAAAGTAGAGAAAAAAAAATCAGTCATTAAACCAAAATAAAAAAATCCAAAGGTTTTTTAGAATTCAATTTGACCTAAGTATAAACCCTAACTTAAACAATTTATTTTTTGCATAAAAAATCATGAGAATTTACACAAAGAATCAGTCCCAGAACAAGAGATACACATAAATCGATCATCTCTCCGGTCTCAACCCCTTCACAACCGGCACGCGGCGGCAACGAAACTTCCTTCCTCGGAATCCAGTCCAGTTAGCGGTGCACGTGGCGGAGAAGGTAATTGAAATAGAATGCTATTCCCATTCGATTGCGTTTAAAAACCTTATTTATATCATATGGCCATTTTACAATTTTAAATCTCTGTTATCCGATTCGATTGTGTATCTTTCACTCCCAGAAGGATAATGATGCGTGAATGCTTCAACTTTACATCTCTTTCTTCTTCTTCTTCTTCTTCTTCTTCTTCTTCTTCGTGGAAGAAGACTGTAAGACTTGATTCGTTGAAAGTACTTTGTTTCAATTGCAATGCCTCTGATGATGTATGTTAAAGTATTGAGTCACCTTCTGAAATTGCATTAGATTTTTTGGATTACTACAATCCAGCCTACATGTTTGTTTGGATAGTGATGTCGAAAATTAAAGTATTGAAACCACAAAGATTTTAGATTATATCTGGATGTGGGTTAGGAGTGTTCAATAGGCTGCCTGCTTTGAAATTCTTTTAGCAAATGGCTTAATGTAATAAGCTATATCTATTTTTTTCTTCGACTTAATACATAAAGAATGAAGCTTTCTCTATTAACTCTTTAACTTTTTACAAATTTCCTTCATTTAAATTATGTCTTTCATTTCTTAAATATTTTTTAAACATCATTTCTCCAGACAACACTCTTTCGATCCCAAGGATATGATATGATGATTATAAACGATGTCACAAGCTCACTGAACGCAATGCGTTTGACCAACAGAGTTGACCATGAAAAAAGAGATATGGAAATCGATGATTTACAGACACCTAAGCTTGTTGATGAAATGGAGGTAACAATTTCAGATGGAAAACGGGAAATGTATGAAATATATTTGGAACATTTATCAAATGATGCAACCGAAGAAATGGAGATTTACTTGAGCATTATGAGTGATGTTGTAGGTGGATATGAGAATGCAATACAAGTATTAGTGGGTAATAAGCTTGATATGAATAATTGCTTTTTGGTCAACCTTACAAGAAGTGAGTTAGAGAAATTAGTGAAATTAGACAATGAGAGAATTCGGGGTATCTACCCTCCCTACAAACCCATTTCATCAACTTGCTTGTAGTACAAGTAACCACATGGTTAGTTGGGGTGTGTGATGCAGTTGAATCATCTTGAAATATATATACCTAGTTGGATACATAAGCAGTTTATTTTAAATATATGAAGTTATTTTTTTGATCAAGTAAACATAATTACAAGTGGTACTTTTTTTTTTCCTTTTCCTGAATTAAGCATCATGGGTGTTGAGTGAGCCCTATTTGAAATGCAATTGTTCGATTTTTGTGTCATTAGGTATTAGGTAAGTATTGAGGTTATATTCTTTGTTTATGGATGTTATTATTTGAATTTTTGTCTGATTCAGATTGTTCAATAAAAATTGCTCCTGATGCAGATTGTTGGATCAATTTGTTTTAAAATGTTGTTTTTTGATAATCTTATACATGGTCATACATATGAAAATTACATGAATGGTCCCTATGGTTTAGGTAATTTGTATGTTTGGTCCCTAACTTATTTTTTTAACTCGGAAGGTCAATACTGTTTGTTTTTGTTGCGTGTTTGGTCCCTATCTTACCTAAAAAGACTATTTTACCCTTAATTTTTTAAATTATTTAAATAAGGTGGGGTAGATAAGATAAGGTGAGGTGGAGGTGGGGTTGGAGGTGTGTTTATTTAAATAAACTAAAAAATCAAGGGCAAAATAATATTTTTAGGTAAGATAACGAACAAGCGTACAACAAAAATAAATAATAGGGATCTTCCGGTTAAAAAATATATTAGGGACCAAACGTGCAAATTAATCCAAACCATAGGGATCATTTGTGTAATTTACTCCAAAATCTGTTGATTTTTGTTTGGATGCATTCGTCTACAGTCTATATGTGAACAACTTGTATTTGGAATTTGTAAAAGGTTTGTAAAGTAGTAAATAGTTTCAAGACAAAACTTCAAAAATGGTCCTATGGTTTTCGAAAATATCAAGTTTGATCCCTAATTTAAAAAAACCTCACGGATCGTCCCTGTGGTTTCAAAACTTTTAACATTTGGTCCTTTCGGCTAACTCTATTACCATTTAGCCGTTAAGTCAGAGGTATTTTTATCATTTCACTGCACAGGGACCATTTATGAGGTATTCATTTTTTTTAAATAAATAAATAAATAAAATTTAATATGCAAGGGGTCTCTCTCTCTCTCTCTCTCTCTCTCTCTCTCTCTCTCTCTCTCTCTCTCTCTCTCTCTCTCTCATAATCGTTGTTCTAAACCAGCTTCCACAACTTACAACTTTTGGGCATTTTGCCTCTATCTTGCCATTAACAATGGTGTTATTAGTTACAACAGTGAAAGATGCTTATGAAGACTGGAGACGACACAAAATTAACGGGATTGAAAACAATCATTTATAATCTGTTCTAGTGAACAATTCATACGAACAGAAGAAATGGAAAGACATTCAAGTAGGAGAAATCATCAAATTTCCTACAAGCGAAACAATTCTATGTGATATCGTTTTGCTTTCAACTAGCGATCCAACGGGAGTCACTTAAATCCAGACCATCAATCTAGACAGAGAATCTAACCCATGGTTGCAGAAATCGGGATTAATCGGCGATTAATCGCTTGGCGTTCTCCAATCGTCGAGGATTAAGGCATTAATCGGAAATTTAGGATTAATCGGGTTTGGCGGGATTAATCGGTCAACAAAAGTCGAAAAAAGAGTCAAAAAATTTTAAAATCCAAAAAACCAACTTTCTTTTTTTACTCCAAAATTTTCAAATTTTCAAAATTTCAAATATTATACCAAAATATTCATATTTTCGTATTTTCAAATTTCCAAATTATAATTTTTCTTGTTTTCTAATTTTGAAGTACTTGTTTTTCTTAAGATATATTAATATTTTATTAATAATTTATGGTCTCCGATTAATCCCCGCCAAGACCGACTAATCCCTTAACACCAGTCGACTGTCGAGCTACTGTCAAACGATTTTTACAGTCTTGATCTAACCTAAAAACACGTTACGCCAAATACTCGCCAGCGCCTCTGCTACTAACGCCAACACTCCGATGTGTAACACCTTGAACGACTGTTCGATTTTGATTCAAATTTCAGTTTCAATTTTGGGAGAAAGCGACGCAAAATGGGAAATTGAATATCACCTGACATGACTTCTCAGTGACCTGAAGACGACCGGTTACTTTTTGTGCCGATAACTCATCAATCTCAAAGTCGATTGCATGTAGCGGCATATCCAAAGACTTCGTTTTTGTTTCTGTCGTTGGTGTTGAAGGTGAATCCATGCCGGATTTTGTCTAGACTACCGAATTAATGTTCAATTGATATGTAATCGGATCGGAGAATCAAATAGAGAAAAATCGATGAAGATTGTAGTTGACTTATAGACAGATAGGGTAAGTATAGTGTGTAGATAGCGTTTCAAAATGGAATAATCAAGATAGGCTAAATCGATACTTCTTTCTTTTCACCAATTCAAGAACAGAGAAGTGTTGAAAAGAAGCAGCAACAAACGGTGGCAGACGATGGTTAATGAATCAAAGAGACGAACTAGAGACTAATTAGGGCACCGATTCTTTATGATTTAGTAATTAATGGTGTTTTTTTTTTTTTTTTTTTTTTTTGAGAGAGAGAGAGAGAGAGAGAGAGAGAGAGACACCCCTTCCATATTAAATATTGTTTATTTAAAAAAATGATAATTGAATACCTCATAAATAGTCATTGTGTAGTGAAATGACAAAAATACCTTTGACTTAACGGCTAAATGGTAACGGAGTTAGCCGAAATGACCAAATGTTAAAAGTTTTGAAACCACAAGGACGATCCGTGAGGTTTTTGTAAATTAGGGACCAAACTTGATATTTTCGAAAACCACAGGGACCATTTTTAAAGTTTTGTCTAGTTTCAAATATGTAAACATGTTTTTTTAGTTATTTTACATATATATAAGATAAATCACTTTTTGAAAAACAACTTATTGGTTTCTGTAATCATAAAAGTTAATCCAAACATTTTTAAAAAAACTCGTTTCCTATACCACCATAAGTTACCAAAAAGAAATTCTGAAGTTAAATAGCAAATCCCAAACACTCTTAGACGTTTCCTACCACCATAAGTTACCAAAAAGAAAATTTGAAGTTAAATAAGCAAATCCCAAACACTCTTAGACCTTTTTTTTTTTGGTTATGATTGGATCAGAGATCTTTCACTTATGAGGAAGTCAAAACTGACTACCATCAACATGGTTTGGGAATTAAGACCGTAGAGTGATTTTCGTAGTTTGAAAATATGGTTTGGGAATTAAGAATGTGTATATCCAGGTGGTTGAGACACAAAGGCTTCTTCATGTAGAGTACTGTGTAGGAAGGTATTGTTGACGTCTAACTGGCGGAGGGCTAATTTTTGGAAAGAGCAATAAATAGGATAATACGAATGGTGACTGGTTTACTGACAAGACTAAAGGTTTCAAAGTAGTCTCTACTAAATTTTTGTAGAAATCCTTTAGCAACTACATGTGCTTTGTATTTGTCAATGGTACCATCCGTATGACATTTGACATGGAAGACCCATTTACAAAAAATTGGTTTGTGAGAGTTTGGTGGAACAAGTTCCCAAGTGCCATTTTACATCCGAGCATTAAATTCATGATCCATGGTTGTGCGCCACTTAGGATCTTTCATGGATTGATGGTGTATGGTAGGTTCGAGAGTGATATGTATTGGGTGAAGTGTGATGCTATTGACAAACGTTTTTTGAAATATCTAGGATTGGGTTTGTGAGGTCTCTTTGGTGGTGAAGGTGGTGTAGGAGCTGGAGAGGCAACAAAAGTGGGCAAATATGCTCTAAGGTCCAAGGAGGGAGAGGGGGAGGGGAAGGAGGCAGAGAGAGAGAGAGAGAGGGCAGTGAGGTGTAGGGTTGGTGTCATTTGTGGAGGTAGAAGGGGGTGATTGAGAGTATGGATGAGTAGATGGTGGTGGATTTTGGGTGTTTTGGAATATAGATTATGGTACAGGGACAATAGATGGATGTAACATTCCGAAAATGATAATAAAATTTTCCATTTAAAAGTCTATCAAGTCATTCATTAATTGTTCAAAACCCATATCAAGTCATTATATTTAAAACATCAGAGTAAAAATTATATCAAATACGGAAACCATGAGGGGAGGATATTGTGCCATCACGTCAGGCCCTTCCTTTCTGAATCAGAAGTACCTGAAACCATAAACATAAACTGTAAGCACAAAGCTTAGTGATTTCCCTAAAATACCACATACACAAAAGATACAAGTGCTATGGGCTACCCCCATGGTCCTTCCTTGCACAACCAAGGGCTAAATCCCGGTCTTACATACGAGTGCCATGGGCTACCCTCATGGTCTTTCCTTGCAATGATGAGGGCCAAATCCTGGTCTTACATACAAGTGCCAAGGGCCAAATCCTAGTCTTTCATACAATTGCTAAGGGCCACATCCTGGTCTTCATGCAAGCATTACAGAGATAACTAGCATTCCACATAACAAGTAACGAGCCAATATTGGTGCCTTCAACCCATGGATATAGTGAGAGAACTCACCTCACAGACAAATATGCAAACTGAATAGCATGCCGCTTCGAGATTAACTCTACCAATCACCTTAATAAATTCAATGACACAATCTCACCATATAGGTCAAATTACCTAAAATACCCCTAGGTCAAACCCTATTAAAAAATCCAGGTCAAAGTCAAAAGTTATAGGCAACGGTCAAGATGGACCCTCCACGTCGTGGTCTTCAAATGACAAAACAGACGCGAATACCCGGAGTCGCCATGCCGCGACAAAATTGCCAAGCCACGCCATGGGGACTAGATCCAAAATTTCTTAATGAGTTAAGATGAATCCTTCAATTCCAAGGATCCCAAAGTCTAAATATGATAATCCTTAATGCCCAAAAGAGGTAAAGCTGCCACCTTTATCACTTGAGATCCACCAAGAGGTCTAGATCTCAAGTCTTAGATCTAAAAAGGCTAAAGAGTGGCAAGGACTCATCAAGAATCACTTAATTCCTTGAGTCTCAAGCTCATTTGCTCCATAAGAGCTTTTAACACCAAACCATCCTAAAGTTTGATGCTTTTTAGACTTTCATATCTAATGCAAGTTGCAACCTTTATGAAGTCCTTCCATCCCATCTAACAAGATCAAGAAGAAATGGGACTAAATACAAGATCTAACATTTTATAATCAGAAAGCATGGAACTTGGGGACTTCCAGTGCAAAAGATGCACAATAAGATGGTGAGAAGATTTGCTTGCTGATTTCAAGTTTAGAAGTCACATCCTCCTTCTAATCTTCAAAAATCAACACCAAAAAGCTTAGACAACAACAAACGGAGTTAGGGTTTTCTTGGAGGCTGAGAGAATGTGATGGAGGCTGAAGGAGAGCAACCCTAGCCATCACATCCCGTTAAATAGGGTGCAAACCCCGAAAATTTAGGGTTTCTCATTAAATAGCTTCCACACCATGGCGGCCATTTAAAATTCATCATCCATCAACCCTCACCACATCGTGGGATGCCTTCACCACGATGTAGTACTGCCCAAAATCCAAAATTCAAAAATTTTAAATACCTCCAAGGGTTCGGACGTTACAACTAAAATATCTAGTATGCTCAAAAATCATATTAAATTGATACTGCTAATTAACACATGATACTAATTGTAATATCCCAAAAATACATGCCAAAATTTTCATTTTTTAAATAAGTTATTATAAAACCATAAGTAATAAAACATGCATAATAACATCTCATGTCAAAATCCAAAGTAGAAATAATCAAAACATGTTATCGTAAAACAATATCAGAGTGTAATCCCTAAGATCTCATGTGCAAAAATATAGTGTGATGCGCTGCGATCAAGCCGACTCCTTTCCTTTGAAAATGAAGTACTTGAAACCAAAACTGAAAATCATAAGCATAAAGCTTAGTGAGTTCCCCCATCATACCTACATACCATACAAATCACATACTACCAGGCATATCTGGGTGCCCAGCCTACCCTGTCAGGCATATGTGGGTGCCCGACCTACCCTGCTGAGCATACGGGTGCTCAACCTACCCCACTGTCGGGCATATCTGGGTACCCGACCTACCCTCCGGTGTATCTCAACCGGTTTCGGAGACTATTTCACCCCTACCACTACCACATAATAACATAACATAACATAAATATACTGTCTAACATAGTTGGGTACTAGACTACCGCTTTGGCCCTATCGACCGGTAACCGGGGACTATTCCCCTGGTACCACTATCACATAACATCATATCACGCTAGCACATAAAACATATAAGATAATAGAAAACCTAGATAATTATCACAAAGACAATCATCCATCAAACAACTCCTACTGATGGGCCGTCATTGTGGCCTTAGATCCATTTCTATTGGAAGGTAACTCACCTCACACTACTGAAGTCTCGCAGACCCAACCCCAACTGCTGGATGATAGGTTCCCAAACTGTCAACATCAAAATAACACCCAATTAATAATTGGGTTCCAATACATAACCATAAGTCCATGCTTGGGGGTAAAAGACTATTGTACCCCTAACTTGGCTTGATTCAAGCCCAAGGCCCAAACCAAAGGCCTAAAAGTCCAACTATGGCTCAAGGCCCAACATATGACCCAATTTTCCAAATTGGGCCCACACCTTCACATGGTCTCATTCTAAGGCCAACCATTTATTCTAGTCCAACAATTGACATTCTAATGGCCTAATATCATATAATCATTAAGGCCCAAACTATGGCCCAATTTTCTAAATTGGGCCCAAACCCTCATATGGGCCTCACCCTAAAGCCCATTAAATTATTCTAGTCCATTTGCTTGTTCTTGGATGACCCATTAATAACCCAATTACCAAAGCCCAAAAGAAAGGCCCAACTCAAGGCCCAATTAAAAATTAGGGTTTCTTACATGAAATGATGATTAGGGTTAAGTGTTCCTACTTAACCCATTAAGGACTTAATCCATCAAGTCTAATATCGCTTTAGGTTGATTGCAAATGATTATTATTTATTATTTAATATACTAAGTTTAGTGAATAATTCAAGTGCGGGTCCCGATCAAATTCCCAAAATTAGGGTTTCACATAAAATGACAACTAGGGTTAAGTGTTTCTCACTTAACCCATTAAGGACTTAATCCATCAAGTCCATCACTCTTCAACATAAATCATATGGTGTGATTGGGCATTATACACAATTACCATTCCAATGGCCCAAATGTGGGTCCCGATAAGTCCAAGCCCATAAATCCAATATTAGGGTTTCCAACCCATCTTAGCCCAATAGGCCCAATAGCTAGGTCTTTTGATCAGTTAGGGTTCATTAGGCCCATTAGTTACATGTTTGGGATTTTAGGTCCATTAGGGCTTTATTGGGCCTATTAGGGTTTTAGTCCCTTTGTCCAAACATCCCAAACGAGTCACGATACAAACTAGGCACACCGCCACTCGACACGGCGGCCGGTGGCGGCAAGAGGCGGGAGCCACCACCTCACGGTGGTGGTTGGGGTTTTCTTTTTCATTATTCCACTTTCTAATACATTTTACAAAGCTTAATCCCAAAATAAAAACACACTAAAAATAAACACACACACATACAACCACCTTGTGGTGGCCGGCAGTGGTAGATGGTGGCAGCCACCACCCCACGATGGTGGCGGTGGCCTTTTCTTGCTTTTCCGGCTATACAAAACACACACAACACACATTAAAAGCAAAATCACACACCCACACAACTCACAACCACCTCCACGGTGGCTGGTGGTGTCAAGACACGATAGTAGGGAGTAGAATCGGTGACAGGTGGTTGATTCACGATGGCAGCGGCTGCAGGTCGTAGCTGATGATGGGGTCGAGGAAGAGACGAAGAGGGTGGTGGTGGATGGAGAGAAGAATAAGACTGGTGGTAGTGAACTTCGACCAACGGCAGGGGCTCCTCCCCAGCTCGCTTCTCCGGTAAAGAAGTTATAGCATCCGACGATGCTCGTCTTTGAGCGGTAGCAACTGCAGCGGCAGAAGAGCGGACCCACTAGCGGTCCCCGTTGTCACCGTTAAGGTAGCATGGTCGACCCACGACGACAGCAGCAACGTTTTACGCCCGTTGACAGGCCTGCGGTTTCTAGTGGTCATCCACTGATCAGAAAGGTGACAACTCATCGTCTTCATTGGAGGGGCACATGGACGGGTCAGTGGTCGGAGAAACAAGGGGGTAGGGTGGCGGTCGGTGAGGGAGGCATAAGGGTGGATGGCGGCTGTAACATGGATTAGGGTTAGGGTGAGCAATGAAACAGTTAAATAACATGCCCTATCAAACTTCCTTCCATAATAGCAGGAATGGACCCTCTCCATAACATTGTGGGATTAGAGTTAGAGTTAGTGAACGCAGTGAGGTAATGACCTGAGGATGAGATTGTGGGATGATAGCGAGAGGGTGTAGTGATACTGCGGGGAGCCGTAGTACTCACCTATCAGTGAGAGGGTGTGGTGATACTGCAGGGAGCCGTAGTACTCACCTGTCAGTGAGAGGGTGTGGTGATATTGCGGGGAGCCGTAGTACTCACCTGTTAGTGAGAGGGTGTGGTGATACTGCGGGGAGCCGTAGTACTCACCAGTCAGTGAGAGGGTGTGGTGATACCGCAGGGAGCCGTAGTACTCACCAGTCAGTGAGAGGGTGTTGTGAACCTATGGGGAGCCGTAGTATTCACTAGTCAGGGCATGCCTCGGGTAGTTCCTAGGCTTGTTGTAACATCCCAAAAATTACGGGCAAAAAATTTCATTTTTAATTAAGTGATTTGCAAAACGTTTGTAACAAAACATCATACGATAATAACTTTTAATAAAACATGTCTCATGACCATAAACCAAAACGTAAAACATAATAATTTCAGAGTACAAAATCTCAGAATGACTCATGATGCGGAAAACAAAAGCGTGTGTGTGATGCGCTGCTACCGCGCCAGCTCTTTCCCCTTGATAGAAGAGGTACCTGAAATAACAACTGAAAATCGTAAGCACGAAGCTTAGTGAGTTCCCCCACTGTACCACATACCATATAACCATATAACATACATATATTGTCAGGCATATCTGGGTGCCCGACCTACCCCTTCGGTCCTCTCGACCGGGTACTGACTAGCATATCTGAGTGGTGGCCTCCCCTTCGGTCCTCTCGACTGGATACTAACTAGCATATCTGGGTGCTGGCCTCCCCTTCGGTCCTCTCGATTGGTTACTGAGGACTATTACCCCTACTACCACCACATAACATATAACACATATTACATAATCTACCTAGCATGGCTGGGCATGACCGCCCCTTCGACCTTATCGACCGGTAATCTGGGGACTATCTCCCCTACTGTCACTAGCACATAGCATCATATCATACTAGCACATAAACATAGCACAGGTAGTAGCAACCCTAGATGAATATCACAGAGACAATCATCTAACAGACAACTCCTACTGGTGGGCCGACATTGTGGCCGTAGACCCACCACTACTGGAAGGTAACTCACCTCGTAGTAGCTGCTGATCTGTGTGGGAATTGTCTGTCTGCTGCTGCAGCTGCTCCGGAAATCCTCCGGCTGTAATTTCCCACAAAATACTCAATCAAACACTCCTAACTGCCCGTGGGGTAAAATGACCATTTTACCCCTGACCAAGTCAAAGTCAAAGTCAACTACCTGACTCGCAGAGTTGGCATGCCAACTCGCCGAGTCCCTATCCTTCCCATTTGTCCTCATACCCGACTCTACTCATCGAATTAAGCGATGACTTGACGAGTTATCCTTCTAAACTGATGACCAATGATCCTTCATCCGACTCTCCGAGTTGTATGAACAACTCATCGAGTTCGTCTTCATCCGGAGAACACTCTAGCCTGTGACTCGCCGAGTTGTATGAACAACTCGTCGAGTCTGTTCTTGAGGTAAGAAGATTGACTTGGACACACCGAGTCAGGGAATTGACTCGTCGAGTCCCTCCATAGACGAGTCTGGCTTCCGACTCACTGAGTCCACCCATGACTCACAACTCCACTCAGCAAACACGAAAAGGGGGAAAACTCACGGACTCGCGACTCGACTCGCCGAGTCCGATGAACGACTCGCCGAGTCATTCACATGCAATTACTATATACTCGATTTTGCTTGAATCTAGCTCATGCCATACATAGATCTGAGTTCTTAGGGTAGGTTTTACACGTAAAGTTTCCAACTTTATGTGTATACATGCATATAATGGGGATTTAAGGCCAAATAAGGGCTAAAATAGAATGGGGATTTAAGAACATTCAAGCAATATGCTCCCATAAAGGCCCTGGATCCGAGCTTCTGGAGCTCAAACATGCCTAGATCTAGAGGTTACACAACTCATAACAAACCCTAATCCATACCCAAGCTTGGAAATGGTTCAAGAACGACCTTAATGGTGCCCTAAGGGACTTTAAGCATAAAAACAGAAGTAACTGAGTTATACCTCAATGAATCACTGAAATATCACCAAGATATTCAACCTCTTTCTTCTCCTCTTGATCTACTCTTCTTCTTCTCTCAAAATCTTCAAGAAATCACACCAAAACACTTCAATCTCACAAGAAAAAGGGGTTAGGACGATATAGGGAGCTCTGAGGGTGAAGGAGTCGGGCTTGGGACGCATAAGGTTGGTTTAAATAGGGTGCAAACCCTTGAAATTAGGGTTTCATCCAGACAGCGGGGACTCGTCGAGTCCAGAATGTGGACTCGCCAAGTCGCCAACTTAAACGTGATCAGAGTCCTGTCACTACTCGGAGAGTCGGTCCTACAACTCGCCGAGTCCAAGGCTAAAAATTTAAATCACTTAGATAAATTATACGTACTAGGAACCAGGTGCTACACTTGTGTAGCCTCATCATTTGAGTTTGTAGGGTCCTGGTGGTTGAACCAGGGGCGGGGCTGGGGTCTCCATATTTTTTGGGAATCATTATATTCGAAGTTGAGTTGTGGTTATGGCCACATGAGAGAATTGGAGAAGTAGTGTACACGTGGGTTGCGAGTCATGGGTCATGAGGTGAGTGCCTTATTAGGAAGATTGGTCCCAATTCTGTATCGAACCAGACACTTGAGTTGAGTTGGCTTGGGTGGTGAATGGAGCAGGCGAATGTGATTTCCGGATTCAGAGATGGGTTTCATTTTGAGGAGTATTGGGTGTCATCTGATGTCTTAGACCTGAGTGAGTCAGTTCGTTGTAGAGGAAGGACCACGAGGCACATGTATCTAATGAGTAGTAAACGACATAGGTCGAGGGCGAGACGTTTTTTGTTAGGATTGTGGTATTCTCTTGGGGCAAAGCGAACCTCGTGACTTGTGTGTCACAATGGGCCGAGATAGTTGTTATGAGATGGAAGTCGGCGAAACGTTTTGGGGCGTGCATAGGGTAACCATTGGAGGTTCAACTCTAGGGTTGGGTTTGACCTGGTGCCCAGTGTTGAAAGGGATATCTGAGAGGGAGCTGGGGCTTACGATTGTTGGATTTCATAGTATACTGCTAATTAAGCATGATCATTTTGTTGTGTTTGAGGATAGGAAGCCGAGAGTTCATTGTTCGGATGGGTCCTGATAGCAGTTCAGTGGTTGAGTCCCTGGTAGGGTGCGAACCCACCTTCCGTTCCTTGGAGTGTGATTCGAATTGTTTAGTACGTCTGGTATGAGTGATCGGTAGCCGATTGTTGGATTTTGTCTTGTGAGAATCAGAGGGGGAAGTGAGTTACCAGGGTCTGTTATTCGAGGAGCGAATAATGTGGTGATATCTTGAGTTGGCGGTTTGGCGACGGGCCAGGCCACTAGAGTTTTCGGATTTTGGAAGGTCAGTAAGGGGTATCTTAGCAACAAAGGGGTTGGTTCTGTTCCGGATTTGGGAGGTCCTGTTTGGATTCAGGTGTCCTTGGAGGAAGATATTAGTGTGGTATGAGATCCTTTCAATGGTGATTTTCGGGTTATTGGGTTCAATCTATGTGTGGTTGAGGAGCGATTTCGAGGGAGAAATCTAATTCAAGTGGGGGAGAATTTTAACATCCAGAATTTCAGGTATATTATTGTATGGTTGAATTTTTTAAGTTTATGGAGTGACTCGACGAGTTAGGAGTCCAACTCGCCGAGTAGGTTCAGGTGCCGTGTGGGATTTAATGATTGGACTCGATGAGTTAGAGAGTTGACTCGCCGAGTAGGTGCTGGGCTGAGAAACCATAATTTCCTAGGGTTAGGGCCTATATAAAAGAACTATTAGCCTCATTTGAGGCTTACCCTTCAGAGGAGAGAACCCTAAACGAGTCCTGAGTGCTTTGAGCAAGACAGAAAGCCATGTTGAGCTTCTTGGTGGGTGTCTTGCAAGGAAGAGGTCGGTTTCAAGCCAAAGGGGCCAGAGGAGGTTGTAGATCTGCAGTTTTCAATCAAGGAGCATCAGTTGGAGGTATTAATTCGGACCCCTTTCTTCCTTATTTGAGTAGATCTTTGTTTTGTGGATTAGGGCTTGTATTACCTTCTTGGTGGGATTTTGAATGCATTAAACGCCTCTTATGAGCTGATAGCATAGATTTGGACCTTGGAGGGTCCTAAGAGTTCGAGAGTGGGAAGCCATGGTGGAGAAACCATTGAGCTTTGAAGCTAGGAACCATTAATGGAGTTGTTATGGTTTATAATGCAAAATACACCATGCATAGACATCAAGTTCGGACCTTTATGCGACTTTTGGGTAGTAGGAGGTTAGATCTGTGAGTTAGAGCTATAGATCTGGTCTTAGGTGGCTGATTGAGTAATCCAATGGAGCCAACTCGCCGAGTCCATGGGATGACTCAACGAGTTGTAGTGGGTGTGACCCAGTAGTCTTGGGCACTTGGCCAGTGTTGACTCACCAAGTTGGGAGTCAACTCAGTAAGCTGAGCGAACCCTAGGAAGATCATGGAGATTTCGAGGGGACTCGGCGAGTAACAGGAGTGCACTCGGCGAGTGAGGTCCACATGGAATGTTGACCCAAGTTGACTTCTTTTGATTTCATGAGTGGACCAGTAAGGGGGTCAAGGGGCCAAGGAGGGGTAAAATGGTATTTTACCCATCCTGAGGGTCAAAAGAGGAAAATATGAGTTAAGGTATAAAGAGTAATAAGACGGATAATGATTGAGATGCTTGTCTTATGTGTTAGGCGGAGGCTAGTCCAAGATTTTTGAGTGCTTGTCGGTTACCTGCTAACCGAGGTGATTCTTGTCACTATAGTTACTTTGAGTGATAGCTTATGTGTGACTAGAGGGTCTTATGTTTATGTGCTGTGTATTGAGATATCCTGCTATTTGTTTTGTGATATGTCTACTATGTATTATATTGAGATGCTGAGTCGAGGGACCAGAGGGTCCATTAGAGTTGTTGGGCTTGAGGGTCCCAATGAGACACCTTGACCGGAGGGTCTTATTGAGTATAGCCTCGAGTGGCTGTTGTGTTGTGTGTGGTATTTTGGGGAACTCACTAAGCTTCATGCTTACCGTGTTATGTGGTATGTTTTCAGTTTGTTCTCAGGATCTCGGGAAGGCACCAACTTGATTGTACACACCAGTGAAAGAGTTACATTTTTGAGGATGTTGGATTTTTAACCAGGTAGTTATGGAGTTTTGAATTGTAAACTTAATAAATGAGGTTTTTGTGAAATACGTTATGAGAATTATGTGATTTTAAATGAAAATTTTGTTTTGAGAATTTACGTTGTTACTGTTGGATTAATGTCTAAGTCCATAACTATAATTGGTAAAACTTGACTCGACCCGGCATCGTCCATTTGGGTTGCATGGCATCATGCATTTGGATAGACTAAAGTGAGAGAAATAACACTTAAGGTTTGTTAATATATTATAAGTTCTAATATATTAATAAGGTTATTTAATTAGTGTTGATCAAGAATTAATTTGGAATTAATTAAGTGATCAAAAGAAGACTAATTAAATATATGGGTTGATTGTGTAAATCATTCATTCTTATATATGTGGGCTTGTGGTCCAAGATTCCTTATGTTGGACTAAGTCCATGGGGTGACCCATGGATACTCCATGGAGGTTAAAATCCATGGAGCATAAGGAATGGGTAAAGTCATGAGTTACATGGTGTAACCCTAATAGCCACCATATAAAAGAATCCCATGGCTCAAGAAATCATGGACTATGTGTGAGTGTGAGGGCTAAATGATTTCAAGGAGTGTTCAAGTTTCTCTCAAGTTATTCCAAGTGTATTTGGTGTTGTGTGAACCATTTGAGGTGTCACACTTGGGGCACTAGGCACTCAAGCTTCATGAAGAATTTCTACATCAAAGAGGTATGTAATTCTAACTTGATATATTCATATGAATCATGTTATTATGCTAGTTAGGATGAATACCTTGGAAAGTTCATATTTGTATGTATAATAGAGAAAACATAGATCCAAGGTATTTAGGGTTGCATGTACACTTAGGAGTGTTAGAATGCTCAAAACCCAACAGTTACAAGATGATAGTAAGAATCAATTGTGAGTATAATGAGAGTGGTCCATGGACTAAATCACCATAGCCCAACAACACAAGTGAGAGTATGATTGAAATAGAGATCTAACAGTAGGAGCATGAAAGTACTTGGATATAGATTTCACAAAAGATTAGATGTCTGTCAATCATATTGGCATTAATGATGTAATAAGTTTAGGAAAATGACCTAGAAGTAGGTCTTACATCAAACCGTAAAAAGAAAATTTTGACAGCATAGAGGTCTAGCAACAGTACTTGTAGTACATGAATATTTACAAGGAAAAGTGCTACATAGAGCATATATAAGAAGGCTATTCCTTAAACCAAAAGAAAGGACAAGTAGAGAATCTTCTACCGGTGAAGGGTACCCCTCGGGTGAACCCTCAAACCTGCCAGTTGACGCTCCACGTCAAGAAGGTGTCTTTCATATACTGACTGGCATGCTCGGAGTTCTATGACTTCAGCTCGGGTTGCAGCTAGCTCTTGCTGCAAAGCCTCATTTTCTCTCATAGATCTCCCATGAGAAACTTCAAGACAATGAATGTGGTCCGTATTGGTGCTTGAATCCGCCTGAAGTTCCACAGTTCGCTGGATGGATGACACACTTAGCTCAACATTGCGAGCCACTCGGCGAACCAGGATTGGAATGGCCATGTCTGCGGGGCCTCCTTCATTCAGATTTTAGAAGTTGCGGTCTCCATTGTATAGGAGAGGTTGGCCTTGCTCGTGGCTCCACCTATTCAAACTCCCAACCCACATAGGCGTTGGACCTTGAAATTTAAGCCGGTGGCTAGAATTTGGTATTGGGGCCACTTGAGGTAGATTCTCAACTTCAGGCTCTGAGTCAGAATCCTCTAGGAAGTTCTCTGTGAAGTCATCATCCAATGGAATTGCATGATTCTCTTCTGGCTTTGCATCGAGCCATCCACCATTACCTTGGTTGGGAAAGTATGGGTCATCATGGAGATTGAATCCAACCATGTTATCTAAGCGAGAAAATGGATGAAAGAGATAGTTAATAGACGTACTACTTAAGATAATTATAGGATGATCCTTATCAGTTACTTCACTACTTGCGTAGTGCATACCAGTCATATGTAACCAAAACAGGATAGGACTTCGAATAAGTGATCCTAACTCTAAATCCACAACCAAACAACGAACATGAAGTAAAGCAAAGATCATAGATTCTAAGTCTATGACACCCTAGTCACATATAACCTTAACTTATCCACTCAGAAACTATTCACCTACTAATAAAGACCTTTTAGTTCTCAAATTAGTAATTATAGTAACACAAAATACTCCTATAGTATTTTAAGTTTTAAGTTCCGTTCTAAAATTTTCATTGTAGTAGTGTTGGTAAGTTTTTAGACTTGCTGCAACACCACAACCATTCCTAGGCACACACTAATCACTTCTCGGAAAGATATAGTTTATCAGGCTTTATAACTCCCAGATCTTATTATATGACCCCAAGCCTGCTTGTGCTTTCCAACAACCGCAATACTTTTGTTCTGTCCTAGTATGACAATGATTTTAGTATGAATGCAGGTATGTATACTTTGGTTAAATATTATATTATTTAAAAGTATAAACTCTTTGTCAGAGTATTTTTAATCCTGATGTGTTTATGGTTGTATATCTTTTATGGGTTGATTTAGTTAATTCACTATAAACAAAGCTCTGATACCAATCTGTCACACCCTTAAACCAGAACGACAGAAACGTTCGGGGGCGGAGGACGTCATGTACAGTATCATATCAATTTATAATAGTAAACAAGCAACAACATCATCTGTTTCATTTATAGTATAATTTAATACAAGTGTGCTCTGTGTATAGTTTGAAAGACACCAAAATATGAATCTAAATAAAAGACGAGTCTCGAATGTGCTAAGTCTTCTCAAAACCTGGTCCAGTGTACCTGTCTATTGGTGACATGAGAATACAAGTTATTTTGAAAGAGTAGATCAACATTTAAGCTGGTGAGTTCATAAGTATTTTAGTGTCAATGTTTGTATAAGTTTGATGAAAGTGTTTGTAAATGATTGATGTGAATGTTTGTAAATGTTTGATGTAAATGCTTGTATCTCCTAGAAAATCCTATATTTTCTACTTATAAAGAATTGTAGTCTTCTACCACGACCTTACTGTTCTGTGTGTTTATTCTTTTGTAAAAGTGAGTGTTTTTCCCAAGACTGACTATCATTTACTAAAAATATAGTTTACATTACCGTTCATGTGAGAAGATCACAATTTGAATGTAATGGGAAAATAAATATGTATTGTAGTATTGTATATGGCAACTACCGTTGCACTAACTACCTTAAACCAATTGATTAATTAAGGCAAAATGTGATATGATTGTACCCATACTTGATTGACTAGCAAAACACGACGTTCGAAGACATCAAAATGGTATGACATTCATCACCCGTAGACCTGCAGGTCCCACTATAGCTAGCAGCAAGGTGTAGGATGGTCAATCCTGTATAGATCTATACACAAACTCATGCTCTCCCTCCAGGAGACTCTGGTTACAAAATGTGACACAACAGTATATTGCCATGCCATGAAGTAGTGGCTCACATTAATGTTATAGTATTCTTGTATTTGTATAGTATGTTCTCTCTGTTCTAGTATATAGTATGTTCTCTTTGTTCTAGTATATAGTATGTTCTCTCTGTTCTAGTGTATAGTATGTTCCTCCCTGTTTCTCATTATAGTATGTTTTTTCTGTTTCTCATTATAGTATGTTTGAACTGACTCATGTATGAACTGACTCTTGTATGTTTCATTGTTCTAGAAATAGTGAGTAGTAATTCTCTAAACTATACCTATTATAGTTTACTAGTAATGTTGTTTGAATGACTGAGTACGTTTGTACACCTTTGCTACCCAAAGGTGTTGAACTGATGTAATCACTTTTATATCTATACACATATACATAATATATAACTAAGATTCAAACGACACTCGGACAAACAACCGAATACCCTAAGTCCACAACCAAACAAGGAACAAGAAATAAAGTGAGTTAACAGTCCTAAGCCCTTTCAACCTTATTTATATAACTATATCTATATAGACATGATTTTGAAAAAATATAAGTTTAAAAGAATTTGATAAAGAGTTTAGCATATAAAAGATTTTTAACATAAAAAGGAATTTTAACCATTTGAATGGTTACAGATGACATGATGTTAGTTTATAAAATGTTTTGCAATAGTTTGTTTGATAAAACAGTTTGAAGTATAAGAAATCCACTTATTTGATAGTTATTAATCACATGTGATTGATATAATATCTATAATGTTTCAACTTGTATTCCTCCCATAAAAGCATTTAAAATCATTTAAAAGATAAGTTAAGTGTAACGCCCGTAGATCCGAGCTAGTCAATTTAGAGGTAATAAGTGTCGAAAATGACTTTTCGGCAAAGTATTCTTTAGAATAAATAATTTGAACCAAGTTATAGTATATGTTACAAGGTTTCCGTACATATAAAGACCGCCAAAATCCAAGTTATAACGAAGAAGTTATGACCCGTCGAAGTTTCACGACGGAACTAGCACGATACCGAGAAACATAAATAGTGAATTTATGATAGAGCAAGATTTAGCCTTAGTGATCTAAATGAAAGTCGTAGAATACGTTAAAATGAAAGTGTCCATAAAAAGAATGCCCAAATCTGACTTCGTATGAGGAAGTTACGATTTTTCGAAGTTTCGGATTAGCAATGTACAACCCGAAATTCAAATATTAGATCGAGCGGTTTTTAGCCGACACAACCTAAATGAGAATCGAAGATCTCATTATTAGTATCGTAACGATAAAAATACAGATGAAAATGAACATTAGATGAAGAAGTTATAAGATTTTAACGGACCAATCCTGTCCCGGCCTGTTAAAAATATAACTTTAAAAATAAAGTAAAAATTAGTCGACGGAGTCTAAACGAAAGTTGTAAAGTATGACTCCACCTACGCGTGGATATAAATAATGTCAAAAACGGAGTTCGTATGAACGAGCTACAAATTATAATAACATATTTACGTATTTAAATAAAGTATAAATCATATATACGTACACACACACACACACACACACATATATATATATATATATACATATGTATATATCATTAGAAAGGTATCGATGATGCGGTCATTATAAGACTAATGTTTAGTACAAATATCGTTAAATCTATTTAAAATAGTATTATAAAGGGGTGTTTAGTTGTTTATATAACTAAAAGGTCATTAAGTAATTATGGAGGGTAGTTTTTGAAATTTTAATTAGTATAAATAAGAGCCTTGGGATCTCATATTTCTTGCACCATTCTCTTGATTCAAGAGTCTTTCTCTCCTTATCCCCCGAGCATTTCGGTCCCTCGTGATTCGACTTCTCTTTCTGTAGTTTTAGTATAGTAAGGTGAGCGCTGAAGCGCTGCACGAATCTTTCTTAGAAAGATTCAGCGACGAACTTCTGCCCATGCAGAGCCTGACTCTTAGCTAAAATCCCCTTGTAAGTAAGTTATGCTTACCCTATTTTAAATATAGTTTATATTTAAAATTAGTATTGTTATTATAAATTTATAATAAATATTTGAGCTATTATGATGACTTATATAAGTGTCGTTATAATATCTTTTTAACTACTCGCGATACGGGGAATCTGGTTTAAAGGGCCGCATAGGGTTGTTGGATTTCAGAAGTGCTATACGCCAAAATGGTCCTGCACTCCGGTGTTGTAACAGCCTGGAATTTCAGGTATTGTCATAATATTGTTTCTGGGGTGTTTTAGGAAGGGACTCGGCGAGTTGGAGCCAGACTCGCCGAGTAGGACCACATACTTGGTCGCGGGTTCGCGACTGGACTCGACGAGTCCAGATATGGACTCGGCGAGTCTGCGCTGTTCAGCGGAAACCCTAGCCGTTTGGTTTTGGAATGTATATAATGAACTTATAGGCCGTCATTGTCCGTCTTTTAGCCTACTGAGAAGAACCCTAATCGGTTGTGTGCATCTGGAGCAAGGATTGAAGGCCATTGGTGATCTTGAAGAAGTTATTGTGCAAGGAAGATAAGGGTTTGGTTAAAGGAACAGCAAGGGAATCAAGTTCTGAGGATTGGGGACACAGAGAGTGCATTATTCAGGTAACAATTCGGTTTATAATCTGCTGTGTTGATGTGTGCATGGATTTAGGGTTTATGGAACCCTTTTGTGACTAGATTGATTGTTATCCTTGTTTCCCAAACGATTATAACCCTGTATTAGGACCTTTAGAGGTCCAGAATGTCCCATGCCTGTGTATTTCGGGAATTAAGAGAGGTTTTGGATTGGAATCCTTATGCCTTAAGTTAAAATGTAAATTATAAGTCTTGGGGTGTAGCATGAGCACCTAAATGAAGGCCTTAAGTGATGGACCAGCTTAGGAGGACCAGACCTATGAATGGTCGGGACAATACTGATCTCAGGAAGCAGTTTGATCGACTGCATGGCATGGACTCGCCGAGTCCAATGAACAGACTCGGCGAGTAGCTTGAAGATTAACTGGGACTCGTCGAGCTGTTCTTCAGACTCGGCGAGTGGAGTCGGGGTGGCCCCGCGATTCTTCCACGAGGAACTCGTCGATTCAAGAGGGATACTCGACGAGTAGAAAGGGAACATCAGGATTTGGTGAGGACGTCTAGACTCGCCGAGTCGCCTTAGCACTCGCCGAGTCCGGTCAAGTTGACCGTTGACCGTGGACCGCTGTCCAGAGTTGACCTACATGTGATTTCTTAGGGTCAGTTGTCTTGAAAGATAAAAGTATTAATAAGGGATATATGTTATTATAGGGAGTCTGTAGCTCGGCGGATCGAGTGCGAGTGATTTCAGGAGTCGCTAGCTTTCATTACCCACGAGGTGAGTCTTCTCACTATACTGTACCCGGAAGGGTTTGACTGTGTGACCGGAAGGTCGGATATGATATGTGTTATAAGTGCTATAACTGGAAAGGTAATTGCTAGGTGTGCTGTGTATGTTTATAAGGGCCGGAAGGCAATATGTTATGTGACCGAAAGGTCGGATATGATATATGATATATGTGCTATATGTGTTAGGATAAATGTATTATGTGCTGTGTATGTGTATGGGCCGGAAGGCAATATGTTATGGACCGGAAGGCAATATGTTATGGGCCGGAAGGCGATTATGTTACGGACCGGAAGGCGTTGTGTTGTAGACCGGAAGGTCAGGGCCTAGAAAGGCGTATATGCGTAAGTAGTATACTGGGGAACTCACTAAGCATTTATGCTTACAGTTGTTATGTATGTGTTTCAGGTACTAGCGAGGACCGTGGGAAGGCGCCGGCGTGATGTGTACACATTGTTGTTATTTTGAGATCTTGGGGATTTTATGATTGTATTTTGATATGAAACTTGGAATAATTATATTTAGTTGAATAAAATCACTTTATTTTAAATGAAAATTTTGTTTGAAAACTTTGCGTTGTTACAGGTGTTTTATGTCTGACCCCTGTCTGTACATAGTGGTTGGAAAGTATTGTTTAAAAGCTTATATAATAATAATAAGACTAATAATTAGTCACGGTAAATATTAGACTAAAATCTAGTGGTAATAATACTAGGTTTCGTCGAAGGAAATTATTTTAAAGTAAACGAAGCGTTGTACGAGTACCGAGTCACCACCTTCTCAGGTAAGTGGATAGTTACTTTCATCTTACACATAGATATGAAGTATTTTATATAAACTACGTGCTATGTGTGCATATTATCTGAATACTTGCTGTCTATGCTAGATGAACGTTTTTTTATACATTTTTAAATGATTTGAATTGTATACATATTTTAAATATACAAGTATGTTGGGTATGAGATGGGTTTATGAATGATGAGAGATAAAAGATGATGTGAGTAAACATCGACAACTATAGAATTAGTGCCTAACAAATAACATCGGCAGCTATGGACTTAGTGCCTATTAGACAAACACTGGTAGCTATGGAATTAGTACCTATTAGGAATTGGTAGCTATGTACTTAGTACCTATTAGATAAACACTGGTAGCTATGGATTTAGTACCCAACAGCTATGGAATTAGTGCTTTACGAACGAGCATTGGCAGCTATAAATTTAGTGCCAGTCATATAACCCTGGAAGCAAAGGACTTCAGAATGAACGAATGCGGGATAGATGACTCTTAGGATAGATCCTTAAGAGTAAAGAAGATAATGGGGATGGGTAATGGGGTCGATTGTTTGATTGTTTAAACATACTAATTATATTATTGTGGGTTGAAAACCCTATGTACTCACCAGGTTTCCCAACCCGACCCACTCAGTTTATTTATATTACAGGTGTTGAGATGAAGTCACATTACACTCAGAGATTAAAGAGATGTAGATCACTAGTGTAAATAAATGTAAGTTCCGTTTATGCTTATGTTTATGTATTGACGATGACATCTCAAATGTTTTAACACGAATTAAAATTTACTTTTCTTCGGAAATGCTTTGATAACGTATTAATCATGCTTTACTGGGAACAAATTCCGCAAAATTTTTATTAAAAGAGGTACTCTAATTTTTATAAAGCATAAAAAAAATCGGTCTTTTCTGGCCGTGAAAATGGGGATGTCACATTAAGGGGTATGAACTCACCTGTAGTGAATAATTCAAATGTAAGATCGATACAAGATGCTAAGTGTGCCAAGTGAAATCTCGAGCACAAACGGATCCTATTAAGCATATAATGACACATATATGTATACAATTAGTGTATATAACAACTAATCATGATAGAGAACAACCTTAGGGACTAGGAAACACTTGGATTGAAGGGTTTCAATCACATATGATTGTTCTAAAGGAGTTCACAGCCAAACAAAGGGATGTTCACGGCCTTAGGAGGGTTCACGGCCAATGAACACATGATGTGTTCACGACCCAACCTTGCATCTAAGAAGGGTTCATGGTCTCATGGGGTGTTCACGGTCCATATGATTCTATGAAGGGTTCACGACCCTTATGAAGGGTTCACGACCGTGATCCCTTCAAGTTCATGAAGATGACGATGAAACATGACAAATCAAGGCTAGGATCTAGTAGCCTTTCAAGTATGACAAGATTAAGGATGAAACACTTATGTTTTTTAGGCTTTAGAATGTTCACGGTTGAAGCTAGTTGAGAGAGAATAGATGTGTTCACTATTGGGAGGAGGAGAAATGAGAAGAATATAAGGTCACTCTAATATATATAGGAGGTGGTTCACGGCCGTGAACCTAGTTTGCGGCCGTGAACACCTTGTGAGTGGTTTTCTGGCTCGAATTAGTCCTCCCGATCACAAGCTAACTCATCCTAGCATCCATTCATACATTACACTAGGCTCAGAAACTCTCAAACAGATCCAAAATAGGGCTAAAAGATAGCAGAAACTAGTATGACTTTTGATTGAATTAAATGGCTGTACAAGATAGAAATTTCGGGTTGTCACAATTCCAATGAGTTCTAAGCGTAGTACACTTAAGGATTGAGTATTTAGAAGTATTAGCTCGAGTCAGATGGATGCACTCGATCCAGGAAACCCAACACATGAGGTTCACGACTGTAAAACTTGTTCACAGCCGTGAACACTCTTCTAGCCGTGAACCACACTCCTTATATAAGAGATTACTTTAGTTTTCTTCATTTCTCCTAGTTCCAGCCACAAACACTCCATTCTCTCTCAAGTATCATCCAAGAAAAGCTCTCATTTCACTCCAAAAACGTAAGTGTCTCATCCTTATTCTTGATCATGGTTAAGAACCCCTTTGTTCTAGCCTTGATTCACCACTCTTTGTCACCATCTTCAAGATCTTCAAGATCTTGAAGGGTTTATAGCCGTAAACCCTTCATAAGGGCCGTAAACCCTTCATAGGGGCCATAAACCCTTCATAGGATCTTGGGCAGTAAACCCTCCCAAGGTCGTGAACTCCTAGAGTTTGGTCATGAACTCCTTGTGATCAATCACATGTGATTCCAACACTCCATTGAGAGTGTTTCCTAGTTCCTAAGGTTGTTTCCCTTACATGTTAGTTGTTATATACACTAATTATATACATATATGTATCAATATATATCATTTAGGACTCTTTTGTGCCTCGGGACTAGGGGTGAGCATTTGGACCGAACCGGACGGGACCGGGTCGGTTATGGAGAATATTGTGGACCGTGGACCGGACCGGATGAGTTGTGTCTGTGTCCAGGTCCGGGTTACGGTTCTTGGACCCGTTTGGACCGGTACAACTTTAATTTCATAGAGTACAAGTTGTTAAAATAAGTTTTTGGGTTTGATAAAACTCGTTAAAATGAATATGTTATTGGGTTTAATACATACAACTTGTAAAAATGATTACGTTTCCGTTTCATGCATAACTAATCTACCTTGATGTTATAATATTATAACTTACAAAATTAATTTTCCAAAAAAATCAACTAACATATAAAGCAAGCTCACCAAAATCCCTTTCATATGATTTATCTATCAAAGATAAAATTCAAAATTATAGTCTAAAATAATAGTTAAAAAGTTGAAATATTTCAGTTTTGATAGCTCAACTTTGAAGGATTGTAACTCATTGAATATAATACCAAAATCAACAAAATTATAGTCTAAATTCATCTACAAACTGTAAGCTAAATTTTGAAAAAAACCATAGGTCAATTCGACTTAAAACGAATGAGTTATGGTTGTTTAAAAATTTTCACAGATTAAAAAATTTTAAAAATCTTGCTGAAAATTTTCAGCTTTGATAGCTCAACTTTGAAAGACTGTAACTCATTGAATATAATACCAAAATCAAAAAAAATTATAGTCTAAATTTATCTATAAAATATAAATTAAATGTTGGAAAAAACCGTGTGTTAATCCGACTTTAGACGAATGAGTTATGGTTGTTTAAAAATTTTCACAGATTACAAAATTTTAAAAACGTTGCTGAAAAGCTGAAAATTTTCAGCTTTGATAGCTCAACTTTGAAAGACTGTAACTCATAGAGTATAATACCAAAATCAACAAAATTATAGTTTAATTTCATCTAAAAACTATAAATTAAACGTTGGAAAAAACCGCGTGTCAATCCGACTTAAAACGAATGAGTTATGGTTGTTTAAAAATTACATTTTTTTTAAAAATCGGGTCCAACCGATTCTAAACCCGGTAAAAACCGGACCGGACCAAGAAAAAAACCAGATCGGTTTCGATGGATTCCTAGAACCGAGAACCGACCCGGGGGTCCAAAAAAACGGTCCGATCCACCTGTCCAAATGCTCACCCCTACTCGGGACTTCATTCGTGGAAATTTCCATCCTTACTCGAACCTTCAATTGAATCACCCACATAAGGTGAGTTCATACCCCTATAATCAATATTTTAAATGTTTTTAAAATGCTTTTAAGAGGGGGGGGGGATACAAGTTGAACACAATGATATTGTGTAAATATTTATCTATGATAACCATCACATTAAAGGATTTCTTATGCTTTTGTGAGTGATCAAATCAATTCAAAAACTCTTTTAAAAAGATGTTAGTTTGCTGTTTATTAAACTACGTTTTTAAGGTGTATGCTTAACTCAGTAGATAATTGAGTTTTTCTTCAAGTAAGTAACAGTTCAAACAAGCATACTAGTAAACTATAATATGTATAGTTTAGGGGTTCAGTTCATACTATAACTAGAAACACGAAAGAACATACTATAACAAGAACAAGAAGGAACATACTATATTCTAGAACAGAGCAACAAATCTTGATTCATGAGTTTATACTTTACACTCCCAGTAACCTAGGAAGGGAACGTATCATTAACTCATTGTTTGTAACAAAATATGATAATATAAAAGGTATAAGGATATATATGGGGTGCATCTACAAAGTACCAGGTTATATATGGGGTACATCTACAAAGTACCGGAGTCATATATGGGGTACATCTATAAAGTACCAGATGTTATTTATAAAGGGTACATCTACAAAGTACCGGACAATGATAAATAAAACATATTAATATATACAAAACTCACAACAATATCAATTGAGGCATTTAGAGTACATGATTTCATTACTTCTAGTAGTCTTCCTAACAAATAGAACATCACCACATAACTTCCTAGTAACATGAACATTCAGTTAGTAGGGGGCCTATAATGCTAACTTTATGATTCCTTATTGGATACATTAGGGATACATATTAATCGGATCCGACAGACAGTAGGATGTGCGCTATCCGCTTCATTTTCTGTTCCTTGTTTGGTTGTGGGCTTAGAGCAGATTGACACAGTCTACTCTCTATTCGATCTTAGCTATATATATATATATATATATATATATATATATATATATATATATATATATCCTGTATACACGTAGTAATCATAGGGAGTAATAGGTATGGGTCAGGTCATAACATACAAATTCAATATACCGTTTTCTAGTACAAAAACATACTTTTCAGACAGAACATTTAGTAGGCTAAACTAGAAACTTATAGTAAAAGGTTTAATTCATTTTATTAAACCAGTATACATTAGAGGACCTTTAGTGGTTAATTGTATAATACCTTAGTTTATACATCAGGGTTATATATAATTAGGGATGTCAACGGGACCAAACGTGAGTGAAAATAGTTGCCCCTGCTCCCACCCCCAAAATCAGTTGTTGCCCCCGCTCCCGGTCCCGCCCCCGGCTCCCACGTTTACATAGCCCCCGGTTACCTCCATCGCCCCCGCTCCAGTTCCCCTGGTTCCCCCGGTTTATAGGCTAAAAATTCATTTTTTTTTGCTAAACAACTACTTTGGTTTAGGCTAAAAGCCTATTTTTAATAAATTTAAAAGTTTAAAACATAATCTTTTAGAAACTAAAAAATTAAAAATCCAACATTACGAATTCAACATTACAAAACGACAATTCCAACAATCTTAAAAATATAAAATATGACAAATCCAATATTACAAATATAAAATACTTACATATCCAAAAATATATGATCAATTCCCTACCTCTTCAATATCTATTAATTAGAAACGGGAAAGTGAAACCTAACCTACACCTAAAATTAGAAAATCTATTTTGTATATGTATTTTATATTAAATATATATATTTTTTACATAAATGTACAACCGGGGCCCCTGCGGGAGTACGGGACGGAAATACCAACTCCCTGATGGGTTTTGGTCATAAGACATCCTATGTGCTCATACAAACCCTAATGCTTGGATCTAGGTTTCTCTATTGTACATGCTTTGAATCCAAGACTATAAACCCTAATTGTAGCATATGGAAATCAATATTAACATATAATTAGGTTTATGATGTTACCTTGATTGTTATGTAGCAATAACAATCCCAATTCCTCCTTGAATTGACTTTGGAAGGCTTAGAGTCACAAGTGTCACTCCTCTAATGGCTTACAAACACCAAGAGCAAATAGAGAAGGTATAAAGAGAGAGAGGAGAGAGGTAGGAATTTGTCCTTAGGACTTCTTGGGAAGGCTTAGACGAATTCATGAGCATTAGGGGTTTATATAGGTGTAAAGATTAGGGTTTTAGTCCTTATCCTTATCAAGTTGCTTGCCCACCAAGTAACCATAAGATAAGTCTTAGAAACCCTTATCCTAGTCGAATTCTAAGGCATTATCTCCTTAAATTCGTTCACCCTATATTTAAGATAATCCTTACCTTATTTTGTAACTATCACATAATTACAAATCAACCCCTCTAGTTTAATTAATTACACTCGATCACAAAATTAATTCCTAATTAATTATTGACCAATATTAATTAAACAAATATGATTTCTCCTTTAATATATTATATTCTTATAACATATTAATAAATCATAATAACCTCTCTCTCTTTATTTATTTCTCCAATCAAGTTGCTTTGGTGAAGGCAACCCAAAATGACCATGCACCATCGGGTCAAGTACATACCAAAATAGTTATGGACTTAGACACTAATCCAACACTCCCGACCCCAGTCCCGAAAATAAGTAGGGTTTAATTCTGCCCCCGCTCCCGCTCCCGTTTTTTTTAAAATTTAGTCCCGTACGGGATCGGGGTCCCACAGGAGCGGGGTCCCACGGGGGGTTTTATGACATCCCTATATATAATTAATATCTGATAGACAGTTGGATGTGTGCTTTTCACCTTACTTCATCTTCCTTGTTTGGTTGTGGGTTTATGGCATATTCACCCATTTAACTGTGCATTCGATATTAGATTATATACAAGTATAAACTAAGTGATTATAGAAGGAACTATTGTGGTTACCATTTTTACTAAAGGAAATATATGATTTTCTTAAAGGATGTTTTCATCAAATATAAAGAACTATTACTGTTAACTACGTAAGTACCAAATGAATACGCCAGGGTTAGATATACAATGAAGATCTAACAAACAATGGGATGTGTGACTTTCGCCTCATTTCATGTTCCTTGTTTGGTTGTAGGTTTAGGGAAGGTTCACACAATCGATTGTCTATTTACTCTGGATTGTATATAACTTATATCCATTTAGTACTCATAGAAGGAATTGTAGAGTCATTTTTACTTATCATTCACCCAATCAGAAAACATAGGATTTTCTAGAGGAACAGACGAACTTTTCTAAAGAACTTACTTTTCATCAGTTATATACTTATGAACTCACCAGCTTAAATGCTGATCTACTCTTCCAAAATAACTTGTACTCTTAGGAAACTAGTAGACATGTACGTGCGCACCAGGATTCAGAAGATGGAGTATAGTAGCTTCATGTCTTGTTTTGTTATTTACTTTGGAGTCAATCTTTTATGAATCACATATTTTGTAAACACTTTAATATTAATGCAATGGTTGTTTGTTACTTTGATTACTATGATGCATGTGTTGTTATACTACATATGACGTCATCCGCCCCCGAACGTCTCCGCCGTTCTGGTTTGGAGTTGTGACAACTATATTTCATGTTGTGTGTGAATAGACTATTTGATCTTGATTATATATATATATATATATATATATATATATATATATATATATATATATATATATATATATATATATATATATATATATAAGATTATTGTATTTTATTAAATACGTTGATAAAGTCTAGAGTCTAATATTATATATTACATCAAGTTGAGTATTTCATATTATGTGTACAATACACCTCATATTGTATTTTACTAAATATGATAAAGTCGAGAGTGAAATATTATATATTACATCAAGTTGAGTATTTCATATTGTTCTTTTAAATTACATCCTCTACGATACACCTTAATGTATTCTTAATATTACATGCATGGTCCAGGGGATCCAATGTAAGCTGGGATTAGCCCGGGATGCCTTTAATTTTTTTTGTCTACTTTTTTTTCCGGAAAATTTCGTTGTATATAGTGTATATATACATAATAAAAATAAATTTAGCGAAATAATAATAAAAGTTGTAGTTGGTGAGGTGTTAATGGCCTTAGGGCTTTTTTTTGGAAGTTGCAAGTTTGAATCTTCTTTCTAATATTTCATTTTTTTAAATTTTCGTAGCAATATAAAAAAAATGATTTTATATAGCATTATATAAAGTTTATATCTATTATATTATTATATTATTATGTTGTGAAAATTAAACACAAGTAACGAGTTCTCAAAGTGGTAAAGTGCTAAACTTTTAACTTGCTGTCCTTATGTTGAATATTGGTCTTGACATGAGTGTATTTTTTTATCAGTTTCTATCCTATATTCTTTTAACTTGTTTTTTATAATTCTAAAATTATCTTACATCGGCCATAACATAACATGAAACATAGTTTATATATATCTGACTAAGTTAAACTTTCCAATAAGTTTGGGTTTAAACCCAAAACGAAGTTTGAAAAACCAAGAAACGGAACCCATCAGTTTGAGATGCTCATTTACTTTAACCCTGGCTCCGCTCATTTACTTTGACCCTGGTTCCGCCATTGTAATGAGCTTCTTCATCGATTATCAATTAATGCTTGTTAACCGATTGCCGCTATATTGTTAAAAGTGAGTTCAAAAATAAATTCAAAATTCATTTATGTTTATGTATAATTATATACCATAATTAATTTAAACAAAATCGGCAAAACTTGTCAATCATCAAATAATAAAGGGTCGCACATGCAGAATAATCATAATTATATATACATAATAATAAAGTCAACGGTGTTTCTTGTAAATATGTTATAAATGAAGTTGACTTCACTTCTCTCTTTGGTTATATATAAGCCATTTAACTTGGGTAGCCAATACTCAAGTACCCAATCAGAAAACTTTGTTCTCCGGGCTTGAAATGAGTTTTCCCGATGACAGTGATGCTAATCTTCCAGGGCTGAATGGCTACAGTTTATGGTTGAAAAATAATCCCGATTCTACTCGTAGTATGTCAGCTGAGCGGTATGAGTATTTATTTGCAACGTTTGGTCCAGATTTGAATAGCAAGAATGAGAGGGATAAATACAACAATCGTAATAGTATTTCAGCTGTTGTCATGGATCGAAGAGTGAATGACCAACGTCAATCAGATGAATCCGATGATCCTCATAGTATGTCAGCTTTTGTGCATGAGGCTGATTCAAGGGCTGATACAGATGTGAGTAGCAAGAAAGTGTGGGAGGAATACGACAATCCTAAAAGTATTTCAGCTTTCATACACGAGGCTGCTTCTGGAGGTGTTGATCCAAGTGTGAATGGCAACCATCGATGGGATGAATCTGATGATCCTCATAGTATGTCAGCTTTTTTTCATGAGGCTGATTCTATAAGGGTTGATACAGATGTGAATAGGAAGAATGTGTGGGATGAATACGATAATCCTAAAAGTATTTCAGCTTTCACACGCGAGGTTGCTTCTGTAGGCGTTGATCCAAGTGTGAATGGCAACCATGCATGGGATGAAACCGACGATCCAAATAGTTTTTCAGCTTTTAGGCACCAGACTGTGCAGGAAGACACAGGCTTTGCTTAAGAAGACAAAACGCACAAGATATGATCCAGTGATCCAGTAATATGGGGTACGAGGTACGTACTTTGATGGATTTAATCCAACGTGTTCAAAAGAAAGTTTTTAATTACTGCCAGGGATATTTTCGTCCATTATCTCAATTTGAATAAGTAAAAGGCCATGTTGGCCATAAAGTCAATCTAGCATTTTCTTTGTTAAGTAGAATGGATCTTTCATGGCCAATGATATAATACTCTTCTTCTTTTCCAATCCACCAGTGACTTCTTTTTTGTTTTTTTTCTTCCCTGTTATTTTTTTGTTGTTTTTAATTTTTAATTTTAATCTTATTATTATTATTATTATTATTATTATTATTATAAATTTCAATAACCGTATAAAATTCGGACAACATTTTAAAATTCAGACGATATTATAAATTTGGACGATATAATAAGATTTGAACAACTATATAAAACGGAACAAAAGCAAAGTTTGTCTTCATTTATCATGGATATATTAATTAGTTTGATACTAGATTATAACCCGCGCTAAACGCGGGGAACATATTAAAAAAAATATAAAAACATTTATATATATTGCATAATAATTATAAAAGAAAGTTTATGACTATTGTTATTATTGAAGTGTGAAAAGAAACATTGAAATCGATAAATATCTATAAACGTTGCAGGACCTCTTTGTAGACTACGTTTTTTGTTTTATTAGTTGAACGATCTTCCTTATCATGTATGAGTACCTTCAAACATGTTTTGCTTGTTACACGAGAAACAACTACATATAACTTACCATGGGGTGAAGACAAGTCTACACAAGTATAATCCAACATTTGATAATTATTGTCCTTGATTTTTGTTAATGATCATAGCGAAACAAACTGCTATTGGTAATTGCCTATGTTGAAAACGGAATGGAATTTTTTTATTGAATGGGGTCAACTTCATGCAAGATATATATGTAGTCTCGTTGAAAAATCTACCAGATATGATTCGTGCTTCAATGACATGTCTTCCAAGTTAAAGATAATATTGAATATATTATACGATATAATTCCATAATTTAAGCCTAACAAAAAGTTGATAAATGAAATATTGAATATATTATACGATATAATTCCACAACAAAATTGATGATAAGAACTTTAACTTGCAAATATTGTAAATGTCTTCTGAATGAATTAACATGTAATTTGGAATGACAATTCAATGAGAGGTCTATCATCATACGTGGTTGATTAAAAAGACTTCAAAAGTTGTATTTTAGATTGTAATAACAATCGACAAAGAGGGATATCAACATAAAGAAGATTATGGAGAAGAAAGTATATCTAAACATGTTACCTGATGTTCTCGTTTCTTCAAAGCAGATGATCAGGTTTAGAAGCAATAGATGTAAACAATTTAGAAATTACAAAAGGTTTGCCGTTTGTATAAATATATATACCAGCAAATATCAGTAACATGGTAAATCGGAGATAAACATATTATTTAAAAAATAATATATCAACATTAAAATATTAATATTTTTTTTGGATATTATGTGATTTCAATTCAAAAAATTGTGTGTACCGATTTATTAGCATTTAGTTTTAATGGATTATGTTATTGTGATTAAGAATTTCTATATGCATATTATACTTTACCAAAAAAAAATCCACAATGGTTCATGGAAAAATATTTGAATTTTAATATGCTATTAGATTAGATAAGGGTATATACCGAAAAGTAAAGAAAAATATTGAAGAATATTCAAATAGTCAATTTAAAAACCATACTTTATATGCTAAAAGATACATCCTATTGTTTTTTGTTCAAAGTTTATCCTTGTTGCTGCTTCTTTATGATAATTTCAAAACATGACTTAGATAAGTATCAGATTCTAAGAGATCCTCAATTTAAAAAGATAAGGGTAATATCACTAGTTAGTTAAAATTTTCAATTTTAATGATTTGAAATATTAAAAAATAGATTTGGGTAAATATGATATTTAAAAGATTAAATATGATTCTAAAAATAGGTCTGACAAATATATGATATTTTAACGTTTAATAACGTTGATTACAAATGCTAATATTAAATACATTTGTTTGGTATAATTGACAAACATATGATGAGTGAAGTATTTTAATGATTTAAATTGAATTTTTTTTTTTTGGCTCTAATGCAAGAAATACGAATGTTGTTCCAATGTTTATTGCATTTAACTGAAGAGACGTAAGTATAGTTTTTGTAGGAAAGTGGAGAAAAAACACAGTCTTTACATAGACAAACAAAAATAAAAACAAAACCATATAACATATAATGAGGGCAAACACCATTCAGGTTTTAAATTCATAACATAAGTTGAGGAGAACATATATCAAAAGATGTAACAGTTAAAATTCATAAAAACTTATCTCAAATAACACGATTACTATTGTGTTATAATTAAATGAAAACAAACATAATCTTCCAAATGAAAACAACTTACTTGTCAAAGAAATCCATAAGCAAATAATAAAAACTCAAAGAAAAATCGTCAATAACAAATGTCAAATAATCATAATTGCTAAATTTATTCGAGTTTTTCCATTTTTAGGATCTTGAGGGTATGAGAAGCAACACCATCTTTTGAAGAAGAGCATTCAAACGATTCATCGGTGGTAACAATCTCAATAGACCGTTTGAGTGAATGAGTTGTTGGTGTCACCGCATCAAAAGATTATTAGTTAATTATATAATTTATCGGTCATTTAATGTAGAAAGTATAATAGAATCACACATAATTTAGCGAGTAGATTTTTTTCAATTATAATTGCTTATAGATAATTTTGATCTAACATAATGTATTTAAAATTTATTTCCTAAAAGTTAGCTCTTAAATGTAGAAACTATGATATAATCGTGACAGATCTTATGGAGTAAATTCGTTTGATTTATGATTTATTAGATATATTTATTTGATTATGTTGATTAAGAAGTTAACCAAAATATTTTTAGTTCATGTATAATCTATGGACATTGTGATAATTGTTACCAAGATATTGCTTTTTATTTGTGAAGAAAGTGAAATTTTTTATTTGTTATATTAGGTTGTAATGTAGTGCTTTCAACATAAAGGTGTATGTAATAAGTACAATCTACACAAATTGGTATCTTAGTGCCTTTTTAGAAAAGATGTTGAGTTGATTTTCATTTAAAGTTGTGTAAGTCAACCGACAAAGGTAAAAAATATGGGAGGAGAACAAGTTGTACACTGGAGTTAATAAAGTGAATGATACTGCTAAACCAACCTAGAACCATAAAACATCGAGCAAACTTATAACTTGCAACATAAACCAAAAAGATACCAATTTGCTCTTTATTTTATTTTTTTGGAAAGGGAACTTCCCTAACGAGGGTTTCCGGGCCAGCTTTCGCGCACCGACTAATCCCCAGCTGCAAACATAAAGCTTTGCCTCATGCCCTGGAGTCACTGCAGGCGAACCTCCATGGCCACAAGGGCTGATAGATCTCTCATTTCTTCTCTTTTTTCCTTTCTTTTTCCAATAAAACCACTCCAGAGGCATAAGACCAAACTTGCCATTTTTAATAGTAATTCTATCCAAAAAGGACCATTATACCCTTTTCTAAAAACTATGCTCGAGATCAACATACAACTATTTTTCTTAACTCTTGTGTCCAAAAAATGATAAAAAAAAATTAATTTTTTTACAATATAAACTATTCTTGTTTACCTAAGTTCTAGACCTTCCATGACAACTTTCAAACCGGATGAAGATTCAACACTGCAAATAAAGACAACATCCATTAAAGTCTTAAAGGAAACTTCTATCAAACGTATCAAATAATCCAACAAATTATACTAACTTGTGAGTAATCATCATCTTCAACCGCCAAGCTGTTAAATTTATAAAAATAACAAAGCCCAAAAGAATGATAATGACATAAGACATTTTTTAAGTTTTTTTTGACTTTATATGCAAAAAGTGTTAAAGTAGAGTTAATTTAAAAGTCACCCCTCTTACTCCACATCCATATAGACATAAAGGGGCGATGCATAGGTTTAACAAAAAAACTTTGGATCTGAAATCAGAAAACTATATGAAAATATGCATTATGTTGCAACCTATCCTAAGAACAGACAAAAAAGTGGTAGGGAATAGTCCTTATATCATCTTAACATTTGAAGAGAGCAATCAAATGAGCCAGAACATGCCCTAATGCACGTATTCATAACCTAGTGTTTGGAATTTATTTAGCCATTAGTGTTTAAAGCAATCAATTTTAGAACTGACCCATCTATAAAAATAGAGGGTTGTGGGAGATAAAAGATAAGATATGGGGTCAACCTGCTACTTAATCACATCATATTGTATTTAATAATAATAAATGCAAATATCATACCTCTACAAACCATGTCATTTCCATCCGTATATATTGTTCTTGTATTATAAAATACAACACTACAAAAGAGATCGGGCAGAGGATGTTTTTATGATGGTGCTTCAGGAGTAACTCAAATCCTTAGCATCATTTTCTTCATTAGCTAGAACTGCATATTCCATATCTATCATGCCCATCTAAGTATCACAAAATAGAATTTAAATTGTAAAAAAAAGGAGTGGAAAACTTTTTATGACACAAACCTCCAACACTCAAAAAACTTAATAATTCATTTAGTTACATATAAAACATACCCTTTATATGAGGCCTCAATCCTTTTTTTTGCATGTGAGTCTATTGCATCAAGACTCAGCCCATGTGATGTTAATATTAGCACAATTTTTTCTATTAAACTGCATTTTGATGTAATTCATGTTACTAATATCATGTAAACCATGAGAAAGTCTATTCGATAGATAATTTACAAAAAAAAAGTCTCATGTATATAAAAAAATATAGACTTACCTCATGGCCATAATAAACTACGATAGATAATTTACAAAAAAAAGTCTCATGTATATAAAAAAATATAGATTTACCTCATGGCCATAATAAACTACAGTAGGTTTTGTCAAGAAGCCGAAGTCGCACACTGATTCATAGATTGTTAAACTAAAAACCCACATCTATTCATGGTGTCCAAGAACTATGCTGGTCATAAAGCTCTTCTTTAATGCCCGAAGTTGAGATAAACCAACACCATTCCAAGACTTTTCACAACAGATCAATGGTAAGATATTATATTCTAGAAAGTATGGTAAGTAGTTGTGCAAACCCCTATGCTGATCAAAAGACACCAAACTTGTAGAAGATCATCAAAGAGAAAAAAAATACATACCTGTGCTATATCTGTCTCACCTATGCATTTTTTTTCAAGAGAAAATGGGTCAATACCCATGTATCTTCAAAACCCTATAACAACTCACCAAAAAAATCATTATTTAATAAATACGATAGAAAATCAGACTAAATATGAAGAACACGAACCTGGAGGTTTGTTTTGGTGGAAACAATGCCTTAGGATTTTTAAACACCGACGTCTGATGACGTTGTCGTTATTAGTGGTCACTGTTGGAAACCTAGGGTGGGACATTATCATTGTTGAAACTGAATTGGTCTTACAGGAAGCAAACCTGAAGTGATGGTGGTTATGGAAGTGGAGGTTTATAGTAGTAATGAAGGAGGAGTAGAGGAACGGCGAAGAAGACATGAAGCATTGAGATTTCATAGTTTTGAGAAACAATTTTGGAGTTTATTGGGTGTAATCAATAGGTTTTATAGATTTGGGCATAGGTTTTATGAAGATAGGCATCAGGATTTGGAGATCAGATGCCTTATAAAGTGTATTTTTTATTAACCGATTCAATTGACACTAAAGATAAGGGAATATGGTTTAGCTTTGACCAATTCATTTTGCAGATAAGTTTGACCAATTCATTTACAGATAAGTTTCCTTGATATGAGACATTCAACGGATCAAAATGCATAAAAAGGTTGTACTTCATGTTTTATATTTTGTACTACATAAGACTTCTTTGTCCTAAAATAACTAAATGTCTTTTAAGGTATTAAGATAATAGATAATAGATTATAGATATTTTGTGAACGATTCAATAGGCCTGATAAGAGGGAATATTGACCAATTCAATTTTGAGATGAGTTTGCCTAACTTCATGTCTGATATTTATGGGATAAGAAGCAAATTCGATATTTAAGGGATAAGAATAAGCAAACTTGAATTTTGAAATGAGATAGACATAGTCAATCTTATCTTAAATTTTAAAATTTCAAAATCTGATCCTTGCCTTTTTGACTTGTTGACCGGGTACATGCATAAACTGATTGTACATATTGCATTATGGTTTGTACGACTTAATTTTAAGCGTTTGACCAAATATAACAAAGGTTTAATTTTCCCTTCATTCCTTATTCCTTCTACTGCGAAACCAACTCAGAACCATAAAACCTGAAGCAAACTTATAACTTGCAACATAAACCAAAAAGATAACAAAGGTTTGTTAAGTTTCCGTCTTTGGTGACTGATTTTTCGATTTGAATATGGGAAGTAGTTATGATAGACACACATAATTCTAATTTAGTATTTGTTCAATAAATAGTGAATTATTTTGTTAGGATGACATCACTAGAAATATTAAGAACGATCTAAGGGTTGAAATCAATCAAAGAAATTCAATGAATGGTTCTGATTGTTGAAGGTGACGTCATCAAGTTTCTGTTTTAATATATATATATATATATATATATATATATATATATATATATATATATATATATATATATATATATATATATATATATATATATATATATATATGAAACATCCCAAAAATACGACCCAAAAATTTTGTTTTTAAATAATAATAAAATTCATAACACTGAATGTCATATAATAAAAACCATACGTCAGGTATCTCAAGCCATAATAAAAGTGTCGTATCAAAAACTGTATCAAATCATATCTAAGTATCTGAACAAAACTCCCAGGAATAAAGCTGAAGTTGCGGTGTGTGCAATGCCATTATCCCGAGCTCTTCCCTTTACTTGGAAGTACTTGAAACCAAGACTGAAACTATAAGCACAAAGCTTAGTGAGCTCCCCCAATGTACCACATACCATACAAACATATAAACAACTACTGGGTCCCGCCCACTGCATCGAACCAAAGTTCGGAAACTGCATCGGACCGAATTTTGGAACTAACCAAGGCCCTGCCCTCTGCATCGGACCGAAGTCCGGAACTACTGCATCAGACCGAAGTCCTAAACTAACTACATCGGACCGAAGTCCGGAACTAACTGCATCGGACCAAGCCCGGTATTGACTGCATCGGACCGAAGTCCGAAACTAACTGCATCGGACCAAGCCCGATACTGACTGCATCGGACCGAAGTTCGGAACTACTGAGCATAACATATCATACACATATCAATTAGCATAACAACATGGACTGCATACTGAGTTGGGTCGTACCCAAAACACATAACGCGCAAAAACTGTCTGAGCCACGAAGGCATCAAACATACTAACTACTGCATCAGACCGAAGTCTGGAAACTACTGTTAACTAAACGGGTCGACATTGTGGCCTTAGACCCGTTCCTACTGGAAGGAAACTCACCTCGTAAACTGGCTGGTAAATGAACTGCTCTGGAAACTGTCTGCTGCTGCTCCGGTATCTCCCTGGCTACAATTTCCATAAGACACCGAATCAAACACTGATAACTATACTGAGGGTAAAATGACTATTTTACCCCTGGTCAAAGTCAACCCTATTGGTCAAAGTCAACATATAGTTGACCTGACTCGTCGAGTTGGGTCACTTCCTCGTCGAGTCCTCACCCTTGCTTCTGCTCGCTACTACTCGTCGAGTTTGGCATAGACTCGACAAGTTCCTCTTCGATGCTATCACTCAGTCAATCTACATCCGATTCGCCGAGTTGTATGAACAACTCGTCGAGTCCTCCTTCAACGCATGAACACTCTGGCTGTGACTCGCCGAGTTGTATAAACAACTCGTCGAGTCTGATCTAGAGGTATTAAGATTGTCTTGGACTCGCCGAGTCAGGGCATTGACTCGCCGAGTCCCTCCATGAACGAGTCTGCCAATCAACTCACCGAGTCCTCATCACACTCACTGGTTCCACTCGCATAACTCAACAGGGGAAACTTCGGGGACTCGCGACTCGACTCGCCGAGTCCGAAGAATGACTCGTCGAGTCGCATACATGCAATTACTATTCAGACGATTCTGCTCAAAACCAACGCATCCAACTGATAGATCTGGGCTCCTAAGGCTTGGTTTGCACGTAAAGGTTCCATCTTTACATGCACATAGACTCCTAAAGAGGTTTATAGGCTTAAAATGCATGAATAAGGTTAGATCTAGGGCTTATTTGCAACAAGGTTCAATAAAGGTATTAGATCTAGGTTTTGGGATAGAAATATGATTAGATCTGAAAGCTATACCACTACACAAGCTCCTTTACTAGATTAAGCTCATAAATGGGAAAAAATGTAACCTAAATGAGATTTCTAAAGAGAAGCAACCAAGGAACAGAAAGAGTCCGATTAATACCTCAAATGAATCTGAAATGGATGCAAGATCTTGTTTCCCTTCTTCTCCTTTGGATCTAGCCTTCCTCTTCTCTTCTAATTTTCACTCTTTACACAAAAATTCCCAAAATCACTCAAGATAGGTTAAGTTGTTGCTATAAAACGTTCTGAGGGTAAGGGAGGCAAGATTGGGCGCATAAGGGGGATTATATAGGGTTCAAAACCCGTGGATCTAGTGTTTCTTCCAGAATGGCGGACTCGCCGAGTCCAGGATATGGACTCGTCGAGTCTACCACTTTCACGTGCTCGAAATCCTGTCTCTACTTGACGAGTCGGGCAACAGACTTGTCGAGTCCCTATTGAAAAACTTGGAAAAATAAACATTTGATAATAATAATAATAATAATATTAATAATAATAAGATTAAAATATAAAATAAAAGAAAAAAACAAAAACACAAAGGGGAAAAAAAAGAAAAAATATGATGTCAAATCAGAAGTAAAAGGTTGATTAGATTGATGTTCGGGGTTGTAAAATTAGTTAAAAGGGGTACTTATAGCACAACCCATCTTTCATTTGTTTTCCTTCGATAGCGCTTGGAATAAAATAAAAAAATGGCCCCAAAAGTTCTTTATCCTATGTACACTGTTTTCTTTTTGCACCAGGTCCAAGGGGTTGATTCCAACATACTTCAAAAAGGGATGCATTTAGCGATCGAAATTTTAATCCAACCGTTTGTATATACTTTTTCATTCTAGGATATGCATGTGTTTGAAGATCTAAAAGACAATAGTATATTAATGCTTATTCCAAAATCTAAAATAATGAAGCTAATTACCCGTTGGATGTTGAATGCATTTAAACAACAGTGATCGATTAACAGGAGAGGCGACAATGAAATAAGTGTCTCTACAGCATGCCCTGACACTACCTGAAACCACAACTATATATGAAGCCTGTTGTTAATGGTTGCCTGAAAAACTGACGCTCTAGAACTCACCAACTCAAATGAGTTACTCATGGTATATTGACATAAAAGGTTTGTCTTATATTAATTAAAAGTCAACCCAAATTAATTTACCCATGTTACATGCATAAACGTAAGAATTTTATGTATTATATCAAGGTTACAGATCGACTTATATACATGAGATAGACACAGGAATGTGCACTAATCTAGGAGCTATACATGAAAAGCATTGAATAAGAGAATCATTGACTCCAATAATCAAGGAGCAGTAGTTTAGGTAATCTAGTGCTGCTCCAATTGCCAAAGACTGCGATACAAAATGATAGCATTTGGGTAATTGTCGACCGATTGACTAAGAGTGCACATTTTCTTTCCATACGTAAAACAAAACCAATAGAGAAATACGCACACGGTATACTTGAATGAAACTATTGGAGACATGGTGTGCCGCTAAAGATTATTTCTAATCGTGATAGTAGCTTCACTTCTCATTCATAGACAAGTATGCAAGGTGACTTGAGATCTCGTGTTACTCTCAGCACAACTTTTCATTCCCAGACAGATGGTCAGAAGAAGAGAACAATCAAAACAGTAGAAAATATATACTGAAGGTATATGAACCACTATATGGGCGTAAATTTCATACTCCATTATGTTGGCGTGATGTAGGACAGAAATTCCTTAGTGGCCCTGAAATGATTCAAGACACCAATGATAAGATTCAAATTGTACGAGAAAGAATGAAAGCAACCCAGGATCGACAGAGGTCCTATTTAGAAAATAAGAGACGACACGTAGAATTCCGGGTAGGTGATTTTGTAATACTGAAGGTATCCCCATCGAAAGGTATTATGAGATTTGGGAAGAAAGAACGATTGGTAAGGAAGCATACCACTTAGAATTGCCTGATGATTTGACAGATATTCATGATCTGTTTTATGTAAGTTATTTGCGTAAAGGTTTAAGCATATATGATGAAACACTCGTGTTATCCAAAGTGAAACTGGATAATAAAATAAGAATGAGATAAGAGCATGGATAAGGTCGGATTCTTGCATGCGTTCCGCGTGTCGGATTGTGATATGACCAAAGGGAGGCCCAACCGAAGCATGCCGCATGTCGTATCCGTGTCGCAACCCTCGCACCCGAGGCCTCAGTCCAATCAGAAGTCGCCACCTGCCCTTCCCCGTGTTGACCTGCGAAGCGAGCCAACTGGAACCTCTCATGCGAGCCGCGTGACTTCTCTTTCCTCGGATCTAAAGGTCTCGCACCATATAAATAGGAGGGTGCGAACCCTCCCGACTAAATTTGGAAAATTCTCATTTTTCACCCTTAAATCAATATTTCTTTCATTTTAACTTTCCCCGAAGCCCCAAGATCATATTCAACACCCGAAACACGTCCCGAAGTGCCCGAGAAGGTCGAGAAATTTATCTTTTCGGTTTGAAGCCCAACCCTCGCAGGCCCGGTTTTCAATAAAGCTCCCGGTTTTCAGTGAAGAAAGCTATTTATTATAACGAAGTGCTGCACAAAATACTATTTTAATCCCTAGATTAATTCACGGTGAGTCCAATATATAGGAACAATTGTATTTTATGTGTTATATGTGCTATTTGCTTTTTCAGTGTTATTATTCCGAGTTATTTTCTCGTGTTATTTTTATTTCTGCTATATAGGATAACAAAGCTATACCTTTAACTATGTGATTAGTTAAAGGACTTAGATTCACGATGGTACTGGTACATAGTCTCTGGCCATGTAGAGCATGTCTCCATAAGAGAATGAATTCTATTCTATGGCATTGGCAGATGGTTAGACAGGGCTATAAGCCTGAAATCTACCAAAATGTTAATCAGAAATGTATGTCTTCTGTGCCATTTGGGCCGAAGCTTTATTTATGTATATCAAGTATGGAAATTGTTATGTCTCATTGATTATATATCTTGGAATCAAATCATTGATTGATATGGAAAGCTTGTCACATGATTCACATATGCCTTTGTTGTTCCTTGTTCCTCTTTGCTTCTGCCATATTGCAGTATATATATGGAATAACTTTCTATTGTATCTACTATTGAACTCACTAAACATCACCGCTTACCCTCTCAATGTTTAACAAATTTGCAGGAGATAAGTAACCAGTATAGTCATATACTATTGGAAGGTTTAGAATAATTGTAATATTATTTTTGTATTTTGTACTCCCGTATGTATAAAACTATAGTATCCTGGGAAGTTATGTAATATATAAAACTTTGAAATAGTCGGTTTGTATCCTCTCTTATGTAAACAAGTTATTAATGTAAAATATTATTTATAAATATGCACGTAGCATGTTTTGGAGTAACAATATTCAAGTATGAAAGTTTGGGTCGTTCAGAAATATGAAAGTGTGGGTCTTTCACATTGCATCCACCAACATTCCGCATTTTATGACATGATTTGTACTTCGATAATTATTTTATACATTATCACATTTAGATGGGTTTTGAAATGAATGAATAATGTTTCTATTGGAAAATAAATTGAAACTTTTACTTAGTAATTTTTGGTATATGACCGAAGTGATGTAATGAGAGATGTGCATGGATTGAAACATAGGATTTAGAGCTTGATACTCCCCACCATTATCAGTGAACATAGATATAATGGGTGTATTCAAATATTTTTCAACCAAGGTCTTGAATTGTGGAAATAGTTTGGCAACATCATATTTATACTCAATTGGATAAAGCCATATGTATTTGGAGTAGTATTAACAAACACCACATAATAGACAAAACCATCAATGGATTTTTGCACAGGACCCCATACATCAGAGTAAATGAGTTGTAAGGGTTTTGTAACGCCATGATTCTCAGGTATTGTTCAATTATAGTTTCTTGGTTTTGGCCCTACTCATCGAGTAGCAGCGGGATTGGATCACAACTTAAGTGACTGACTCGGCGAGTCCACTAGTGGGACTCGATGAGTAGGAACTAACAAGTGAAACCCTAATTCCCGGGGTTTGTGTCCCTATTTAAAGGAGCCTTAGCCTCCCTTGGGTCTCTTTACAGTCTTAGAGAGTCCCTGATTCGAGTGTGTGTGCTTTGTTGAGTGTGTGAAGCTTGATTTGAAGATTTTGAAGGAGAAAGCTTGAGGGAAGAGGAGGTTGGAACAAGTAAGGTGGGGAAATCAACACTATTTTTTGTTGTCATCTTCCACAGGTATTGTAATGACCGAAAAATCCAACCAATTTAAATTTTTCAAAAACAACCCGATTCCATTAAATTATTACAAAAAGGTTTTCAATACAAAATCATTTAGAGTATTCCCAGAATCACATTACTACAAAATCATGAGGAGCGGTACGATCATGCCTTTGCCTTGCCACGGTCTCCTGAAGAACCTGAAAAACATTAAACCACAACTGTAAGCCCGAAAGCTTAGTGAGATACCCCCAAAATACCAACCACATATACCATACACATATCATGCTATCTCATAACGAATCACAGAACAGCCATGCATATCGGGTCAACTGTGGGACTGGTCCGCCTTGTCGGGCCTTCAGTCCACCTGGTCCACCCTCTGTGTCCAATCATGTCCCTCGAGTCTGCAGTGTGGTTGGTCCGCCCGCACTGGGCCTTCAACTCACTCGGTCCACTCTCTGAGTCCAATCATGTCCCTCAAGTCTGCAGTGTGGTTGGTCCGCCTGCACTGGGCCTTCAACTCACCTGGTCCACTCTCTGAGTCTACAGTATGACTGGTCCGCCCGCATCGGGCCTTCAGTCAGCCTGGTCCACTCTCCGAGCCTCGACACGTCTGGTCCGCCCTCGTGGGGCCTACAGCCTATCCGGACTGCTCGTTGGGCCTTCGGAATTACCGGTCCGCCCTGGGTATCTTGGCCTACAGCACGAAGCAGGACCCGCCTCAACCCAACTCCAGTCCAAACAACCATGTGCACATAACATACAATCACATAACAATTCATATTCAGGCAAACCGATCTAGTAGATCACATAACACAACATACTCTAACAGGATACCGACCTAACCGGTCACTAGCATAGCATCATCCTATCAACCAGGATACCGACCTTAACCAGATCTCTAACGAATACCATCCTAACTACCAGGATGCAAACATATCAAAACAATAATATAATAACAGATACCCGGATCTCAATCCGATAAAGGGCTGGCCTTGGTGCCTTAGACCCTGTTGATATAGTGAGGATAACTCACCTCAAAACTGTCGGCTGAAAAGATAAGATCCCGCTGCTCCAAACTCCGACACAAACTCCTCCATTGAACACCAAAACACTCAACTCAATAAATACCCTTAATTACCAAAATACCCCTGGGAGACAACTGGTCAACCTTTGGACAAAGTCAAAGTCAACCCCTGACTGACTCTACTCGCCGAGTCAACCCGATGACTTTCCGAGTCCCCAAGCTCAGAACTTCCCTCAATCCGCGACTTAACTCGCCGAGTCACCCCGAGACTCGCCGAGTGCAGCAAATCTGAGTCCACTCGCACCCAACTCATCGAGTCATCCCTTGACTCACCGATTCTCGACTCAACCAGAAAATATCGGGACTCTTCGACAAGACTCGTCGAGTCCAAGAACAGACTCGCCGAGTCTAAGGCTATCTTCAACCTATTCGCCGAGTTGTTCATCCAACTCGTCGAGTTCTAGCTCATCTTCAAGCAACTCATCGAGTCCACCCATGTGACTCGCCGAGTACCATCGGGTCTGAATCCATACAGAAGCTTTCCAAGCCATGTAGATGATCCAAACCATAGATCTACTTCTCCTAAGGCCATCCATCATGTAAAGTGGCAATCTTTACGTGAATCCAAGAAGATCTAGGAATTTTTACTCTAGGGTTTGGGGTTTGGGACAAGATAGCTCCATCAACAACACAAGAACAGGGACTTTAATGCTCTAAAGACCTTCTCCACTCCAAATTTGAGGTAGCAACCTCAGATCTATCCTTCAAACTCAAGATGCCACAAATCTAAGCTTCCCACACAACCCCAAAATGAAGAATCTAGAAGAACACAACCCAAGAACGAGATATTACCTCAAAATGAAGCCTCCAACAGCAAGAGATCCGAATCTAAACAAAGCCCTTTGATTCAAGCCTCTTCTCCTTCAAGATTTCTTCAACAAACACCTCCCCAAGCTCCAAATGCACTCCAATCTTCCACAATCACGCTTTCTAGGGTTTCTGGACTTCAAGGGGGATCAAAGAGGCTGGGGAGAGGATATAATGTTCTTTAAATAAGGCTCATTCCCCGGATTTAGGGTTTTCTCCACTCAGCACCTACTCGCCGAGTCCATCTTTGGACTCGCCGAGTAGGCCACTTGACACGCGACCAAAGTCGCGACCCTACTCGCTGAGTCCATCCATGGACTCGCCGAGTTACCCTTCAAGATTTACACTTTTAGCCCTTCAACTCTACTCTTGCTATTCTGGGATGTTACAATTCTCCCCCACTTAAATTAGGCTTCGTCCTCGAAGCCTACGACAACTCATCTCCAAAAATACTCCCACAACACGCCACCTGGCCTTAACCGGACCAGGTCCCTCAAGGCATACCCATCGAAACTCGAACTCACTTTCTCTTTCCTTGCGGTGTCCTGACCACCGTCTCAAACCGGGCACTGGTTTTACCCTCTGATAACCACACACAACAACTGAGTACCACTCATGATGCAACACTGCCCCAAATCACTACCATTACTCGACCCATATGAGCTATAAATAACTATGCACCACCCGATTCCCGATCCAAGTCCAACTCTATCCATTCCATGCTGACAGAAAGGCACACTCTTCAGAGCAACTCCCATGAGTTCTCTTCTTTCAATCGCATGCACATGCTGAACTAGCTCTAGCACCCTTGGGTTAGGAAAACCCATCACACTGACGACCCTAAAAACATCCCTCAGGATGAACCACTGCTACACAATTCCTTCACCGGAAACAAGATGGGAATACAAAACTCCATACCTGCATCCCTTACGAGCCTCTAAACTTTACACCCTCGGAATTTCCTCCTGCGACCTCAGCAGACATCCCCACATGATGTCATCCCATACCACTGCCGCACATGAGTTGCTTAATGACTACAATTGGACCACTCCGATCATAACCCTGCGCTTCTGCTTTCACTTCCATGAATTTGCACTCCCCTTTGGAATTACATTCTTCCCTTTTTCCTTACCAAGGAAAACCACTTGACCGCCTTGTCACCACGACAAGTACCACGGTGCTCACCTAACGCTACACCACCTCTTTATAGCGTAACCGCTATCCCATGCACCATACACACTCTGAATCCACCCGAGAAGACTCTCAAGTCCATGCACTACCTCCTCTGATTGCGATCAATATCCGGGGCCAGACCTTGCAACCCTAACATATCGCGACATACTCAATCCATTACCTCGCACCGATCTAACGACACATGCAGAGTCTTCAGCATGACTGGACCGCCTTACCAGGCCTTCAGTCAAACTGGACCACTCTCATAGCAACGATCGGATCCTGAACTCCATCAAAGGTGGGAGGCTTCGTATTATCGAAGTCCCGATACTGAAAACCTCTACTAGCTCCCCCCTGCCGCTGCTACAGCCGCTGTAGCTGCCGCGGCAGTCGTCTCCGTGAGAGCCGCATAGCGCTCATCAAAATACTCCACCATGGCGGTCCTGATCGACCCAAACAGTTCCGGCAGCTCGGCCCGGAACAATGCAGCAACCTCATCATGCAAGATCTCACGAATCCTCACATCCAACTCGCGCGTACTCATCTGACCGATAACCTCGGGCGGAACTGACCCGTCCGGAACTCCCTCTCCTGCACCCGATCCTGACCCGGATCCACTCCCAGCATGCCTCGAAATCTCCATACTGAAATAAACCACAAAACCTCAGACACTTCCCACTATCCCGGGAACCAACTCTCAACCGAACCCTAGAGGTCATGGTTTCCCTGATACGCGTATGGGTCCTGTGCTTTCAGTAGTACGGGCCCATACTACCTTCCACACCTACCCATATTTGTATGAAGTACTTCCACAACACCCTAGCGAAAACATACATAACAACGCTCTATCCTCACAACTAGAGGAACACTAGAAATCTCTCACAAGAAAACCCTAGGCTAGCAGGCATCATAAATCAGGCAACACATCAAGAAATCCTGAAGATCCCTAGCCTAACTCTAGCATGTTGTTTCTATCAAAGCTCAATAAAACAAATATCATGTATGGTATTTTGGGGTTACTTACTGGCTCCGGCTGATCGTACCTCCGCGTCCTCCTTTACTTATTTTGAAAACCATTTTAAATTCCTTTTGAAAACCCTCCTCGATTTGAGACTGGAGTCACACGAGTGTTCCTCCAATTCACTCAAACCAAGGCTCTGATACCAACTTGTAACGACCGAAAAATCCAACCAATTTAATTTTTTCAAAAACAACCCGATTCCATTAAATTATTACAAAAAGGTTTTCAATACAAAATCATTTAGAGTATTCCCAGAATCACATTACTACAAAATCATGAGGAGCGGTACGATCACGCCTTTGCCTTGCCACGGCCTCCTGAAGAACTTGAAAAACATTAAACCACAATTGTAAACCCGAAAGCTTAGTGAGATACCCCCAAAATACCAACCAAATATACCATACACATATCATGCTATCTCATAACGAACCATAGAACAGCCATGCATATCAGGTCTACTGTGGGACTGGTCCGCCTTGTCGGGCCTTCAGTCCACCTGGTTCACCCTCCGTGTCCAATCATGTCCCTCGAGTCTACAGTGTGGTTGGTCCGCCCGCACTGGGCCTTCAACTCACCTGGTACACTCTCTGAGTCCAATCATGTCCCTCGAGTCTGCAGTGCGGTTGGTCCGCCCGCACTGGGCCTTCAACTCACCTGGTCCACTCTCTGAGTCTACAGTATGATTGGTCCGCCCGCATCGGGCCTTCAGTCGGCCTGGTCCACTCTCCGAGCCTCGACACGTCTGGTCCGCCCTCGTGGGGCCTACAGCCTATCCGGACCGCTCGCTGGGCCTTCAGAATTACCGGTCCGCCCTGTGTATCTTGGCCTACAACACGAAGCAGGACCGCCTCAACCCAACTCCAGTCCAAACAACCATGTGCACATAACATACAATCACATAACAATTCATATTCAGGCAAACCGATCTAGTAGATCACATAACACAACATACTCTAACAGGATACCGACCTAACCGGTCACTAGCATAACATCATCCTATCTACCAGGATACCGACCTTAACCAGATCTCTAACAAATACCATCCTAACTACCAGGACGCAAACATATCAAAACAATAACATAACAACAGATACCCGGATCTCAATCCGATAAAGGGTCGGCCTTGGTGCCTTAGACCCTGTTGATATAGTGAGGATAACTCACCTCGAAACTGCCGGCTGAAAGGATAAGATCCCGCTGCTCCAAACTCCAACACAAACTCCTCCACTGAACACCAAAACAATCAACTCAATAAATACCCTCAATTACCAAAATACCCCTGGAAGACAACTGGTCAACCTTTGGACAACGTCAAAGTCAACCCCTGACTAGCTCTACTCGCCGAGTCAACCCGATGACTCGCCGGGTCACCAAGCTCAGAACTTCCCTCAATCCGCGACTTAACTCGCCGAGTCACTCCGAGACTCGTTGAGTGCAGCAAATCTGAGTCCACTCGCACCCAACTCACCGAGTCATCCCTTGCCTCACCGATTCTCGACTCAACCAGAAAATATCGGGACTCTTCGACAAGACTTGCCGAGTCCAAGAACAGACTTGCCGAGTCTAAGGCTATCTTCAACCTACTCGCCGAGTTGTTCATCTAACTCGTCGAGTTCCAGCTCATCTTCAAGCAACTCGTCGAGTCCACCCATGTGACTCGCCGAGTACCACTGGGTCTGAATCCATACAGAAGCTTTCCAAGCCATGCAGATGATCCAAACCATAAATCTACTTCTCCTAAGGCCATCCATCACGTAAAGTGGCAATCTTTACGTGAATCCAAGAAGATGTAGGCATTTTTACTCTAGGGTTTGGGGTTTGGGACAAGATAGTTCCATCAACAACACAAGAACAGGGACTTTAATGCTCTAAAGACCTTCTCCACTCTAGATCTGAGGTAACAACCTCAGATCTATCCTTCAAACTCAAGATGCCACAAATCTAAGCTTCCCACACAAACCCAAAATGAAGAATCTAGAAGAACACAACCCAAGAACGAGATATTACCTCAAAATGAAGCCTCCAACATCAAGAGATCCGAATCTAAACAAAGCCCTTTGATCCAAGCCTCTTCTCCTTCAAGATTTCTTCAACAAACATCTCCCCAAGCTCCAAATGCACTCCAATCTTCCACAATCACGCTTTCTAGGGTTTCTGGACTTCAAGGGGGATCAAAGAGGTTGGGGAGAGGATATAATGTTCTTTAAATAGGGCTCTTTCCCCGGATTTAGGGTTTTCTCCACTCAGCACCTACTCGCCGAGTCCATCTTTGGACTCGCCGAGTAGGCCACTTGACATGCGACCAAAGTCGCGACCCTACTCGCCGAGTCCATCCATGGACTCGCCGAGTTGCCCTTCAAGATTTACACATTTAGCCCTTCAACTCTACTCTTGCTATTCCGGGATGTTACAGGTATCCTAAATTACCATCTCTTCTGTGAGTTTTCCTTTTTATGAAGTTCTAGGGTTTTCTACGGACCTTAAGGGTTGATAAGTTGAACAGTGAGTTGGATCTGAAGTTGTAACTTCAGATCTGAACCCTCTCTAAGATCTAGAAACATAAAGTCTCAGAATTGATCATGTATGAGGTCCCTCTTGGGCATGAAGCCCCATTAAGATCTTAGACTTGGCATTTAGAGCCTTAAATGCAATGTATGTATGTAAAGTTTGTGACTTTACGTGATAAGTATGCCATAGAAGCCTAGATCTATGAATTGGAGCCACTGAATGGCTCAAGATAAGTCTATATGGGAAAACGACCGAATGGACTCGGTGAGCCACAAGGATGACTCGGCGAGTTTGATGAAGGAAGTCGTGAACTTGACGAGTTGGATGAAAAACTCGACGAGTCTGATGAAGAAAGTCGTGAACTCGATGAGTTGGATGAACAACTCAGCGAGTCAGATGAACTTCCCCAAGGATATGCACACTTATGCACCCGTTGAGTTTCGCTTAAGAAACTCGACGAGTGGCTTTAGGGTTCAGTCAAAAAACGAGGGAAACTCGATGAGTCACTCGATGACTAGGCGAGTGCACTGGAAGCCGAGGGAACTCGGCGAGTTAGGTCAACATGGACTGTTGACCTTGACTGTTGACCTTGACCATTAACCTAAGTTGATCTGTTGACTTTTGAGGACAGTTCTAGAAGGATCAGAAACTTATGTATGCAATTCGTGATAAATATAGGTGATGAGATTCGTGACAGTAACCCGAAGGTTGGAACTAAAATCTGTGAGTCGACGTTTCGAGGTGAGTTATCCTCACTATACTAAGGGGTCTAAGGCACCAAGGCCGGCCCGTTGGATTTGATATCCTAGTAGTCATTGATATGTTGAGTTGAGTTAGTAATGTATGTCAGTTGATATGCTAGTCGGGTAGATCTGTTGGACTACCTATGATACTGATTGATTACATGTATGTGCATTTATCTGTTACATGTCGACATTTTAGGTGGGTGGGTTGAGGCTGTACTGCTTCGTGCGGTAGCCAACAAACCCGAGAGTATTCCAGATATGAGCTGAGGGCCCGGTAGGCATTTTATACTCATACTGAGGACTCAAGAGCATTCCAGATACGAGCTGAGGGCCCGGTAGGCTAACCAGACTCGTACTGAAGGCTCAATGGCATTCCAGATACGAGCTGAGGGTCCGGTAGGCATTCTAGACTCGTACTGAGGGCCTGGGGGTAGCCCAACTTGTAAAGCTGGGGACCCTGTGTATGTTGTTCTGTTTTGATTGATATGATATGCTAATGTTGATATTGCTATGTTGACTGTATGTGTATCAGTATTTTGGGGTGACTCACTAAGCTTTCGGGCTTACAGTTTCAGTTTATGGTTTCAGGTACCTCAGGGGATTGCGGCAAGGCCAAGGCGTGATCGTACAACTTCTCCGACTATGTTATGTTTTCTGGGAAAAGACTCTGATAATCAATGTTTTGAAAACTAAATTTGTAATATTTTGATGAACTTGACATGTTTTTAAAAGTTTAAATTTGCTTGAAATTTTGGATGTTACAGTTTTGTTGCAATATGAAGAGTTTTCACCAAAAGGAACTTTGTGACTTTTATTAATGGAACATGAAGCACAGTGAAATGTCAATTGCGAAGAGGACTTGAAACTAAGATCTAAGTCTTTAACAAGATGTTTTAGAATGTGAGTAGATGGATGGCCAAGTGTGTGATGATAATCAAGAAGTGATGCTTTGATGGTGGTGTTTATTTGTGGCTTCAAGGATGGGTTGGTTTAGTAGACATCATTTATGTTCTCCCCCCGCATTAGAGGTGCCCCCGTGATGACAACACCCCCATGAAAAAGATGGTCCAAGGTTAGTAGAAAATTAGTTATAGAAACAACTTGTTTAATTAATTAATTGTTGAATTAACTTCTTACTTACCCTGTGAAATATATTACGGATGCATGCAGGAGAAGTAAAACAATTGTCACTTATAGAGAATGGCAGGGTTATCGGCTTGGCTTTCCTGCCGATATGTTTAATTTATGTTTACGGAAATTCAGTAAGGACGGCTGAAAACCATGAGGTTGTATACGCTGCTGCGACAACTATTGACAACCGCATGATAAATATCAAAGAATAAACAAATAAAATCACATACGTATATCTCTTGATCAGATCTATGAGAACATGACTGCCATCGCCCATGGCATTCAGTTCGTTTAAAACTTCCGAATATGGTTTTATATTTCTATTATGTTTTTTATTTTACGTACCTACCCATCAATTACTTTTTTTTAATATTAATAATGTAATCTTACTTTTGTTGGATTATTTCAGAATTCTGGGACAATTTTATAGCCACATGTATTTTAGGAGTCCAGTTTTATTAATATAAATAAGGGTCATGTTTAGATTAACTTAAGTTAAGATTTCCAACAAAAAATGTTGCATTCCAAGCAATAAAAGTTCTTAGGGTTTGATAGTTTCTGATTGAATCAGATCTAACTAAGGTAAAGGCTGATTGAGTCATAAACTCTAACTGAGACTGTCTCTGAATAAAACCTGGCTGCTTGATTTTACATCTTACTAAATGAAGAAAATGACCATATTACCTTATGTTCTATTTGGGTTTTGTTTGGTTTGCCCGATTCATGGGATTTGGGAGGAATTGAAATTTAATTACATTCCATCCATTCACTAAAGTCATGAAATTCAATTCGAATTGTTCCTCAAATTGTGAACAGTTAATTAACAAAAGCGTAGTTTATTTATTTTCACAAATATTTATTATTTATTTTCAAGAATGTATTTACATAACAAACAATGCCTTACAAAAAATAAATGGAAAGCAATTTTGTCATTTGCAATTAATTACCTACATTCCAATGTTCTGTAGGACTTCCACTTCCGCTAGTTATTTCATTACCAAGAACAATAATAAATAATATAAACCAATTGAAATGGAAACAAAAATCCATGAAGTTAACATTAGAAGGTGAATCAATGGCAAGAAGCGGCGGATGTAGATGACAACTAACGGAGATATCAAAAATTGATTTTAGAATTGGATACCAATCGATTTCAAAAATGATCTCATGAATTGATCCAAATCATTGATGCTAATCAATTTCCACAAACCTACCAAATAAATTTTTTGGAGTCGGATAAATAGAAAGATGATCGATGTTGGTGGAAGGAATAAGTTGTGCGACATATTGAAGGAGGTGGAGAACTTGCATCTAGAAGAGCAAAGTAAGTAAAAATTTCAAGTCAGCAATTTTGCAAGTATGATTCGGTCAGAGACTCATGGACCAAATAAGAGGTCTAATTTGGCAAAACAAACGTCATGTCCGTCTAGAGCTGGTTAAAAAGTTACCTCTCACTAGACAAGTAAGAGATGTATCAAACATGCCTATGTTTGACTTTGCAAGTATCAAACATTGCCTATGTTTATTTTGTGTCTGTAATTGTTATCAATTCATCTGTATTGATATTGATGAAGGCCGAAGATGATGAAAATGATAGTCAGGTTTGAAATAAAAAAAGGAGAGTGGTGAAAGAGGGAAATGAACGATAATATGGTGTGGATTAAGGGGTAAAGGTAGCGATGGGATGAATGGACTCTTTATTAACTTTTCATTATTAAATAATCTAAATGGATAAAAGAAATAAAATAAAAAATAATGTAAGGACCATAGATGCAACAAACCACAATACCATTTATGTAACTTACTCTGTTAATTATTTTTATCAAATTGAATTTTAATTTGAAAAAACTGCAAAAATGGTTCCTGTGGTATGTATTTTTTGGAGTTTTAGTCCAAAACTCAACTTTTTTTTGGCTTCATTTAGGGGTTTTTATTTTTTTTAATTTTCTTTTATTTCTTTTTAAATCTAATACTAATATATTTATTTTAATACTTCACAAATTAAGAAGGGCCCACCTTTTCTCTCTCTCTCTCTCTCTCTCTCTCTCTCTCTCTCTCTCTCTCTCTCTCTCTCTCTCTCTCTCTCTCTCTCTCTCTCTCTCTCCCTCTATACAGGAACTAAAAACCCTCAAATAAGTTCAATATTTCTTGATCATAAAAACTTAAATGATTAACAACTTCAATAAACACACACAATAAATGATTAATCAGATGAAAAAACCAGATGAATTTGCTTTCACTTTATTTCAAATGCAATCACAAATCTTTGAATTCAAGATTGTAAACCGAAAAGAAAATAAAAACCCGGATGAACCCAAACCATCGAGAAATCGACCATATAACAAATCAAGATGAAGTTATGCTTTAACTGCAACCTGCTACATCAAATCCATCACAAAAACTAAAATTAATCCAAATTGCTAAACACTAGACTGAAATATCAATCCCAGAAAAAAAAAAACCCATATCAAATCAATTTCCAAGAACAATTGCCCAGATCGAGAACTCGATTATAAAACTAAACCCAGATGAAATTAGTTTCCAATAACAACTCACAACATCAAATTTGTGTTCAAGGACATACGAGGCAGGAGTGTACGATTTGCATCAGGTTAAGATGCAAGAAAGTTAAACTAAGAACAAAGGCATGTTATGTAAAGATATTTGAACCCTTCTTGAACCTGATGTGTATGTCGACTGGCACAAGAATACCCAAAAAAAAGATATTTGCAGGTTTATGTAAAGAAGATGATGATCAATGGAGAATAAGTTGAACTCTAGAATGATCAGTGTAGTAAGGAAAAACTTGTTTGATACATAGAAGCGCACCTGATGACCACATCTTCAACTGCGCTTACCTTTGAACTTCGATTGATCAAGTGTATCAAGGCAAAATTATGAAAAGGAGGAGTCATCTCACTAAAGATAAGATATGGTTTGAACCCAAACCAGATGGTAAGTTGGGTTGAACCTCACCTTCAACCTCTAATAACCACCAGTCGCACCTCTGTATTCGAACACCCAAAACCACCATCGATCCTTCACAACTGCTACTACCATCTACCTTGAACCAACGAGCTAGAAACTACGAACCCCTTTTCACATGTGTGTTTTTTATGTTGAGAGAGAGATGTGGGCTCAAATTAATTAATTATTTTTTTATTTAAATTAAATAGAAAAAACATAAAAAAATATATCAAAAGGACATTATAGTCATTTCAATTTTACGAGGGACAAAATTTACATACAAATATGACCAAAAAAACCACAAAACCAAAAAAATCAGAATTTGAACTAAAACCTCAAAAAAATGGACAATTTTGCAATTTTGTCTTTTAATTTTGAAGCATGGGACTTATAACACAATTTGATAAAAATCATTTGAAATCCACGTGTGATTTAAAAAACAAAATGGTTTTCAACGTTGAAGCCCGAAGGTTTGAGGAAAAGCATCAATCCATGAACCCTAGCAAAGAACACAAACCAACCCATGTTATCATATTGATCGTGTCTTTAAAGCTTGAGCTCTCATCACTTTTGTTAATTGCCTTCGCCTCACTCCACCATCTTCATCTTTATAAATTCAAATTTCAAAAACCCCCTTTAACCCCTCTCTTCGTAAACCCTCTCTGAGCATCGTCTCTAATGGCTGCTCCAAACGGGTATGCTTTCTTCCCCTATCAACACCATTCGACATCTACAAAATACATATTTGCTATTAGATTACTGTTCTTCGTTGGATTTACGATAAAACCCTAAGTTCTTATTTTTGGTATGTATTCAATTTAGTGTAAATTTGTCGATGTTTGTTTTGTAGCTATATTTGGCGAATCAGTTTTTGACCCCCCCTTTTTCTTTTTTTACTGCACTTTCTTTTCCAGTAAATAAAGAGTAAAGTTACACCCTTTAATTGTAAAACGTACTTCAATTGTCTTTAATATTTGTTCTTACTAATACTGTGTAGGGTTTCGCAATTGTTTTCAAGATTATATCGAGTAAATCGCATTTGTTAGATCCTCTGTAAAGGCTCTTGCTTCTGGATGTACAAATCTAGATTCTGATCTTTTTAGAAAGTATGGTAATCTTTATCAGTTTTGAATTAAGTTAGGTATTTTGAATGAATGTCACGATTACTTTTAACTTGAAAAATCTTTTTTTTATTTGGCAAGTTTGAATAAAAATCTTTAGTTTTTCTTCACTCTGTTATTCGTTATCAAAATCTTACACTTTTTAAAATAGATTTAGGGTTTTATATCCTACTGTTGTGTTTTACCTTCTCTTTTATGTGTCAAGAAATAATCTTTTTTGCGTACCCTTTGTTCTAAAGTATATATTTTTTTAATGTTTTACCTGATCTTTTATATCTTTTAAGAGACTTGTAACTGGATTTCACCCTCCTTCCATAACTTAAGCTTGAAGAACAAAGAGATTAGAGGGTCCTATGGAGAATGCGTTTCACTTTTTTATCTATTAAATGCTTAGTGAATTTTGGTTTAGGGATCTTTAATTTTTGTAGAAACATAATTACATATGTCTAAATAAAATTTAGAAAAGTTGATGTTTTGTTGTTACTTTTTGATATTTAAAATGTTCAGTAGTTTAGTGATTGTTGATCGGATTTGATGAAAAACTCCCAACTTTTCTTTATTGGTATGTGATTAATTTAATCTAAAGTTGTTTTTTCTTGTTCCTTAATTTATAATTGAGTTTCTTGTCCTCTCTTTTAGCATCTTTGGTATGCCTGAAAATAAAGTTGCTTGCTGTTAACTATTGAAAGTTGCTTCTTTAGCTTCAATTGATCTTTAATATCATTCATCAAGAGAATGTGTAAGCCTTCATATTTGTTGTCTATATTTTGCTTATATATAATGAATTTGTATGTTAGAGGAAACATGTAGTTGACACGATTTACTTACTTTTTTTTTTGTTCTTTTTAGACTCTTTGTGAGTTGCAGAATTCGAATCTTTATTGTTTTTCAAGTTGATTGTTGATAAGTATTTGGGCGACTTTCAACCCATTTAACCCCTTTCATTGATAATTGAATTAATTACTTAATATGTTTGACCCATTATAGATATACTTGTTCCTCTTCTTTCATAAGAATCAATATTTCTCATCATAATTCATAAGGAATGTATCTATAATTCTATATGCCTAATTACTAAAAAGTGATGAACTTGTTGTCTATTTGTCTTTTTCTATTACCTCCTTTTTGATCATCATCCCTCTTTATTTATAAATAAGTTTCATGATCCCAATTCCTCTTATTATGTGTTGTGTATGTTTGAATGACCAATTATTTTGGATTCAAATTTGTGGGTTTTCATTTTAGGTTTTGAAATGAAAAAAAAAAAAGAAAAACACAAATAGACAACAAATTCATCACTTTTTACTCTTTTTTCACATTATCGTTGATTTTCCCAATGAATATGTGTTTTTGAAATATCCCAACTTTCTTATATTATCGTTTTGCATATAATATATCGATATGATCTTTTAATTATAAGTTTTATATAATCTATAAAAAATAAAATTTTCAGATCTCACGCAACTTGGACCAATCAAGTTCCGATAGCTGTAGCACCACTCAACTGTGTCCCATACACGGGCCCACCTCTTGACAATTCAGACGCTGAAATGGCACAAAAAGAATCCAACCAAGTTTCAAAGAATCAGCCAGCCATGGTGTTTCTGCCGCCACAAACCACCGAGAAAGAACTGAACGATATTTTAGAGACCACCACACACGGGGTGGTGGTGTCGGGTGGTGCCGCCAGCGGGAAATTTGGACCGCTTATCGGCTCCGTTGATATCTCCGAATCTCATGACACTTTTCTATTTCGTGTTGCTCTTCCAGGTGTCAAGAATGATAAAAGTAAGTACCATAACTACCCTTATAAGCTTTTTAGTTTGTGATGAGGATGAGGAGGGCATTTATGTCTTTTGCTAATAACTTAAGACATATAATGGGTTCATAATTTTGAAAAAAAATGCAGAGTTGAAATGTGACATTCAAGAAGATGGAAGCATTACAATTGAAGGGGCAACAGAAACAGGGGAGAAAAAGGTTCATGTCCACAACATGGTGTTTGAGATGCACACACAAAACCTTTGTCCACCTGGCAACTTCTCGGTTTCCTTCCAGTTGGGTGGGCCCGTTGACCCTTTGACTTTAGAGAAAGAGTTGGCTAATGGTGTTCTTGAGGGTGTTGTTAAGAAAAAACCACTCAAGGGTTTGTGATTCATTTTGTTATTGATTGATGTATATTGGAGTTGAAGATACATGATGAGTAGTTGTTTTGATGAGTTGTGTTTTTGAAGGTCCTTGAGGATTTTCTTTGTTGTAATGCTTGTTTTGTTTTGTTTCTTGTTTATGCCATTTTTGGCACATTGAACAAAAGAAAAGTAGAAGAAGAATGAGATTTAGGATTTAAATTTGTGGGGTTTTTATTTAAAATAGGCATTTATACTACTTATTGTAGGGGCAAGAATGGTTTAATTTGGTTTTGGTTTGCTCTTTTTGCATAAACAATAAAAAATGGCAATTGAGTACATGGACTTATTAGATTCTAAATCCATGAATTTGAATATCACTCCAAAGCTCATGTGGGTTGTGATCATAGAGGTTTGTTTGTGGTGATTCTGGTTTTCATGGCCAAATGAGGGATTAGTTAGATCCGAATACTGTTGATTCAAAGAATAAATTATAATATTTGAAACATGCGTAAGGAGTGTTTGGGATTTGATTATTTAAAGCAACTTATGTTTATTTGCGAAAGTGTGCATATTAGTTTTTCTGTTGTTAAAAAATAATTTTAAAAAAGGGTTTTGTGTTGGGTATTCGGGTATTAAAAGTAACAAGTTGATAAGTTTTTCTTAGTGTTCGAGAATTTCGGCTTATAGATGTAAATTTACCAATAAGGGCAGGATATTTATAGACATTTACAATAGGGTTAGTAAAATTAATTTAAACTAGTGTAGCTACCCATGCTTCGCATAGATCAATGTATTCCATTTTTTGCATAGGCAAGTGGGTTTATTGTGTTATTCTCCTAATTTTGTGATATCATATCTTAGGAAATACTGTCAAGAAAATGATTGAAGAAACCATCAAAGCAACATGAAAAACATGAAATGTTATTAATTATTAAGAGTTCAAAAAAATGAGAATAAGAAGGAAAATGATTCACCTATACATCCATTGTTTTGATCTGATCTGACCCATACTTCCCTTTCCCACTTTAATGTCATAAGTTGATCTAAAAAAACTTGGATGATTGATGGCTGGGCAAATTAAGTAGGTTGGTTTTAAGGTTGTTTTCCAGGTCATATGTTTGTGACAGGTGTAAGTAGTTTCTACAACCGCTAAATCCAAAAACTTATTCCATCTGCCGCAAAGCAACAATTTTCTTTTGGGATATTCTAAAGAATAATTTATAAAAATCAGAAATTTGTAGAATGTTCATCGATCTACCTGATACTGATTTGCTATGTCCACACACACAATCCTGTTCGTGAATATTCATTAAAAGTTTGCCCGACCACTTCAACAACATCCTTATCAACAACAATGTCCATGTAGAAAGCAAATTTAATCACGATAGCTCATAGATTCTTCAAAATATAATCCAAACAATTACACATTTAGCATCAACATACTGGAAAAAAGCTTTAAAACTACATACCCAAATAAATAGAAAATATAAGTAATAACATATTACAGTAACTTCATCATCTGTTGCAATACAATTGAAGAAGCCACTTAATAGAGTGGAGAAGGATTTTCTACATTTATTGAACTTGAAGAAACTAATACACTAAAAAGTCTTTTTAGAATTGTTGAATAACAAAAGATAAACCTCTGTAGAAGATGATGATACAAGAAAGGATGTATAAGCTGCCCATAAATTCTCATCCTCAAACCAATTCGTGCCTGTTAACACCAGTAAATTTATAAGTTATTACATAAGTAAAGGTAATTAAATACTAATATTGTTCCTCACTCTGAAATTAATTACATTCACTACAAAAGTTCAATGTCTACAAATACAAATCTGATGAAGATAGTGAATCATGTCAATCCAATGACAATGTCTACAAATACAAATCTAACAACGACTGTCCTGCAGAGCTTCCTTGAAGACCAACATGCATCCGAATGAAAAAGAACTAAAATCAAGATTAAAAATGCAATAAAATAAACAAATTTCAGAGTTATTTGTATATCTAATTATCTATCAGTACCCATTCTTCATTAGGAAAGTTGTATCTATGAAACCCAAGAAGCATAAATACAATCCATCGAAGAAACGGGAGATATATGTACAACCACCATTTTCTCAATGACCTTCTCAATCGAATCAACAACATCTTGAATAGTTGCAATGGTCTGAGCACTTTCTTTTTCCATGCTGATTCGAAAATTTTCTTCAAGTCTCATCACAATTTCAACTTGTTTACACGAACATTATGAATAAATGGTTTGAACTTATCACAAATTTAGTGCACATATACAAATAGAAAAAAGGATTTTTAATTTTCAACCATAATAAAGAAAACAAAATACCGTGCGAAGAGAATCAGCTCCAAGTAAAGCAAACTTGGATTCTCCCGTGACAGCAGACACTTCTGGTAGTGGAAGTTACTTCCAAACAATGGGAAATTAGAAGCCCTGGTAAGTGCCTCTAAAAAGAAGGAATTGCATTCATAAATAGTAGAAACAACCAAGAAACAAAAATCCTATGTAAAAAAACGACAAATAAGTAGAAATTTAGCATAAATTGGAAACAGAAATAACGAAGAAACAAAAACCAAAAACCATGCATAACAATTCCATAGACCACGAATGTACTATAAATCACAAAGAAGAAGCCTTCAGAAATTAGAGAGACAAACCTAATTTGATTGGAGAGATTGTTGGGGGTTGTAAGGTGCTCCGGTTTCCACCGATAACGGTAGTTAACAGAGATACTACTTGTAATCGGTGATGGAGAGCAACATTGATTTAAGACGCCGCTACCGAAACAATCATGCTGGCTGGAGCTGTTGAGCCGCTTCGCTTTTCACAGTCCCGACTGTGTTTTCCTGCTTCTTCCATGGAGGCTATGGCGGAGGCGGTGTCGCTTAACCTAAATCGGAGTTCAGTCGATCATCATCTTCATCGTCACTCTATTCCCATCGTGACCGACAGTTTGCCTTCCTATCATGGAGGCGCTGATTTCATTGAACGCGATGAACATATATTAGAGAGAAGGCGAGCGTTGAAGGACAGGAGATAGTTATCATACTCTCCAAAAGACAGTGTCTAAATCGGGGAAAATATGGAATAAATGGGGAAGATAGAGATGAATGATGAAATCGATCTACATGCGGAGGAAGAAAGAAAGATATTAGCAAGAATGGTGGTGGAAAGCATGTAGGAACATGAAACGATCGGTAGAGCTACACAGTGCATCCGACGATATATAGACAAACGACAACAGAAGGTAAAAACACAAACCAATTATACCAGAAAACCGGAAAAATATGAAGAACGTAGTCGAAAATTTACCTTACAGAGAGAAAGAGGAATGTCGATGACAGAAAGCAGGCAGCAGAAAGAAGGAGAAACGGAGAAGAAAGAAGTGTAGCAAAGAAAGAGAAGTATCCATTAATTGACACGTACAACTGAGAATACTAATAAAGGATCAACCGTTAGCCACGTTGAAAGCGGTGAAAACATTTTACAAAACACCCCTCTAAATAAATTAAAAAGTCCTCAAAAATTGTAACAACGTTACATGGACCAAAGTTGGATAAATTTTCAACAGTTTACTGTTGAAATTTATCACAACTTTAAAATATATATATATATATATATATATATATATATATATATATATATATATATATAAAGTCATAAGTTATTTTAGATAAGTTAGAATTCATTAACTTATCAAAAGCTCCTTATATAAATAAATAAGCACTTTTAATTTTAATCTATCCAAACATTAAAAATTGTTTATTAAGAATGCGAGACCCAATGAACTAATAAACACTTTAAACAAACAATCTACAACACCCCATAGTAATTGGACCGAAACTCAAAAAATTATAAACTAAATCAAATATGACTAAGCGGACCCGGTTAAAAAGTTCATCCCTATCAATAGTGTCAACATTTTCATTATTTTATTTTAAATAAAATTGTTTTCGATATGAATGTTATTATTAAAATAAAAATCAAAATAATGTTTAATAGTGATGTGGCCTATGCTTTGCATAGGTCGGGAGACTTGGTTTTTTTTTTTAATTGGATTTTGTCGCTAGGGTGTCCTTATATGGGACCATGAATTGCATTTGAAAGTAAACATTCATAACATTGGTATATACACAAAAGATGTGAAATACATGGAAGACATTAAAAAAGAAAGACATAACTGAGTTTCTCTCCTTATGCATTGTTCGGAATAATTTGGTTCATCTCTTCATATGTTTTGATTAGTTTTTTAGTTCGTAGTATGGAGAGACGTATGCACTTTAGAACGTCGAAGTCTACACTTCGGGATAATATGAAAGTAAGCTGCTATTCGTTTACTGTTGACTCAAGCCACATTATAAATTCCAATCGTTAATTATATTAAATACAAGATATAACAACATACTTTTATTTAATTGGTTATCATAAAATTCTATTTATACTTCTTTGTAGGTAAAACTTATAAATTGACAGACAAAATAAAAGGAAGTCCACGTGTAGAGAAAATGGAATTTTATAAAGTCATAACACAACTCTAATGCTTCAGTTTTGGTTTCCAGAGCACCTTATTAGTTACATTTATGGCACAAAATACTACTCCAAGATGTATCATTCCTTAAGCTTCTTTACATGGATTGATCATGCTTCTTCATTAACCTACTAAATAGAAGTCATTATTCAAATAGGTTATAAAATCAAAATCCTAAAAGGATGTTTTATAATAATCGGAACATACAAAGATTCATGTCATATCTACGGTTAAAAAAAACTAAACCTTTCGGTTCACTATCGACTTGTAGGAATCGATGTGTAAAAACCTTTCTACCCTTTGAATTTCCAAAGAAATCTTGAAAAAATAGCAACAAATTAATGAGTTGATACCCCGACATGTCGTATGGTTCTAGCTTGTTAGGTGGTGGTTGTCGAGGCCAACACAAATAATAACCCTAAATATTACACACTAAAATAGTGTATAGTGGTATAGGGATCGAATCCACAGAGACTGGTTCAATTTGATAACTCTATGAAAAATCTCTTTGTAAAATACTTGGAATATGACAATAAATTAAAAATGGGGGTTTTGATGTTTTGAAATACTTGAAACAAACTAGAATTAACTATGATTTAAATAGACAATTGCAACAAAAATAAGAATTTGATGTAAAATCAATAAGGGAAAGATGGTTGACTTAAAGTTTTCTCACTTTGACTTTTGATGAACATATCATTAGAATTCAATGGTGCAATACTTGTTTTTAATCCTCAATTTGGCTATAGTAATCCAAGGAGCTTGAGATTACCTAGACTTTTCTTAATTGTTGAAATGGCTAGAGAAGCTCATAACAATTTCCTTAGTCAAAGTCACTAATTCCAAATAGCATGTAATTAGTGAAAGTCAACTAGCATTAAGAACCAAAAAGTCACCAAATCCAAGAGGGGTCAAATGCTTTCACCACCATGTTGGAGGAAATGTTTTTATGATGGTGTGAAGCAAAAACAACACAAAAATCATTTGTTGCTTGCTAATTTGAGGATCCTTTACTTAATCAAGAAATTAGCCAACTAATCACCACAAACACATTTAAACTCATGAACTAAAACATACAAGTAATGATAAGATGTTAAAACACAAAACATTTCCATAAAGATTCAAGAACATGTTCATGGATTCTTCAACATTCAACAAAAGTTCAAAGGATTAACCAAAAGTCAACCAAGATTAGCTTAGCCAAGCATGGCTAAACCCAAAGAAACAAAGTTAGAGAAATTTGTACCAAACATTAAGCAAGAATCAAGAGGTAAAAATATGATGTTCTTCAAGGGTTCTTGGCCTTCAAAAGTCTCCAAAACTCCAGAGAGAATCTTCAAAAATCGGATGTCCAAGAGTATGCAAAAGATGGGCACCAACCTTCCTCAAATAGCTCAAAAGAAGAATTTCCGAAATTGCCCCTGCAGGAGGTTGCGCGAACCGCGTGCTCTTGCGCGGGTGGGTTGCGCGGGTGGTCCCTGGATGTAGCATCTTTGAGGTTTTGGGCCTCCATAGCTTAGCCCACTTGGCCCAGATCGAATCCAATCACCTCCTAGCCCATTTTCTTCAAGTTTTTCTTCATTTTAAGCCCAATTTGACCTCTCCAAATCCTCCAAAGCTCGTGAATTCGCCCGATTAATAATTTACGTACGCTTGAATATTCCCCCGCATCTTGCAAATTTAAAGTTTATTTCTCTCCAAGTCTTCAAATAATCATCAAGATCACTCCATGCATCATCGCCACTACCCATCAAGCCCAACGTCATTTTTGTCTACCAAATCTCATCGCCTCCTATACATCCCGAACACTCCCGCTCCACTAGACCCGAAAACCTGCAATTATGCTCACAAGATTCGAGAGTACCCGAAATAGTCATAAAATAACAAAAAGGAAAATATGCATGGAAATTATCTAAATTATGAATGAAATATGCTAAAATAAACTATAAAAAGAAGTAAATAAAATGAAGCTATCATTAGGATGGACAATAATTTCCATTAGTTGCTTGTTTAAATGTGTTTAAACCTAAAGACTTCTCTTATAAATTATTATGACCCACATGAAGAAAATTTTGTTTTATGAACATTCAAATTACCCTGTTGAGAAAAAATTTAAGTTACTTGACATATCTTATCCAAGAAACACTACATGTTGTAATAACCATCAAACCAAACTTTATATATCCAACAACCCCAAGGTCACAATTATATGGAAAGTACATTTCCACTTCTTGCAGTTATCCCGAAGCTCATAATTGTATGGAAAGTGCCCAATCAAGGGATAAATGCAAGAAATAACAATACACTTTCTGTCTTTTCCACACACATACACCATACAACCAATATCTTAGAAGTCAAAAAATAAAATTACTCGCAATAGTTCTTTGATATAAAGACATTAGAATCAAATCAAATAATCAGTTGTTCATGCCTAAGAATAGGCAAGAAGGTAGGTTTGGGAACAAGAAGTCCTTGCAACATCGTAATATACTGAGCAAATTATATACTTGGGGGATAGAAGATGGTATAGCCAAGCTTTTTGAAAACATGGTTGACAATGCAAGACTGGAGCAATAAGGAAAAAAAATGAGTACATTCACGAGGAAATTACATCGGGCAACACCAACATCAGGCAATGTCTCCGTAAGGTCGCATATGTGCATTTTACAACAACAAAGAAAGTTTTATGTTCCATGGGGGTTGCTCCATTCGGGAGTGATACCATGAAGTCATTGGAGGATAAGCATCCATAAAATCCACTACCATCCATGCCAAGTACCATATTTTCAAAACCTCCCCTTGTCATGGATATTGACAATGTCCTTAGGGGCATTAAATCCTTCCCTAAAGGAACCTCATGCGGGAGAGACAAGTTGAGAGCTCAATACATTTTAGATGCTCTTTGTGGTGAAGATTCAGTTATAGCCAAATACCTCCAACATGATATTACATATGTGCTAAACTATGGCTAGGGGAAGATCCCCGTTGATTTTGGCAAAAATTATTGCCTCTGCTCCTCTTACGCCACTCTTAAAACCTGACAATGGAATACGACCAATTGTAGTAGGCACTATATGGAGACGGTTGGTTTCCAAGTTGGTCATGAAAGGTGTTGGTAAAGAATTGACCAAGTATCTCAATGATTTTAAGTTCGGGGTCGGAGCGTCGGGTGGCGCTGAGGCCGTATTACATAGTGTCAACAGGGTGTTGAGTGAGCATCACAACGATGTGTCTCTTTCCATGCTTACTATGGACTTCTCCAATGCCTTTATCCTTGTGGACATATCTGCATTACTTATTGAGGTCATATTGAGATGCCCTTCTATATCCTTGTGGGAGAATTTTTATATGGTCAAGCAGCAATGTTATATCTAGTAGGCACACATATCGGGTCCACCACTAGGGTTCAACAAGGAGACCCCTTGGGATCAATTCTCTTTGCTCTTGTATTGCACTCGCTCTTGCATAATACTAGAGACAATTGCAAGCTTCTTCTCCTTGAATGGTACCTTGATGATGAAACACTTATTGGAGATTCGGAGGAGGTGGCCAAAGCGTTGGACATCGTTCAGGTGATCAAGATGTTGGGAAAGAAAAAAAAAAAATAACAACTCGATCTATATACAATAAAACAGACCTATACAAATGAATATCAAACGTCGGGTGACCAAGATGTTGGGAAATTTGTTCAATAATTGAACCGGCCACCTATCTAAGATAGTTGCAACTGAAAATTTATATGCTTCATTTTTTTTTGTTTTTTTTGTTTTGTTTTGTTTTGTTTTGTCTTTTTTTTTGTTTTTTTTTTTGATGAGAAAACCCTTTGACTCAAAATTTTGTTCCCAAAGGTGTGTAGGTGGAACCGAAAGGGTAATGATATAATCCGAATGGCCTAAGTGTGAAAATGACCATGTATGGAGCATAAAGATGTAATGTAAGCTCCTTTTCAAACTTGTGGTTTTTCAAAGATAATGAAAATGTCCAAATGTGGACTAAAAGACTCTCTAAATTCTAAGAAAATCGCAAAAAGATATGGTGATGTAAAGAGACCGGATATGGATTCTACTCGGGGACAAGCACCAATGCTTCATCCTAACAGTTCAAACATGATCAAGTGTGATCCTCTCCGCGGTAGTGACCGCAAGGCTAAGACATCCATTGCTATAGTATATCCTACAGTTGTTAGTATTGTATGCATAATTCTTCATGAAACTACCTGGCCATGATCACTTACCCCTTTAAGCTACCAGCATCTGATCCCAAGTATGAAATCCCAAACTGCAGCTAGTGGTCCCTGATTCGATGGGTAAGATAGCAACAAGATCCTGGACCAATAATGATACAATAACTGTGAACCTGTTCCATGGCATCCAAGAGAGGTGAGAATAAACAGACAACAAAAATGCATGAATGCTAATGTCTTAAGCTAAATGTTATGCAAAAATAAAAAGTGGAAAAAGAAGAAAATAAAATCTTTTTGGAATTAAAAAAAAATGAATGATGATTAGCTTAAAACTAAAATGTTATGCAACCTAATTAAAAATGCATGAAAAAAATAAAAGGAAAATGAAATGCCCCACCCCAAGCTTAAGAACAAGCATTGTCCTCAATGCTTGAGGAAAGGGCGGAAAGGACCTAAATCGGGGGGTCGGGCGGCGGGAAATGTCCGTGGCGATAGTGGTAGTCCCACATATCCTGGACCTGGCGGGAAGTGTGAGAGGAGGACTGCTCCAATCGATCAACACGGCTTGCCACATCTAGGATGGCTCTCGAATTTTCTTGCGTTTGGGCGTCGATGCGTTGCACCGTGGAGAACATTGTGGCAAATTGGTCAAAGAACGTGGGGGGGGGGGGAATATGGTGGGACTTCGTGTCCTTCCTGCTGATGCGGCTGGTCAAAATGGTGTGGAGGGGCCTGGAATTGATCATGCGGAAACATCGGCTGCTGCATCGAGGGCTGGTCAAAATGATCCTCAGCTTCGGGCATCTCGTCGTTCTCTTCGTTATCTTCTTCCTCTTGTTGCTCTGCGTCGTCACCCTCATCATCACCGAATTCTGGGAATACACCTGCTTGGGTCAATTGATCTGGAGGAAGCCAAGTGTCGGGGTCGCCTGTATCGAATGAAGAGCCGATCCAACTTGGTAGGATGTAAACCGGGGCTTTGTCAGAGTCTAACCAACTGTACGTGCGGGTTCCCCGGTCGAGCAACATCTCCATCCGGATGAGAGTGTCACAATCTAGCAGGAAGTTCGGTGGGGTGTCGACAGGTATGTACTCAGGATCCGGGAAGTCTAGGCCGACGGCTCGACCTATGATCGTGATAAGTCCCCCGATGAAAATTTCCCCTGAGGAACGTTGGCGTATGGAGTCACATTTTTCTAAAAAGAAGCCTGAAAAACTGAGGGGGAGTGCACGCCTCATGCTTCGGAGGAAAAATAGCTCACATCTGTTGATTTGAACGGGCTCGAGACGCCCGAAGATACTCGTCGTAAGGACTCGGTGAGCAATTCGCCAACAGGGGTGAACGATGTGCTTGGCTCGCTGTCGGCTTGGGTTAAAGGTTGCGAGACCGGAAATTTGCATCCAAAAGTTTGCATCAGGGTAACGCAGAAAATCTTGGTACTCTTGATTTTGGGGGCTGATGCGGAATGGATCGTCTATACCCATGATAGAATCAAGCTCTTCGTATGTGAGCCTATGATGCTCCCCTTTCAACTGGAATGTGAGGACTTTCGTGTCATCATCTCGTGCATATGTGCTAAGAAATTCCATTGTGGGTTCCTCGTAAGTTCTGTCACAAAGTCGAAGAAAACCACGCCAACCAAGTTTTATGAACAAATGGTATACACCATCATGCACCCCAAGCTTTTTCATGGACTTTTTATGGTAGAATTTTGTCGGCCGGATTGCGCGACCCCGAAGATTGGAGCGATAGGTTTTGATCTCAGCATTTGTAAGGGAAGGATCGCTTCCCTCTTCTCCTCTTTTTTTTTCGTTTACCAGCTGCTTTGCGTGATGGACCGGCGACATCCTTTTGCGGGTTAGGATCGATCGATGATCCATGGGTGCGTGTCCAAGCCGTGGTTTTGCCCATTTTTGAAATCTACAATATCAAAAACAACTTCACCAACGTAATCCCTCACCTCACCACTCTCAAATCAATGCAACTATCTTTAGACCGAACACAAAAAAAATCCAAGAAATAATGACACCCAACTTTTGACAATGTAAAATGGTTTCAACAACAACACTCGGTTAATTTGATAATCCCAACAAAAATTCGGCAGCAATACGAGACAAAATGAGAAAATCCCAACCAAAGTTTAAACAATTTTTGAACAAATTTCCAAGCAAATTAACCAATCTCAACCTTTCTCAAATCAATGTTTCCAAATAAACCGGGCAACAACTAACGATCTTAGGCAATTTCCAAAGCATAATTGGATGTAATTACCGAATTGAAACAATGCAATGTAATAAAAACCAAGGAAAGAGAATACCCGTATTATCCCAAAATTGAACTTGAACCCGGAATCCGCTACCGTGCACCCCAAGCTTTGGTTATTCGTGGATGCCTAAATGCAAGACTTGTTCATTGAAGGGATATTTTCAACTTGATTTGTGTGAAAAATCCGGCGGCGGCTCGTGGTGGCTCAAAAATTATGGGAAAATTTTTGGTGAGATTTTGAGGTTTTGTTTGGTTAGATGTAAAGATCCCTGAAAAAGAAACACTTTGGTGGTGTCGGAATTGTGAGAGGTGGTAGGAGTTGGCCGGAAAATGGCCGGAAAGCGGCGAGTTGGGTGGTGGTGGCGCCCCTAGACCCGGCGATAGATCGGAGTAAACTTCAGGTGGGGTTTGTAGAGCACGGAAAATGGTGAAGAATGGTGGTGGTCTCGTCGTATTCCGACCGGTGGAACTCCGGGAAATCAAATTTTTGTGAAAAGTGGGTTTATGTGTTCTTGAGAGTTTGAGAGAGAATGGTGGGGTTTTTGAGAGAATGAAATGAAGAAGAAGAGTTGATGGAGGTTTTTAATCCATATTCAAGTGTGGTCAACATCCGGTCAATGTTGGTCAACTCATTAAACCACCTGGTCAACGAAAGTCAAAGCTGGTCAACAAAATATGGGATAGTCGTCAAAGCAGCACGCGGGTCGCGCAGAGGGGGCGCACGGGTCACGCAGATCATGCAGTTTGGTGTCTGAATTTTGTTGCAAGTTGAAGACCGGCCGCGCACACCAGCCGCGCACCCGTGCGCGGGTCGCGCAGACCCCTGCTCCCGGAAATCGATTTTTCTCTGTTTTCTTCCGTTTCTTCACTAGTTCTTGATCCCAAATGCCCCAAACACCTAGAAACTCTTGATTTCTTCAAAAATGACTTCAAAAGACGGATCAAAACATTTTCAAAACTTCTTTATTCGAACGTAGAAACACGAAAGCATAAAGCTTTTCCAAAAATGCCTCTTTTTAACGTCTTAAGCGAGACGTCCTTCTAGCTTGGTTCAACACTCCGGGACATCCAAGTGGATGACTTCAATAACACTTGCATTAAAACTTTCATAGAATGGCTTTAATCGGTGCCCGTTAACTTTGAAAATATGTCCCGTTTCTTCACTTTGGATTTCCACCGCTCCATGGTCAAAAGTCTTTATTACAACAACTGGGCCAATCCACCTTGATCTTAATTTGCCCAGGAATAACTTCAATTGTGAATGGTAAAGTAAGACCCTATGTCCCGGTTCAAAATTCTTCAGGGTGATGGACTTGTCGTGGAAGAGCTTCGTTTTCTCCTTATAAATCCTTGCGTTTTCATAGGATTCGTTTCTCAATTCTTCTAGCTCTTGGAGTTGAAGTTTCCTATGCCTTCCAGCCTCGTCAATGTCGAAGTTGCATTTCTTGACCGCCCAAAATGCTCGGTGCTCTAACTCGACGGGAAGATGACAAGATTTTCCGAAAACTAATCTGAAGGGCGACATTCCAATCGGGGTCTTATAAGCGGTCCGATATGCCCATAAGGCATTGTCAAGTCTCAAACTCCAATCCTTCTTTGTTGGATTCACCGTTTTCTCTAGAATAGACTTCACTTCACGATTCGAGACCTCCGCTGGACCATTCATTTGAGGGTGATAGGCAATGGAGACACGATGAGTCACGTGATACTTCTTTAATAGAGCCTCCATCATTTTGTTGCAAAAGTGCGTCCCTCTATCACTAATCAAAGCCCTAGGCACACCAAATCTCGCAAAAACATTAGACTTTAAAAACTCGATAACCGTTTTGGCATCGTCCGATCTTGTGGTTTTGGCTTCAACCCATTTAGAAACATAGTCAACCGCGAGAAAAATATAAACGTTGCCAAATGATACGGGAAATGGGCCCATAAAATCAATCCCCCATACGTCAAAAATTTCACAAACAAGGATTGGATTTTGGGGCATTTGGTTCTTTTGCGAAATGTTTCCCGTCCTTTGACACCGCTCACAACTTTTGCAAAACATATAACTATCGCGTGACATGGTTGGCCAAAATAATCCACATTCAAGGACTTTTCTCAAAGTCCGGCTATGTCCGAAGTGTCCCCCACAAGCAAGTTCATGACAAAATTGCAAAATGGATTGGTGCTCTTGTTGGGTCACACATCGCCTAATGATTTGATCGGGACAATGTTTCCACAAATAAGGTTCATCCCACACATAGTATTTTGCATCACTTTTCAACTTGTCTTTTTGAGCACACGTGAATGTGTCGGGATACCTTTTTGTGACCAAAAAGTTAACGATATCGGCATACCAAGGAATAGATTGGGTAAGGGAAAAGAGATGCTCATCCGGAAACTCGTCCCGCAATGGGAGAGGAGTTTCATTTGAAGTGATCCGACTTAGATGATCGGCAACGAGGTTCTCGCATACGCTCTTGTCCCGGATTTCCAAGTCAAATTCTTGTAACAGTAGGATCCACCGGATGAGTCTCGGCTTTGCATCTTTCTTCGTCATCAAGTACTTAAGAGCTGCGTGATCCGAATACACTATGACCTTGGTACCAAGTAGGTATTGTCTAAATTTCTCCAAGGCGAACACTATGGCCAATAGCTCCTTCTCCGTGGTAGAGTAGTTGCTTTGGGCATTGTCTAGTGTCCTTGATGCATAATAGATCACATGGGAGGCCCTCCTATTCTTTTGACCCAAAACGGCGCCAATCGCATAGTTGCTTGCATCACACATGATCTCAAAAGGGAGATCCCAATTTGGTGCTTGCATGATGGGAGCGGATGTAAGCAACTCTTTGAGCTTGTCAAAAGCTTCTTTGCACGCCTCATTGAACTCGAAATCGACCTCCTTTTGCAAGAGTTGGCACATTGGTCTTGTTATCTTTGAAAAATCCTTGATGAACCTTCGGTAGAAACCTGCATGACCCAAAAAAGAACGAACTTCCCGAACACAAGTCGGGTAAGGTAAGCTTTGAATAACATCAATTTTGGCCTTATCTACCTCAATTCCTTTTTTAGACACAATGTGACCCAAAATGAGACCTTGACTCACCATGAAATGACATTTCTCAAAATTCAAAACCAAGTTTGTTTCAATGCATCTTTTTAAAATTTTTGTGAGATTAGTCATACATTCTTGAAAAGAGTTGCCATGTACCGTGAAATCATCCATAAAAACCTCAATTATGTTTTCAACATAATCCGAAAATATACTAACCATACAACGTTGGAAAGTGGCCGGGGCATTACACAATCCAAATGGCATTCTCCGGTATGCAAAAGTACCAAATGGGCATGTAAATGTTGTCTTTTCTTGGTCCTCCGGTGCCACCGGGATTTGTTGAAAACCAGAGTACCCGTCTAGACAACAATAATGGGATTTCCCAGCCAACCTTTCTAACATTTGGTCAATGAAAGGCAATGGGAAATGATCTTTTCGTGTGCTCGCATTGAGTTTGCGGTAGTCAATACATACTCTCCACCCGTTTTGCACACGGGTGGGGACCATCATACCTTTGTTGTTCTCGACCATCGTGATTCCCGTCTTCTTTGGAACGACTTGCACTGGACTCACCCACTTGGTATCCGAGATTGGATAGATCATCCCCGCATCAAGAAGCTTTAATATCTCTTTCTTCACGACTTCCATCATTGGTGGATTTAGCCTTCTTTGCGCGTCTCTACTTGGCTTGCATTTATCCTTCATTAAGATCTTGTGCATACAAGTGGAGGGGCTCAAACCCTTGATATCCGCAATCGTCCAACCCATGGCTTCTTTATGCTCCTTCAACACCTTGAGGAGTTGCTATTCTTCAAATTCGGTTAAATGAGTTGAGATGATAACCGGAAGGGTTTCATTCTTTCCCAAGTAGGCATACTTCAAGTGTTGAGGTAAGACCTTTAATTCCAATTCAGGTGGTTGAACAAGGGATGGAGACAATTTTGTATGAGTTGGGGACAATTCAATTTGGTTGACATCTAATCTTGTGGATTTTTTCATTTCCATTTTATTTACCAACTTCTCAACTTCCGGATCCAAAGAATAAAGCTTTAATTGCTCGGCTAGCTTCCCACAATCGAATCCTTTGCTTAAGATCATCTCCAACATATCACCATTAGATAACTCAAACAATTCTTGAGTAATTGGCTCAACAACATCAACAAAGTACAAAGATGAAACATCACTAGGATATCTCATAGCATCATAAATATTAAAACTTATTGTTTCACCATCAAACTCCATTGTCAAACTTCTCGCATACACATCGATCTTTGTCCTAGCCGTCTTCAAAAACGGTCTCCCAAGCAAGATTAGAGCCGATTTGGAAGACACTTGCTCATCTAGATCAATCACATAGAAATCTGCCGGAAAGACTAATTGGTTCACTTTCACTAGGACATCTTCTAAAACACCTCTAGGAAAGACACTTGATTTATCCGCAAGAGAGATTATGACACCGGTTTCACTTAAGGGTCCGACATTTAATGATTCATATACTGAATAAGGCATGACATTGATAGAAGCACCAAGATCAAGCATAGCACTACTAAAAGTGACATCTCCAATCTTGCAAGGAACCGTGAACATTCTGGGATCTTTGCATTTGGGTGGAAGTTTCCTTTGTAAAACCGCGGATGCGTTTTCATTCATCAAAATTTTCTCATTTCCCTTCAACTTCCTCTTGTTGGTACAAAGTTCTTTCAAGAACTTTGCATATCTTGGGATTTGCTTGATTGCATCAAGTAGAGGGATGTTTACTTCCACCTTTCGGAAGATGTCCAAAATCTCTTTCTCCTCCATAGTCTTCTTTGAAGTTGCAAGTCGAGAGGGGAACGGTGGTTGAGTGGCTATTGGTGTTACTAGAGGGATGGACTTCTTTGGAACTCCGGCTTGTGCATCGTTCTTGACTGTAGGTTCTTCAATGGGAATGATCTCTATTTCTTCCTCTTCTTCCCTTGGCTTCTTCTTTGAACTACTTTCTCCGGCTTGCTTGCCACTTCTCAAGGTCACCACATTGACATTTGGATTCTTTTCGGTTTGAGAAGGGAGTTTACCACGGGATTCTAACTTGCTTATGGACGTAACTATATCTCCCATTTGTGCTTCAAGGTTGGAGATACTAGTCCTTGTGTCTTTTTGGAATTGTTGGGTACTAGTGGCTAGAGATTTGACAATGTCTTCAAGAGACATTCCGGAGCTACTTGGTTGAGATTGAGGAGATTGTTGATGATGATGTGGAGGGTGAGTTTTGGATTGATAGTGTGGTTGTTGATGTTGGTATTGAGGTTGTGGTGGTGGATAGGACGGTCTAACCAATGCATTGTGAGGCAATGGTCTTGGGTTGTAGCTTCCGTTGGGATTTGGTTTCCAACTTGAATTATATGCATTTTGGTACCCGGATGGTTTGTTGTGGTAGTTTTGGAATTCTCCCGTGGCATTCACATGCTCCGCATCTTCTTGAAGCATGGGACACATATCCGTAGGATGTCCCATTGTTGCACATATTCCACAAACCATCACTTCTGGAGTTTGTCCCATGGCTAGCTTTTGGACGACGGATGTTAGATCTTTTATTTGAGACTCAAGATTCGATGTTCCCACTTCATTAACTTTGTGTTGTGTGTCTCTCTTCATGTCTTGGCGAGGGCCAAAATGTTGTGAATTTGCGGCTATGGTGTTGAAAAGTTGTCTTGTTTGTTGTGGGGTTTTACTAAAGACATCTCCACCACTTGAGGCATCAACTAGTCTTCTCTCCATTGGCAACAATCCCTCATAGAAGTGTTGAATGAGGAGTTGTTCCGGAATTTGGTGTTGTGGGAAACTATAGCACAAGTTGTTGAACCTCTCCCAATAATCATGGAAAGTCTCATTTTGACCTTGGCGGATTCCACAAATCTCATTTCGAAGACTTGAGACTCTTGAGGCGGGATAAAACTTGTCAAGGAAAGCTCTTGCCATGTCGGTCCATGAGTTGATCGACCTCGGTGGAAGATAGAATAACCAATCTTTTGCTCTATCGGCCAATGAAAAGGGGAATGCCCTTAGCTTAATTTGGTCATCGGTTGACCCTTGTGGCTTCATGCTAGTGCAAATAATGTGGAACATCTTCAAATGCTTATGAGGGTCTTCATTCTCCAATCCATGGAAAGTCGGTAGGTGATGGACTAAACTTGACTTCAACTCCGAGCCTCCTTCCAAAATCGGGTAATTGATACCGGTTGGAGTTTGTGTAACATCGGTCTCCGTCATTTGCCTCAAAGTTCTTTCGGGAACTTCTTCTCCGTCCGCCATTTCAATTGGTTCAATAATGGGTGGATTTTGTTGTAGGGGTGGTGTTTCGGGAATTTCTTGGCGAAGGTCGGGACTAGAATCGGGATCTATGTCGCTTAATGAAGCGGTTTCGACCTCCGGATCCCCGTGAGGATTAGAAGTTTGACCACGTTCAATTCGCTTTTCCTTCGCCAAACGCCCTGCTTCTTTTTCGATTTCTGGATTGTAAATCAAGTCACCTGTACGCTGAGATCTGGGCATAGAGAAACAAATTGATTAAAAATAAACCAGTCCCCGACAACGGCGCAAAAAATTTGGTGGTTGTCGAGGCCAACACAAATAATAACCCTAAATATTACACACTAAAATAGTGTATAGTGGTATAGGGATCGAATCCACGGAGACTGGTTCAATTTGATAACTCTATGAAAAATCTCTTTGTAAAATACTTGGAATATGACAATAAATTAAAAATGGGGGTTTTAATGTTTTGAAATACTTGAAACAAACTAGAATTAACTATGATTTAAATAGACAATTGCAACAAAAATAAGAATTTGATGTAAAATCAATAAGGGAAAGATGGTTGACTTAAAGTTTTCTCACTTTGACTTTTGATGAACATATCATTAGAATTCAATGGTGCAATACTTGCTTTTAATCCTCAATTTGGCTATAGTAATCCAAGGAGCTTGAGATTACCTAGACTTTTCTTAATTGTTGAAATGGCTAGAGAAGCTCATAACAATTTCCTTAGTCAAAGTCACTAATTCCAAATAGCATGTAATTAGTGAAAGTCAACTAGCATTAAGAACCAAAAAGTCACCAAATCCAAGAGGGGTCAAATGCTTTCACCACCATGTTGGAGGAAATGTTTTTATGATGGTGTGAAGCAAAAACAACACAAAAATCATTTGTTGCTTGCTAATTTGAGGATCCTTTACTTAATCAAGAAATTAGCCAACTAATCACCACAAACACATTTAAACTCATGAACTAAAACATACAAGTAATGATAAGATGTTAAAACACAAAACATTTCCATAAAGATTCAAGAACATGTTCATGGATTCTTCAACATTCAACAAAAGTTCAAAGGATTAACCAAAAGTCAACCAAGATTAGCTTAGCCAATCATGGCTAAACCCAAAGAAACAAAGTTAGAGAAATTTGTACCAAACATTAAGCAAGAATCATGAGGTAAAAATATGATGTTCTTCAAGGGTTCTTGGCCTTCAAAAGTCTCCAAAACTCCAGAGAGAATCTTCAAAAATCGGATGTCCAAGAGTATGCAAAAGATGGGCACCAACCTTCCTCAAATAGCTCAAAAGAATAATTTCCGAAATTGCCCCTGCAGGAGGTTGCACGAACCGCGTGCTCTTGCGCGGGTGGGTTGCGCGGGTGGTCCCTGGATGTAGCATCTTTGAGGTTTTGGGCCTCCATAGCTTAGCCCACTTGGCCCAGATCGAATCCAATCACCTCCTAGCCCATTTTCTTCAAGTTTTTCTTCATTTTAAGCCCAATTTGACCTCTCCAAATCCTCCAAAGAGAGTCGAAAACACTATGAATTTGATACGCCTTCTTCCATAACTGTCGGACCCCCATAGTGAGATACTTTTTATTTGGTCTTGTATGGGTATCGCTAAACTTTTCTATGGGTTGAGGACGTGTCAACCTATTCAAGATGGATGCCTAGCCCAAACCACTATATTATGACCTATCAATCTCCCCCTTGGTTTGAGGCTAGCTTAGAATTAGTCTTCAATGTTTTGGTTTCTCGAACAACCTTTGGTCAAATTTTTCCATAGATCCCATCCAAAGTCTTTCATTGATAATCATGGCAACCATTCCTGTGAATTCTTTTGCAGCAGCCTCCATGACCTCCCTCTTACATACGATTTAATGACGGGCCAAAGTGTGAATGTCTCTCTCTCTAAATCTCATAAGATCCTTAGCGCTAACGAGCCTGAGAACTTCTTCTCTATTTTTGAATTTTATAGCTGTAGTTGCTGTTTCATCATCAAAGGCCCAAAATTCCATATTATCAAGATATCCATCATGAAAATATTGTGGGATTGGAATCTCCTTCAGTTGGTTAGTAGATGTCCACAACATTATCTTCATTGCTTGGTTAGTTTCAAGATCAAGAATATCTTTGTCCTTTCTGACCAAAGCTTTTGCTGTCTTCATCAAGGGAAAATTATCCTTGACCTGTCTATCCAAAAACTGTTTGAAATTGAATGCACTAGGATCTTGTGAAGGATTGTGGAATGGAGCCCTTAAGAGTTCAGACAGATCAACCTTTTTCCAGGAGTTGAAGTAATGAATGCTTTTGTAGTATTCTAGATTTCCAGAATTTCTCTTAACCACCCACAATTTAAGTTCATGTTCATAGCCCTACATTTTGATCCCTGTACGATCACCGTATTGATCACCAAATTTTCTCTTTTTAAGATCTGTCACAGTGAGTTGAGGTTCATCTGCTTTACGATTCTCATTTGAGATCTTCATGAAGAGCAAACCTTCTTTCTTCTCAGTTGTGACTATTCTTTTGCCATGTTTAATTTTGATCCGGGGATTGGAATTCACAGGCTCTTTCTCAAATCGATCGACAACTCTTGTTGTTCTTTGAGGTGGTTGGTCAACCGAAAATTCGCCTTTGGAAGGCTGGACAGGAGTATTGGAAGGATCTTCAATACCATCGGGCTGTTGAAACAAGGACTAGAATTTATCACCAAAGGCTTCAAACAGTTTGTTCTTCAAGCTAAAATAGAAAGCAGTCAAAGATCCAAGATTAGTCTGTAGCTCAGAGATTTGTTTTGACTTCAATGCATTGCCTTCCTCAAGATCAGCGATCCTAAATCATGCTTTCCAATTAAAATGTCCTTCTCAATATTTTTTGTTTTAGAATGCCAATTTCTTCTTTGAGAGTGGACACAATAGAATCATCATCCCCTGAATGACCTTCCTCGATAGATATTCCTTTTCCAAGCGAGGAAGGTTCTGGAATATGTTGAGCCAAGTTCCATTCTAGCATGATGGAGGCTTCATCTAGAGAAGGCCTTGTGGGAGAGTATTCTGGGACAACAAATGACCCGCATGTTTCAAACGTGGTGCTTGGGCCTTCTTTGGTAAGTACAGGTGGTGCAGTAACTGTTGTGGTGGTGATAGTGGATGAAGCTGGTGGTGCTTGATCTTGAATGAACATTCCATGCCTCGGATCTAGACGCCTTCTTTTCATAGGAGGAAGAGAGGTCTACGTCTGTGTCGGATCACTAGAAGATGGCACAGATGTAGGAATAGCACCAACATGGGGATGAATCCCTGAATATGCATCCATTTTACTTGAGATGTCATCCATCAGTTTTGACGTGAGAGGCATTGTTTCAAGAACGTCATCAACAACCCTAGTCTTTGTTGTGGATTTAGCAACTTCATTGACATTGAAAAAGAACCTATCGAGGAACTCTGAACTTGGAACAAGGTCATCATGCTCAATATCAAGATTAAATAGGATTTCCTCATTATTAAAACCAGAAAAATCCATGTCTTTCAGAAACTCATCTTCTTCATCATTCTCTTCATCATCACCCTCTACATCAAAATTACTCTGAACCTCCACATTTCGCAGTTGGTCATGCTCTTCTGCCACGATTGCGACAGGGGAAACACAACCTTCTTCATTTTCATGTTCGAAACTGAGATAATGACATCCTCGATTTCCGTAGGGCTAGAGAGATCATCGGATTCAGATTGGTCACTCTCTTCTGCAAAAACTCCAAACTTGATCAATGGATATTTCCCTTAAAAATTGAACTTTCCTGGTCAATTTTTCTTCATCAATCCAAAGGCACTTGAGCCAACAGACTTAAGATACAGGGTCTCTCCTCCTCTTTCGATTTCAGGGTGTTTGACATTGAAGATTAGTTGAAGGAATCTTGGGTAAATGAGGAACTTATCCCTTTTGTTTCCTTCAATGTTCAAAATCATCTCATGCAAAATAAACTTTGAGAAATTGAACTCGAATCCAAAAGCTAGAGCAACAATTGCACCGGTGTTGACCAGAGATATTTCATTAGCTCCTGATTTCCGACCAGAGATATAACTCACAAATACATGAGTTAGATATTTCCAACACGGAGGCAAAAGCTTCTTGATAGTGGGAAGGAAAGGTCCTTCATAACGCATTTGATACAGAATCTCTTGAGTCCAGTCTAGATCAATCTCCTTCAGGAATTCAGGCTTATTACCGATCTGCAAAGTTTCTCGAATAATCTGCTCGGTAACCAAGACTTGCTTTCCACGCACAGAAGCCTCAAGATATTTAGTACCCTCATTATCCTTCATTACAACTGTGTTGCTCCAGAATTCCTTAACCAATTGTTGATAAATGATTGGACCGGTGGTGAGAGCAGTGAACAAGCAACATCTTTTTAAGCCATCGACTATGAATTGAAACTCGGAGTGAGCCTCTGGAGGATCAGCAAGGTAAATGGCCAAGTTGTGAGCTTTAGTGAATTCAAGTCCCGCCATATTGAACTGAGAAAGACACAAAAAGTCATCAATAAATATCAAGTGTTTTCCCAATAATCAGTTAAATTAAGATTTCACTGGTTAAATTTTTAAAATTTTTAAGGGCAAATTGGGGTGGACAGCCGTACATAGAAGTCCATCCACACACGTGGTGTGCGGCCATACACGCTCCAATCGATGCCGAAACCCGTTTTTCCTTCAATAAACCATGGATTCACTATCGTTTTAGCTGAAGAACACCATGACGAGGATCGATTAGATGATACTTACACAGATGAGCAGTTAATTTCATGAAAAATCAAGTTTTTTAAGTTTTTATAGAGAGAATGTTCTTTCGGGTGTGCGGCCATATTCAGAAAGTGAAGAAGAAGAGTGAGTCCGGCCACACCCACCTTATATACTCCCCCTTAAACCTGGTTATGGGCTGCAACCCAACAAACATTGAACTCAAGCCCAACAACCCAATATACTTTAAAAATAATATATTTCAAGGACTTAAAAATTTAAAATAAAATTAAAACTAAAATAATAAAATAAAAATAAAATAAAATTAAATTGAAATTAAATGACACAAAAAAATATTTTAAAATTTCTCCAATGCAGATAATATTCTTGTGAGATTGGAATCAAAGTTATTGGACAACCTTCATCTGTTTGTTGGTACCTCCCCTTTCATGAATAAATCTGGTCGATCGCCGGTATTGTGGTCCACTTAAGCACGAAAATTTTTGACAAGATTTTGGTCATGCTATGAGTGACAAGACAAATTGTGACCCTATTTTCCTAGATAAGCTTTCTAAATGACCATTCATCTGACAACGACCAAGGATATTGTTGTCTACCTAAATTAAGCAGCTAGATCTATAGACAACCTATAAATGTTCAATTTTAGTTGTACTAGAACGTGTTTCTTGCTTCCTGATATACCCCAATAATCAGGGACTTCCAAAATACTCCTTATTTTAGATGAGCAGAGAATTATTATGAGAGAAGACAAATTTATAATGCATATGTTGTATACCCAGGTCGGATCTCTTCCAATCACATAGAGGGTGGAACATATGACTGACTAGAATTAGAGGGATTTAGAAGTAGAATGGTGCATATGTTTTGTACCAGGTCTAATCTTTCGATTACACAAAGGAGACAGCATATGGCTAACAGATATAAATAATTGCATAGATAGATGATGCAGAGATATAGAATTGCATATTTTGCAGTCCAGGTCGGATGTATTTCAATCACGCAGACGAGGCAACATATGACTGACAGTAAGAAAGAAGGAAAATAACCTTCTACATACCTAATTTATCGGAATTCCCCGGTCACCCCATCAATACCGGAATTAAGGACAGAGTTCGTACATCGTGGAAAAGTTAAACCACAGTTCTAGATATATAGATTCCTTTAGTGTGATCGGTAGATTCTCATGTATATCTCCCTGCTCAACCTATCCGAGCGTCATATTGTCAGGCTAAAAGGATCTATCTAGGTCAAGATTTGTCAAGTCTCTAGATTCCTTAAGTTCATCTTTACCTAGTCAAGTCCATACAAATCTTCCGTGCCTACCAGCGCATCGAACACAAAGCCTAGACAATTCAACTTTGGTACCTTACACAGATTCATATTGCCTGTCTTTACTTGTTGATATCACTTTCCAGTCACAACATTTGCAGAAAATACTATATTTTTGATTTTCTATTTTTGTTTGGTTTTCGATTTTTTTTATTTTTGTTTGTTTTTTTTCTAAATACTCCCCCCCCCCTAAATTTGTGCATGGGCGAGAATATAATTAAAATGCTCAAATTTAAACTAACCTAAAACAAAACAAAAAATAGTCCTCAAAACATATCATTTTCAAGAATCCCATAAGCACATCGAATCGAGCTTTGTTAAATGGTTTTGTGAATAGATCCGCCACATTATTAGTAGTGGGAACCTATTCCAACCTAATGAGCGAATGCTCATAACAATCTCTGATGAAATGCACTTTGATATCGATGTTCTTGGTCTTCGAGTGTTGGACTGGATTTTTGGCAATCTGAATTGCAGCCTCATTGTCACCAAAAAATGGGGGTTTCTAGATAATTCAAACCGTAATCCAACAACTAATGTTGGATCTAGATAACTTGAGAACAACAAGCAGAGGCAGTGATGTATTCCAATTCTTCTGTTGAGGTTGAGTTAGTGTGCTGTTTCTTGCACTGCCTTGACACCGGCCGGTCTCCAAGAAATTAACACCCACCAGATGTTGATTTCCTGTCAAGCTCACAGCCTCCATAATTACTGTCAGCAAAAGCATATAGATCAAATTCAGAATTTTTAGGATACCAAAGACCCAATTTTGGGTTGCCTTTGAGATACTAAAAAGTTCTTTTGACATCAATAAGATGTGAAAGTTTAGGATTAGCCTGATAGCGTGTGCATTGACAAACGACAAACATGATGTATGGCCTGCTTGTAGTGAGATACATTAACGATTAGATCATTGATCTGTAATAAGTCTGATCTACGGATTCGCCATCAGTATCAAGAGTCAAGAGGGGTCTCTCAGCCATTGGTGTCAATGCAGGTTTTGTGTCTCGAAAATCGAACTTCTCCAGCATATCTTCAACATACTTTTCTTGATGTGTCAGGATTCTCGGTTAATCTTGTTTGACCTGAAGCCCCAAAAACATGGTCATTTCTCCTAGTGAACTCATCTCAAACCTTTTCTTCATCAAGCCTTCAAATTCTTTGCATAGTTATGGACTTGTGGACCTGAAAATAATGTCATCTACGTAGATATGAACCAAGATTTGATTTGCACAAACATGCTTAATGAAAAAGGTTTGATCGATTATGCCTCGCGAATAGCCGTGCTCAAGCAAGTGCTTCGTATGTAACCTCCAGATTTCCAGGTATTACGTTTGATCATTTATTTTTGAGTAAAAGAGAGGGACTTGACGAGTTGAGGCGTAGACCGTCGAGTAGGACCGTGATTGCTGACTGGATTAATGAACGGACTCGACGAGTCAGATAGGATGGACTCGACGAGTCCGTGCTGTAGATTGAAACCCTAATTCTCGGGGTATGTGCCCTATTGAAAGGCCTTTATGGCCTCCATTCACAACCACTTCACCACGAGAAACCCTAGAGAGCAGTGATATTGTTTGTGGTTCAAGAGGAAGGCTAATTCACCATTTCTTGTGTGTTTTAGCTAGAATGAAGGAGGTAGAACAAGCTAAGCGGGTTGAGGAGCTTGGATCCACTTCTATTTGATCATAAGAAGCTATTGGAGGTATCAATCTATGCCATTCTCGTGTTTATTATGATTCTAGTGAAATCTAGGGTTTTCTTTATGCCTCTTTTAGTTTAATCTGGAGTATGTGAGGTCCTAAGGCGAGTTGGTTCATAGATCTGGACCTTAAGAGGGCTAGAGAGTCCTTACCACTCTACTTTATGCCATACCTTTTGTGTTATGAGCCTTGGAGGCCATTTTAGAGGTTATTTCACCAAAAGAAGCTTTGGGTGTGTTTCATGTGCACTAAGATCCAACCTTTACGTGATTAATATGCTTGAGAAGGTAAGATCTATTAGATTAGAGAAGCAGATCTGACCTCAAAAGGTCATTTGAGTATGATCATGGAAGTAACTCACCGAGTTCATGAGTGGACTCGACGAGTCGAGTTGGGGTTGCCCCGCGAGTCGTGTCAGGGGAAACTTGTCGAGTGAAAGAATGACTCGATGAGCCAAGAGAGTCTAGAAGGATTCAGAGGACCTGCATGGACTTGTTGAGTCGCCCATGTGCACTCGACGAGTTGGGTCAAAGTTTGACCATTGAATTTCGTTGAGCTTAGGGTTCTGGTCAAGACTGATTCAACAGAGTTCAAAGAAGGGTAGAATGGCCTTCTAACCAATCTTTAGAGATAAGAATATGAGAGAATATTTATCGAAGATGTTATTGGAATGATAGGAGGAAGCTAGGTCGAGACGTTGAGCACGAAAGTTTATCCGACTTCATTGAGGTGAGTCTTCTCACTATACTGTACCTGGAAGGGTACCTATGTGTGACCGGAAGGTATTATATGCAATGAGATGTATAAGCTGTATGTTGTTATGTGATATGTATGTGTTATATATGTTATGTATGATGAGGACTGGAAGGTCAAGATGATGTGGACCGAAAGGTCAAGAGGTTACGGACCGGAAGGTCGATACGGGTAGGACCGGAAGGTCTACCGAGATTCGGGACGGAAGTCCCCTGAGACACTGGGATCGGAAGATCCTACAGAGTTATGGCCTATAAACGCGCATGTGTTGTATGTGGTATTTTAGGGAACTCACTAAGCATTTATGCTTACAGTTGCTGTGTTATGTTTTTCAAGTACTAGAGAAGATCGCAGGAAGGCGCTGGTGTGATCTATACATACTCATAAAGATTATGTTTTGGAGATTCTGGGATTTGTTTGTTATAATAACATTGGATACAATTTGTTTGATATTGTTTTGATGATTTAAAAATGAAAAATTGTTTTGAAAATTTACGTTGTTACATCGTAAGAGTCGCATACCATGCTCGAGGAGCATGATGTAGCCCATAAACTTTGGTGTAGTCAAGACCCTCGATTTGTCTAAATCCACGTGCAACCAACTGAGCCTTATTCCGTACAATGACCCCAGAATCATCTTGCTTGTTACGATAGACCCATCGTGTTTCATGAGACTTCTTGCCCTTAAGTAACTCAACCAATTTCCAAACCCCTAGTTTTTCAAATTGATTTAATTCTTCATGCATAGCATCCACCCAGCTAGGCTCATTCAAATCCATTTCAATGTTCTTAGGCTTAATTTGAGATATGAAGCAAGAGTAGAGACATGTATTTACTTCTCCACTCTGACTCCGCGTTTTAACATACCATTGCCCAGATGACCAATGACATTTTCGATCGGATGATCGCGTTGAACTTTGGAAGGTATATCCTGGCTGATATCATTGATCGAAACAGGAAGATTGTGAATATTGAAAAATCCATCATCTGTTGAATGATCCGCTTCAGACGGTCCTGACTCGTGAGAAGGGCTTTCCACGAACTCATTAGAAATCGGTTCAGGAAAGTGTAGTTCCATGAATGTTTGAGTAGCGGAGGAAGCATCTCTAGACATAAACTCTCTTTCATCGGGAGTAAGAGGAGTGGCATCAACATCTGGATTGTTTTATTGGCTTGAAGATTTTGTACAAGCGATTGGAATAGTTGTATTCACCGTAGGATTCCTAGAAGATACCAAAGGTGGTCTGTAACCAACTTCTTCGTCTTCATCTACAATCACATTCTTCGAACCAGAAGTGGAACCAGATAAGTTATCGGAAGACACATTAAAAGATTTGAATAAAAATGTGTAATCAAACAACCAATCTGGACCCACTCTAGCATTTGTCTCATTCTCCTCCAACCAGCATACATCAAAGGACTCTATAATTTGCTTAGTTTTCTTGTTGTAGACCCTATACGCTGTGCGAGTAGCATACCCCACAAAGTAACAGTCATCGGCTTTGGCATTGAATTTAGGGTTGGATTCCAGGTGAAAAAGTGTGCAAGGGTAGCCAAAAATGCGGAAGTGACTGACAGATGGCTTGTGACCGTAGAGAATTTCGTATGGAGTCTTCATATGGGCTATGTTGATCAAAACATGATTCTGAACATAACAAGCTGTGTTGATTGCCTTAGCATAAAAGTAAACAGGTAGCTTGGAGTCACAAAGCATCGCCCTCACAGCGTCTTGCAATGTTCGAATTCTCCGCTTAGCAACACCATTTTTTTGAGGCGTACGACAGAACTATATTGACACACGATCCCTTTTCTGCGCAAAAATGATCAAGAATAGCATTCTTGAATTCTGTTCCATTTTCAGTTCGGAGCGTCTTCACCTGGTGATTGGTTTGGTTCTTAATCATCACAATGAACTTCTTTTTCAGATCAGCAATCCCAACTTTGTTGGATAAGAAGAAGACCCACGTAAAACACGAGAAGTCATCGATCACAACCAAACAATATGAATTTATGTTGATGCTAAGGACATTGACCGGACCAAACAAGTCCATATGTAATAATGAGAGCACCTGGTTGATTGAATTAACTTGTTTTGGCAGATGAGGTTTTCTATGATGCTTTCCTTGGGCACATGACACACATTTTTCAAGCGTTATGAAGTCTCTGACAGGAAGTCCACGCACCATATCATTCTTCGCAGGAAGATTTAGGTTCTTTGTGTTAGCATGTTCGAGTCTTCGGTGCCACAACATAGCATTTTGTTTGGAGACTTTGGAGAAGAGGCAAGTGACTTGTTCAAGAATGTTGGTATTCATGTCAATGATGTATTCATTGCCATCCCGTTTAGATTTTACAAGAATACAGTCTTCCAAGATAACACTGCCTGGCTTCAAAATCAGACACTCCTTATCAGTGAAGTGAGTTGAATAACCCTTAGCACAAATTTGAGAAACGCTCAACAGGTTGTGATTTAAATCGGGAGCATAGTTGACATTCTCGAAACTCAACACTCCATTAGACACTGTTCCTATTTGAGTGATCTTTCCGCCTTCACCTCCCGCAAAGGAAACTTATCCCCCATTAAAAGTTTGAATGTCGTTCAGCTAGGAGATGTCTCCTGTCATGTGTCGGGAACAACCTCTGTCAACATACCAAGGTGTGGCGACATTCCTCCGCAACTGACCCTACACAATGGGCGGGATCATTTAGATTTGGGGACCCAGGTCATTACAAACCTGGGTTGACCCTTATCATCCATTTTATCTTTTGACTTTGTAACATTATTGGAAACACTTTCAGATGGTGATGATGATTGGCCGGAAGCAGATTTGGGTACCCACTGGTATTTAGGTTTTTGAAAAATCACGGGTGATTTTGAAACATTTTTCTTTTCTCTTTGATTTGAGGAAGTGGATTTTCGACCAGAATTGGTTGAAGATCTAGATCCGCTCTTTGATGAAATCGACCTTGGCTTAGCCTTATTCAAGTTTGGCAAATTATTCATGACTTTTTTCTAGAAAACTTGTTTGTTTGTTTGAAAAACAACCCTTTTCTTGTTATGATTAACCTTCCAATCATCATCTCGAGGGCGAGATCTCGAGGACTTTCTAGTTAAAGACCTTCCTTGAGACTCGTTCTCTTTCCTTGGTGAAGAAAAATGCACAAACTCCCTATTGGGACAATTTCGAGCAATGTGGCTGGCAGTACCACAATTGAAACAAATTTGCTTATTATCTTTAGACCTAGTACTGCTATTTTCAGATTTAATGATCTTATGGACCTTTCTAACGTTCCCACATGTGCAATTGCAGGAGTTAGAATGTGTGATAGATGTAGAGGATGTGGATGTGTTAGCATCAGATTCAATGGATTTTACGAAAACAACATCAGATGCATCAGAAACATTTAAGTTTGACATCACATCATCACAAGCAAAAACATCAATCTTAACATTAGACACAAACTCATCACAAATGGGAACACCAAAGTTAGACATCATTTTATTAGACTCAGACTTCTCATCTCTTTGCTTTCCCTTGTTTACTGACATATTTGCATTTGAAGTAGAAGTGTTAGTATCTAAAATCCTAGCACTAGGTCTTGTTGCATGTTCAACAGCTAGTTTACCATAAATTAGGTATGGTTCTCTATCAATTTCTTCTTGGGTCAAAGGTATAGGAATATAGCTGGGATTAAATGGAGGAGGGACACTCTCATATCATATACCTACCTGTTTTTGGTATTTCCACCGCATTTGTTCTTCAATTATTTTTGCAACCTTTTCACTTGACACATCGAACTTCTTAAAGTTAAAATCCGCATTTGCAAAATGAATTTTCAATGTGTCAAGTTCTGCAGTTACATCAACAAGTTTGCTTTTAATATGATCATAGTTTACACACGTGTTGTTGTAATCTTCTTGAAATTTCAGGAAGTCCTTAGTTTTGGCCTCTAATTTTTATTTTAATAGTTTTTGTTCTTTTCTAATAGTATATCTCTCATATTTTAGATCCTCATTTTCCCTTTTAATCAGCTCGATTTGATAACGCAAAAACTTGACAGTCTTAATAGAAGATTGGGGACAAGCAATTTCACTAACCTCCGATTTTGTAGGCTCCGACGTGGTTTGAACCATGAATGTGAATTAGAGTTCCATCATTTCTGCTTCTGGGTTTGTTTCAGCTTCTCCTTCATCAACATCATTGATTTGGGCGAAATGAGCATTTTCAGGTCCTGAAATATTCATAGCTTGAATCTGATCCTCCCTGTCAAATGATTGACCCACTACTGAAAGATTTGCAGTCTGATTATTGATGGTGGCTCCCCTGTTGTTATTTACCGACACCATTGTTCTTTCATTGTTCTCTCTCCTATCAGGCTTAAGACATTCACTAGCAAAATGACCTGGTTCATGGCAATTGAAGCTGTGGAGTTTGCCTTTGTTGAACCCAAATTTCTTTTCTGCATTCATCCCTCAGTTATTCTTGCCAGTCCTTTTGGAGAATTGTTTAGCTCTGAACACTGCCATGGAAATTTGCCATGTTATGTCCATTTCTTCAACATCTTCTGGATGAATTTGGTCCAAATCAGCAAATGACAATTGAGGGGCAGTTTACCTGCTACAAAAACATTATAACAGTTAACCAAACCAGTTGTAAGAGCCAAGTTCTCTTCATTCTCTTTGGAAACATGAATTTAAGCAGAAACTGGAACACTTGTCTTTGAAGATGAAGAAACTTGGTGATAAGATTGGGGAGCAGCAAATGATGATTGAGTAGCAAAAGATGATTGAGGAGTAACAAAAGATGGAACTTGAGGATATGAGTTAAGGATGAGAAAGAATTGTTTGATTGAATCCCTAGATTGGCAGAAGAATATGAGTTAACATGGTTGATATCTCTTTGTTTGTCATCCCAATCACAAGCTTGAATGATGGCCATGAGTTCAACCAAACTAAGTAGATTATGATTCTTAGTTTTCTTGATAACAACAACATTCACATCCCATGTCTTTGGGAGAGAATTAAGAAAGTTCTTGTTGACCTCTGATCTTGGCACTAAAACCCCAGCATAACTCATTTCAGTGGTGAGTGTGATAAAGCATTGCAATTGAACTTCCAAAGTTTCTCCAATAATGTGATTAAACATATTGAACTTCTATCTCAGCATGTATTGACGGCTTTGTTTCATATCCTCATTCCCTTCATATACTTGAATCAAAGCTTCCTACAGAGCCTTTGCTAAAGTGTATTCTCTAAATACTTGTGCAATCTCTGGGGATAGTGCCATTGTGAGGGTAGCCAGTGCTCTTTCTTGCTCTTCAATCTTTTCGAAGTCTTTATCAGTGTATGCTCAATTGGTTTCTCAACAACTGTTTCATCTTCGAGTGTTGTGGTGATAAGAATTGGTCCTCTTAAAACACTTCTCCAAATTTTGAAGTCTTTCATTTTGAAATATTTCTCTATGCGGTATTTTCAATTGGAAATCCCTCAGTAGATAATACTCTAGGAATACGTGAGGTGGTACCCATGATAGCATCCAGTTCTTGATGAGAAAATGTGGTTTGAGATTCCATTTTGTTTGTTGTTTTTGGCTTTTTAGAAATAAACAGATCGAAAACTTAACAAGAAAAACGCATAAAATTAAGAAGTTTAAGCAACTAAGGAGTTTACGACCGTACACTCCCAGCCGTACATTCCAGTCGCATACACCCATCCATACACTCTTCAATCGTATACTTCCAACTGTACATTGCATTTGTACACTCCAGCCATACACTCAACTGCACACTTACAACCGCACACTCTTAACCGTACACCTTCAACCCTCAACCATACACCTTCAACCCTTAACTGTACACCTTCAACCTTCAACTGTACACCTTCAAAAACACTTTATTTACAATCAAAAGCCTTAAATTTTGTTCAAAAACAAATACTTTATAAGAAATTTCAAATTTTCTTTTAATAATTATGAAATTTCTTTGGCTGTACACGCACGAGGATCCAAATTGACACTGATTTAGCTATGATACCAATTGTAAGGTCCTAAATTCTAATATCCAAATTAGTGATCAAATGATATTACAATCAATCATAGTGTAGAAGGAGTGGAAGAAGAATTAAACCAAGCATGCACACATTTATATCACATAAACATCGAATACACCTTGGAAAACACATACTTGCGTCACCCTAAGACTGGCACAGACACCTACTATTTATAGCACTTCCAGCAGTACACGAGTGTACAGCCGCACACGCGTGTACAACCCTACACATATGTCCAGCCGTACACAGCCACACAAAATTTATAACCACCATAACAAACCCCAAGATCCTACCAAGACCTATACAAGATGGATGCCTAGCCCAAACCACTATATTATGACCTATCAAGTCTCTTTAAATCTCATAACTTTCCAATAAACACTGGGAGGCACCCAATCCCCGTAGCATAGTAAAAAATTACTCGAGGCGGTAGATCTCACAAGAAGCAGCAAAGGAACCAAAACCATCGATGGACCGAACCCATCTTTGGTCCGGAATCAATTCTGGTCCAAAACCCTCTTTCGGTCCGGACTACTAGGGATCGAGATCGCTTTTGTTCCGAGGCCACATTCGGATTATATCACTATGGCACGACCCAGACTACTCTCAATTCCATATTACCTTCGGGTCATTTCTAATCATAGTTCAATCCGCTTTCGGTGCGTAGTCTCATGAACCAAGACTTGTGCCGCATTTCCCCTCAACCTCACCACTCAAAACCCAAGTAGAACAACCCGAAAGGGTCCCCCTAAGTCTGGAGCATGACTCTCTAAAATGTTCCGGACAATCTCCACATGTTCCGGAACGCGCTTCTCATTTGGGAATCCTCATCTGAAACCAACTCTCCTTGAAAGGATCCACATTCAATAAGCTCCACGGCCTCGGAAGACCAAGGCCACTCCGGATCCATAGGTGACTCCGGATTCATGAACGACTCTGGAAAAACGTCCCCGACTCCAGACGGACCTTTCCGATTCCCGGACACTTCCATTTGCTGCCAACCTTGAAGGGATAGAACACAATTTTGATTTATAAAACCCATTATTTTAATCATATCCTTGGGAAATCCTAATTATGAACGATATCTTTTGTACCAGATACTCTTCAAGGGAGGATTGAATTTCCCAAAAAGTTATGACACAACCTATTCCCCATAACCACTCTATGATTACTTTAGGGCACTATTCTCATGATGCCTAATTTAATCAAAATCTTTTCCCCAACACTCCATCAGATTTACCTGCCCCAAATCCACTCATTAGGTCATTAATCCTTACCTATAAAACCCCACTCATATCCTTCAAAAACAAACACTTTCTCCCTCTCATTTTCTCTCTAAAAATCAAAGAATCTCCAGGAAATATTCTACTTTCGCTTCACTCGTGGGACTTGTGACAACTTGAAAAATTTTACTTTGAAAGCTCAGTCAGTCAACTCAACTGAGTGTCAGACTCATTGGTAATGAGTTCTAGCCTGGTTAAAAGTCATTCTAAAGATTTTTAAGCCTAATACACTGAAGGAAGGAGTGTTAGGAAGTACCCACCAGAGACACTGAACAACATTCAAGCCTTAACCATCACCACCATGAGTTCACGGCCACAACATTTAGAGTTTACAGTCGTAAACTCCAAATGGACCGTAAACTCAACTCTATATATCAAAGTTTGTGCCATTTCTCCCATTCTTTCTTTCCTTGGCCGGTTTTCTTCCATTATCTCTCAAGTATCATCCACCCTAGATCATTAAAAGTTGTAAGTGTTCTTCCTTGATTTGTTGATACATTTTTTAATCTAGCATCATCTCATGATTTCATCCATGGAAATCATGTTTTCTTAGATCTTCAAGTTTCACCAAGAACACGAAGAGCACACACTAGTGTTCTTGGCCAAAATCAACCCTTTCAAGCCTCCATATCGTATGTATTCCTTCATTATACTTCATATCTACTAGGAAGCCTTGAAATACACCATCTAAACATACATTCACCATAAAGATCATGAGTTTACGGCCCAAGATCTCCCTTGGCCTTAAACTCCATATTGATGCATGTTTGGACCTTAAACTCTTCTAATGACCAAGCTTAGGACCTTGAACCCTCATTGGATGTTGTAGGAGCTTCAAACACTCACATATGTATAATGACCATGAGTTTATGGCCGTAAGCTCCTTGCTTGGCCGTAAACTCATCAAAGGCCTCCATTATGATGGTCTTTATCATCCTTGTGTAGAGCAATGGTTCCTCAAATTTCCCTAACCATAAAACAGCCTCTCATGCATGTTTGACCATGATTTTACAGCTGTAAACTCCTTTGGCCATAAACCCATGGCCATAAACACAAGATTAGTGCCATACACCTTCCTTTGATATATCACATGTGATTCCAACACTTGGACAAAGTGTTTCCTAGTCCCATGAGGTGTTTCTTTGCATTTTCTTGCTTCAAAACACTATATTTATGTTAATATATGCTATTATATGTCATTTAGGACTCGTTACGTCTTGGGACTCCATTCGTGGAACTTCTCCTCCTGACGCACATATTTGTTTGAATCACTCACATCAGGTGAGTTCGTACACCGTAATGAATCTTTTAACTGTTTTAAATGCTTTTAAGGGGGGGGGGGAGATACAATTTGAACACAATGATAATTGTATAAATGTTTGTTATATATATATATATATATATATATATATATATATATATATATATATATATATATATCTTTCAAAAGATTGCTTATGTCTTTTATAAGTGATCAAAACATTTCAAAAACTCTTTTAAAGTTATTTTACTTCATAGTTTAACAAAACTCCGTTTTTAAAGTACAAGCATAACTTAGTAGATAAATGAGTCTTTTCAATAACAATTCATGTAAAACATTAGTAAACTACAATAGGTATAGTTTAGATATTCAGTTCATACTAGATACAATACACGATAACAGAACATACTATATGAGAAACATAACATACTATATGTGAAACAGAACGAACATACTAAGTTGCTATAGCATGGAACTACTACAGGATCTAATTATACCAATGAATCACTAACTGATTGTTCTAAACTAAAGGTGATAGTTAAATTGGGTATACTTGATCATATAACTTTAATGTGAATGTACACGATGTAACAGCCGATTTGCCGAAGTCGTGTTTTGTTCCCAGAATCTTCTGAAAGGAGAGCATATAGTATGGGAACTAGCTATCACATCATACCATAATAATCAATTTAAGGCAATTAGTACAATAGTAGTACTATATACAATACTATAGTACTTACATTTTCCCATTACTTTCATAAAGTGACAGTACCACTTGAAAGTCAAATGCAAACTAATTTCGAGTTAAGATAGTTATAAATTAGGGAAAACTCACATTCTCACAAATATACATAACATTTGATGCCTTGGTATAAGGCTACATTCAATACAAAGGGACCATAATGCTAAACTTATGATTCCTTAATGTAGACATCAAGGGATATATATTAATAGGATCCGATAGGTAATAGGATGTGTGTTTTCCGCTTTATTTCCTGTTCCTTGTTTGGTTGTGGGCTTATAGCGGATTCACCCAACCTATTATCCATTCAATCTTAGTTATATATATGTTCCGTATACATTAATTCATCATAAGGGGTACCAGGTATGGGTCAATTCACAGGACACTAAATCAATGCACAGTTTTCTAGTACAAAACATACTTTCCAAATCAGAACTTTTGGTATACAAAAGTTGAAACTTAACAGTAAAGTGTTTAATCCATTTTATTAAACCAGTATAAACTTAAAGGACCTTAGGTGATTAACTCTATAATACCTTAGTTTATAAATCATGGTTATATATCATTAATACCCAATAGGTAGTTGGATGTGTGCTTTCCGCCTTACTTCCAATTCCTTGTTTGGTTGTGGGCTTAGGGCAGATTCACCCAATTAACTATCTATTCGATATTAGATTGTATATAGCTAGTATAAACTAAGTGACTATAGAAGTAATCAATGTGGTCACCACTTTATTATAAGAAATAAGGGTTTTCTTAAAGAATCTTTTCATTAAATACAAAGGAACTATTACAATTATCTCCATGAGTAACAAGTGAATACGCCAAGGTTATATACAACAATGATCTAACAAACAATGGGATGTGTGCTATCCACCTTACTTCCTGTTCCTTGTTTGGTTGTGGGCTTAGGGCAGATGCGTACAGTCGATTGTTTGTTTACTCTGAGTTTTATATAACTTGTATCCATTTAGTACTCATAGAAAGGGTTATAGAATCATTTTTACGTATCATTCATCAAAGTAGGAAATATAGGATTTTATAGAGGAACAGGCGAACGTTTCTAAACAGAACTTACAACTTACTACATTTTCAACTACATTTTACAACAACTTTTTATAACTTACTTATATCACTAAAATCTTATGAACTCACCAGCTTAATTGCTGATCAACTCTTTCAAATAACTTGTATTCTCAGGCGACTAATATACAGGTATTCGCGTTGGGAATTCAGAAGTCGGAGCATAATAGCTTCAAGTCTTGTTTTGTTATTTGCTTATGTATTTTATGTTTTGTGAACACACACATTATAAACACTTTCTTTCTAATGTATTCGACTACATTTTATGAGGGTTTCAAAGTTCTTATCCATCCCTCTAAGGGATTCACCTACCACGTTTTCAGATTTCAAAGCGTCGAGCTGAGCCTCCTTAACTTGCATGGACAAGTGTGAATGGATAGTTAGAGTCAAAGATTTGACTCTACGACCAACATATTCTTTCCGACTTAGGGCGTCGACTACTACATTGGCTTTACCCGGATGATAACGAATATCGCACTCATAATCACTGAGTAGCTCGACCCACCGTTGTTGTCTCAAGTTGAGCTCTTTCTGGTCGAAAATATGTTGTAGACTCTTGTGGTCTGTAAAGATCGTGCTTTTTGTACCATACTGGTAGTGTCTCCAGATCTTCAGAGAAAACACAACTGCTCCTAGCTCAAGATCATGGGTGGTGTAGTTAGCCTCATGTGTCTTCAGCTGTCTCGAGGCATAGGCTATGTCTTTACCTCGCTGCATCAGAACACATCCGAGTCCTTGATTTGATGCATCGCAATAGACTACGAAGTCTTCTATTCCTTCGGGAAGGGATAGTATTGGTGCGGTGCACAAGGCTCGTTTGAGCGTTTGGAACGCACTTTCTTGTTTTTCCTCCCAGTCAAAGGTCACGCCTTTCTGGGTCAGGGTGGTAAGAGGTTTTGCTATGCTGGAGAAGTTCTAAATGAACCTGCGATAGTAGCCAGCGAGACCTAGAAATTGACGAATTTCTGTAGGTGTGTTCGGTGCTGACCAGTTCTCAATGGCCTTGATTTTGGAAGGGTCCATGTGTATTCCTTCTTCGCTAACAACATGACCCAGAAATTCGACTCATCGGATCCAAAATTCGCACTTGGAGAACTTCGCATAGAGCTTCTCCACTCGCAATGTTTCTAAGACTTTACGGAGATGTTGACTATGTTCCTCCTTACTTCGAGAGTAGATAAGTATGTCATTAATGAAGACGATGATGAACTGATCCAAGTAAGGACGACACATCCTATTCATCAGATCCATGAATACTGCAGGCACGTTAGTTAATCCGAACGACATCACTACAAACTCGTATTATCCATAACGAGTTTGGAAGGCTGTCTTGGGAACGTCCTCTTCTAACACTCGTAGTTGGTGATATTTGGATCGTAGATCTATCTTCGAGAAGTAGTTGGCTCCATGAAGTTGATCTAATAAATCGTCAATGCGGGGCAAAGGATAACGATTTTTAATGGTAAGCTTGTTGAGTTCTCTATAGTCGATGCACATTCGAAACAATCCATCTTTCTTCTTGACGAACAAGACCGGTGCTCCCCATGGTGAGAAGCTCGGCCTAATGAATCCCTTCTTGAGAAGTTCGTTAAGCTGACTAGAAAGTTCCTGCATTTCAGCCGGTGCCAGACGATAAGGAGATTTGGCTACTAGAGTAGCTCCTGGCACTAAGTCGATTCTGAATTCGACTTGGCATTGTGGTGGTAAACCGGGAAGTTCTTTTGGGAAGATGTTGGGAAAGTCGCGTACTTCGGGGATTTTCTGAATGTCTTTCATTTCTTGACTCGTATCGACTACGTATGCGAGGAATGCATGATATTCCTTTCGCAAGCACTTCTGGGCTTGAATGCACGAAATGATGCGAAGGCTCGTACTAGGTTTGTCGCCATAGATAACTAAGGTTTCGTTGTTAGGAAGGTTAAGTCTAACTACTTTTTCAAAGAACATAATGTCGGCGCGAAGAAGACTCAACCAATCCATGCTGATGATGACATCAAAACATTTAATTGGGACCGACATGAGGTCTATCTTGAAAGTATGGCCATCTGAAGTTAAAGTACAACCTACGTATATGCAGTTAGTACTCTCCGTTTTCCCATTAGCCATTTCCACCGTGAATGTGTTATCTAATACGCATGGTTTTTGTTTAAGCAGGTGTGCAAATTTGTGACTTACGAAACTTTTCTCTGCTCCACTGTCGAAAAGTATGCAAGCATATGAGTTATCGAGGAGAAACATACTAGTAACTATCATAGGATCAGCTACCTCTTCCTCGTGGCCTAGGGCCATAACTCTTCCTACTCCTCCAGCCATCCCCGCTTTAGGGCAGTTTCTCTTGTAGTGGCCCACTTCGCCACAACCATATCAAGCTTGGCCCATACCGACGTTAGGAACCTGGGTGGCCGGAGTTGTCGGCATCCTATAGAAACGGACTGTGTGCCCCTTCCTATTGCAGTTAGAGCACTGCATCTCCTTGCAAGGTCCGTGGTGGTGGAAGCTGCACTTGGTGCTCTTCGGGAGAGTTCCAGCATACGTTTTCGCTGGTAAGGGGTTCGCAGGGACAACGGGAGCTATCGTGGCAACATTAATAGCCACAAGTTGTTGTCTCTTGGAGGATTCTTGCGAAGCCCCTCTTTTCCTCTTATTCCACCCCTTCTTGTTGTTGTCGGGGTTGGATTTTGGTGGTACGGATGTAGGGATTGTTGGGTTCTGAGGTTTCCTGTGATCTATGAGAGATGTGCTAGCTCCTTGGCACTATCAAAAGTGACAGGCTTGGAAGCTAACACACTTGACTGGATCTAGGGAGACAGTCCCCATATATATCTCTCTATCTTCTTGCTTTCGAGAGCAACCATATCAGGGCATAGGATTGCCAGATCACAGAACCTATTCGTGTAGGTTCCTATGTCGGATCCAACCATTTGCAGGCTCCAGAGTTCCTGCTCGACTTTTTGTATTTCTCCCCGAGGACAGTACTCTCTCATCAGCATGTCCTTCAAGTGTTCCCAGCTGATGGAATATTCCACCACCAAAGTCAGATATTTAACATGGCCATTCCACTATGTTAGTGCTCTGTCAGAGAAGGTACAAGTTGCAAACTTGACCTTGTTGCCCTCCTGGAAAGTGCAGATTTCGAAGATGGATTCCATCTTTTCAATCCATTGTCTCAACACCATAACACCCCCAGTTCCATTGAAGTTGTGGGTTTTGGCGTTCTTGAAGTCCTTGTAGGTGCATTCCCGAGGGTGTCCATGGCGTTTGCCATGGTTTGAGGGAAGTGCACCTGTTCCTGATCCACTAGGGACATGAGTATTGATGGCTGACACAGTAGCTGCTACTGTTGCTGTGAAGGCTGCCTGGAACATAGTGGCATCGAAAGGAAAAGGTGGTTGAGGAGGTTGAGGTGGTGGTATCGGTGTTTCGTTGTTTGGGTTACGCCTGGGATTCCTGCATGGCGGCATCTTTAACTATACATTTAAAAGATGATGACAGGGATAAGAATAAATGAATAATGAGTGTGTCTCATGGACTAACTCCCCATAGTCCAACAACAAAATGAATAGTATGATTAAATGAAGATGACAACATTTGGATAATAATTTCCATATGATTAGATATCTGTCCATAATACTGGGATTACAGATGTAACAAGTTCGGAAAAATGGCCTACAAGTAGGCCTTACATCAACCAAGATAGGAAATTTTTTGACAGAACTATGACTAGATCAAGACCTAACAGGTCTAAGATTTACAAAGATAGGAAGTTAGACCAAAGTTTTTAGATAAACTAAGTTATATTCAAAAGATGATTCGAAGAGATTCTATCAGCGACGAGAACTACTAGCATGAGTCCTTGATCCTGATAGTAGACGTTCCATGTCCCTCATACGCCTGTCAGCTCTTGCTTGTTGAGCTCGAAGTTCCCTAACTTCATCTTGAGTTTCAGCAAGTTCCCTCTGCAGAGCTACATTGCGGACCAGAGTCCTTTCGTGAGCAGACTCTAGTTGGCGAATGCGGACTGTGTTAACGCTAGAGTTGGCGTCAATCTCCAAGACTCGATTGATAGTTGATTGACCCAGTATTGTGTTCCGAGAAATCCTACGAACCATGATGGGTAGGACCCTATCAGCAGAACCACCTTCAGTGAGGTTGTAGAAACTTATGTCTCCATTGTAGGGGATAGGTTGACCCTGTTCCTGACTCCATGTATTCAAGTTTGTGGCCCACAGAGGTGTGGGTCCTTGAAATGCGGGACGGGGGTTCAGGTTTGGGTTTTGAGCAGCTAGGAGTAGATTGTTGATTTCAGGCTCCGAGTCAGAACCATCGGAAAAACCCTCAGCATGGTGATCATCCAAAGGGATTGGGTGATCATCTTCTGGTTCTCCCTCTAGCCATCCAACGTTGCCTTGGTTTGGGAAGTACGGGTCGCCATGCTGAAATCCAGCCATTTTAATCTATGTGAGAAAAGGATATAAGAAATAGCTAATTAGACGAACTAACTAAGATAATTACAGTAAGACCAAATACCCCTATGGTATTTCTTTATGGTTGTGTTGGTAAGTTTTGAGACTTGTTGCCACATCACAACCATTCTTGGGCATGTGCTAATCACTCCTTGGACCAGCATAGTTGATCAGGCTATGCCCTTCCCAAGACTGACCATACATCCCCAGGCTTACTTGTGGTATGCAAAAATCGTAATACTTTTGTTCTTGTCATTGTGACACTGGTTTTAGTATGAATGCAGGCACGTATACTTACTTCAATATTTTATTATTTATAAGTATAACTCTTAGACAGAGTGTTCTAATCCCAATGTATTTATAGTTAGTATATCTTTTATGGGTTGATATACTATATTCATTATAAACATTGCTCTGATACCAATCTGTCACACCCCAAAACCAAGAACGGCGGAAACGTTCCTAGGTGGAGGACGTCATGTACAGTATCACAATAGTGTAAAGTAGTAAACAAGCAACAACATCATCCATTGCATTAAAAGTAAAGTTTTAATACATATGTGTTCTTTCATTGTAATAAGACACCAAAATATACAATCAAAATAAAAGACGAGTCTTGTCTGTGCTCCGTTTTCTCAAAACCTGGCCATCGTACCTGTTTACTGGTGACCAGAGAATACAAGTTATTTTGAAAACGAGTATCAGCCTAAAGCTAGTGAATTTATAAGTATTTAAATGTCATTGTCTTGTTTTGGAAACCTGTTATGTATGCTATGTAAATATTTGAATGAAACAGTTGATATAAGTATGGAAACCCTAGAAAATCCCTTATTTCCTAGTAGTATGAAATGTAGTCTTCTACCAAGAGCCAAATGTTTTGTAAGTAAAATGATATTTTTTCCTTTCTATTGACTAGTACTAAAAGTACTTAGTCTAACTCTTCGTTTATGTGAATGTATCACAAAATAAAGTAAATTGGAAAATGTACTAATGTAAGTGTTATCCTTTGGTACTAGGACTAACACGACATCGCGGTAAGCGAAATGTATAACCTAATGAACATCCGAAGATTGTCCAATTGTCCTCTGTAGCAGCAGAAGGGAGTAGGAAGGGTTAGTCCCCTAATCAATTTCCTAATATAAGTATTAACCGTAGGCATCCGTAGATGTTTATCAACCTCTGTAGCGAACAGTAGGCCCAAGGAATGGTTAGTCCCGTAAAGGTACTCCTAGTATAAGTAATAACCATAGGCATCCATAGATGTTCATCAACCACTGGTGCTAATCAGCTGGGATTCGGAATGGTTAGTCTTGTCTAGATATCCCGTTGAACTGGGATAAGCAGGATAATTTACACATAAGGTACTAATAAATCATCCTCGTAAATCATGATACAAGTATTCATGTAAAGTATTCATGTAAGGTATTCATGTATCATGTAAGCATAGGTAAATGTACTCATGTATCATGTAAGCATATGTAAATGTACTCATGTATCATGTAATGTATTGGTATAGACTCATGAATGAACTGACTCTTTTGTGATTCCTTGTAATATGAATAATGTTTTGTATCTTCTAACTATCCCTATGATAATTAGTTGGAAGGTAATTGGTTGTTCAAGTTGGTTAATACACCCTTGCTACACAAGAGTGTGGGAAACTAAATGAAGGATGAAACTATAACCTCAATACATATATAAGAACATACGTGTATAAGTATAGTTTTATTCAAGAAGGTAAAAATGGTTTTGTAAGACATCTAAGAGTTTTGAACAATAATAAAGAGTGACTTGATGTCATTTTAAATAAACATTTCAAAAGCAATACATTTGATAACAAAGTATTTTTAAGATAGAAAACCATTTCATGCATCACATTTTGTAGTATGTGAAATCTGCTGGATGGAAACACAGTTGAAAAATACATAAGAGTGATTTAATAACATGCTATTTTCTACTTGTATTCCCCCTCCCCCCATTAAAGCATTTAAAATCATTTAAAACATTGATTAAGGGGTATGAACTCACCTGTAGATGGTGGTTTGGATGTACTGAACGATGTCGAATTGTTAGGTGTCAAGTGAGGACTTATACACACACTATGATCCTAATGAACATATAATCACACATATATGCACCCAATTAGTCATAAACTACTAATTGTAAATGTTAAGACATCCTAGAACATAATAAACACTATATATAAGTGTTATAAGCCTTAAGGATTGAATCTAAGTTGTTGTGGGACAAGGCTAAAGGGGTTTAGGGTTCCAAAAGACCCTATACATGAGTTTACTCTTCCATAAACATCACACAAGGAGTTTATGGTCGTAAACCCTTGTGTTTACAGCCGTGAACACCCAAGCTTGGTGTTATTTTGTGTTTTGAGCTTCTAAATGATCCCTAGAACCATTCCAACTTGGTGGATTAATGCTTGGAAAGGTTTAGGGCACTAATAACCTCATTTGAGGAGTTTACGGCCCCAAGGCCAATTCCTTTGGATTTTACTGCCGTAAACTCACATGGAAGGGGTGTTTTTATGCTTTCAAGTCCCAAGCTTGTGTAGGATAGGTTCTAGACAATTACATAAGGCTAATGAAGGCCTCAGGCACACATTGGTGCCCTTGATTGATGCTCACTTTGGGAGGGGTTTTTGATGTTTTAAAGAGCTTAAATTAACTAAGAGTAAATCTAGCTATTTGTCCAAAGCATTAGGAGTGTTAAAATGCACTCTTTGGCCTTGATTTTGGAGTTCACGGTCCAAGAAGTTCTTGGGCCGTGAACACCTTACTCTTGGTGTTTCAGGGACGGTTTCAAGGCTTATTTACACTAATGTACAAGCCTAAGTTGTTCTTGGTGTTTCAGGGACTATTTCAAGGCTTAGTTACATATCAAGGGGAAGGGACTAGGCATCAATTTAGGACTTTACTCTCCAAGTTGTTCTCGGGCGGTAAACTCCCGAATCTAGTTGTTTTGTTATGAAATTGATGTTATTGCGCACATTATAAGCCATATAATACAACTAGAGAAAGGTACTCACAATTTGAGATGAAAACCCGAAGATCCGTGAGAGAGAAATAGCTTTTCTTTAGTTGGAAATGTCAATAATGAATAAATATGACTCAAAATTCTATATATAGTCCTGAGATTTTTGGCAGAAAATATTTTATTCCCGTAATGAACTCTAATATAATAAAGTTTTGGAATAACAGTGTTGCACAAAACCCTAGTGCATCCACTCTCCTGATATCTCCTTAAGTGTAAATCCCGAAATACTCAAACTTATACGGAAAAGTCTGAAAATTTACTGTGACTGTTATAAATTCTATTGACTTGATAAAGTTCGTACAAAATGGAAATTTTGGGTTGTCACAGGGAGTGTGATAGTTAGACCTCGGGTCGGATTTCTACTATTGTTCGAGTTAGCAAGAGTATCAGGTGCTGGCCAGCGCGCCAAGGAATCTTTAAGGAGCTTTCAGATGGACGTATCTTGCGGAGTGGATTCCGCACATATCGGGATCGCTCTAAGTCATTTCCAGAGGCTATTCGGTGATCTGGGTAGCTACAGGTGTAGCAGATTTAGCCACGTCAGCAGGGAATGCCCATAGGGGGCAAGTCCGTCGTATTGTCGTTGAAGGCAGATGGGGGACAAGGAAGTCAACCACTTGACGATCAGGGAGGCGCAGTGAGGGCACCGACTCCAGTTATCTAAGAATTTTCAGTATGTGCATGTCATCTTGGGTATGGTCTGGATTGGTTTCAGGGCTTATATAAGGGAAATTATGTCTAGGTTCCAGTAACCTTAGCTATCATGTTTGGAAAGGCTCTCGAGGTTGTCAAGGGAAGAGAGAATTGTTGCTGAAGATTTGGTTAGACCATCTGAGCTTTGGTCGGCAAGAACCGAGCATAACAATATTTAAAGCATCTAAATCCGTTGATATGGTTGGGATTCAGAGATGCTAGCGGGTTTTTGGAAGTTGTGTTGTTTTGGGAAGGTTTATTCTTGGTATTCTAGCTTTGTTAGGCGCCACTCGTCAGCAAATTAACCATTGGAACGAGAGAGAGGATGTGGGAATCCTTCAATTTTCATGTTCCAAGTGGACTTAGGCGAATCTAAGTGGGGGATAATTATTCAGATATCATGGAGAAAAGCGAGTGTGAGACGCGGATGCATCTCACATTTTCCTTTTAGGGAGGAAAGGCGACATTAGGGACCGAATAGTCGGATATCATGGGATGGGAGTTCAGGAAACTCCCTGGCATTTGGATTGCATCCTTCTAACGTCATATTGCAGGCTTCGGGGGGAGGGAACCAGGTAGTGTTCCAATCGGTAATTGAGTTCAGTTTGGGAGGATAGACTACGTGGGTGCTAAACAGTGAGATGTGTTCGGATTGATAGGTGAGAAGTAGGGCCATGGGAAATGATCATGTGGTATGAAAGTGTTGTAAGACTACGCGGGAGTCGTAGCATTCAATGTGAAAGTGTTGTAAGACTACGGGGGAGCCGTAGCATTCACTGTGGAAGTGTTGTAAGACTGTGGGGGAGCCGTAGCATTCACTGTGGAAGTGTTGTAGGACTACGGGGGAGCCGTAGCATTCACTAATGGATAGTTAGGGTGCGGGTGTTGTCAGACTACAGGGGGCTATAGCATTCACTAATAATCGGATGGCATGGGAAGTGTTGTAAGACTACGGGACAGCCGTAGCATTCATGGGTTCTTTGAGTGATTGGGTCTATGGTAGATCAGTTTGCAAAGTCATGGGAAAGCCACAACTTAGGTAGAATCAGGATTGGAAGGATTATTCATGGGCGAGCCCGGATGGGTATGGGATTTCAGAATGGAAATGGTAGAGACTGTTGAGTTAAGTGTTGGATTTCGAGTTGCAGGATCTTGTAGATAAGTGGCACGTGATGCAGTATGGCTACGGCTTGGTAGTCTTGGTTTTTGATCACCTGGAAGCCTGGTGGTTGGACCAGATGAGAGACTGGTAGTCTCAGGGATCGGCTGAGGGTGATTATCTATCGGCCACAAAGGGGACGTTGGAAGTTATGGTGTATTATGAACCTTGAGGTAGTAGCGGGTTGTCGACTGGTTTCAGAAAGGATTCCGAATCAGGGTTCGTGCATGTTCAGTACAAGATTTTGTTTCAGTAAGATGAGATTGGGAGCATAAGATACCAAGGGCATCAAATGCAGGATACCAGGGTAATGAATGGGTGTGGTTGATGGTATCTCAAGCCATCACAGTATGACTCGAATTGGTTCTATAAGTAATGGGACCATGACATGTTTAACCAGAAAAAGACCGGTCGAGGGAGGTCAGGTATGATGTAAGACCACAATTGTTCTTGTGGCATTCATTTTTGCATCGGATTCAGTGGCGACAGGTTGTCAGCCTGTCATGATCGGATGGATCAAGGGGGTGAAGGATTCGAGAGAAAAGATATCGCCAGGGTGGTGTTTGTTAGACGAGGTGTCCTTCGGAGGTCATGTGGGAATGTGGAGCATGTGTATCTGGCTCAACAATCGGGAAGGTGTCCGGTGCTTCAGACAGTTGACAGTCAAGTCGGAACCAGGAAGGTCTCGGTCGTTCTTTAGAAAAGCAGTTTCATAGTAGCAGGAGGTTGTTAGAGCCACAGGGACAGGATAACTAGTGGAAACTAGTTCTAGAGAAAGATTTCGTTCAGAAGTCATGGGAGAGACTGAGTGAGGAGTCCTTGGACTCCACAGTTAAGTCTGAACTCGGTTTAGCAGATAACCGACGGATGATTGGAGACCAGGAAGGTATCAAGATATTTTGGGAAGCAACCATATAGCAGTTCAGTGTTTCAGGGAGTTCGGTACTACCAACAATAGTGATCGGCACCGAGAATGGCTGGAGTGATGATCATCGTGAAGGGTATGTTCCTCACAGTGACAAAGGAAATGGATAGCTATAGAGGGCAGCCTTGGGGAGGCCAGAAACGCACGAGGAAAAGGAAGTAAGCCCCAAGAATGTTTAGCCTAGGTACTCGGGGAGTATCGGAAGGAATGCCAGTTAAGCAGGGGGTGTTCTTAGGAAGGTTAAGGATAGATTGTACTAAGGGATTTGACCTGTAAGGATTATGCCATCCAGAATGATCGGGCGGAAGGCTAATAGGGTTAGAGTCACCAGGTAAGGTGTTGGAGGTGGATTGCAGGTCATTTAGCCATAGTGAGCTTCGAGGATGAAGTTTAGTTTAAGTGGGGGAGAGTTGTAACACCCGAAATCAGAAAGGCCAAGAAAGGAAATGTAACATCCCAAGTCAGAATCAAGAGTTCAGGGGGTAAAGTGTAAATAAAGAAGGGAACTCGACGAGTAGGTATTCCAACTCGCTGAGACGGAGCGGGATTTTGGTCATGAGTTAAGTGACAAACTCGTCGAGTCGGTAGTTGGACTCGACGAGTTGGTGTTGAAGAGAGAAAAACCCTAATCCCGGGGTTGTGCCGCATATAAAGAATGTTATGTTCCTCCTTCATCCTATTTACCTTCCCTTTGAGTTCCAGAAACCCCAAAATTCATGTGAGGCTTCATTGTTGAGGAGATTAGGGGCTTAGAAGAGGAAATTGGTGGAAGGAGCTTGAGAAATTGGAAGTTAGCATCAAGGGCTTGTATAGATATGTGATCTACATTAGTGTTGGGCACATCTCTGAGGTAAGAAGCCTTATATTAAGCTATTTCCTTTTTGGTTTATCCTTGGTGGTTGTTTTGGGAGTCCTTTAGCTTGTTTTGAGACCTATCTCTGATTTGGGAGTTAGATCTAGGGTTGCTGCTCCAGGTCTAGACTCATGATGGCTTTGAATGTCATAAAGCTTCAGTTTTGGATTGTTGGTAAAGCCCCTTTGTCTAAAACCCAAGCCCTAGTGTATTTTGGGCTTATATTTCCTTGGTATCACATAAAGTTTACAAATTTACGTGAGGGATAGCTTGTAGAAGGGTAGAACTATGGATTGGAGCCCCTGCATGGCTTGAAAAGCCTCTGAATGGATTGAGAACTGGAGATACTTGGCAAGTCACATGAGTGTACTCGACGAGTTGTATGAGTATGTGCATGAACTCAGAAAGTTGGAAGAACAACTCGGCGAGTCTATTGAAGATTGCCTTGGACTCAGCGAGTCTGTTCTTGGACTCGGTGACTCTGGTCATGGAACCCTAACCTTTTTTGGTCAAGTTGTGAATCGGTGAGTCGAGGGACGACTCGGTGAGTTGAGCAGGATGGGACTCGAAGATTCTTGGACTCGACGAGTAAGCGGGTTGACTCGGCGAGTAGAGTCAGTCAAGATGTTTGACTTTGACTAAGGAGTTTGACTTTGACCAAGAGTTGACCAATTGACTTCTAGGGGTATTTGGTAATTATTGGTATTTATTGAGTTTATTATTTGGTGCTGACTAGTGGAGGAGTTTGTGTCTGTGGTTGGAGCAGCGTGATCTTATTTCTTTAGCCGACAGTTGCAGGTGAGTCTTCTCACCATACCGATGGGTCTAAGGCACCCAGGCCGGCCCATCTTATGTTGTGTGATATGATAGTTAGCTTTATGCTAGGTGGTAATTATGTGATATGCTAGTTGTCTTTGTGATACTTACATGGAAGACCATGTGGGGTAGCCCAAGGCACAATGGTATAAGACCATGTGGGGTAGCCTATGGCACTATTACATATTTTATGTGTGTAGGGCTTATGTGATATATGGTAGCTTTTATAGCTAACAATATATATGATATGTGTGTAGCTTTTATAGCTAACATGATATGTGATATGTGGGTTATGTGAATGGTATGCTCTGGGAAACTTACTAAGCTTCGTGCTTACAGGATTGTTTATGGTTTCAGGTATCATCGTTTTGGAAAGGAAGAGCTCGGGTTGATCGTAGTGCACACACCTATGATTTCCGCAATGAATGATTTTGGGATAAACTCTGATAAACGATTTGATTGTTTGAATTAAATGGTATCAATGTTTTAGTTATATTAAAAATGAAATATTTACCCCTGATTTTTGGGACGTTACAGAATACAAGTTAGAACACTAAATTACAAACTAATTCTGCCAACAGTCACCAACAGAAAGTTTGGTCCCTTTCATGGACTGTATTAAACATCTTAAATTCTTTATTTCTTCTTGCAAAACAACTGTTAATTTAGCAACACTTTGTAACATGTTGAGCAAAGTGCTAAGCAATAGACCTTCTATGTGTTTAATGTATTATATGTTAGTTGACTAATCACGGTAAAATATTTCATTCACTACCAAACATGAACAATAAACTATAATAGGTATAGTTTATGGATTTTTACACTACATATACAATGCAAAAATGGGTACAATTACACTAGGGAATAATGGTTTTTGCATTCACACTACACGCAAACTCGTTAACGTAAATTGTGAGACATTTATTAATTTGTACTCTTAGAGTATGGGTTAAAATTCCTGAAAGTTATAACTAAAGTCTCTTGTAGGGAGAGCATGATAGTTGTATACAGATCTATATTGGGAGTGACGACCCACATCCAAGCTGCTTGCAACAGCTCGGCCGACAGGTCAGGGATGACAAATGTCATTACATTGTGACGTTCGAAGAACGTCGTAGCAGGTCTACTAAGTCATAGCATGGTTATAGCGACTCACATAGGGAGTTAATGACACATATAGTTTATGGTAAATTACTACTATAAGGGGGTTGTTACTCTTTTAAACATGCTTACATTTTTTTACAAGTATGTAATGACATACATACACTTGGACTTGGAACTTAAGACTGTGTATCATTATTATAAGGAAAATATTGGATTTTCGTGAGTATTCCCTACATTTAGAAACAAAGGATTTCAAACTCTACATCTAAAAGCTTATGCACTCACCAACTTAATTGTTGACACTACTAGAAAAACAGCCTTTTACGACGCTCATTGCGCGTCGTAAAAGGCTAAGACGACGCGCAAATGCGCGTCAAGGAAGGCCCTGTCATAAAGAGAGACGACGCGCATTTACGACGCTCATTTACGACGCGCAATTACGACGCGCGTTTACGACACGCAATGCGTATCAAGGAAGGCCCTATCGTAAAGGAAGACGACACGCATTCGTGTGTCGTAACCTTACGACGCGAATGTTAATGACATGCAATGCGTATCAAGAAAGCCCCTGTCAAGAAAGGCCATGTCATAAATGAAGATGACATACATTTTTGCGTATCGTAAATTTAAATATTTAAATATATATATATATATATTTATATATTTATTAATTTTTAAATTAAATTTGCATTTAATGTATCATAATAGAAATAAAATACCATATACAAAAAAATACAATCCATTGAATAAACTTTAATGTCATACAATTCTAATTCTTACAATATATAAATTTGCATTCATCTAATCTACTCTATGTTTCATACTAACAATTGAAATGAAGAATACAACACTTGCATTTTCAGCATCTTATCTCTTTCGGTTTGAGCTTCCTTTTCCACTTCTAACTCGAGAGCTATTCGCTTCATTAACCCTGTAAACACAACACAAAATCATTTGTCATTTTCATTCGCTTTCCAATTTCCGTTGTGTGTTTTCCTATTTCCTTAGTTTGTGTACAATGGAGTAAGCAAGTGTGTATTGAAGCACCTTCCATGTAATAGTACCCCCTTGACCAGTACTAGTATCAGAACATAAAGCACCTTTCTGCACAAAAAACAACAATAAGTCAACAAAGAGTCAACATGTTAGTTGCAGCCTTGTTTCTTCTTCTTTTTCTGAATTAATCTCTTGCAACCATTGATCTAAGCGTACTCTAAATAGATACAACAACTCCTTGTCAAAACATGTACACCCGGTTTCAATCAAGACACTTAATCAATCAAAAACTTCAACAATTTATTTATTTCCTTATTAAAGTTCGTTCTTTTACAGCTATATGTTTGAAGATATAAAGAAAAAAAATGTCAAAGGAGAATAAGGAAATACTGAATGGTAGAACCTCATTACTGTTATGCACACAATTATTCAAACCAGGCTGCCAAATTCTAACAACTTCTCCAAGTGTTCTGTTTTCAATCCTGTCAAGCACAATTTTTTCACAAGTAAGGCAGAAGCATGGAAATAAATAAAAGTGGGCTTCTTGAATTATCCTTCATTTTGATAAATATACAAAGTTATATGATGTGTGCATACCTAATGGGGCCATATCTTGGTCCACGACGGAGTACAACAATGAAACATGATGCCTCTTCATAACCTCGAATTCCAGTCCTTCAAATTTTCGGAGTGCCATCTTCCTCCTTCAAAGCAAGAAATATGGTGTCTTCCTTCTCAATTTGAACAGGATATGACCATTTTGTGCCTTCATCACGGATCTATTAGATAAACAATATGTAAGGAAAATATCACTATAATAAATAGATAAAAATTGTATAATGAAAGAAATACACACACACACACACGAAGGACCCCTAATCACCTGTAGCTTGCTAGGTTGGTCAGTCTCACGGTAAACAATGAACTAGAAACCAAACTTAAGGGCTTTTATGAACCAAAAAGAAAGAGTAAAATCGAACATTTCTATCAAACTTAAAGGCTTTAATAAACGAGAGGGTAAAATTAAAATTAAAAAAAAAAGTTGCAAATATCCGAATTTAATGAACCTAAAATCTACAAGAGGGTAAAACCGACAAAAACTTACAAACGTAAGGGTTTTTATGTCATTAGCCCTATATTTAAATGGTTTCCTTTAAATCTTCCATAAAATAACTTGTAGTAGTCGCATAAGAAAAAACTCGTGTTTTCTTGTATACGATATGCAAAATTCAAAAGTGGACTACCAAAAATTGCCAAGTTAGATTCATAACTTTATGTACATTTTGTTAAATAAATCATCCAATATAATTCAAATGAGACCAAAGAACTCTAAATATGTACTCAATTGAAATGAGAATCACGTTCCAAACCCAAAATACCCGGTCTAAATCAAATCTTTTCAGTTCTCTACCAGTTTAGCAGAGTTTTGAGTTATGTGATTAGAACAAAAATCATCCAATTGATCTCAAATATCATCATCTATCTATACGTTTAATATGTATATATTTATATAAGGACCCATAAAAAGTAGGGTTAGAGAATAGAGATGGGACCTAATTTTCACCAATGGCGCAAGGAATGCAAGGCGGATCTTTTGCTTGGTCTTGAGGAGTGATTTTTTGCAAACATTGATCATGAAAAGTATGGCCACAAGGAAGAACAGCAACTACTGGTGGTGTTGTAGGCTGGTATACTGCACCTTCTGATGTTAATGAAAGATCCCTCTTGCATAGCAAGCATTTATATTTTGTCAATTCAGGAGGACTTGTCTCAGGATCTGGCATATAATCAAACACATTACATTATTTAGTAGTTACCATGTCATATATATATATGAAGAAATAGTAAGAGTAAGAAACGATAGTGTACCTTTCCATGTAATATGAGAGACTGTAGGACTAGGAGCAGCTGTCACAGGAACACGCGGTCTAAAATTTTATGTGTAAGGTATAGATGGATTCATAAGAGCATGAACACGTTGTTGAGTCTGTGATTGTGATTGGTAGATTGGTATGGAAGGATGAGCAAGATTGGCTGTTACAGAAGCAGCTGGTTTTGTGGGGAATCGGATTGGCATTGAATGATGAGTAGTTGTTGGATGTGACATCTTATGGCGTTGAACCCAATGGGTGCTTGAAGGTGGGGCCACTGCACTTCTCTTGTGATATGGTCTCGCATAATACTCAGAATTATTAGAGAGACCATCAACAGAAGTTGTAGGATCTTGTCCTCTAGGATTGTTAGGAAGCTGAACCATTTGAGATTGGCCTACATAAGACCAAACAAAAAAAAATATCAAATATGTATGCAATATATCCAACTGTATACATACACTTCTTAGGTTTTTATTTACCATGACTGAAAAGGGGACCTTGAGGATTCATCGGATAACTGACAGGTGCTGCATCAATTCGATCTGATTGTCATAAAAACGATCTCAAGAAATTAAAAAGAGAGCAAGTAGTCATACCAATAGAAGGTCGAACAACATTATCTGGATACTGATGTGTTTGACTTTGACCTGAAAATAAAAAAATTAATCTGACATGATAAGTAAGACTTAACTTGTTGTCTATAACTGTATAAAAACAGTCTTATGCCACTCAGGATACCTGCACTAGTTGTCTGCAAGCTTATTTTTCTCTCAGCAGATTGAGGGCTATCTCTCCCATTAAACTCAACTCCCAGCCTTTTTGGGAATGGGAGATCTGTTACACCTTGACCACTACTAACCCAAGATACTTGAGGAACTGCTGTCCTCTGGTTTTGTGAAAGCAGACCACCCCCAGGACCTTGGGTAGGCATGTGATTCTGTAAATAGGGATGTTTTCCTACAAGAAAACATATTGATTCAATAAGGATAACCTGAATGTAAACTGAAAACAATCACCTTGCTTACCTGCATAATTCTGTCTGGTAGAAGTAGAACCACTTCCAAGTTTGAGAGAAGAATTCATGGAACTCTCTGATGGTGACAAATCTATATTGCTTGGATAACGAACCTGAGATACATATAAGAGTATAAGCACTCCATGTTACTGAATCAAAAAAGGTTACATGAACAAATAATAACGTACTTTTAAATTTATTTGTTACTTTCCTTTTCCTATTATAACATCGTAGCACCCAATTATAGTAATGTCATGCAAAGACATGATATTTACTGCTATGATTGAGTAGATTTTTCATGCAATAATAGGAAGAAAAAAATGAAAGTAAGATGCTAATGCTATGCATTTAGACGAATCCAAAAAGAAAATGAAGTTACCGCAACATTGAAGGTAGGAGCTGGGTGTTGTCCACGAATTCCATTCGGGCACAAAATAGAATGTCTGGAGAGAGTTTCTTCCCTTGCACGAGGAATATTTAGAGAACTAAAGCAGCAAGAAAACCAAAATCACTAGTTTGTGTTCTGAGATGGAAAAGCAATCGGAAAAAGATGAATTCAACATTGATACTTACATGGATCCTGAAATCACTAAAGAAGGGCATTGGTCCTTCAGAAAAAAGATGAAAAAGCTGACTACTGAAGAAGGGCTTCGTGGAGAAAATTGCAATCAAGCCCTAAATTGAATAGTTCTCCATTTAAAGAAAACACAGTATAGGGCTAGAGTTGATAATTTGGAAGAAAAAAGATGAAGAACAGAAGAATATGAGGTCAAAGTAACAGAATGGAATAAATAAAGGAAAATTCTTACCTTCTTCTTCTAACGGAGGGTCAATTGACTTTCAATTTTCGGTGTTAGGGCTTAGCGATTGTAAGAGGAAGAAGAGAGACGTACTCTCATAGATGATGGTTGTATATGCTTGATTTTGAAAAGACGAGTTAAAGGAAAGAACTAGGGTTTTCTTGTTGTAAGTCAGGGGAGAAGCCGAGAAAGTAATTAGAGGAGAAGGGGGGAATCACTCAAGAAGAAAAATAGGATGTCTTCGTAAGATGGAAGGGAAAATTGGTTTAGAAGCTGGTCAAATGTAATGAAATGTTGAAACGTTTGGAAACAACTTCTCCCAAATGGTTGGAGAAGATGGTCGGAGACAGTTGGCAGTGCGAGATCGGAGGTTGGGTGGTGGTGCGATGCTGCTATGAAGACCAACGCCCTAGGGCTTTTTCTTGCTAATCGGAAGAGGCGGGGGGTTTAATTTTTGGGATCCAGTATAGGCGGGTGAAATCCCGCTTAAAACGCGTGTTTCTTTAAAAACTTATAAAGCGACACTCTTAGATGACACACGTTTTATGAAAGGTGCCCTCCGCTTTTTCTTTTTTTTCTTTTCTGACACTAATTTTAGGGCACGCACAAATGCGGTGCCCTCTATCCTTCATATTTTGCAAAACTGACATTATTTTTTAGGGCACGCACAAATGCGTATCGTTTATCAGCGTGTGTCATTGTTTGCACGTCATTAAAGGGCTTTTTTCTAGTAGTGTGACACTCTTTCAAAATTACTTGTATTCTCAGGAAATCAATGAGTTAAGGTAACTGCAAGCTTAAGGATGGAACGCTTCGGTGTTCGACAAATTATTTTTTTGATGTCATATTGTAATCGATTTTGAAACATGTAACACTTGAAACTATGTAACTTTTTCGATTATATTTATGATTGGTTGTATGCACTGTGATCACTATTATACTCATATGTCATGATACTACAAATGAAGTCCTCCACCCCGGACGTTTCTGCCATCCGAGGTTTAGGGGTGTGACAGATTGGTATCAGAGCATCGTTTATAGTGAACTAAGTATATCGTTCCACATAAGATATACAAACTATAAACACAATTTGGGACAAACCCTCTGATGTAAACAATTTCATGCAAATATACTTTTGGAAATAAAAGTAATTCACATTAAAAGTGTAAGGACGTGCATACTTGTTGTATAGTTTTGTGACAAGAACATAAAAATAAAAGAAGGCGAGTTGTATGTTGCGGGGATGCCCTGATGTATGTAAATCAAGTCTGGGAAGAATATATCGTGATCAACTATATTCATCTGAGAAGTGACTAACATATGTCGGGGGATGACCGCAGCGGGCAACAAGCCTCATAACCTAACAACATCCCTACAAGAAATACTTTAAGAACCAAACCTAAAAATTAAAATACTATAGGAATATTTTTATGTTGATCTAGTGTAATATTCATTACATGCCTTTTACACCCCATTCTTGCACATGCGTCATGGTAGGATTTCACCTACCATGAGACCCCTACTACTCGAATCAAGGAAACGGAGGATGGATAAAAGAAGATCTCGAGGAATTGATCAAAGAAGAGCTCGAAGAGGATCCAGAGGAAGATCTTGGAGGAGATGAAGACGAAGAAGGAATGGATGAGGACTCCAAGGAGGAGCCCGAAGTATACAACCCGAATTTGATCACCATACCCCGACAACAATTCCAGGGTCTGGCGCCCCGATGAGTCAAAACCTTGAACCTCTGGAGCCAAGAGCAGAGACCGCACCCTCCTTTCAAAATGCATAGGGACTTCCACAGTCTCGACGAGGGAAGTCCAGCTAACAGAGCCCTACCTATCATAGTGGGTCGTATCTCGCGCTAGGCTGACCAAGTCCGAGTCTTGTACAACCAACTTCTAGCAACTAATGCAGTCGTTCAGGTCAACACTGCTAGACTTCGGCAACTGGACTGAGATCATGACCAGACCATGCACCACACCGAAGCCCTCCAGAAGGAGTTGGCCGCAGCCCTAGTCGAGGTTCGGACACTTCGAGAAAATCATGCCACTTTAGAGAGGCGCATGACCTTAACAGAGTGCCAAGTGGCGGGATTCAAAGACCAGAGCAGCAACTGCCGTGAGTAGTGTCTACACTACTCCCGTCTTGATATAGATTAGGTTTATGAGTATACATTGGTGCTACTCGCCTTCATGTGTAATTTCGACCCTGCGACGAAGTGGATACACTAGTCGAGGGATTTATTTGCTATCGCAACTTTTCTTGCATTGATGTAGACCTGCGCTAAGGTCAAAATTTTCCAAACTCTATGTACTAAATCATATCAATGAAATGGGCATGCATATTATTTCATTAAGAGAACTACCACTACATTCATAACATTATATATCGTTACTCGGTGGAATCTACAATTGTTTGATGTATACAATAAAATTATATATAGTTAAGAGCCTGGTGATTTAGAAATGATGGGTCCGCTCTAAGTCTTGTTCCTTGTTTTGTTGTGGGCTTGGAACAAACCCATTAGATTCGAAGGTATAAGAAAAACTTAATTTGATTTAAAATAATGTGTCCACTCTAAGTCATGTTCCTTGTTTGGTTGTAGGTTTGGGGCATATCCATTAGATTCGAAGGTCTATTAAATCTTTGGGAGTTATACTCTGATGATGTTTTATCGTGACATGTTTTGACTATTGATACTTTGGTTTTTTTATGAGTTGATACTATGGTTGTTTTCAGACAAATGGTTTTATAATTATTATATTAAAAATGAAATTTTTGGTCGTAAATTTTGGGATGTTACACGTTGGTATCAAAGCCTTGGTTTGAGGGATTCGGACACACCTTTGGGGTGTCTGGACTCAAATCGAGGTTTTGGAAATTTTTTACAAAGAAAACAATTATTCAAAAATTAAAATTAAGAGTTTAGAGAAAGAATAAGGTGTGTGATGCGTGCAATTGGTCGAGCTCAAGTAAGTTTTCCCCAAGATACCCATACATGTCACTATGATTTATGATATGATTATGAGAACTGCATGCTAGATTAGGGCTAAGGATCAAGGAAGGATGCATTATATGCAGTGTTGTAAAACTCGCCGAGTTGGCCGATTACTCCTCCGAGTACTCGCTACTCGGTCCCTTGCCGATGCGAGTTATAGAATCCCGAGTACTTCACGATCGGCCCCTTACTGAACTGAGCAGTGTTGTAAAACTCGGTCAACTAGGTGATTAATATGTATAATATACTTAATGATTTATTATTTAACATACACACCTGTGATTATTACTATATATACATCTTAAATTTTCAGTAATTATTCACGAAGTGAGACCATTATGTGTTTTTTTAGTTTTTGTGTATTCACATGTATCTAATTTTGTTATATATTTCAATCAACTTATGATTTTAACTTATGATTTTGACATATATAATTTACCTAAAAATATTTCTACATGAATTACCAAATCCGAGTACTCCCCGAGTACTCCTGAGTACTCCCGAGTACTCGCTACTCGGTAGTCGGACGAGCAGGTACCGAGTAACGAGTTCTACAACCTTGATTATATGGCTATTGTATGTGTATGAGAACTGCATGCTAGATTAGGGCTAAGGGTCTAGGAAGATCCCTTATGTGCCTAATGTATGTGCTTATTGAACTGTATGATAGTACTGACTAGTCAGTGATATGATAGCCTGATTAGGATATGCTTGGTTTTGGTTACTCAATGCCCGAATATTGCTTGCTTTGTGATTTTAGGAGTCCTAGTTATCTTTAATTAACTAGTAAACGCACACGTTAAGTTACATATTATGAGGACTAAATAACTTCATAACATTAGGTATAGCCCTATTTCGTAGCCCTTGTTTGAGTCCAAATGTTGTAGGGTAGGACCCCTCATTAGAAGAATTATATGGTCTTAGTAATATGTAATGTTATTCATGAGCTAGCTAGGGAGAGATAGCAAGGACTTCTTATGTAGCTAATGGTGGAGAGTGGTTCGGAGGTTACCCTAAGGAAAGCCTAGGATGAGAATAGTGCTGAGAGAAGTAGTACTGAAAGCCACTTGGTGAGGTCAAATCAATCCTTGAGGAAAGTACGGATAGATGTGGAAGGTAGTAGGGGCCTGTACTACTGAAAGTAGAGGATCCGTACTCGAATCAAGGAGGGCTGATATTTTACCAAGGAACTTGTAGTGAGCATGAGGTATCTCGATATTATGTATGACTGATGATTGTGTGGTTTGTTACAGAATGGTATTGACATGATAAGGAGCAGGAAGTTCAGGGTCTGGGTCACCTTCAGGTACAAGTACATGTTTTGAGCCAGTTGATGACGAATTGTGTGATTTCATTGCATCTAATATTACAAGAGGCATCCTTGAGGCAAACCCGATGATTTTCGGGTCGATCAAGGAGGGTATCATTGAGCTGATGGAGGATTGCCTTAGGACATTCAAGAGTAACATGACACCTGGCCAGTCAGGGACTCGCACACTCTCCTTCAAGGATTTCAGGGGATGCGGAGCGCCAGACTTCAGCGGGGTGAAGGACCCCATTGTAGCGAGACGATGGATCATGAACATTGAGTTTGTGCAAGTGACGAGCTTCTATCCTGAGGGGTCGAAGGTCGGGTTTGCTGCTGTTTGTTTGAGAAAGCGGGCTAAAGACTAGTGGGAGGCAGTCAGCGATACTTTGGGAGCTCCAGACATTGAGGCTATGACCTGTTTAGACTTTGTGACCATTTTCAGTGCCGAGTTTGCGCCAGCTGTGGAGATTCAGCAGCTAGCCATGGAGTTTCTGGATATGGGACAGACGACTGAGTCAGTGGTGTAGATTACCGCCAAGTTCAAGGAGAGAGATTTATTGGTGCCTCAGTACACAGGTGATGAGGAGATGAAGAAAACCCAGTACCATGAGATGTTGAGAGCTGACATTCAACAATATGTCAGCTACTTGACATGCCCGACTTTGGATGACATGATAGCGAGGGTGAGGGAGAGGGAGATTGATATAGAGAGCACATTAGGAAGAGGAAGATTGAGATTGGGCAGACGATTGGGGTTTTGGGGAAGAAACCCAGGGGATTCGACTCTAGGTCGAAGGGCCAGTAGGGCTAGAGCCGCTGTGGGAAATGCGGCAAGCGGCATGAGGGAGTTTGCAGATTAGGGGAATCGGGCTGCTATAAGTTTGGCAAGCTTGGGCACTTTGGCAGGGATTGTACTGCCCCGTACCCCCACCATTCATACATCAGACCTAATTTGCTTTCATTACAATTAGAAGGGCCATAAAAGGCCAACTCCCCGAGATTGACATCAGGAGTGCTAGTGGCGGCGCCAGCTCCAGCGAAACTGCAGATCACGTATGGATGCCATGGCAAGACAGATGCTCCAGTGGTGAAGAGTCGAGGCTTCAAGTTGACTGCCAAGGAGGCGTGTGCCATACCGGATTTGGTGACGGGTATGTTTTCTTCTCCCTAACTCTTATTACAAGTCGGTTTTGAAATTTATATTTTATGTGTTTTGTTTAGGATCGTTCCATGTGAATGACATCCCAGTAAATGTCTTATTTGACTCGGGGGCAACCCGATCATTCATATCTCTTGCACTCAGTAAGAGGTTTGCTGAGTCTTCAGGCATGTTGGATTGTCCTCTAGAGGTCGAGATTGCTGACGACCGATCCGTCCAGGCATCTGAGGTTTACAAAGATTTTGTCTTGCGGATGTATGACAAGCATTACATTGTGTATTTGGTTTGTATTCCTTTGCGTGGGAACAAAGTCATCATAGGCATGGATTGGTTGATCCCTAATGGGGTGGTGATCGACTGTGAGAAATAGTTGGTTCGTTTCAAGACCCCAAGTGGGGGAGAGTTGGTGATTCAGGGCGTGAGGCCGTAGCATGGTCCAACCTTGTGTTCAGCAGCGAGGGTTAGGCACTACATTCAGCAGGGTTGTGCAGGTTATGTAACAACGTTATGGATACCTGGGGGACGGGTAAGGTGACCATGAGCGATATGCCAGTTGTTCGGGAGTGATCGGATGTGTTTCCAGAGGAGTTGTCTGGGGTACCTCCAGAGAGACAGGTGGATTTCAGGATTGACCTAGATCCAGGTGCGGCTACGATAACCAAGACACCATATTGGTTGGTTCCTCCCGATATGCAGGAGTTGTCTATACAGCTACATGAGCTGTTAGACAAGGGATTTATCAGGCCGAGCAGTTCGCCTTGTGGAGCCCTGACCCTATTTATAACACCATAAATTTTCAAACAAAATTTTCATTTTGAAATCACATAATTCTCATAACACATTTCACAAAAATCCCATTTATTTAATTTACAAAACGAAACTCCATAATTGTTTGATTAATAATCCAGGATCCTCAAAACATAACTCTTTCTCTGGTGTGTACAATCAAGCCGACGCCTTCCCACGGTCCTTAGAAGAACCTGAAACACATATCACATAACACGGTAAGCACAAAGCTTAGTGAGTTCCCCAAAATACCATAAATATCTCATTAGCCTCTCATGGCTATACTTAGATAAGACCCTTTGCTCAATGTGTCTCTGTGGGACCCAACGGTCCCACAACTCGAGTGGACACTCCGGTCCTAACTCAGTAAGCTGAGAATAATACACATCATAAATCACAAATACATAATGCAGGATATCACAATACTCAATATAAGCACATAAGACCCTCCGTTCACACAAAGGTTACCATTCTAGGTAAAGTATAGTGAGAATACTCACCTCGGATGATGAACAGCTCCAATAGATGTTGTTGTTACACCGGCCTCTAACACTGGACCACAATCCACAATTACCCAATTATGATCTAAGTCAAAATCCTCACTCTTTAGGTCTAAAGGTAGTCCACTAACTAGCCCATCAATAACCTAAAACTTATTGGGCCCACCAAGGCCCAATAATGAATGGGCTCTCTCGAGGCCCAACTCTCAAGTCCAAGTGACAAGCCCAAAACAAGGCCCAAGGCACATATATAATATTTCTCTGTTCAAAATCTCTAGTACACAAGACCAAAGTTCCAGTCCCAACCCTTAAGGCCCACTATAAGATTTAGCCCAAAAAGCTCACATCAAGGTTACGCGGGGCGTACCTCCTTCGGTACGCTCGGTGTACACAAGCATGCACGAATCCTGATCGGGGACACCAACCTGGTACGCGGGCGTACTAGGATTACACTCGGCATATGTCCAGTATGGATTTTCTCACTCTCTTGGTCTTAACTCGTTAAGACCTTAGCTCATATCACATATCTGGACTCCCTAGAGGCTCTTACTCCATAATATCTGTGACTTTAAGCCTTTGCATGGCTGATAAAGTCACAAACACCCAAAACTCTCACTTTCTTATCTTAAAATGATCATATCTCATGCATGGGTTGATTCAAATGTCCAAGTCTCAATTTTTATGACTCTACACCACTTAAGATACTCAAAGGAACTGATAATAAACTCTGGAGCTCAATATCTCATAAAGTATCCAAATTTGGGACTAAAACCCTAAAATACACTAAAATGATGCACAAATCAAAAGAGTGAGAAAGTTTTGAGCTTTATACCTCAACATGAAGCTTCCAACACAGATAAGCTCAGATCCAAAGCTTGGAATCCCACCCCTTCTTCTTCCAGACTCCTTCTTCACTCCAAAGAAACACAAGATCACTCAATAGCTCACAAATGGACACATAAGCTCAATGGACGAGTATTTAGGGTTTGAGAGGGTTGATTGTTTGAGGATGGTGGCTAGGAACGAGGCCATCTTATTCTTTATATAGGGACACCCCCTCATTTAAGGTTTTCACTCTGTACCTAGAACACCCAACGTACCCTCTGGTACGCCTAACGTACTCAGTCGACAACTTTCTAAAATAATGGACTTATCCTGCCAAAACTTCAAGCTTCCATAGTTTCCTCAATATAACTCCGTTTCCAGTGAACCTCATATTCACGGAAAGATGATGAGAACCCCTATGCTTCTAGCAACTCGTCGCATCCCCGAGGCTTCCTCATGCTCGGGTTTCAACCCATGAACCCTAATCACGGACGATCCGAAATAGTATGCTACACTGTTTGTGAAGAAGAAGGACGGGTCACATCATATGTGTATAGGTTTCCCGGAGTTGAATAAGGTAACGGTGAAGAACCATTACCCACTCCCGAGGATTGAAGATCTCTTCGACCAGCTTCAGGGGGTGATGCCCTTTGGGCTCACCAATGCCCATATCGCGTTCATGGACCTCATGAACCGCGTATGCAGACCGATGTTGGATCAATCTGTGATAGTCTTTATTGATGACATACTGGTTTACTCGAAGACGCAGGAGCAGCACGAGGAGCACTTGCGAGAGGTGTTGGATACCCTGAGGAGGAAGAGCTTGTATGCCAAGATCTCCAAGTGCAAGTTCTGGTTGCGCGAGGTGTAGTTTCTGGGGCACCTTGTCAACTAGAACTGTATTCTGGTCGACCTGGCCAAAGTGGAGGCCATGATGAGATGGGAGGCTTCGAAGTCTCCAGCTGAGATTCAAAGATTCCTCAGTTTAGCAGGCTATTATCGGGGATTCATTCAGGATTTCTTCAATATAGCGGTACCCCTGACCCGACTGACAAAGAAGGTTGTTGTCTTTCATTGGGGGCCTGAGCAGCAGGCACCGTACGAGACTTTGAGGCAGAGGTTGTTTGAGGTGCTGATCTTAGCCCTGCCAGAGGGCGATTTTGTAGTGTATTGTGATCCTTGTATCTCGAGTAAGGGCGCAATGTTGATGCAGAGTGGGCACATCATTGCCTGCTCATCGAGGCAACTAAAGCCTCACGAGGCAAATTACCCAATGCATGACCTAGAGTTGGGGGTGGTTGTTTTCGCCCTCAAGAGCTCACTACCTCTATGGGGTCCGTTGTACCATTTACAGGAACCACAAGAGCCCGAGGTATCTGATGTACCAACCAAATCTGAAAATGAGACAACGGCGATGGTTGGACGTGGTGAAGGATTACGACTGCGAGATCCTCTACCACTTGGTGAAAGCCAATGTTGTGGCCAATGCACTTAGCCGCAAGGCATTCACAGCCCCGATCAGAGACATCTGCATGAGGATGATAGTAGGGACTCCGCTTTTGGAGCAGATCCAGGAGGCCCAACAAGAGGCTATGAATGAGGAACATCGGAAGAGTGAGCATATCGTGGGTCATATTTCCTCGTTTGACTATGATAGTCGTGGGTTGTTGACACTCCATCGCAGAGTGTGGGTTCCGTACGCGGGTGGTGTGCGCCAGATCCTGATGGAGGAGGCGCACAAGTCCATATTTTCCATCCATCCTAGGGAGAAGAAGATGTATAGAGATCTTTGTCCTGATTACTGGTGGCCTTTCATGAATCGGGATGTAGCCTGGTACGGGGAGAGGTGCTTGACATGCAGGAAGGTCAAAGTCGAACACCAGAGACCTCACGGCAAGATGCAACCATTGGATATCCCTGTATGGAAATGGGAGGATCTTACTATGGATTTCATCACGAAGCTTCCCAGGACCGCACGAGGAGTGGATTCGATTTGGGTCATCTTGTATCGGTTGACCAAGAGTGCCCATTTCATTCCGATTCAAGAGAGCTTTTCATGCGAGAATCTGGCTAACATCTACATCAGAGAGGTAGTAGCTTGGCACAGGGTACCAGTTTCCGTGATTTCTGACTGAGATGTACAGTTAACTTGCAGATTCTTGAAGAAGTTTCATTATGAGTTAGGTACTCATCTGGACTTTACCACGGCTTTTCATCTGCAGACGGATGGTCAGAGCAAGCGGACCATCCAGACCTTGGAGGATATGTTGCGGACGGGCATTCTAGACTTTTTTTGGTAGCTTGGACACCTACCTTCTCCTGGCAGAGTTCTTCTACAATAATAGCTACCACGCCAGCATCGACCGTCCTCCCTTCGAGATGCTTTATGGGAGGAAGTGAAGAACCACGATATGTTGGGGTGAGGTTGGACAGAGGGTCATGGGGAGTACCGAGGTGGTACTCAAGACGACGGAGAAGATGCAGCAGGTTCGGAGTTGACACCATACAGCCTAGAGTCGGTAGAAGAGTTGCGCCGACAAACGTCGATCAGACTTGGAGTTTCAGGTAGGAGATATGGTCCTCCTGAAGGTGTCACCTTGGACAGGTGTCATCCCATTCAGGAAGCGGGGCAAGAAGGGCCCCAGATACATTGGTCTGTTTAGGAAAGCTCTGGGCTTTATACCTTCAAATGATGCTCCACCCACAGAAAAGCTCAGATCCAAAACTAGGACTCCAACTCCATTCTCTTCTATGCTCCTTCTTCACTCAAAGAATCCCACAAGAACACATAGAAGCTCACAAATTTCCACTCAAGCTCAAGGGATGGAAATTAGGGTTTTAATAGAGTTGAGGGCTAGAAATGGTGGCCAGAGATGAGGCCATCATGTTCTTTAAATAGGGACACACCACTCATTTAGGTTTTCACCATGTGCCTAGTACGCCCAGCGTACTAGGTGGCTCCGCTTCCAAATCACACACATGAGTATGCTGAGCATACACACGCGTACGCCCGGTGTACTAAGTTGTCACCTTTTCTCAAATATGGGACCAAACTTTCCAAAACTTCAAACTATCATAGCTTCTTTGCTATAAGTTTGTTTCCAATGAACCTCATATCCATGGAAAGGTGGCGAGAAGCCCTACGCTTCTAGTAACTCGTTGCAGCCTCAAAGCTTCCTCATGCTCGAGTTGCAGCCCACGAACCCTAAATCACAGACGATCCGAAATGGGATGTTAAACCTTCACCTTGCCAGAATCATCTGAAGCACCTGAAAAAATAAACTGAAGTTGTAAGCATGAATCTTAGTGAGTTACCCTAAATTACCACCACGTAAACATAATAACAAACAAACAACATGCATATAGAGCCTTCAGCTTGACTAGACCGCCTCACCGGGCCTTCAACCTATCTGGACCGCTCACAAAACCTTCAGCATGACTGAACCGCCTCACATACCTGGACCGTTCTCCGGGCCTTCGGCCTGACTGATCTGCCTCACGGGCCTTCAATTTATCTGGCCCGCCCTAGGTCTCTTAGCCTCCAGTCAACACTGGTCTGCCTCAACTCAACCATACATAACATGTCGACATATACATAACAGATAAACATATATAAGCCCATTAAACCATAACAATGTATCAATATATATATATATATATATATGTATGTATGTATATATATGCACACACATATTACCGGGTTTGTTTATTGGTAGCACGAAGCAGTACAGTCTCAACTCAACCACACTATGTCGATATATGCAACAGGTGAACATATAACTAGTCAACGGACAATCAGCAGATCTACAAATCACTAAGCATAATATCATCCTATATACGAGGATGCAGATCTAACATATCACTACAACATACCAACACACGATAGACCATGATAACAATCCAATAGGCCGACCTTGATGCCTTCGACCCAAAAGTACAGTGAGGAAGGCTCACCTCAATCCACTGATAATCAAATGTCTGCTCGGGTTGTTGAACCGGATAACCTCGCGCCAACAAAAAAATCTTAATCAATAATTATCCCAAAAATCCAAAATACAAGGCCCAATCTATGATCTAACTACATAAAGGGTAAAAGACCATTCTACCCTTTTCCTGACTTGGACAAAAACCAAGGACCAGTCCAAAAGCCCAAAAATCCCAAATTGGCAACTCAAAGCCCAAAATCAGAAATCTAATGGCCCAATAAATCCCAAAACCACATCTCAAACACCACCCAAAATACCCTTGGCCAAAAAGTCAACGGTCAGTAGGCCCTCACGACTTAACCATCTATGGCCCACATCGTGAGCCGTTACAGGACAAAATAATTGAGGTTGCACCCCTCATGACATGACATGCATCTTCCTCATGTCGTGAGATCCGTCTGTACACCATTTTGATCCAAAAACCTCTTAATCCATTAAGCTACCAACCATCTTTTCCAGGAGGCTTCTTAACACTCCTAGGGTCATAAATATCGATGCTTTAACGCCTTGTATGTCCAATACATGACACAAGCTCAAAATGGGTCATTCATGAAGAAAAAGAGGATCAATTCTCATGCATTAACTCCAACATCAGCCAAAGTTCATATCCATGACATATAAGCATCTAGGGACCCTAAGGAACCATAAAGTTGCGAATTTTATGGAGTCCCAACATTCCAACTCTTAATATATTGGATAAATATGCATAAAACCTTAGATCTAGGAACAAGGAAACATTAAGCTTGGATCTTGATTACTCACATTGGTCAAGAAGTGTAGCTAAAGGTTGCAAATAAGGCTTTCAAAATGCACCTATGCTTCCATGGTGATCCCCTCCTCTTTAAACCATCAAAACTCCACCAAAAGCTCAAGAAACACAAAGAAAGACTAAGGTTATGGTTTTACTGAGTTATAGGAATGTGGAGGCTGAGAAATGAACCCTAAAACCGAGTTAAGGGGGCTTAAATATGTGGGAAACCCTAAAACTTTATGGGCTTGGGCTACAGCGCTCCTCACATCGTGAGCTTAGTCCCAGATGAAATCTTCATGCGTTCCTCATCACTCATGGGAGTAGTGGTGTCAGTTTCTAGTTCATGGTTTGGATTTTCTTCTTTTTTTCCTTGAAATATGTATTCTGGTGGGTGGTGGTGGATGTCAGTGACTAGTGGTGGTTATCGGTGGTGACTGGTGGTGGTTGTGGGTGACTAGTTGTGGTTATCCCATGTCTATAAATCATTAATTGATAAATAATAAACAAATGAAAAAAATGAAAAAGAAAATACAAAGGGCAAAATAATCTTTTTACTTCTGCCAGGGTCGAAAAACAAATTGAAAACAAACTATAGGGACGGCCCGAGTGCAAAACAAAAATAAACACTAAACGCGAAATTTTTACAAACAACATGGACAATTTCAATAATTTGTTCTTCATTATTTCATACCTACTTGTGCTTTCCATATGGAACCAGAAACAACCTGTGACCCTTCATACCACTACAAATTAATACACACTAAAAAGGGTGAAAGCAATTACATAAACCAACCAATTTCTTGGTTAAAGATTTAGGGTGTTGAAACATCCCAAAAATACAGTCTAAAATTTTCGTTTTTAATCATTAATAAAACCATAAATATCAATCATCATATAAAAATCATAAGTTGTGTATCTCAAAAATATCATAACATCTTTCAAAATATATCAGAGTATAAGCATCCTAGGCTAAACAAATGGTGTGTGCACTGCTATCATTCCAAGCTCATTCCCTTACTACTGGAAGTAACTGAAACCAAAACTGAAATTGTAAATATGAAGCATAGTGAGTGTCCCCAAACTACCACATACCATACACATCATCACATAACAACAGACATTGGGCCTTTCCCACTACATCGGGTCCTACCTGACATCAGACAAGTCCGACATCAGGCCCCACCCGACATCGGACTGAAATCCATATACATATAAACATATCAACAAAATCGGGCCCCTCCAGCATCAGACCGAAGTCCGGTATGCATAACATAACAACAAGCACATATCATGAACACATAACTTAAACATATAAACATTCCTTGGGCTTGCCCTAGCATCGGACCGAAGTACAGAACACATAACACATATCATATAAGCTAGACATTCCTCGGGCTTGCCCCGACATCGGACCAAAATCCAGAACACATAACAAACACATGCAAGATTCACGAAGACATCAAGCATACAAACATTCCTCGGGCATGCCTCGACATCGGGCCGAAATCCGGAAACATATAATCTACATCGGGCTAAACCCGACATACACTATAATACATAAACGGACCGGCCTTGGTGCCTTAGAACCATTCCTATAGGAGAAGACTCACCTCACACCGCTGAAGTCCCGCAGATAAAACTCTAGCTGCTAAATGACAGATTCCAAACTGTCAATATCAAAATAACACCCAATTAATAATTGGGCTTCACACATAACCATGAATCCATGCTTGGTGTAAAAGACTACTTTACCCCTAACTTAGCTTGATTCAAGCCTAAGGCCCAATCCAAAGGCCCAAAAGTCTAATAATGAACCAAAGCCCAACATATGGCCCAATTTTCCAAATTAGGCCAAAACCTCTACATGGTCTTATCCTAAGGCCCAACCATTTATTCTTGATCCAACACATGGCATTCTGATGGTCTAATATCTCATAATCATTAAGGCCCAAATATGGCTCATCTATTGCCCAATTTTCCAAATTGGGCCCAAACCCCTCGCATGGGCCTTACCTTAAAGGCCATCTAAATATTCTAGCCCATATGCATGTTATTAGATGGCCCATCAATAGCCCAATCACCAAATCCTAATAAAAAGGCCCAACTCAAGGCCCAAGCTAAATTAGAGTTTTTTAAACCCTAATTAGGGTTTCCAACCCAATCATGTTCCAATTGATGAGATAAAATCTCTTGATCATTTAGATCTTTCACAGGTAAATTAATGAATAACAAATAACAAAATCAAACAAGACAATGAACACAACATATAATCAATATAAAGCTTATGATTCAAACGTAGTCACGCCTCAGCAGAGCTCGATTAAGAACTTCCACTGTAGAGGCGAGCTAGGGTTTTACAATACTATAATGAGAATAATCAAAAGCGTTACTAACAAAGGATGCATGCATGCACCTTAAATACTAAAACCGTAGAATAAAATAATACACGGTTGGACAGGCCCAAACCGATTATAAAACTGGGCTAAAAGGAAACAAGCCCAAGACGCAACAATATGATCTCAACAATCTCCCCCTTTGCGTAAATTGGGGCGAGACCTTCACTTCGGTTGTGTGACCTTGACTTGCTTCACAACTTTAAACAACCGAGGGATAATAGCAAGAAGCGTCTGCCGAAACTGAATATACCAATGAAGCATATCAGTAAACAATTTCTTGTCAGCTTCACTATTCTGTTTACACCTTTGGATGATCTCCAAAATATGCTCCAAGCAAGCAGTAGAGATCAGGTGTTTGTCACTAAGAGTGAATAGGCATTTTTGACCTTCGCCCCTCATGAACATCACAATATTAAACTTTGAGTCAATCTTTCCCCTGATCATCGTGTTAACATTGCCAGCTCTTCCAATCTGTTTGACCGTAGGACGCTTGTGAATAGGAGTGGCTATCTCTTGATCCATCTTTGCTACTTCATGAATGCAACAAACAAGCAATTGATTGATATGATCAATGATCAGCTGATACTCTTGTGGATTGCATAGCAGAATGTTGTTGAGGAGAATCCAGTCGTGTGGGTTTAGATTTTGACGGTCAGCTAGGGAAATGGTATGGACCGAGCTATCTGAGCCTCGGGTCACTTTGAATTTGACATTGATAAATTTCCCAGCTGAAGAGGGCTTCAATACTTTGACCGTTGTAATTTTCTTCAAGCTCCAAGTTAGGTATTGTGGTTAAGCAAATTCCAGATAAAATTCCAACAAGTCCCGATCAACCTTCGGGTCTGGAGAAGGAACGACAGCAGTCGAGGCAAAGCAGTGAAAGATGAATGCCTTTCAGTTGATTGGCATATCGAACTGAGTGTCCTTCGAGTTCTCAAGACCAAACGATAAAACAGGTTCAAGCCAATGAGTACTCGGTTCATCAATAACTTCCCTCTGGAGTGATTCAATAGTCCATTCAGGAAACATTGACTTCTTTTTATCAAGAAGTTCCTTCTCCTTCATTTCTTTCTCCAACCGATCCATCTTCTCTCGAAGCTCTTGCTCAGAAGGCTTGAATTTTAGATCAGGATTAGAAGGAGCTCCTGTAACAATATCATCAAAATCATCTTCTTCATCTTCATCATCTTCTCCAATGATCTTCTTTTTCTTTTGACTTTTATTGGCCGAAGCTTCATTATCCTTCGGTCCAGCAGTAGCTTTCGGTTCTAGAGGAGGAGAAGGTTGATTTTTGTCAAGTTTACCTCCTTGGGATTTCTTTTCTCCCCCTTGTTTTGGAAGAACAACAGCTTCCGAAACACCTTCAATTCTACTAAGAATGTTCAAGGTTGTACAAAGCTTCTCAGCCAAGTGATGGCGAATGAAGATGGTTAAGATCGAATCATGGGCATCCAGGAGATGAAGCAGGATGGAATGGACATCACCAACAGAACTGCGAATCACCTCTCTTTCAGATTTTAAATCATTAAGCTCTTAAGTTGCAGTACGGAGCTTTAAGTTCTGAAGTTTGAGCTGAGAGGTTCACTTGTCCAGTTCATCCATGATTTTGTTTTCAACTGCAAGCTCTGTCTCAAGTTGAGTTAACCGTTCATCAAGTTTGGAATGAAGCCCTTCATTAGCAGCTTCAATGGCTTTACGAGACACGCCAAGTTGTGACAGCTCGGCCTCCAATGAGCGTTTTAGAGAATCAACTGAAGCATTGATGGTATGTGCATTCTTCTGAGCAGTGGCTTGAAGGGAATCGAGGAAGATTTGAGCTTCTGAAATTAGTTTTTCGACTTTTGCGGTTGCTTCCTTGTAGTTTTTAGTAGAGGCTTCCACAACAAGCGAAGCCTTTAGGCATTGAGAAGTAGAGGAATCAATATCCTTCGTTGCATTTGAGATAGAGGTGTCATGCTCCTTAACTGTAGAAGAGAACACTTCCTTGATAGCAGCTTCTGAGTAAGGATTAGCAGAGGAAGAGGAAAGTAATTGGTCAAGCTTATCAGTCACAACCGTAAGATGTTGCTTGGTGAGAGGAGCGTCATCATCATCATCGCTCTGAGCACGATAAGGACTGAAGTAAGTAGAATCGAACTCTAAGTCCTCACCTCCAAGAAAAGTGTTGGTTTCGGTTGATGTCACACCCCCAAACTGGAACAGCGGAAACGTTCGGGGGCGGAGGAAGTCATGTGTAGTATCACAACAATTGTATCATAGAAAGCATAGTAAACACAACCAAACATTGAATACATATATGAAAAAGGTTTACATTGTCTTAGTACATAGTTTTATTCATATCCAAAGTAAAATAGAAAGACGTGACTCTAATGCTTCGTCTTCTCCAATCTCCTGAAAGTACATGTCTACTAATCCCCTGAAAATACAAGCAGTTTTGAAAGAATATCAGCATAAAGCTGGTGAGTTCATAAGCTTTTAGTTTTGGTGGAAAATGTTTCTTTGATCCTTTTGAAAAGTGTTCTTCAAGAAAATCCTGTATTTTCTTATGAAAAGCGTGTTTGAAACCCATTCCTTCCATGACTTCCCGATTCATACAAAGTATGTATAATCCAAGGAGTCGTGGAATGAATATGAATGTCTGTTAGTTACATGTAAAACAAACAAATATGTTTATGAAAAGTTGAGTTATCCTGGGAAAGTCCTATATTTTCCCTAAAAACAGGTTATCCGTCCTAGAGGTAGAGATGCAAGTTTAGAAATTCCTGATTACTATCAGTATATTTATGAAAGTAGTTTTATTACTCAAAATAAAACAATGGAGAGTAGAGTTTATCCTTCCTAGAGGTAGAGATGAAAGATTAGAAATTCTTGATTACTATCAGTGTATTTATGAAAGTAGTTTTATTACTCAAAATAAAACAATGGAGAGTAGAGTTTATCCTTCCTAGAGGTAGAGATGCAATATTAGAAATCCTTGATTACTATCAGTGTATTTATGAAAGTAGTTTTATTACTAAAAAAAACAATGAAGAGTAGAGTCTGAAAACCAAAGCTAGTTTATACTTATTTTGTGAGTCGTATAACCATACTTGATATGACCGAGAGACCTTTATAATGTTCTTCACGCGTTAAGCTAAATGTCATTTGTTCACCCCAGGCATGCCTGCCTAACTGTAGCTAGTAGTTCAGGTGTGGGATTGTCAGTCCCGCTCTCCCTTCAGGAGACTCTGGTTATACTAAAAGGATTTATCACTATACACCTAAGGGTACAATATTGAAGTAGCGCCTCACAATTCTGTATAATATAGTTTACTAGCGAGAAATCAATATGAAATAGTAATTATCCTTGAATAAATGTACTTTATACTCCTGAGAAAACATATGACACAAACTAAATCTGCCATAGTATATATATATATATATATATATATATATATATATATATATATATATATATATATATATATATATTCATTTACGAAATCTATTTAAGTAGAGACTGCCTAGATGGTTATCTTAAACTATACCCGTTATAGTTTATTAGAGTTGATATGGAAAATGCTTTGTAAAAATCTTTCTGAAAACTATGAAGTTAGATTTCCAAAATAGAAGTTTCCCTTATGCTCAACATATTACAAAAGAGATAAAATATCCGAATATGTTATTAAACGTGGAAATCGTTGGGTTGCATTAATAAGTTTAAAACTTAATAAAATACTTTGAGTTTAGCTTGTATTCCCCATGAAAACATTAAAAACACGGAAAATGTAGGGGTATGAACTCACTGTTTGACGGATGATTCGAGCGGATGATCGGTTATGAGTGTTGAGTGTCAATTGAGGTTTCGCACTCAAGTAGATCCTAGTAACATATAATAGCACATATATGTGTTAGATTTAGGTATTCCATGAGAAAACATGATGGGAAACCACCCTAAAGACTTGGAAATGCTTGTCGGGACCTTATGTGATCAAACAAAGGAGGTGTATGGTCATTAGGGTGTGTGTGCGGCCAGGGTGTACTGCCAGGCTGTGTGTGCGGTTGCACACAAGAGTGTGTGGTCGTACACATGAGTGTGTAGCCGTACACTCCTCATTTGTGCCCGAAATGTCGATTTTTAGGTGTTATAGTGCTAATACCGGGTTCTACTAGTGAATGAAGGCCAAACTCTTCACTTTGGAGAGCTTTTAAGGTGTGTACGGCCACCTTATGAAGGCGTGCAACCGTACACCTTCATGTGATGAAGAACATTATGAACTTTGATGGTTAAAGGATTAGATCAATGGGTCCTTCATGTATGATAAGCTAGGTGATCGAAAACTCACGTTTTTTAGGCCTTGAGAGCATTCTTGGATGAAGTTTTTAGAGAGAGAAAGTAGAGTGCAGCCAAATGAAAGGAATGAGTGAAGGGGTCACCCTATATAAATAGGGATGAATATCCTGTTGGAGGATGGGTGTGCGGCCACCCACTCGGGTGTGCGGCCATACACTCGGGTGTGCGGCCACACACTCGGGTGTGCGGCCACACACTCGGGTGTGCAGCCACACACTCATGTGTGCGGCCACACACTCATGTGTGCAGCCATTCACTCAGGTGTGCGGCCATAAACTCGTGTGTGCAGCCATACACTCGAGTGAGTGTATGGTCGCACACTCCTTTTGATGGAGTGTTTGGCCTATTTTCAACCCTAAATCTTAAACCAATCCAACCCAAATTCAAACTTTGGTTGTATTCAAGGCTTTAAGTGCTTAAATGAGCCCTTAATCAGTGTTAGGAGTTAACATAAATGAGTTTAACTTAGACTATTTGACTAGATGTACCGGGTAGAAGTTTTCGGGTTGTCACATCATCCCCTCGTTAGAGGGAATTTCGTCCCGAAATTCAAGAATAAGAATATAACTCATGGCCTTGGAAAAGATGGAGGTACTTAAGGTTCATGGGAATTGCAAATGTCTCATCGGACCGACACTTCTTTATATTCGATACGTGGGAGGCGGGATGGAATTTTCTAAGTTCTCGAGGTAACTGGAGTTCGTACGTTTACTAGACCGAACCTAGCAAGGATCTCGGATGATCCAATGTATCTTGGATTTAGCTTTCTACGCTTTTCGCAGTGTATCTGGCCTTTCTAGGGTGACATCTTCAAGGGACACGTCCACCAATTTCAATGCTCGAGAGGGTGCTGTTGGGGACTTAACTCTTGACTAGATACATGTCCACCAATTTCAGCCACAATAATAATGCAAATTAGAAGTATACATGAATGTTTACATAACACACATATGGAAAAAATGATTTAGGGAGGGATATCTCTGTTAATTAGCAAAAAAAACATAAAATCTTCGAATAATACACAAACGAGTTCTTGAAAATGTGAGGGTTTTTATAAACTACCTTTGAATATTTTGGGTTTTCCTTTCAAGTTACACATACTTTGATAGTAGTATATAACATTTTTTAACCTTCTCAAAGTTACATGAAGGGGGAATTTCATTTTTAGCTTAAACGGTAAAAAATTTAAACTCAAAAGTTAACCAAAATATTTCGGTTTGCACCACGCGCAATGTTATAGAATTTTATGTAAGTATAATAATATATAATTATGGTGAACTAAGTTTATTTATACGTAATAATGTATTGTTGATCTGCAAAAATGAATTGTTACATTTTTTTACAACCATACCTATATGAAAATGAATATACAAAAAAATTTAGAATAAACATTTTTTTAAAAAAATAATAAATTGTAAAAACAAAGAAATCTTTAAAAAAAAAAAAAAAAAAAAAACCTAGGCATCAAAACATCTATTTTTTAAAAAAATAAGTTGTAAAATGATAATTCTATAAATACAAATTTGTTAAAATCTATACTGTTAAATAAGATTTGAAAGAATTTGTAAGAAATATAATCTTCTAAATAAAAAACTATTAAAAAAAAATAAATAAAAAATAAAACAAAGTTTATAAAAAAAAGGTTGGTTGAATTTGTTAAAAAAAGTGTGGACAAAAAAAAACATGGGTCAAATTGTAAAAAGAAAAGGTTGAGAGATCATATATGAGCCTACATTTTGTATGGGTCGGATTTTGTGTTGAATGGGATGAACTTCTCGTAGATCTGAAGTAAGTCGGAGCTTTATGACCCTTATGACCCGCGTGCAAAAAAACAGCTACTATTAGGTTCGAACACGTGACAGAAATGTTAAATAAAAGAGATCATACGACTAAGACAACCATAGCTTATTGCTAATTTTAGTAAACAGTTTATAAAGTGACCATAGCCGGTTACAGTACACATGATTTCAATTGAAAATGATAATGTGTTTTGTGGTCACTCTTAAATCCACATGATTTCAATTGAAATGGAAATGTGGGTGACTTTGTATCGGTGACAAGAAATAATGATGGAATTTAATGCTAAGATGGATATTTGGAAGAAGTGGAAGAAAAATGATTACATCTTGTATCTTGGTATAGTAATGACATAATATTTTTAGTCCAATTTAGCAAGAATACTAACTAGGAGGGAATATAAGTTCGCATGTTGGACTAAGTATTATACCCAAAGGAGAGATCACGTACATGAGATATATGATCCACAAGTTAAGGATATAAAAGACGATGTTATCCATTGCACAAAAACAAGATGGTTGAAGTATTTAACAATTTTAGTGTAACTAGTTATTTAGTGTAATTAAAATTAACACTAGTCATAATAGGGAATTAAACAGTGATAAAAAAACAAGTTAGATGCTACAAAGTGTAAACTTGTTTAATAGACGCGTTTGATCCCGAGCATGACGAAAGACAATGGTTAAGGGGCCACACCACTTTGTGAGGTCACAACGCATCACCTATTGCAAGGTCAAAAGAGAAGAGCCCTTAGTTTTTAGGACACATTGAAATCTATTATGTGCATAAAACCTAAATTATCCTTAAGGGTTTATCCAATATTAAATTTCTTGAAACTTATACATAAGGTTGTCATATCAATTCGGGAAATGAATTTACACGAGTATCAAGATATCTAATCATTCTTTGATTATCAAACATCTTATTTCTACACCATTTTTTTCTACCATAAAATGGACGGAAACCACGTAAGTATTGTGCGACAAAAAGGCTATGTTGAAATTAATAGTAAAATTCTATAGTGTGTCAATTAATCCAACTATACGTTTTGTATGAATCTGTATGTTTATTGTTAAAAAAATGTGCTCGAAAGGAAGATAGGAATTACAAGAACAAGAATCCTACGATACACATACGGTATAACATGTTGGACATGATAGAAAATGCATTAATCATAAAGAAGTTGATATTCTAAAGTTGTTATAAGGGATGCTTCACAATTCAACTATGGTATCTTTATAAGTTCCAGGAATCACAGATGTCAACTTCTTCAAAAAATCATTATCATGGTCATTGGAGGAAGTTGGTGACACAGTAGCCACAACAACAAAATTACCTTGATTCCCAACATCTATTCCATAAACCGTATAAAAAGTATCCTTAAGATCTTTTACCAATGTCGTATAAAATAGTTCATTTAAAGGAACCACATTGATAATAAGGACACCACGATCATCAAGAAGTGATCTCGCAGCTTTAAAAACCGGTTTCTTAACAAATTCTGGTGGTGGAGCACTAATACCATTTTGAGCCTCATTTGAATCCAAATCAACCATAACTACATCAAATTTAGCATCTAGGACATCATTATTAACCTTTAAACCATCGCTGTCTCCTTTTATCTTTTGGGAAGGAAAGTTTTGTATCACTTCTATAGCATCTCCAACAATGAATCGAATAGAACCCGATTTATTAAACCCAAAATGCTTTGTTGCAGCAGTTAAAACAACCTTATCAGCCTCCACTCCAACAACATCAAAACCCAATTGAGTTTTCATGAAACTTAACAAAACACCACCACCAATCCCTAAACACAAAGCTCTTGGAGTAAACCCTTGTTGAATTCGCTCATTGAGATGTGAAGCAATCAAGAAAAGTCCAGCAACCATTGGAGGCAAGTATGGGTGAACCAAAACAGATGTATCAACGTCAAACTTTGCGTTTACTATCTTCCTCAAACTTTCCAAATCTACATGTGTTGTAGCTTCGTCATCGCTAATAACAGGTATAAGAGGGACCTGAGATTGTATCAAATTAGGCATTCTTTTAAACCTCAATCTCCTTCGGAGCATTTTACTTCTATCACGATTACCCTCCAGTTCAACATCTTCAACGACAAATTCACCAACAATGGGACCTACAAATTTAGCTATAGTCACACGATACACGACATCATCTTCGTATGTCAAGATTATGGTTTCTGGCAAACGACGATGAAAACTCACTTTGGGATGCAAAGCCATGAGTAATGGTTTCAATTCGTTTTCTAGTCTTTGTTTCTCCAAAGGACCAGTAACTTGAGGGCGAATATAAATGGAGGGTTCTGGATTAGGTGGGGGATTATTACCGATTAGGATAAGGCGGGAGACGTTGTGGGAGTCGTATAGGAGCTGAAGATGTCCGGATTCTGTACAAAAATTCCAGTCTGTTTCCCGGTGATTAGGTACAATCATGGCGGCGATTAAGGGGACCTCATCGTCAGCGGTGGCTATCGGAGAATCGAGTACGGCGACGCGGATCACTAGAGCGTGGAGCAACCGGCGGTGGTTAAGCGGGTTTGGCATTGTGAAGGTGATGAATTGTGATGGGGTGATGGTTTCGAATACCCATGGTTCGATAACATTAAAAGGTTGAAATGACATTACCATTGTTGATGAGAAGATTGGAAGCTAGTTGCATGAATCGAGGTTGTCGATGATTGTTTTGAAGATTATACAGAAGCATACTTTTGATTTCAAATATCATAATATCTGGAATTTCCATCACTCGTGCGACTATAGCGGCGTAGCGTTCTAATCACAAAAACTAAACGAGTTGAATCTTTATAAGTTTTAAGTTACAACCACATTATTGTTATTGAATGTTCGTTTCTTAATTTTTTTTTTCTAACTCTGAACATCCCTATAGTTTATCTTTGTCACGGATTTAGCCCCTGATTAACGTAAAATGACCCGATTACCCTCATTGGAGATTATTTATACTTTTTTTAGTTTTTATTATTTATTTATTCTTTTATTATAAATTTAATTAAAAGACCATCAGTACAATGAGTTTGAATCTTATGTACAACAACCTACTCCTTCTCATCCCCTTTTTTCTCCGGCCAAAACATCGCCTTCCTCTTCGCCTGCCTCCTTCGTTGTTCCGGCGAGCAACGTAACCAAGCTCGTAACCACTAATAATCAATTTTGTGAAAAAGCAAAAAACCAAAACCAATATCTTATGAAACTGAAATCTCAAAACCAGGAAACCCGATGAAATAGAAATCATAAAAGAACACACAAAATCTAATGAAAATAAATTACATTCCAACCGATGAATTCATTGTTCCAGATTTTAAACCTTATGTCGTCTTATCCAACAAAATCCTATAAAAAAAAGCTTTTCATACATTTGGATATATGTTTATACCAACATGGTCTGATATTACATGTTTTCATAAGCATGTTTAAGAAATTAACAAACAAGCATCCAATAGAGTCCAAATGTGAAGAAAGAAGCGCGAGTGAACTTTTTGACGGACCCACAAGATGGAAGGTTCACACTTAGACCGGCTAACATTTTGGTCTGTAGATAGATAGGAGGGAAGCATGCGTGCATGGATCTTACTGGGGTCTCTCATCTCGTTGGTTTGGGGAGCGGGAGTTTCACAACTGGATATGCCGCATTGAAAGTCGTTGCATGCAAAGTGGTAAAGCACGAGTGATATTTACATACTTAGCCATATATTTAGCATATATTTTTATTCATTTTTAGCTAATTATGTGCATAATATGGACAAAAGGTACTTAATAATACTTAAATTGTGTTTTCAGTCCAAAAGACATCTTTGGAAGCAAAAAGGAATAAGGGGAAGCGATTAGAGACCAAAGAATGAAGAAAAAGGAAAAACCACACACCTACTCGACAAATCCACGCACCAACTCGACGAGTTCATAAGAATGTTCCTGAAGAAAAGTCAAAAATCATTGTCGTACACGGATTTCATACACCTACTCGGCGAGTCAACGACCTACTTGCCGAGTAGCCCCTGTTTTGTGATAACTATAAATATGGAGTCTTAATCCGAATTAAAGACTTTTCTGGATTCCTTGGAGATAGAGCTACGACTGGAGAAACCCTTGAAGACCTGAAGAACCCTAATCTTTGTTCTTTTGAAGTTTGGAAGCGAATTAGGTTATATTTTCCACTTAATCTTAGGATTGAATTATATTTAGCTTAATCAAATTCGTTTTTGAGCTTGTTTTCCTTGTAATCATGAGCGAAAATTCGGATGGTTTCTGTTTAGGAAGAACTAAATTACTTCTATGGTTTAATTAATACTTTTGTTGATTGTTTATTGGTGATTTTATTAAATTAAGTTTGTCAAAGAACCTTATGCATTAACTACAACTATTTTCTGTTAATTTGTGACATCCCCAAAATCTCGGTCAGAAAAGACCGATTTTCATTTATGCTTTTAAAATAATCTCAGAGTAAATCCTTTTGATTTGAAAGAGTTGTGGAATTTATTTCCAAAAACAAAGTATGATAAAATAATGTTTAACAAAGCATTTCATAAAGAAATGTATTTTCATTATATAATCAAAACTCGGGATGTCAAGTTCTGATACAGACCATAAAGCATAAACGATAACATTACAAGTCATTCAACAAATATATACACATACAGACTTGTAAACAAAACAACTTGATGATTCATCCATCTTATGCCCTTGCGCCACTTCGTGTAATACAAATAAAACTGAGTGGGTCAGGCTTGGGAGCCTGGTGAGCATATAGGGTTTTCAACTTACAATAAATAATTATATTTAATTCCACCAACCAACAATAACCCAATTACCCATTCCCATTATTCTCACTTTACGTCCCTAAAACAACTAACACAAGGGACCTAGTCTTAGAATATTTCATCGGGGTGACAACACATGCATTCGGGGGTTTCCCGGCAATATATGTCAAATAAGGCAACCATGAGGGGGATGGAGTACAGCGAATGAACACTCAAGTTCATTAACACCTACAGGTGGCGAACCTGCTAGCGTTCCATAGGATTGTCTAGAAAATTCTGTGGTCGTCATCTAAACTCCGCTAGATGACTGAATCAAAAACAACATCGAGGCCTCTCATCTGTTTATCACACAACTATCTACCCATGTTCTACCAGAACATATTAGTAGATAAAAATATATATTTTTATACATAGTTTAAAATCTGTATAACATTCTCATTCAATACATATTCCAAACAACAGATGAGACACATACACATAACACGTATTTCATAGAGAATAAATCATATCTATGAGATAGAAGAAAGTGAATATGCATTCACACATATAACACAAAATATACACATTACACATATTTCGTATAAAATACTTCATAATTATGCATTAGAAGAAAGTAACCACACACTCACTTGATCAGAAGATGATCGGACAGCACTACGACTTGTAGAAGTAGTATTCTTCGGCAGATCTGGAAGATCTTCACGAAAGCCGGACTCCTCGCGGGCAGAGCTTCGGCTCGGGAATCGCACTTCTCGGGATCTTCGGGGCTTCGGGATAATTCTTGCACGAAAAACGATGCAAAAACGCGAGAAAAGGGGAAGAAATGAGCAAACAACTCGGTTGCCCTCGACATCCTTTTATAGGGGCTGGAACATCGAATTACGTTGGGCGTAATGAGGATAGGGTCGCTGACTCCCCCATGGATAATATCGGTTAATATATATTTAAACTAAATATCGAAAATATTTAATAAACTTCATAAATTCATATCTTCCTCATACTGTAACACCGTAAATTTCAAGACAAAATTTTCATTTAAAATAATCATTTTACTCTTAGAAACACTTGTTTAAAATCTTATTCATAGTCGATTTACAAAACATAACTCCATTTTCACTTGCATAGAAAACCAAGATCCTCAAAAATATGACTCTTTCTCTGGTGTGTACAATCAAGCCGGTGCCGTCCCGTGATACTGAAAGAAACCTGTAAAACATCAAACAAAACACTGTAAGCACGAAGCTTAGTGAGTTCCCCAAAATACCACACATAACACATATTAGCCACTCGAGGCTATAACTCTGTGGGTCCGTGCACCCAAACTCTGTGAACCCTCAGGTTCTAACTCTGGGAACCTTCCGGTTCCAACTCTATAAACATGCACAACATAAATCACATAGAAATAATGCAGTACAACACATCACGTACATATAGCATACAAATACTCTAATCACATAACTCTGGTTACCTACTCAAGGTAAAGTATAGTGAGAAGACTCACCTGGCAAGCAGAAAGCAGATATCCCCACACTTGAATCTCGAACTCGCCACCGCCTAACACGTAAGGCAAATACTCTCATGAATATAACTCTCGAGGCTAGAATAAATCCTCTCATAACACCCTCTTATGGGTAAAAGACTATTTTACCTCTCTCTTGGCCCAAAGGCCACATCGCTGTCCAAACCCTAAAACTCAACGGCCAACCCTTGGTCGAAATCAAAGTCCTCAGTCTAGGTCAACCCTTGACTGACTCTACTCGCCGAGTCAACCCTGTGACTCGTCGAGTTCCTATAATCAGAACTTCCCCATATCGTGACTCAACTCGTCGAGTCACCACGAGACTCGCCGAGTCCCACAACTCTGAGTCCACTCACACCAAACTCACCGAGTCATCCCTTGACTCATCGATTCTCGACTCAACCAGGAAATATTTGGGACTCTTCGTCAAGACTCGTCGAGTCCAAGAACAGACTCGCCGAGTCTACGGCTATCTTCAACCTACTCGCCGAGTTGTTCATACAACTCGCCGAGTTCCAGGCCATCTTCATCCAACTCGTCGAGTCCACCCATGTGACTCGCCGAGTACCGCCGGTCTGAATACATTCCGAAGCATTCCAGGCCATGCAACTGCTCCAAGACATAGATCTAGCCTCCTACCACTCATCCATCACGTAAAGTGGCAAACTTTACGTGAATCCAAAGATATCTAAGCTGTTTGCACATTGGGGCTAGGGTTTGGGACATGCAAGCTTCACTAAACACTCCAACACAGGGACTTTCATGCTCTCTGATTCTTCTCCCTTCCAGATCTGAGGTAGCAACCTCAGATCTAACCTCTAGACTTCCCATTTCATCCATAGACAATTTCTCACAAACCCCAAAATGAAGAAACAACATAATCAACAGGTCAAAAACGAGATACTACCTCTAAGTGATGCCCCAACTGCAATGCAATTCGAATCCAAGCAAAGCCCCTTGCTCCAAGCCTTCAATCTTCCCAAAATTCCTTCAACCATTACTTCTCCAAGCTCCAATCCACTCAAAAATGGTGCTTCTCCGCGATTTAGGGTTTTCTGGGGCTCAAGGGGTGATAAAGAGGCTGGGAGGAAGACATAATGATCATTATATAAGGCTCAACCCCGAGAATTAGGGTTTTCTCCACTCAGCGCCTACTCGCCGAGTCCAATACACTGACTCGCCGAGTCGGCCACTTAACACGCGACCAAGTCGCGACTCTACTCGCCGAGTCCACACATGGACTCGCCGAGTCGCTCTTTCCCAATTTACTCTTTTAGCCCTTCAACTCTACTCTTGATATTTCGGGATGTTACAATTCTCCCCCACTTAAATTAGGCTTCACCCTCGAAGCCTACAGTAACTCAACTCCAGAATTACTCCCACAACGTGCCACCTGGCCTTAATCGGACCAGATCTCACAAGGCATACCCATCGAAACTCGAACACACTTTCCCTTTCCTTACGGTGTCCTCACCATTGTCTCGAACCGGGCACCGGATGCACCCTCTGATGACCACACACATCGATCCGAGAATTACCCATGAAGTATCACTGCCCCAAATCTCAACAATCACTCGACCCATAAGGGTTAGAAGACATGAACCATCGGATCCCCGATTCGAATCCCTCTCTATCCAATCCGTGACGACGGAAAGACCCACTCTTAAATCCCAGAGCAACTCCCATGAGTCCTCTTCTTGCAATCACACACCCATGCCGCACCAACCTTCGCACTCTCGGGTTAGGAAAACCCGTCACAATGATGACGTCTCTAACATCCCTAGGAGAAACCACCACTACGCACACAGCCCTCGATCAGAATCAAGTTGGGAGTCCCAGACTCCATCCCTACATCCATCCTGAGACTCTTGGCTCTACACCCGCGGAATCCTTCCGCGTCCTCAGCAGACATCCCATCATGATGTCATTCCATACCACTGTCACAGACACAGTGTTCGACCACCATACTCCAAATCATCCATTCTCACTACAACTTTCACTTCCGCGAATCAACACTTTCCCCAGTAAATGAGGATCCAACACTTCCTCCCATACAACAGCACAAAGGGTGGCATACCAATGCACTAATGATGGCTGTTGAAATAGGATAACTCAACCAAGGATAAATACGTGCTGCAACACCCTCCGAAATCTAATACACATGCCCGAAGCATGTCTTTGAGCATCTGAATCGTTCACTCCCTCTGAGGTGTCCTCCGACATCATCAGGATAAGCTCTAGCTCATCACATATCCCTCTTCGAGACTGAGCACCAGGTCAGCTTTTGACTCCACAGCTGAGCCTCCAAAGGTCACCCAAATCATGATCCAAATATCCCACTAACTTCCTCCCCGTGACCACTATCCCGGCCCCGTGACACGCAAGTCACGAAATTCTCTTTTTCTTATGCAAGAAAGTACAATCCAACCGAGGATCGTCTCCACTCTGATCTCTGGTTTCTGCTGCGCATATCCCTTGCCATCTCACCACATTCCCCGACGGAGACGGGGACCCTAGTCTCGCCCTCGGTCCAACATCCAGGCTCCAAAAACTCAATACTAGGGCTACTCAAGCCCAAAACTCTTCCACATCATACACTGATCGGAGAACATTCCATCATCACACTCTCTTGCCATCTAGTGAGCACTACGACTCCCCGCGGTATCACAACACCCTCTGACTAGTGAGTACTACGGCTCCCCGCAGTATCACAACACCCTCTGACTAGTGAGTACTACGGCTCTCCGCAGTATGACAACACCCTCTAACTAGTGAGTACTACGGCTCTCCACAGTATCACAACACCCTCTTACTAGTGAGTACTACGGCTCTCCGCAGTATCACAACACCCTCTGACTAGTGAGTACTACGGCTCCCCGCAGTATCACAACACCCTCTGACTCCACTAGCTCGTGCTCCACAGACTATCATAGGCGGCTACCCATACTCGTCTCGAATATTCATCACAGACTCTGGAGGCAATCGTCATAACAGATGCCCACCCTTGCGAAGATCCACTCTCCCAAGTAATCTCCCTGGATGCCCATACTCGAAGGGCTATCACTAGTTCCATAGATACCTGATATACCACAAGTCGTCGCAACTCAAGATTCACGAATAACTTCGAAATAAAGATATCAATACCCGGATACCTCGGAACACCCCCACCGATCATCACAAGATCCTGCCACAACCACAGGTTTCCTGCCCCAAGCACCATATAGATGCAATAATACATTCCCTCTGAACCCCATAACTAGATCTTCATTTTTCCCAAGTTGCAACTTCGGTGTATTCAATTTCCCAACTGCAATACGAAGAAACGCTAACGCTACGAAATACGCTGATAATTCTCCGAAACCCTTTTTCCTGCCACTCAAAACCCAAACAAGGATACGCATACCGACCCGGGAGTTGGCTGCCCAATCATTCTTTATCTACTTGCCCCAACACTGACCAATACCAGATTCCTGACTAATAAACACCTGTCGTGGAGACATTCATCCTTCTCAAACAAGTACTTCCCGCATTAACTCACTCCGACCCCTTTCCTCGATCAGCGACATCTCTGGTCTCATGATTTCTTACCGCATATCTCTATACTCCACTTATAACTGCTCCTGACAAATCTTTGCTTTCTTACATACGGCACCCGGTTCTCCCCCACTTAGGGTTCAAACCGTCACCAAATAGCACACAACTATTCCATAACTATATTCTCCAGCAAAATCGCACCTGCCCCCGGAAAGTGCTACACAACGCCCGATAATCCCCCTTACGGAAATGAATCGACTTCATATACTCTGAACCTCTGATGAACTCCTCAAGAACTTCTCGTCACGTCTGCCTCTAGTCGTTCCAAATATCTTACCAATCTAGTACCAACAAATCAACTGCTCAATAACATCCCTGGCTCATAGACTGAACCATAAAATCACCGTACCCCTCACCTCAACTCATCAACCAACGCTCCAACACCGGGATCACCCCACGAACAAGGACCCACTCCCATATTCAACACCCCATGGATAGAAAACTCTCTGCACCACTAAACTCGACTGAACTCCCCACTGATACCACTACCATACACCCGACTATACTCAATTAGGTATAGCGTGGCCCTCGACTATCTTAGTCCCAACTGACTATCTGCTCATGATAGATCACTGCCTCGCGGCACACATGTTACCTGATACTCTGGGGGGAAATCATCATCAATGACGACCTGCAGGGTTTACCCCTAAACCCAAAACCAAAACATCATGCTTCTCATATTCTCACACTTACATAATTAGTACCTCCCCGATCATAGGAGGTGACATCTCCTTTATCGACTGATCACTCAACTCATATCGAAATTCTCCCTTCCACTGACTCCTTACTAGAATACTCTGAGGGACTCTCGATCTCCCTCTCAAGGGACGCCTCTTCGAACTTACTCGTGACCGAATAACCGGAGAACCACAAACATCATTCACTACGAACCATGGTACTCCTTCCACGACATCTCTTCTCAATATGCCCCGATATATGGTACCCTAACCATGACATCACTCCCCAATTCGCTCCGATGTATGGTACCCGGACCATAACATCACTCCTCAATCTGCTCTGATGTATGGTACCTGAACCATAACATCACTCCTCAATCTGCCCTGATGTATGGTACCCGAACCATAACATCACTCCTCGATCCACCCTGATGTATGGTACCCGAACCATAACATCACTCCTCGATCCGCTCTGATGTATGGTACGCAAACCATGACATCGCTCCTCAATCTGCTCTGATGTATGGTACCCGAACCATAACATCACTCCTCAATCCGCTCCGATGTATGGTACTCAAACCATAACATCACTCCTCAATCTGCTCTTTAGAACCTTCAGAATACTCCCTGTATCAAGTATGGGTCCTCTGCTTTCAGTAGTACGGGCCCATACTACCTACCACATCTACTCATACTTTCCACATGGACCATCCCAGAGCTTCTAAATAGCTGCTCGACCTGCTCTTTCACCAATCCCATCGTGCGTGCTCGCTCCCCAGCGAAATTCTCTATTCTACAAGCGCACTCATCTGGATAGGGTTATTCCCTAGGCTCTTCCGTCGTCCTTCCACTTCTTTGCTATCAGCTGCTGAAGAGCTCCCAATGATGCCAGCCATCTACCTCCTGAATATCGTCATATTCACTTGGTAGCTGACTCCCATCATCGAGAGTTCCACAAAGCACAAAGCAAGCAGCATTCGAGCATCGAAGGATACATAGGACTCCCTCTCTGTGATAACTCCACCTTCTCAGCTCATCCTCGAAAGTACCACCGAACTCTGTAACTCTACCCCTCATGGGTTCTAACTGGATACTCTCACTCATCACATACTTAAAACATAACACATATAACAATGAGTCCTAGGCTAAGGCATCACAAATCAGGCCACTCTAGTCCTAACATATGAAATACCTAGCCTGTCTCTAGCATGCAATAATATCTCATAAAGTGCATCATACATATCTCATAACACAAAAATAAGGGTATTTTGGGAAATCACCATTCGGGCTCTGGCTAATTGTACACACTGCTCCTTCTTGCTTTCTCTTTGAACTCTTATTCACTTTTAGAAAATTATTTCTTTAAAAACTTTTCGTACTTCCTCAGTTTGAGTCCAGATTTACCCGAAGGCGCATCCGAATCCCTCAAACCAAGGCTCTGATACCAACTTGTAACACCGTAAATTTCAAGACAAACTTTTCATTTAAAATAATCATTTTACTCTTAGAAACACTTGTTTAAAATCTTATTCATAGTCGATTTACAAAACATAACTCCATTTTCACTTGCATAGAAAACCAAGATCCTCAAAAATATGACTCTTTCTCTGGTGTGTACAATCAAGCCGGTGCCGTCCCGTGATACTGAAAGAAACCTGTAAAACATCAAACAAAACACTGTAAGCACGAAGCTTAGTGAGTTCCCCAAAATACCACACATAACACATATTAGCCACTCGAGGCTATAACTCTGTGGGTCCGTGCACCCAAACTCTGTGAACCCTCAGGTTCTAACTCTGGGAACCTTCCGGTTCCAACTCTATAAACATGCACAACATAAATCACATAGAAATAATGCAGTACAACACATCACGTACATATAGCATACAAATACTCTAATCACATAACTCTGGTTACCTACTCAAGGTAAAGTATAGTGAGAAGACTCACCTGGCAAGCAGAAAGCAGATATCCCCACACTTGAATCTCGAACTCGCCACCGCCTAACACGTAAGGCAAATACTCTCATGAATATAACTCTCGAGGCTAGAATAAATCCTCTCATAACACCCTCTTATGGGTAAAAGACTATTTTACCTCTCTCTTGGCCCAAAGGCCACATCGCTGTCCAAACCCTAAAACTCAACGGCCAACCCTTGGTCGAAATCAAAGTCCTCAGTCTAGGTCAACCCTTGACTGACTCTACTCGCCGAGTCAACCCTGTGACTCGTCGAGTTCCCATAATCAGAACTTCCCCATATCGTGACTCAACTCGTCGAGTCACCACGAGACTCGCCGAGTCCCACAACTCTGAGTCCACTCACACCCAACTCACCGAGTCATCCCTTGACTCACCGATTCTCGACTCAACCAGGAAATATTTGGGACTCTTCGTCAAGACTCGTCGAGTCCAAGAACAGACTCGCCGAGTCTACGGCTATCTTCAACCTACTCGCCGAGTTGTTCATACAACTCGCCGAGTTCCAGGCCATCTTCATCCAACTCGTCGAGTCCACCCATGTGACTCGCCGAGTACCGCCGGTCTGAATACATTCCGAAGCATTCCAGGCCATGCAACTGCTCCAAGACATAGATCTAGCCTCCTACCACTCATCCATCACGTAAAGTGGCAAACTTTACGTGAATCTAAAGAGATCTAAGCTGTTTGCACATTGGGGCTAGGGTTTGGGACATGCAAGCTTCACTAAACACTCCAACACAGGGACTTTCATGCTCTCTGATTCTTCTCCCTTCCAGATCTGAGGTAGCAACCTCAGATCTAACCTCTAGACTTCCCATTTCATCCATAGACAATTTCTCACAAACCCCAAAATGAAGAAACAACATAATCAATAGGTCAAAAACGAGATACTACCTCTAAGTGATGCCCCAACTGCAATGCAATTCGAATCCAAGCAAAGCCCCTTGCTCCAAGCCTTCAATCTTCCCAAAATTCCTTCAACCATTACTTCTCCAAGCTCCAATCCACTCAAAAATGGTGCTTCTCCGCGATTTAGGGTTTTCTGGGGCTCAAGGGGTGATAAAGAGGCTGGGAGGAAGACATAATGATCATTATATAAGGCTCAACCCCGAGAATTAGGGTTTTCTCCACTCAGCGCCTACTCGCCGAGTCTAATACACTGACTCGCCGAGTCGGCCACTTAACACGCGACCAAGTCGCGACTCTACTCGCCAAGTCCACACATGGACTCGCCGAGTCGCTCTTTCCCAATTTACTCTTTTAGCCCTTCAACTCTACTCTTGATATTTCGGGATGTTACACATACGAACTCCATTTTCGACGTTCTTTATATCCACGCGTAGGTGAGACTACGATCTACAACTTTTACTTAGACTCCGTCAGATAATTTTGAATTTATTTTTATTATTTATTTTTAGTAGGCCGGGACAGGAAAACTCCGTTATAAATTCATAACTTCTTCATCCGACGTCCGTTTTCGCCTATCTTTTTATCGTTTTACTACTATTAACGAGACCTTTGATTCTCATTTAGATTGTTTCGGCTAAAAACCGCTCAATCTCAAATCGAGTATTCGGGCTGCATACTGCTAAGTTGAAACTTCGAAAAATCATAACTTCCTCATACGAAGTCAGATTTGGGCGTTCTTTTTATGCACGCTCTCGGTTTAACGAACTCTACGACTTTCGTTTAGATCACTAAGGCTAAATATCGCTCTAACGTAAATTTCACTTTTTACGCCATTCAGCGTTGTCGGTTCTGTTGCGAAATTTCGATAGGTCATAACTTCTTCATTATAACTTGGATATCGGCATTCTTTATATCTTCGGAATCCTTGTTTCGACCACTACATCTTTATGCAAAGATATTGGGATTATCCCACACTCCAAATTTGCCACTTATTGTATTCTTAATTCATTAAATTATAATAATTAAGAAAATAATCACATAATTCACATAATACTCAAATATTTCATCATTAATACTTCAAAAAGAGTTACAAGGGTTAACCTAGACTATTACATCAATGATAATTCCTAGCCTGGAAATGCATGCATTACAATTCTCTCCCCCTTAGGATGATTTCATCCCCGGAATCACACATCAACAAAAAAATACGGATAGCGACTCAACATGTCACTCTCCGGTTCCCATGTGAGATTTGGCCCATTCGAATGTTTCCAACGGACAAGCACTAATTCGACCATCTTGCGTCAAAGCTTCTTAGTCCTTCAGTCAACAATTGCCTCTGGTTCTTCAATTAACCTCTTGTTTTCATCAATTCTCAATTTAGAAATTGGAATTATATCGGGAACTTCTCTCGTGAACTTCCTCAAATAACACACATGAAAAGTGTTGTGAATTCCATTCAGTTCTTCGGGTAATTCGAGCTTGTAAGCTTGGTTCCCAACCCTCTGAAGAACTTTAAACGGTCCAATAAACCTTGGACTCAACTTTCCCCTTTTACCAAATCTTATAAGTCCCTTCCACGGCGAGACTTTAAGCAAAACCGAATCTCCAACCTCAAAAGTCATCGGTCTTTGCTTCTTGTCAGCATAGCTCTTTTGACGATCCTGAGCTGCTAACATTCTTTCCCTGATCACTTTCAACTTCTCAGCAGTTTGATGGACCATCTTGGGACCCATAAACTGTTTTTCCCCAGCCTCAAGCCAACAAGACGGCGTACGACACTTTTGTCCGTACAAAGCTTGATAAGGTGCCATCTTTATGCTCAAGTGGAAACTATTATTGTAGGAAAATTCTACCAAAGGTAAATGTTCATCCCAATTACCTAGGAATTCTAGGGTACATGCTCTCAGCATATCTTCAAGTGTTTGTATTGTTCTTTCACTCTGACCATCAGTCTGCGGATGGTAAGCTGTACTTAAACACAACTTGGCACCCTTTTTCTCTTGTAGACTTTTCCAAAACCTTGAGGTGAAACGGCTATCACGATCTGATACAATCATTAACGGAACACCGTGAAGCCTCACAATTTCTTTCACATAAGAATTCGCAAGCTTATCCATAAACCATTTCTCCTAAGCTGCTATGAAATGCGCACTCTTAGTGAACCGATCAACGACCACCCAAATCATGTCGTGACCACTTTTCGTTCTGGGTAGTTTAGTGACAAAATCCATCGCAATGTCTTCCCATTTACCCATAGGGACAGGTAAAGGTTCTAAACTCCCGTATGGTTTCTGATGTTGTGTCTTGACTCTCGCATAAGTCACACACTCGGCCACATACTTTGCAACATCAAGCTTCATCGTTGGCCACCAGTAGTAGGGTTTTAGGTCCTTATACATTTTAGTGCTACCAGGATGAATCGACTACATGGTTTTGTGAGCTTCTTCCATCAGAAGATCTCTAATTCCTCCTGACTTAGGTACCCAAATCCGATCTTGGAATACCTTCAGTCCATGACCGTTTGTACCAACCACCAACGTTTTGCCCAAACGTTCCTCCTTTCGGTCATTCTTCTCAGAAGCTTCCTCTTGAGCTTTCTTTATACTCTCCACAATTATTGAGACAACTTCAATTCTCAACGCACTTGGCCTCCTTCTTTCTAGATTGACTTTCCGACTGAGAGCATTAGCAACAACATTAGCTTTACCGGGATGGTAAAGTATCTCACAGTCGTAGTCCTTGAGTAACTTTAGCCAGCATCATTGACTCAAATTCAATTCTTTCTGATTAAAGAGATATTGGAGACTCTTATGATCAGTGGAAAGTTTGCACTTTGTGCCATAGAGGCAATGCCTCCATATTTTCAGAGCGAAAACTACCGCTGCCAACTCCAAATCATGAGTCGGGTAATTCTTTTCATGCTCCTTCAGCTGTTGAGACGCATATGCTATCACCTTTTCTATAACAGCTTAAATTTTCAAATAAAATTTTCATTTAAGATAAAACGTCATTATTCGACAAAAGAATTTATTCCAAGTTTATTGCAAAAATACAAATAACGAATCCCCAAGATCTTCAACAATGGCAGTGTGTACGTGTCACGCCGGCGCCTTCCCACGGTCATCACTAGCACCTGAAAAACATAAACACAACTGGTAAGCATAAATGCTTAGTGAGTTCCCCAATATACAACTTACACACATACGCCTTTCCAGGCCCTGACCTTCCGGTCCACATAACATTGCCTTCCGGCCCATAAAGTAATTGCCTTCCGGCCCATAACATATCGCCTTCCGGCCCGTATTATATTGCCTTCCGGCCCATAGTATATTGCCTTCCGGCCCATAACATTTACAAAGCATAACACATATAACATCACACACATAGCACATATATCATACATCATACCTGTTCCTGCTATCACATAACATAATGCCTTCCGGCCCGGATAAACATACATAACATATATAGCATCTACCTTTCCAGTTATAGCATAAATCACATATATCACATACGACCTTCCGGTCACACAGTCAAACCCTTCCGGGTGAAGTATAGTGAGAAGACTCACCTCGTAGTATGCAAGCTATAAACCCTTGGAGCTACTCGCACTCGATCCGCTAATCTGCAGGCTCCCTATAATACCACATACCTTTATTAATGATCTTATCAAACAAGACAACTGACCCTACTAATTACCTACAGGTCAACGGTCAACTTGACCGGACTCGTCGAGTGCAAAGGTGACTCGGCGAGTCTAGACACCCCGACTCCACTCGCCGAGTCTAAAGAACGACTCGACGAGTCCCAGTAAGTCTTCAAGCAACTCGCCGAGTCTGAAGAACAACTCGGCGAGTCCTAGTGAATCTTCAAGCTACTCGCCGAGTCTGATCTTTGGACTCGGCGAGTCCTCGCCATGCAGTCAATCAACTGCCTCCTGTAATTCGCATGATTCCGTAATATATAGATATGGGACTTCCTGGACCTTTACACATACTATTACTGGGATTAAAACACTGGTAACAACACTATAATCTATCAAATCCTTAAATGGGTTTCCTAAACCCTAGATTCGTGTACAACACCAAAACTACAGAAATGATCCGAGGATTACCTAGAAAACGTGTTCCCTGTGTCCCCAACCTTCAGAGCTCAACCCTTGATCCTCCTTTGATCACCACCTTGCCTCTCCTTGCCTAACAACCTCTCCAAGCTTCCACTAGCCTTCTCCCTTGCTCCAGATGCCCACAGTCGTCTAGGTTATCTTCAATCGGCCAAAAGACGAGACATGACGGCCCTAAAGACATTACATACGATCCAGAATCAAAACGGCTAGGGTTTCAGCTGAACAGCGTCGACTCGTCGAGTCCCTAATGGACTCGTCGAGTCCAGTCGCAAATCTGTGTCCAAGGCCGTGGTCCTACTCGGCGAGTCAGGCACCAACTCGCCGAGTCCCCTCCTAAATATGCCCCAAAACTAGTTTAAAGCAATACCTGAAATTCCGGGCTGTTACAACTCTCCCCCACTATAACTAGACTTCGCCCTCGAAGTCTCACTTCTCGAATAACTCCGGATGTTGCTCCCGCATTTCACTCTCCGGCTCCCAAGTCATCTCCGATCCCTTCCGATGTTGCCACTGAACCAACACCAGAGGTATCTCCTTGTTCTGCAGAACCTTGATCTTCCGATCCCTGATGGCTACTGGTCTCTCGGCGTAATTCAGGCTCGCATCCACCTGAATATCTTCTAACGGAACCACTGCTGATTCATCGGCTATACACTTCCTCAACTATGATACGTGAAAGGTATTGTGAATCTGACCCATCTCCGCTGGCAACTCCAACCGATAAGCTACCCGACCTACCCTTGCAATTACACGAAATGGACCTATGAATCGGGGCCCCAATTTGCCCCTCTTTCTGAACCGAATCACTCCTTTCCAAGGAGAAACCTTTAGGAGAACGAAGTCGCCAACCTGGAATTCGAGTTCGGACCGGTGTCTGTCCGCGTAACTCTTCTGTCGACTCTGGGCGGTCAACAACCTCTGCCTCACCTGTTGAATCTGTTCGGTCGTCTGAAGTACGATCTCTGTACTGCCCATCACTCTCTGTCCCACTTCTCCCCAGCAAATGGGAGTCTGACACCTCCTACCGTACAACAACTCAAAAGGTGGCATACCAATGCTCGAATGATGGTTGTTGTTGTAGGAAAACTCAGCCAACGGCAGATGCGCATCCCAGCTACCCCCGAAGTCCAACACACACGCTCTAAGCATGTCTTCCAATGTCTGAATCGTCTGCTCGCTCTGACCGTCGGTCTGGGGATGGTATGCGGTACTAAAATGCAGTTTAGTACCCAAATCCTCATGAAATTTCTTCCAGAACCTGGAAGTGAAACGTACGTCGCGATCCGAAACAATCGAGATCGGTACCCCATGCCGAGATACTATCTCTCTCACGTATAACTCTGCCAACTTCTCTGCTGATGAACTTTCGCTAATGGCAAGGAAGTGTGCACTCTTTGTCAACCTATCCACAATCACCCAAATCGCATCGACTCCTCGGGCAGTTCTCGGCAATTTGGTGATGAAATCCATCGTGATCTGTTCCCACTTCCACTCAGGAATCTCCAAGGGCTGCAACTTACCATGCGGTCTCTGGTGCTCGGCCTTAACCCTACGGCAGGTCAAACACCTCTCAACGAACCAAGCGACGTCTCTCTTCATGCAAGGCCACCAATACTCCTTTCTCAAATCCAAATACATCTTCGTAGCACCGGGATGGATCGAGAATTTCGATCTGTGAGCCTCCTCCATCAAAGTAGCACGCGTACCGCCCACGAATGGCACCCAAATCCGACCCTTAAACGTCAGAAGTCCCCGTCCATCCATAACGAACTCTGAAATTAACCCAACGACCCGCTCCTTCTTCTGCATCCCGGATTTCACAACCTCGGCCTGTGCCCCACGAATAGCATCTAATACCAGAGTCATCACCGTCAATCTCAAACATACGTCCCGCAATGTAGTGCTCTCCGCCCTACGACTCAATGCATCGGCTACCACATTAGCCTTGCCTGGGTGGTATAGGATCTCACAGTCATAATCCTTAACCACGTCTAACCATCTCCTCTGACGCATATTTAGGTTCGGTTGATCCATCAAATACTTCAAACTCTTATGGTCCGTGTATATAGTACAACGAACCCCGTACAGGTAGTGACGCCAAATTTTGAGGGCGAACACTACTGCCCCCAACTCTAAGTCATGCGTGGGATACCTCGCCTCGTGAGGCTTCAGCTGCCTCGATGCATAGGCTGTCACATGGCCCCTCTGCATCAACACTGCACCCAGTCCCGAAATCGATGCGTCGCAATATACGACAAAGTCCTCCATCCCTTCCGGGAGAGCTAATACTGGGGCTTCGCACAGTCTCTGACGAAGTGTCTCGAAGGAAGTCTGCTGCTCGGGTCCCCATGAAAATGTAACACCTTTCCGGGTCAATCTGGTGAGCGGCACCGCGATCTTGGAGAAGTCCCTAATAAACCTCCGATAGTACCCCGCCAACCCAAGGAAACTCCTGATCTCAGAAGGTGACTTCGGTGCCTCCCAACTCATCACTGCTTCCACCTTGGCCGGATCAACCAATATCCCTGTCTGATTAACAACGTGTCCCAGAAATTGGACCTCCCGTAACCAGAAGTCACATTTGGAGAATTTTGCATATAGCTTCTCCGACCTCAGTACCTCAAGGACCTCTCTCAAATGCCCCTCATGCTGCTCTCTAGACCGCGAATACACCAGAATGTCGTTGATAAATACAATCACAGACCGATCCAGCATCGGCCTGCATACCCTGTTCATGAGGTCCATGAACACTGTTGGGGCATTGGTGAGCCCAAAAGGCATCACCACGAACTCGTAATGCCCATACCGCGTCCTAAATGCTGTCTTCTGGACGTCCTCATCCCGCACTCTTACCTGATGGTACCCTGATCTCAAATCGATCTTGGAAAACCAAGATGCCCCTTGCAACTGATCGAATAGATCATCGATCCTCGGTAACGGATAGCGGTTCTTGACCGTCACCTTGTTCAGCTCCCGGTAATCGATACACATCCGGTGTGAACCATCCTTCTTCTTGACGAACAGGATCGGTGCTCCCCACGGCGAGCTACTCGGCCGAATAAATCCCTTTCCCAACAATTCCTGGAGTTGCGAGGACAACTCTTGCATCTCTGGAGGTGCAAGACGATAGGGCACCTTCGCAATAGGCGCAGCCCCTGGAACTAGATCGATACCAAACTCTACTTGCCTCGCAGGAGGTACTCCCGGCAAATCCTCGGGAAAAACATCTGGAAATTCGTGCACCACTGGAACCTCCTCCACTGTCTTCGGTCTCTCGGAAGTCTCCCGCGTATCCATCACATACGCCACAAAACCGTTACATCCCTGCTGTATGCATTGCCTCGCCCTAGCGGCCGAACAAAAGCTGATCCCGAACGGGTACCCTCGCCGTATACCGTAAGAACTCCCCCACTAGGGTCTCGTATAGTCACCAGCTGACGCTCGCAGTCAATGACGGCGCTGAATCGGCTCAACCAGTCCATGCCTACGATGACACAGACATCCCCCATCGCAATAGGAATTAGGTCAATCGGAAACGCGACCCCGAAGATCTCTAGCACACATCCCCGAAGAACCTCCGTAGCACAAACCACCCTCTCGGCCGCAATAGAAACGCTCAAAGGCCGACTTAACGGCTCACGACTAATGCCGATATGCTGACTAAAGGCTAACGATACAAACGATCTACTCGCACCCGAATCAAATAACACTAGAGCAGGCATAGAGTTCACAAGAAAAGTACCTACACATACATTAACATAAGCATAACATTTCGACCTTTAAGTAAATACGTGAATGATAACATACCTGCCACAACATCGGGCGCAGCGCGGACCTCCTCCGCAGTCAGCTGAAAGGCTCTCCCGCGAGCCCTCGGGGCCTCGACCTTCGCCGGTCGGGTCTCAGTAGTCCTGGTAGTAGGTGTAGCTCCCTGACGAAGCTGCGGACACTCGGCCTTCCGATGGCCTGTCTGGTTGCAGTGAAAGCAAACCATAAACCCCTTAGGGCAATCCCTGGCAATGTGTCCCTCCTTGCCACACTTGTAGCAACCACCAGCTCGACACACACCCTCGTGACTCTTGCCGCACTTCGCGCAAGTGCGGCCCTTCGGACCTCCCATCCTAGAATCAGCGGACTTAGTCCGCTTGGCTGCCGGCTGAGGCTGAGCCGGCCGCCGATCCACCTGCCGAGACTCGGCCTCCTCCCTCGCCTGAGTCTCCAACTCGATCTCGCGCTTCCTGGCGTTCGCCTGAAGCTCAGTGAAAGTACGATAGGTGGAGTTTGACACAAACTCCCGGATTTCCCTCTTCAAAACGCCCAAATACCGGCTCATCCGCGACTGCTCCGTAGATACCAGTTCAGGGCAGAACATTGCCCTCTCATGAAACTTCCGCGTGATCACTGCCACGGAATCAGTACCCTGCTTAAGGGTCAAGAACTCCTGAATCAATCGCTCCCTCTCCACCGGGGGAACGTACTCGTCCCTGAACATCTCCGTGAACCTCTCCCACGTCACCGCTGTAATCTCCGCCACAGTGAAGTTCGCCGTCACGAACTTCCACCAATCCTTCGCTCCCAGTCGGAGCTGGTTTAAAGCGAACCGTACCCTCAGGTGCTCCGGGCATGAGCAAGTATAGAAGCACCCCTCAATGTCGGCGATCCACCTCATCGCTGCAATCGGATCCTGTGTCCCATCGAACTCAGGGGGTTTCGTGTTGTTGAATTCTCGGAAGAGCAACGAATCGCCCCCTTGCGGCCTGGCAGCGGCCACCGCTGCGGTAGCGGCAGCGACTGCAGCTTCGGTCAGTGCAGCGTACCGCTCCTCAAACTCCTCCATCAGGGTGGTCTTAATGGACCCAAACATCTCCGGGATCTCAGCCCGAACCGCCGCAGCTACCTCTTCCTGAATCATCTGACGAATCTCCTCGTCATTCATACCGCTCGAACTTGCTCCGTGGCGTGTCGTAACCATGATGTCTCTGAAATACAACATAAAATTATCAGAGACTCCATCAAGTACATTTGTACTCGATAACGCAACCCTACTCAGTCTCCAGTATCCAGGGATTCTTACTTGGGTCTTCCACCGACCCGGTGTCTTCGGTAGTACGGGCCCAATACTACCGACCACACCGTATCAGTATTCGTCCCAAATCTTCCTCCCCAAACCCCGAATAATGAGTACTCTACCTCCAGTATGCACTATCTACTTGCACGCTACCAATTATCTCATATAAGCAATCTCCCTAGACTAAGGCATCACAAAACAGGCCTTTCTAGTCCTATCATGTATACCTAGTCTTCTAGCATGCATAACAATTCATAATTCAGTGCATAACATAACATTGTAAGGTATTTTGGGGATCTTTACCGTTCGGGCGCTGGCTGATCGTACACACTGCACCGTTCTTGTTTTACCGCTTTACCATTTATGAAATGTTATGTCCTTATTATTTTAAAAGATTTTTCCTCAAATCCTCGGTCTGAGTTCAGTTGCACCCGAAAGTACACCCGAATCCCTCAAACCAAGGCTCTGATACCAATTATAACAGCTTAAATTTTCAAATAAAATTTTCATTTAAGATAAAACGTCATTATTCGACAAAAGAATTTATTCCAAGTTTATCGCAAAAATACAAATAACGAATCCCCAAGATCTTCAACAATGGCAGTGTGTACGTGTCACGCCGGCGCCTTCCCACGGTCATCACTAGCACCTGAAAAACATAAACACAACTGGTAAGCATAAATGCTTAGTGAGTTCCCCAATATACAACTTACACACATACGCCTTTCCAGGCCCTGACCTTCCGGTCCACATAACATTGCCTTCCGGCCCGTAAAGTAATTGCCTTCCGGCCCATAACATATCGCCTTCCGGCCCGTATTATATTGCCTTCCGGCCCATAGTATATTGCCTTCCGGCCCATAACATTTACAAAGCATAACACATATAACATCACACACATAGCACATATATCATACATCATACCTGTTCCTGCTATCACATAACATAATGCCTTCCGGCCCGGATAAACATACATAACATATATAGCATCTACCTTTCCAGTTATAGCATAAATCACATATATCACATACGACCTTCCGGTCACACAGTCAAACCCTTCCGGGTGAAGTATAGTGAGAAGACTCACCTCGTAGTATGCAAGCTATAAACCCTTGGAGCTACTCGCACTCGATCCACTAATCTGCAGGCTCCCTATAATACCACATACCTTTATTAATGATTTTATCAAACAAGACAACTGACCCTACTAATTACCTACAGGTCAACGGTCAACTTGACCGGACTCGTCGAGTGCAAAGGCGACTCGGCGAGTCTAGACACCCCGACTCCACTCGCCGAGTCTAAAGAACGACTCGACGAGTCCCAGTAAGTCTTCAAGCAACTCGCCGAGTCTGAAGAAAAACTCGGCGAGTCCTAGTGAATCTTCAAGCTACTCGCCGAGTCTGATCTTTGGACTCGGCGAGTCCTCGCCATGCAGTCAATCAACTGCCTCCTGTAATTCGCATGATTCCGTAATATATAGATATGGGACTTCCTGGACCTTTACACATACTATTACTGGGATTAAAACACTAGTAACAACACTATAATCTATCAAATCCTTAAATGGGTTTCCTAAACCCTAGATTCGTGTACAACACCAAAACTACAGAAATGATCCGAGGATTACCTGGAAAACGTGTTCCCTATGTCCCCAACCTTCAGAGCTCAACCCTTGATCCTCCTTTGATCACCACCTTGCCTCTCCTTGCCTAACAACCTCTCCAAGCTTCCACTAGCCTTCTCCCTTGCTCCAGATGCCCACAGTCGTCTAGGTTATCTTCAATCGGCCAAAAGACGAGACATGACGGCCCTAAAGACATTATATACGATCCAGAATCAAAACGGCTAGGGTTTCAGCTGAACAGCGTCGACTCGCCGAGTCCCTAATGGACTCGTCGAGTCCAGTCGCAAATCTGTGTCCAAGGCCGTGGTCCTACTCGGCGAGTCAGGCACCAACTCGCCGAGTCCCCTCCTAAATATGCCCCAAAACTAGTTTAAAGCAATACCTGAAATTCCGGGCTGTTACATTTTCTCTTTAGGTCAAAACACAACCCAATCCAACCCCAGACGCATCGCTATAGACAGCGAAGTCTTCAACTCCATCAGGTAGAGAAAGTATCGGTGTCTCGCATAGCTTCTTCTTTAGCTTCTCGAATGCTTTTTTATGCTTATCAGTCCAAGCGTAAGTAGCTCCTTTGTGGGTCAAAGTTGTTAATGGAGTAGAAATCGAAGAAAAGCCTTGGATAAACCTTCGGTAATATCCCGCTAATCCTAAAAAGCTTCGGATCTCTATGGGACGTTTCGGTTGTTCACACTTCATTACAACTTCAATCTTTGCTGGATCAACCATTATCCCTTCTTGGTTGACCATGTGACCCAAAAATTGGACTTCTCGAATCCAAAAATCACATTTGGAGAACTTTGCATACAACTTCTCCTTCTTCAATGCTTCTAACACTTCTCGCAAGTGTCTACCATGCTCCTCTTGGCTTTTCGAGTAAATCATAATGTCATCTATGAACACTATCACAGATTTATTAAGAACGGATTACAAACTCTGTTCATCAAATCCATGAATGCTGCTGGAGCATTAGTTAGTCCAAACGACATAACCAAGAACTCGTAGTGTCCATATCATGTTCTGAATGCAGTCTTCTCTATATCCTGCTCCCCTACTTTTAGCTGATGATATCCTGACCTAAGATCGATCTTTGAGAAATAGCTCGAACCTTGCAATTGATCAAATAGGTCATCAACCCTCGGCAACGGATATCTATTCTTTATTGTTTCCTTGTTCAACTCTCTGTAATCGATGCACATTCTCATACTTCCATCTTTCTTCTTCACAAATAACATCGGAGCTCCCCAGGGTGATGAACTAGGTCTAATGAAACCTTTGTCCAATAACTCCTGAAGTTGCATCATTAGCTCCTTCATCTCTGTCGGTGCTAATCGATAAGGTGTTTTTGCTATTGGGTGGTTGTTGGTAACAAGTCTATTCTGAACTACACTTGTCTATCAGGTGGTAATCCAGGAAGATCTTTGGGAAATACTTCCGGATAATCACACACCACTGGAATACTCTGCATCACCTTCTTTTCCTTTTTAGCATCAATCACGAATGCTAAATATGATGTACATCCCTTGGTCAAACACTTTCTAGCTTTCATTAGGGAAATGATTCCAGAATTCACTCTGCGTTTGTCCCCATACACCATAAATGACTCTTTCCCTGGCGAGTTTACTTTAACTATCTTCTTCTTGCATAATATCTCGGCGTCATTGGCGCTAAGCCAATCCATTCCAATAACGACGTCGAAACCATTAAGTTCAATAGGCAATAATTCCTCGTGAAACTTATTCCCATTAAGGTCGATTAAGATGTTTTTCATACGATGGATAACAGGTACAAACTTGCCACTAGCAACTTCGACTAATAAAGCATTATCTAGTCTATCAATAGGCAAAGCTAGTTTTCTACCAAACTCATGCGAAATAAAGGAGTAGTTGGCTCCAGAATCAAACAAAATTTGAGCAGGTAATTCGTTTACGAGAAAGGTACCTGAAGCGACATCAGCTTCATCTTTAGCAGCCTCAAGTGTCATCTGGAAGGCTCTCTCCTTCGGCTTTGGTGGAATGTTGGGCTTAGCTGCCTCCTTCTTCTTCGGATAGTCTTTCAAAATGTGTCCCCCTTCATTGCAACCAAAACACATCCTTTTGTTGGACGGACACTCATTGGCAAAATGCCCAATTTTTCCACACTTGTAGCTAGTTACATCCTCACTACACTTTCCAAAGTGCTTTTTCTTACACTTATCACACCATTTCGCTTTGCCTCTTTTTCCTCCAAACTTTTTCGAATCAGATATCGAAAATTTGCTTCTCTTACTGGAACCAGATGTTCCCTCAAACTTTTTCTTCTCACCAACCTCAACCTTGTCGGTGGTTCTCCCTTTAATCATGTTCTCAATAGATTGGCAGCCCAAATAGCTGCCTCTAGAGTAGGTGCCTGACGAATTGGCACTGCGTACTCCCATGGGAGTCCCTTTGAGTACCGTTCAACCTTTGTCAACTCATCTGGAACAATGTGCAAGGCAAACTCCATCTTGTCATTGAAGTTTTTAGTATATTCGTCGACTGACATGTTGCCCTTTGTCAATGTCAGAAACTTGCTCTCCAATTCCAACAGATTTTGAGCCGAGCAGAACTTGCGCTTGAAATGCACCAAGAACTCTTCCCATGAGAATTGCAGTGGATCATTAGGGCTTAAAGTCTTCCCTAGAGTGTTCCACTAACGAACGGATCCACCTCGGAACTGACGCACTGCATAGGTAGTCTGTAACTTGCCTCTGCAGCCATAAGTCATGAAGGCTAACTCCATTTCAGAGATCCAATCCATCACTCTGATCGGGTCCTCCATTCCAGTGAACGTCGATGGTTTGCAAGTTAGAAAGTCCTTGTACTTGCATCCCATTCCATCATTCCTTCCATCATGGTTGTTTTGCCTAACTATCGGTGGGTTGGCTTAACCAACAGACCCACTGAAGTTTCCACCTTCCGAGTGCCCTTCATTTAATTCGGGCTCTTCCACATGAATTGACAGTTCTTCACGATTCTGTTGAAGCAACCACCTAGTCTCCTCCATTTGACGATCCAACATTCTTTGAATCATCATTTATTGTTATTGGCTCAGGTGCTGCAGCTATAACAGGTAATTGTTCAACCACTAGTGGTTGATTCCTGTTTTCATCAGCATTTCCAACTCCACTCCTCGTTCTCATCATTTTGATCTACACACCGAATAAGGTGAAATTAGATCCTCAATCACGATAGATATTCAAATCATCATTATCACTCCGAAATGTTTACATGCTAGTTCTAATATCGTAGACGTATGCTTAGAATCCTACACACATAAGGTCTCCAGATCCGGTCGGCAACAGACCATAGATCCGAACAAATAATATCATATATGGCAACATATAACATTTAGCACATAAAAACATTTTAGGCAACTTTCCTAAAATAAATTAGTGCTCGTGTCTAAAACATAACAGACACACATCTCAAAATTTCACTTAGCATTTTAAGTTTAAGTCTAGAAATCACACAAATTCCTAGTTCGCTTAAACTAATGCTCTGATACCAACTGTGACATCCCCAAAATCTCGGCCAGAAAAGACCGATTTTCATTTATGCTTTTAAAATAATTTCAGAGTAAATCCTTTTGATTTGAAAGACTTGTGGAATTTGTTCCCAAAAACAAAGTATGATAAAATAATATTTACCAAAGCATTTCATAAAGAAATGTATTTTCATTATATAATCAAAACTTGGGATGTCATGTTCCGATACAGAACATAAAGCATAAACGATAACATTACAAGTCATTCAAAAAATATATACATATACAGACTTGTAAACAAAACAACTTGATGATTCATCCATCTTATGCCCTTGCGCCACTTCCTGTAATACAAATAAAACTGAGTGGGTCAGGCTTGGGAGCCTGGTGAGCATATAGGGTTTTCAACCCACAATAAATAATTATATTTAATTCCACCAACCAACAATAACCCAATTACCCATTCCCGTTATTCTCACTTTACGTCCCTAAAACAACTAACACAAGGGACCTAGTCTTAGAATATTTCATCGGGGCGACAACACATGCATTCGGGGGTTTCCCGGCAATATATGTCAAATAAGGCAACCATGAGGGGGATGGAGTACAGAGAATGAACACCCAAGTTCATTAACACCTACAGGTGGCGAACCTGCTAGCGTTCCACAAGACTGTCTAGAAAAGTTTGTGGTCGTCATCTAAACTCCGCTAGATGACTGAATCAAAAACAACATCGAGGCCTCTCATCTGTTTATCACACAACTATCTACCCATGTTCTACCCTACATATTAGTAGATAAAAATATATATTTTTATACATAGTTTAAAACCTGTATAACATTCTCATTCAATACATATTCCAAACAACAGATGAGACACATACACATAACACGTATTTCATAGAGAATAAATCATATCTATGAGATAGAAGAAAGTGAATATGCATTCACACATATAACACAAAATATACACATAACACGTATTTCGTATAAAATACTTCATAATTATGCGTTTGAAGAAAGTAACCACACACTCACTTGATCAGAAGATGATCGGACAACACTACGACTTGTAGAAGTAGTATTCTTCGGCAGATCTGGAAGATCTTCACAAAAACCGGACTCCTCGCGGGCAGAGCTTCGGCTCGGGAATCGCACTTCTCAGGATCTTCGAGACTTGCTTCGGGGCTCGGGAATGATACCGGTGCTTCAGGATAATTCTTGCACGGAAAACGATGCAAAAACACGAGAAAAAGGGAAGAAATGAGCAAACAACTCGGTTACCCTCGACATCCTTTTATAGGGGCTGGAACTTCAAATTACGTTGGGTGTAATATGAAATTACGCTGGGCGTAATGAGGATAGGGTCGTTGACTCCCCCATGGATAATATCGGTTAATATATATATTTAAATTAAATATCGAAAATATTTAATAAACTTCAAAAATTCATATCTTCCTCATACGAACTCCGTTTTTGACGTTCTTTATATCCACGCGTAGGTGAGACTACGATCTACAACTTTCGTTTAGACTCCATCGGCTAATTTTGAATTTATTTTTAGTAGGCTGAGACAGGAAAATTCCGTTATAAATTCATAACTTCTTCATCCGGTGTCCGTTTTCGCCTATCTTTTTATCATTTTACTGTTATTAACGAGACCTTCGGTTATCATTTAGATTGTTTCGGCTAAAAACCGCTCGATCTCAAATCGAGTATTCGGGCTGCATACTGCTTAGTCGAAACTTCGAAAAATTATAACTTCCTCATACGAAGTCAGATTTGGGCGTTCTTTTTATGCACGCTCTCGGTTTAACAAACTCTACGACTTTCATTTAGATCACTAAGGCTAAATATCTCTCTAATGTAAATTTCACTTTTTACGTCATTCAGCGTTGCTGGTTCTGTCGCGAAATTTCAACAGGTCATAACTTCTTCGTTATAACTCGGATTTCGGCATTCTTTATATCTTCGGAATCCTTGTTTCGACCATTACATCTTAATGAAAAGATATTGGGATTATCCCACACTTCAAATTTGACGCTTATTTTATTCTTAATTCATTAAATTATAATAATTAAGAAAATAAACACATATTTCACATAATACTCAAATATTTCATCATTAATACTTCAAAAAGAGTTACAAGGGTTAACCTAGACTATTACATCAATGATAATGTCTAGCTTGGAAACGCAGGCGTTACATAATTGGAAGACAATTAAGTTGCATGAACATCTCTTAGTTGTTAACATCATATGTTTATGTGACCACTCTATCATATGACTAGGAATAATGAACATGAAACTAGAATTAATAAGAGGTTAATTGAATCGCCCACTTGGTTAACCAATTACAAATCTTATTTAATCCAAATAATTGAACTAGGGAATTAATTAGTTTGACAAACCAACAAACAAGAGGTTAATTGAATCGCCCATTTGGTTAACCAATTACAAATCTTATTTAATCCAAATAATTGAACTAGGGAATTAATTAGTTTAAACAATTGGCCACTGCTTGAATTGATTAATTATCTAAGGGTTTGTATTAGTGAATATGAACCTAACCACTATAGTTGGTAACCAATAACAATTAATATATCACATTACTATAAAAATAACCATAGGAGTGAATTGGGTGGACCTAAACAAAAACTCTTTATCAAAATTTGGTGAATTTTTACTTGTTAGCTTTTAGTTAAATCTTGTGTTAGGTGATTTGTTTAAGTTTCTAGTCTTGTAAAACTAGAGAAAAACCTTTACTTTTATTATTTGCTTAGTTAAAATTAGTTGTTAGTTTAATTTTCGTTCCCTGAGTTCGACACTCTACTTATCCAGCTATACCAATAAAAAACAGGTTCACTGCCTTTGTGTGCTAAATTTATAACTTAAAAGTAGGATTAAAACCAGTGCATTTTACACACATCAAGTTTTTGGCGCCGTTGCCGGGGAACGGTTTAAAAATTAATCTAATTCCTAATTTTATCGATCCATTGTGTGAGTTTTCTGGCACAAAGTTAATTTGTTTCAGTCAAATAGTAAGTAGTTTAGATTTTAGAATTTGTTAGAATTTTTTTAGAATTTTTAGAATTATTAACTTTAGCTTTGTTTTTTTTTTAAATAACAAGCTACTCGTCGAGTGCATTTGTGCCTACTTGGCGAGTAGCCTGCTGTTTGATATTTATTTTTCTATTTAGTTAAGTTGCATTTTTTTTGTTCTTTTTGCGTGTTTATCTTGTTTTATTTATGGACTTTCATGACCAGAGGATCCAACACTCCGCTGGTACCCCCGTTTGAAGACCCGGAATCCGCATTGAGAAAGAACAGAGGCAAGGACGTGGAGAGCTCAAATACACCTAAGATGTCACCTTTGTCTAACTTGAAGATTGTTTTAGGGAAGAAAAAGAGCAGCAAATCAGGAGCATCCAACGCATCTTAGCAAGCGAATACCCGATCAAAGAAGACACCGAGTACGACACCGAGGAGGAAGAAGAACCTACATACGGGCACGACTCCGATTCTGGCGACGAGTTAGCTCTTACCATTACTAACATTGATGAAATTCCCATGGGAGAGTGGAAGAAGAGGATCCGCGATGACACCAGCCCGGGACTTGTGCAACCCGCAATTCCCGCTACTGCTACTTTCGAACTAAAGGGCCACATACTCGCTCAACTAAAGGAGATTCCTTTCTATGGAAAAGACCACGAAGATGCTTACAAGCACTTGGATGAAGTCAATGATGTAGCTGATTACTTTAATGTTCCAAATGTGCCTCGCGAGACCCAGCTACTTCGCATGCTTCTAGTTACATTCAAGGGTGCTGCAAAAGATTGGCTCAAGTCACTCCCTCCCGGGTCGGTCACCACATGGGCTAAGATGAAAGAAGAATTTATTGACCACTTTTACCACCTTTTAAAATAGCCAAGTTGAAGAAGGCCATTTCTAACTTTGAACAACAAGCTAGAGAGTCACTATATGAAGCTTGGGAGAGGTACAAGAGCCTGCTAAGGAATTACCCACACCATGACCTTAATAGCCAACAAGAAGTCTCCATCTTCTATGACGAAGTCAATGTCACAACAAGGAAATTACTTGACTCGCAAGGCCCGCTAATAAGCCACCCCCGGTGATCAAAGAATTGATTGAAGAATTCTATAAGCATTCTAGAGAATACCATAATCCAAGAAATGATGTGACTAGGGGGCCGCCTATGCAGCTTCAGAAGACTTGTCAGCAGTCATGCCTATGCTAAAAACCATGGATAGGAGGATGGATAAAATGGATCAAACGATCCATGTTATTCGGGTGGGTTGTGAGAATTGCAATGGGCCTCATCTTACTAGAGACTGAGACTTGGATGAAAATGGCAACAAAAAGGTGCAAGTTTGTTACTCAAGTGGGGACCGATATGATGAAGATTGGCGCAAACCAAAGAAGGAGTGGCTCCCTTATGAAGAGTACAAGAAGGCTAAGGAGGAGAAGTACAAGCAAAAGGGAAGGGGTTTTTACCAAAAGGAGGACCTGGTACAAGAAAGAAAACCAAGTTTGGAAGAGATGCTCACCAAATTTGTAGTTGCTTTAGAAAAGAGACACAATGATCATGATGTTGCAATCCAAGAAACAAGAACCATGCTTAGAAATCAGCAAGCATCTATCCACAACATTGAAATGCAACTTGGGCAACTTGCTCAACAAATCAACCAAAGATCACCCAGCGAACTTGCTAGTAAAACTGGAAACAACCCACGAGTCGCGCACATAAACATAGTCACAACAAGAAGTGGGAAGATAATTACTCCTCTAGCACCCATTCAGAATGAAGCACCCAAAGACTTGCAAAAGGAGGATGCAGAAAAATGGGACCAAAATAAAATTCTGCATGACACACACCCTACTCGCCGAGTCCATAATATGGACTCGACGTGTCCACTACAAAATTTGAAAGACCACGTTCATGAAAAGCCCTTTCAGACTCCAATGCCATATCCATCCCAAGTTAAGAAAGAAAAGAAAGAAAAGGAGTGCCAGAAGTTTCTAAACCACATTAAAGCTCTGCAAATCAACATACCCTTCATTGAAGTCGTCGCTCAAATGCCAAAATAAGCAAAGTTCCTCAAAGAGCTTCTAACAAATAGAAGGAAGATGAAGGAGGTGAAAGAGGTAATTCTTAATGAAAACTGCTCAACTGCCATGTTAAACAAATTACCAAAGAAGAAAGGTGACCCGAGAAGCTTGACTTTGCCTTGCCAATTTGGCAACTTGGCCACCATCCATGCGTTGGCTGATTCGGGAGCAAGTGTGAACCTCATGCCCTACTCATTCTTTAAGAAATTAGATCTCCCGGAACCAAGGCCAATTCGCATGGCAATTCACTTGGAAAACAAGACAGCCACATTTCCAAGAGGAATATGTGAAGACTTATTGGTCAAGGTGGACAAGTTTGTATTTCCTGTAGATTTTATAATTCTAAACATGGAGGCAGATCCTCAAGTCCCGATCATCCTTGGAAGACCCTTCCTCAACACGGCAAGTGCTATAGTGGACATGAGAGACTCAAAGCTTACTTTACGGGTAGGAGAAGATTCAGTCACTTTCGGGGTTGATCAAGCTATGAAGCATGCAAGGAATAGTGATGACATGGCATTCTCGATGGATATGTTTGATGAGTTGATGGAAAAGTGTGATAGTGAAGATTCCAACAAGTCCACTGTCTTTAATGAAGAATTCGATGCTGAAAAAGACCTACTGGAGATCGAGAGGATGTTGGAAGAAGCAGAGTATGAAGAATTAATAAGGCAATCTGATAAAGCTACTCGGCGAGTAGGGCCGATCTACTCGTCGAGTTCATGTGCAGAAAAGGTGGATTTCGTAAATTCAGCATCTGACTTGCCAAGTTCCTTTCCTGTACTCGGCGAGTACAACATGTAGAACCCAAAAACCGAGCTCAAAACGTTACCAGATCACGTGGAGTATGCTTTCCTGGAAGATAGCCATCAAAAGCTAGTAATAATAGCCTCTCACCTCTCCGAATCTAAAAAAGAAGAACTAGTTCAAGTATTGAAGAAGCGAAAACGGGCCATAGCATGGAAAATTACCGACATCAAGGGAATAAGTCCCTCTTATTGTTCACACAAGATTAACCTGGAAGAAGGAGCCAAGCTGGTTGTACAGCACCAAATAAGATTAAACCTAAACATGCAAGAAGGGGTCAAGAAGGAAGTAGTCAAGCTTTTAGAAGCGGGGATCATTTACTCTATTTCCGACAGTCCGTGGGTTAGTCCGGTCCAAGTGGTGCCTAAGAAAGGAGGAATGACGGTCATAACCAATGAGAAGAATGAGTTTATTCCGACACGAACGATAACCGGTTGGAGAGTGTGCATCGATTATCGAAAGCTAAACGATACCACTTGTAAAGACCATTTTCCCTTACCTTTTATTGATCAAATGCTAGAACGATTATCGGGCCATAGTTTCTATTGTTTCTTGGATGGATTTTCGGGTTATTTCCAAATACCCATAGACCCCATGGACCAAGAAAAGACCACTTTCACTTACCCAAGTGGGACTTTCGCTTATCGACGCATGCCCTTTGGGTTATGCAATGCACCTGCGACATTTCAACGGTGCATAACAGTCATATTCCACGACTTGGTGGAAAAATTCATCGAAGTCTTTATGGATGATTTTTCTGTTTTTGGATCTTCCTTCCATGCTTGTCTTAATAACCTTGATTTGATGCTTGCTAGGTGTGAAAAGAACGACTTAGTTCTTAATTGGGAGAAATGTCACTTTATGGTCAAGGAGGGTATAGGCCACAAGGTTTACAAAACAGTAATTGTAAAGATTGACACCATTTCCAAATTAACTCCACCAACTAATGTAAAGGGCATTAGAAGTTTTCTTGGACACGCGGGTTTTTACCGGCGTTTTATAAAAGATTTTTCTAAAATAACTAGACCTCTAACGCAATTGCTTTTAAAAGATACACCATTCAATTTTACTAAAGAATGTTTAGAGGCGTTTGAATTCCTGAAAGATAAATTGACTAATGCCCGGATCATTATTGCCCCTAATTGGGAGTTACCATTTGAAATATTGTGTGATGCTAGTGATTTTTCTTTAGGAGTTGTCCTTGGTCAAAGGGTTGATAAGCACTTTCGACCCATTTATTATGCAAGCAAAACTCTAAATCCGGCCCAACAGAATTACACCACCACCGAAAAAGAATTATTAGTTGTGGTGTATGCCTTTGATAAATTCTACCCTTATTTAGCTTTATCTAAAACAATTGTTTTTACTGACCACTCCGCTATCAAGTATTTATTTGCCAAGCAGATGCTAAGCCAAAATTGACACGATGGGTTCTACTTCTTCAAGAGTTTGACATCGAGATACGCGACAAGAAGGGAATGGAGAACGTAGCAGCCGACCACTTATCGAGGCTTGAAAACCCGCAATTGCAAGAAGATAGAGTTGGAGATGACTTCCCGAACGAATACATTCTGGTGACCACAGGAGAAGAGCCATGGTTCGCGGACATAGATAATTACTTAGATAGCAAGTACATCCCAAAAGATCTTACCCGCCAACAAAAGAAGAAATTCTTTTCAGAAATAAAATATTACTTTTGGGATGAGCCTTATCTTTTCCAAAGCTGCGCGGATGGAATCATATGCAGATGTGTGTTCGGGAATGAAAGCCGACAAATCATGGAGCATTGTCATAGCAGGCCCACCGGTGGACATCATGGAGCACACTACACTGCTAAGAAGATCTTTGATATTGGGTTTTATTGGCCCACAATTTTTAAAGATGCAGCTCAATTTGTCAAAGAATGTGATGTATGTCAACGAGCGGGAAACATTTCATCCCAAAATGAAATGCCACAACAAAGTATTCAAGTATGTGAGGTATTTGATGTTTGTGGGATTGATTTCATGGGACCATTTCCCGTGTCCAAAGGCAACAAATACATATTAGTGGTGGTGGATTATGTATCCAAATGGGCGGAGGCACAAGCATTACCAACTAATGATGCCCGGGTGGTGGTGCGATTTTTGAAGAAGCTATTTTCAAGATTTGGAGTCCTAAAATCCCTTATAAGTGACCGAGGCACTCATTTTGCCAATGATCAACTAGAGAAGGTGTTAAGGAAATATGGGGTAACTCATAAATTCTCGACATCTTACCGTCCACAAACAAGTGGGCAAACCGAAGTGACTAATAGAGCCTTGAAGAGAATCTTGGAAAGATCGGTGGGGAGCAACCGGAAAGAGTGGTCGGACAAGCTAGATGATGCACTTTGGGCCTTCCAAACAGCTTTCAAAACACCTATTGTGTGACATCCCCAATTTCACGGCCAGAAAAGACCGATTTTGTTTATGCTTTATGAAAATCAGAGTACCTCTTTTAATAAAAAAATGTTGCGGAATTTATTCCCAGAAAAACACGATAAATACGTTATCAAAGCATTTCCAAAGAAACGTATTTTATTCATTTTAAAACATTTGGGATGTCATCGTCAATACATAAACATAAGCATAAAGAGAACTTACATTCATTTCACTGGTGATCTATGTCTCCTTAATCTCTCAGTGTAAAGCAACTTCGTATCGATACCTATGATACAATTAAACTGAGCGGGTCAGGCTTGGGAGCCTGGTGAACATATAGGGTTTTTACCCCACAATAAATAAATTTATTATGCTTAAACATCAAACAATCAACCCAATTACCCAATCCCCATTATCTTATTCATTTCTTAAGGATTTACCTATCATTCATTACTAAGGATTCATCCTAAGGAATAGGCACGAAGTCCATCGCTGCCCAAGGTTTATATTACAAGCACTAACAACGTCAATCCCCACATACTGATCCTATAAAATGATCTTACTAGATCTAGCCTAAAGGATCGATATGAACAACCAACTAATGAAACTGCTTCGGAAATTCCCTAACAGCAAACGAGGATCGAAGAAGACATCAAATGAATGGACTAAGTTTAACCACAAACCTTTGTTCGTAAAAGAAAGAACCACCAGACAATTAAGTCAGGGGTAATTATCAATGCCTAGGCTGTGGTCTGAATATCATGAGGTATATAACCCCCCAGACGCACCCTATCCGGCAATGAAAACGTTGACTAATGCCTAGGTTGTGGTCTGAATATCGTGAGGTATATAACCCCCAGACTCACTCATATCCGGCATCGAGAATGGAAACACTGACTAATGCCTAGGCTGTGGTCTGAATATCATGAGGTATATAACCACATACTCACTCCTATCCGGCATCGAGAATGGAAACACTGACTCATGAAGCTTGTCCAATCACTTCATAAAAGAAACAAAGACTCCAAATCTCTTCAAAATAAAGGTATAGGGAAGGTACTAATAAAGTACTCCCGTACGCTCCCGTACCCCAACACGTAATAGTGTCAAAAAGAAGAACTAACAGATGAACACATAGTTCAAAAACACCTAATGAACATATAGTTCAAGAACACCTTATGAAAACATACCTACCGATTACAAGTCTGCTAACGTTCCACAGGACTATATAAAATAGTCTGTTGCCGTTGTATATACTCTGCTAGATGACTAGATCATCTTAAACATCGATACCTCTCATCACCTTTTATTTCATCACACATCATCTAATTCATCTACCCATGTTTTACCCAACATATTTGTAGATAAAAATACATATACAGTTTAAAACCTGTATAAAACATCTATTTAACAGTCACCTTAATGAAACAATTAATGTAATTACACATAGCACGTATTTAAAAGAAAATACTTCATATATATGTGTAAGGTGAAAGTGACTATACACTCACCTTAGTAGGTGGTGACTCAGCACTTGGATAGTGCTTCGATACTCTCAAAACAATTTTCCTTCGATAAAACCTAGAATCAATTCCACTAGGGTTTAGTCTAACGTCAACGGTGACTAATTAATAGTCTAGCTATTATTATTATTATATAAGCGTTAAATAACACTCAATATAACTCATAATAATAGCCCAAATAATTATTTTAAGGGCCTATAACATTACTATAATTATTTGAAAGCTATATTAAAAATTGCGTAAGCGTAGCTTACTTACAGCGGAATTTAAAGAAAATCAGGCTTTATTTTGAGCAGCGTTTCGAAACCGAAAGACTCTTTTTCTCGAGACTCTGGGAGCCTTGGGGCTTCCTTAGGGTGCTAGGGGATCACCTAGGCTTAGGGTAGGGTTAAAACCCTTACAGAGAGAAAGTTTAGAGAGAAAAAATGAAGAAAGGTGTGAGATTTTCGGAATGGCTCACATGCTATTTATAGTAAGTTTGTATGACACTCACGCCGTGAGTGTCATAAGACTCAAGTCGTGAATCTCATGATTCACTCCGTAGATTTGCCATTTGCGTCCCTAGCTTCGGATGGTGGCCATGACACCTCACGTCTTTAGTGTCATAAAGCTCACGTCGTGAATTGGATCTTATCCTCTCGCAGTTTCTAGATTCCAAATTATGACAGAATATCTTGAGCGTCATAATCCTCGAGTCGTGAATTGGATCTTATCTTCTCGCAGCTTCTAGATTCCAAATTATGACAGAATGTCGTGAACGTCATAATTCTCACGTCGTGAATTGGATTTTATCCTCTCGCAGCTTCTTGATTCCGAATTATGACAGAATGTCGTGAGCGATTTCGCCATTCTGGTTTGGGGGTGTGACACTGCCGCCCTCCACCTCCGGCGACCTTCTCTAATAATCGTCGGAGGTGCCATCATTATGTTCTTTATTTTTCTGTTTCTTCTCTTCTCCGTATAAATAATAAAATAGCAGGATGACACCAAACCAGGGCCCTTTCATCGGCTTCTTCTACTGCCTCATCTACTTTTGCCTCCTCACCTTCTACCTCCTCCTTGGTTGGCCACTTCTTCATATCTCTTTTCCGATTCATCCCCTTCTAATATTAAGACTGCCTCTCTTTGATTGCACCTTCTCTGCTAGGCAGCCTCTGATCTGTAGTCATTTCTTTCTCTATTAACATTGCAGTCGCTGATCTTGCTGGAATTGGCTCCGTCTGCCGCAACTCAAGCCCTCTTTCTTTCTCGCTGCCTTTCTCCGGATCCCTCTGTCACCAGTTTCATGATAGTTATCGTTGCCACCGCTCCTCTCTTCTTATATTAAGGAACTGATGATGGCTGTCACTTCTTCTCTCTCTTTCTCCGACAAGCAGTTGTTAGTTGTTATCGTTAGAGCTCTGCCATCGCCAGTGCCGATGTCTTCCTTTATGTTATGTTTTATGTTTTTGTTTTTCCAGTTTAATTGTCCCCTCCCGATCAAACTGTAGGGGGATGTTGGTGATTAGGGTTTAGGCCCAAACACTTTAGAGTTTAGATTAGGCCTCTTATGTAACCCTATATATATGAGGTTTAACCTCATTATTTATGAATGAAATCAATCATTTATCTTACAATATGGACTCCATAGTGGAATTGTGAAGCATGATATTGGCATCTCAAAGAGCCTCTATATTTCCTATGATTGGTTTCTGATCAATAATACTAGACCATGTTGTTCAATGTTCATTGGTCCTTAACAATGTCGAATTTAGAGTTGAAAACATGTAGTTAAAGGTTGTATTTTCTGAAAGTAGCTTTGTACTTCACAATGCAATCCATATAATGTGGTTTTTCATGATTCAAATGCTAAGACTTATACAACTAGATATGATTTAAGTCATATTTCTTTTCCTCATATATCTTGTAGTTCTCTCTTCATTTAAAATCTTAAAATCTTTAGTAAATACCTAACACCTTCTTGTTTGCTTGACAATGATTGTAACATATTTGAATTCTTGAACAAGTGTAAGTGTGTTGGTCTTTCAATATTCCAACTTTAAAAAAATTCAATACCTTCTACCAAGATGATCAATACGACATTTATGGTTTTCAGAAAGAAATATGACTAAAACATGTTTTTGGATTATTTATTTTGTTTAAATTAGTAAAACTTCTTCAATATATTACAAACCCGGTTTGCTTTTGAACATTTGGCTGGGTGAGACATGCAAAGTAGGTTGATAATGTATTGGTATTCTAGTTTTAATAATAGACACTAGACATAGTGATGGGGGAGATCTACACCAAAAATCATTTATGGTTCCATAAACACCAACTTCTTCTACACCAAAAATCATTTATGGTTCCATAAACACCAACTTCTTCTACACCAAAAATCATTTATGGTTCCATAAACACCATCTTCTTCATTTTCACAGAATAGTCATCGACTCCATGGTATTCATCTTTTGAATTACCATTATTATTATTATTATCAACAATTCATACAAATTTCAAACTTCTCCACACATGGAGACAGTTTCAAATCATCTCATTTCCATCATTTACCTTTAACAATCTAATATCGTATGGAGATTCCTCTTGAATGTTACACTTATCTTTTTGATGAAGAACATATTTAAAGTGATTAGTGTGAGAAATCATTGGACTAGGGACTTGATTGTTACCGATTTTTGATCCCCATCCACTATATCGATTTCCACACGTAAATGGCTATAATAAAGCTTATATGTGTTGTAGTTATTGCTATAATTCCTACTTTTTTTTTTCTTCAATAGATCTATCAATCTTAGTTGTAGTCTTAGTGCCTACCGATCCTATGGTAGATTTTAGTTCCAAAATCATGGCATCTTTGAGCTTAAGCATATTCATCATGAATCGAGTACACATAAGTTATCTTAATTTTTGTTTACTTTTCAAGAAATTAATTGTAAATAACTTCTTAAAACTCCTTATTAGATGTAACAAAAAAAAAGATTACAAAAATCTATTTTTCAAGAGTCGAACACTTTTTTTCTTTATGATTTATTGATTTTTTAAAAAGCTAATAAAATAATAAATTATTGTAAAATACAATAATGAAGGCCTAGTGATCGCAAATAGTCAAAAGATCAAGTCGTTATACTTTTTTTTTTTTTTTTTTAATATTACACTATTTGTGAGTTCCATATATTATACGGTAAGGTTGTAAAAATCGCTCGACGTTAGCTAGTCGGTGGACTGGGGTCAAGGGATTAATCGGCTAGGCGGAGATTAATTAGGTACCATTAATTGCTAATTTGTTGAATTTAAAAAAAAAAGAATATGACTAATATCATATCAAAGTTCGTAAATACCACTAATATAATAACAAAATAAGTTAATATGATTAATACGACACTAATCATGCCTCAAATAGTTTCCATTGAGATAAAATTTCTTCAAAATGTTAGAATTTCATCGTTTTATAATGTTTCACTCATTATGTATGCAATGATTAATTGCTAGGCGCCCTCTAATCGGTCGAGTAGTGCCTAGGAATTAATCGGGATTTTTACAACAGTGCTATACGGATTGATTAAAACAAAATGTTAAATACGAGTAATTAATCGAGAAGTTTATTGGAATTTAAAATTTTTAATAAGTACAAATTATAAGAAAAAAACATGCAAAAAAGTAAATTAAAATTATGTGTTTAGTTGTTAGACCCATCTACTAAACATGTTGATTATAATGAAATGTTAAATACGAAGGTTTAAACTGTAAATATATTTAAAATTGAAATTGAAATTTGAAATTTGAAACTTTAAATTTGAATTTAATATAGTGATTATGGTATGTTTAATTTTGTAACACCGTGAATTTCAAAACAAATTTTTCAAATTTTCATAAAACATATTTTATTTGATATTCATAAAACAACCATATTTATTTATCCAATTCAAGTAAATACAAAATCCCAAGATCATAAATGTATAAACTCCATGTGTGTACGGATCAAGTCGGCGCCTTCCCGCGGTCGTCATTAGTACTTGAAACAATAACATCAAACACTGTAAGCACAAAGCTTAGTGAGTTCCCCAATATACCACATATAACACATATTAGCCACTCGAGGCTATAACTCTGTGGGTCCGTGCACCCATACTCTGTGAACCCTCAGGTTCTAACTCTGTGAACCTTCCGGTTCTAACTCTGTAAACATGCACAACATAAATCACATATAAATAATGCAGTACAACACATAACATACATAGCATACAATTACTCTATCACATAACTCTGGTTACCTACTCAAGGTAAAGTATAGTGAGAAGACTCACCTCGCGTGTCTCGGTAAGTCGTAAATCCTGAAACCACTAGTGCTCGATCTCCCGAGTTATAGTCCTCCTAAATCACAATACATCTCTAATTAACACTTTCCTAACTAAGGTTGACTACTCCCTAACAAGTCAACTAAAGTCAACCCTGGTCAACGGTCAACGGTCAACTTTGACCGGACTTGGCGAGTGCACTTTAGCGACTCGGCGAGTCTGAGCGTATACACTAATTTCCTTTAAATCCTCCATTGACATGTCGAGTATTCCCCTAACTCGACGAGTTCCACCTGGCATGAGTTGTGGGGCCACCACGACTCAACTCGCCGAGTCTCAAGAACAACTCGGCGAGTCCAGCTTGACTCAGTCCACTTGTCCACTCTGATCCCCCCCCCCGAATCACTGAGTCAACCCTCCCCAACTCGGCAAGACCACTCGCTGTGTGGTCGGGCAATATTCATACTACTCGCCGAGTCTGTTCTTCGGACTCGGCGAGTCCGTGCCATGCAATGACTAAAACTTGCTCATAAGGTCAGATCCAGTCCATTAACCCATAGATCCAGTCCTTCCAAGCTTATTTAGCACGTAAAGTCACTATCTTGATGCACATACAATCCCTATATGACCATATATGATGTTTTTGTCTCAATTACTACAACTCAAGGTCATAAACTCCATTGCTATACATAAAGCTTGATGAGTGAGGCTCTCTGGACCTCTATGGATCCAGATCCAGAGTCTCAACACAAGAAGGGAACTATTTGGCATCAAATCATCCCATAAATGTCCATAAGAAACCTTAGATCCCATTATACTTCACAAAACAGAAAATGAATCGAAATCATACCTCTAGATCGATGATCTAAGCTTCACTTCCACATAATAGCAACCTCCTTTGCTTCCTCTTGACTAGAACCTTCTCCTTCTTTGCTAAATCACACACATAAGGTCAAGAATGCTTCCTTTCTCTCTCAAAACGTTCCAACACTCAAGGGTTTCTCTCTAAGGGTTGGGTGAGCACAAATGACGGCCATAAAGCCCTTTAAATAGGTCTCAAACCCCGGAAATTAGGGCTTCACCACACAGCGTGGACTCGCCGAGTCCACTCTTGGACTCGTCGAGTCCGGACGCGAACCCTTGCCCAAATCCGCGATCCTACTCGGCGAGTTTGAGCTCCAACTCGCCGAGTCCACTCACAATTTCCAAAAATAACCCAAAAATAAATACCTGGAAATTCCGGGCTGTTACAAATTTATAGAACTAAATTAATGATATATAGAAAAATAAAAATAAAGTAAATGACAAGTGGAAAATAGATATCTCAAAATTATGACAAAATGACATATCTCTCTATTCTAACAAAAGAATAGATTTATTCTCTTTTTGTTATGTATCATCCTATTAGGCCGCATAATTAATGTTAAACTATTGATTTTTCATTTTGATTTTCTCACTTGAATTACATTAAATTAATAACATTAATTTAAAACTAAAATAAAATTAATATAGATTATAAGATCATGTAATTATTTAAATCAATGATTATAATTTAATATAACTTAGAAAATATCTTTTAATTAATAACTTATCTAAAATGTTTATTTAAAATAATTAATTAGTAACTTTGAATTTTTACTATAAAAATTTAACTAGTTTTATAATCATAGTTCCTAAAGGTTATAAATTAATGGTATAATATATGAGACAATGACACGTAACAAAATTATTTTTATTTATTAAGAGGATGTTATTTTGATTTATTTGAGAAAATCAAGAGTATATACAAGACCAATTTTGCAAAAACACTCAGAATAAGCAAACTAACTAACAATACATTGTGTTCACAACCGTTTAGTTTAATAAAACAACTTGGAAAAAACGATTGGGGTACGTTGTATGCATTTACGCATACATACTACAACAATCAAGCAATGAAACCCTAACTTAAATTAAATGTATGCATCAAAATCCTACAAATAAGAACAAAAAAAAACACAATTTTTGTTGTATGCAATGCCTCCTACAATGGTCGAACAACAAACCCCCTATTCACCATCTTCTCCACCAACTCTTCATGTTTCTTGATCTGCCCGGCTTTTCTAAGCTGCCCCAACACCATTTCATAATCACCATTACTCGGTTTCAAACACTTTTCTTCAATCATCTCTCTAAAAAACTTATAAGCATTATTCCAATGCCCCATCACACAATACAACCCAATCAAAATCCTATAACTATTCACATTAAGCTCAACACCATTTTCATCCATCTCCTCCTTCATCTTCAACACCATATCAGCTGATTTCGAATCAGCAAACATCCTCATCAACAAATTATAAGTCACAGTATTCGGTCTACATTTCAACCCCTTCATCCTCCCAAACAATCTATGAGCACCATTCACATCACGGGCTTTCATGATTTCCCTAAAAATTGGGTTGAAACTGCTCGCATTTGGTTCACATCCGTTCTTGATCATCAAGTTCAAAATCTTGATTGCTTCATCACGGTTTTCATCTTTACAATGGGTTTCGATCAAGAAATTGTAAGTGATTAAATCGGGTGTGCAAGAAAGGCGCTTCATTTGGTTGTAAACTTGTAGAACCTTTTCTGTTCTACCGGATTTTACGTGTACACGCATTAGGTTATTGTATGTGACTGCATTGGGTTTGATTTCTTGGTCGAGCATTTCAGCGAACACATCATGTGCACGAGTTATCTGACCAGTTCTACATAGAGCGTCGATTACAATGGTGTAAGTGTAAACATTTGGATTGATTCCAGAGGTTTTCATCTCATTGAATACCCTTTCTGCGTCTGAAATCTTACCTGCTCTGCACCACCCATGGACTAAACTGGTGTACACGACAACATCTGGTTCGAATTTGTGTTTTAGACTATCGAAAAAGGATTGAGCTTCTTCAGCTCTTCGTTTCTTGCAGAGAATACTGATTACAACAGAGAACGCAATCCGATCTGGCTTACAGTTATAATCCTCCATTCGATTAAATGCGTGAACAGCTTCAGCAGCTAACCCAGCTCTAACATACCTACGAATCAAAATCGAGAAGGTATCAATCGAAATTTCCACGTTTCTTTGTTTCATCATCTCGATTACCTGCCACGCTACGTCAAAATGTCGGACTTTTCCGGCGAGGTCGATCATTTCGTTATATGTATCCGAGGAACCGGTTGTTGTGCTGGTAGCCCAGTTGAAGAAAGCTAGGGTTGGTGTAAAAGGAATACCATGGCGGACGGCGGCGCATTTTTCAATTACGGAGCGGATTACGGCGGGTGAGATGGGCTGTTGGCGGGAGAGATTTGAGAAGTCGGAGGAGAGCGAAGGGATGGTAAAGTTGGGAGGAAAATCGGTGGGGATGGGGCTAGGGTTGGGGTTTTGACGGTGGTGGTTTTTGATTATAGAGTGGAGTTTTTCTGATATTAGGGTTTCCGAGTGAGATAGTTTCTGAATGGTTTTGGTCGCGGTGGTGACGACTATACTGGTGTCAGTGTCTGTGTCGGAATGGGAGGCGGAGGCCACGGCGGAGGTAGATGAACAATAGCGGTTGATGGAGGCCAGGCCGGAGAGACGGCGGAGGTTTGGTTTGACGACGGCCATTAGCTGCTTCTTTTTTTCCCGTACGAAAGCAAAATAAAACAGAGGGCTGTTTGGATGTGAGTTTGTAGGTATTGGGGTTCTTTTCACTGAAAATATGATATTGTAATTTTTACATTATAAATGGAATAATCGATTTAACTGAAAATCGATTTCTAATTCAGTTTTAAATCAATTGATTCAGTTTATTACTACTTTATTATTCTAAAACTATGATATTAGTTCTATTATTGAATATGACATTAATAAAGATGTAAATATGAATACGAATAACTAATTATATAAAGAATCGTTATTGCCCATTCACATCATATATATTATAATTAGTTTTCAATTGAAATCAAACTAAAAAGTTGATATCAAATTCTTTGTAATACAAAGTATCTAAAGTTTTCGGTCATTAAATAAAAGTTTTATATAAATATAACAGGTAAACAAATAACAAATTGTATTTTTTTTAACTGTTGTTAGAAACCGTAAAACAATGTTATATAGTCTTTTACGAAAACAAATTCTATTACCAAAACTTCTTGTATGCTTATGAATTCATCCAATAAATAAAAAAGTTTGAATCATAATTTTACTTTCAAAAAAGTTGATTAGTACGGATAATATGTTTTTTTTTTTTTTTTTTTTTTTTTTTTTTTTTTTTTGTTATGAAAGATTTCTCTTTCGGTTTGTATAAATCTACTCATTTTGCTTGATTAAGAGGAATCTTATAGACACATAGTTCATACTTGTGGTGGGTTCTAGAGTAATGCCATTTTATTAGGTAAATACGTTCGGTAGCAAGTTTTTAAAACATGAGTCAAAGAAAAGTTTGTTTAAAATTATGAGCTTAAGTTTTTTATTTTAAATAAAAAAACTTATAAATATGTTTGATACAACTAATTGTTAACTGTTATATGTTAATTAAAGTTGGTAGTTGGAAATTGTAGTTTTTATTTATATAAAATTTATTTGATAAAAATAATTGTAAGCTTTAAAATATATAAAATATATATAAAAATAAAAACTAAAGTTAAAAGATTTTAGATTTAAAGTTTTTGTTTTAAAATTTTAAACTAAAACTTTAAATAGGTATACCAAACAAGGTTTTTTTTTTTTTTTTTTTTTTTTTTTTTTAATTCAGACTTTTTTCCAAAAAACTTAAAAAAATCATTGCCGAACTTAAATCCAAAAATTATTCGAAATAATTTTTAAAAAATTTAGCCTCATTTTTCACCAACACTTTCCTGAAAAAAATGATTTTGTTAAAGATAAAAAATTCTTTTACAAAGTCTCCTAACTCGTGTCTCCTAACTCAACCGCCATCGGCTTGTTCTTGGAGACAATCAGATCGATTCCATAGGTGAGTTCTTTTCTCTTCGCCTTCTTTAATTTGTGAATCTTGTTCGTGTTCGTTGATTTCTTCCGTTTTGGGATTTTTCTATAGTTAGGGTTCCCTGCTTTGCCTGATACGATATGTTTGTCTCTCGTCTAAATTTTGGGAATCCCGTTTGCATATTAACTTAGGGTTTTATAAGAGCGATCCATGACTATGAGGTGCTTGAACAGATTCACCTTACCTTGATTGTTTAATCTTCTGTTTGATCGTGATTTAGCATCTTAATTCGATTTTGTCCATCAAAACAATGCATTAATGTTCAATTTTCACATCGTTACGCATAGATTCAACATCAACATCCGTTTTTGAATAAACAGCTTACGGAGGAGATGGCAGCTACCACCAGAAAATGCCGGAATCTTGCAATCTCTATCCATTCCGACCTCCATTTCCACCACCTCCACCGCCGGTATTTCTTGAACAACGGCCCAGACACAGTGGAGGAGCTACTGGATCGACATGTAGTCAAGAAACAAAAAAATCACAACGATGATGAAGAAGATGAGAGATTGATCAGACAAAGACTTACCACCACCCGTAGAGAGGTACTCGGTCTTTATCGTGACATAATTAGAGCAACTCGGTTCTTTATGTGGTCAGATTCACATGGAGTTATGTGGCGTGATGTTCTTAGAACAAATGCACGAAAGGAATTTGAAGAAGCTCGATTCGAGAAGGATCCAGAAGTTATTACTCGGTTGCTTATTGGTGGACATGATGCTGTTCAAGCTGCTCTTGATAAACTTGTTGAAAAGCAAAAGGCACAAATTGCTAAGGAAAAAGCAGATCTTGAACGCAGATAAAATAGGTAAAGATTTTAAATTCTAAATTCTTGTATGAATAGTGTATTAGATGTTTAGCTTTCTTAGTTTTTGGTGAGTTTTGTTTTGTGGAATGGATTCAAAACAAGCAAATATGAAATAAAGAAATTGCAAGAATTATCATGCTTGCATTTCTTTACTGATAACCTGAAACTTGTAACATGTACTTTGTTTTTTACATATAATAGCAAAACGTATTTATACATTTTTTTACATATAGTAATAATGTTCTTACATTTCTTTTACCAATAAATGCACTAAAGTTGTACTGTATTCTTGTATGTATAATAGCAGTGTGTTTATGTTTCTTTACCCATAAATATAATAGAAGCATACTGACATTTCTTTACCCATAATAGTAACATGCTTACATTTATTTACTGGTAATAGCAAAATATGTAATGTGAAACTTGTAATCAGTAAAAAAAAAAAGTTGTTATTATGGGTAAATGAATAAAATGGTTAGTCTATATTGGTAAAGAGATTAGAGTATGTGTATGAGTTTCAACTTGTAATTAATTTCTTATACTTTTACTATATTTATGGTGAGGGTCTTTAGTTGAAAGAAATAAAAAATGTAATTGAATTCTTTTATCCAGCTTCCTTAGGAATTAATAAATTTATCAAATATGGAATATGATTATATGAATGAATCTAACAAGTTGACTTATGTTCATTTGACAAACAAACATGTGATGCTATGAAAACTTAGGGGGTGTTTGGCTTAGTTTTTGTAAGACCAAAAGTCATTTTAGGAAAATATGAAAGGTAAAAGATGTTTGGCAAAAAAATTTTAAAAGCACTTTTAGATTTTGGATAGAATGAAAATCAATTTTTTGGAAAAAGTCAGGAAAACCTGATTTTTTACAGTTTTTCCAAAAAGGAATTTTGACCTCTAAAAAGGTAAACCAAACAACCCTTTAGTCCGGTTCCATTGGATTTCCGGTTCCATTGGATTTCGTTGAAACCATGAACCCAAACACTTTTTAGTGGGTGTTTGTTTCTTAGAACATGATATATAATATATACAAGTTAAATATCAAGTAATAGTAAAAAGCTTCTATAAAGTAAAGTCCTACATCATTTTATAAAGCAAAACTGAAAAATTAATTTAGTTATAGAAAAAAGGTTATGTGAATAATCTACAAAATGAAATCATTTTTAATCGATCTAAAAATATGAGGTTACAATGTAAAAATGTTGTATTGGGGATAACGTTAAGCTACACTGCTTGAAATTAGGGAAGGAACTTGGTGTTAACCTTTATGATAAAAAAAAATTAAAAAATAAAAAGTATTAATCTGCGATAAAATAACTAAATTAAAAAAATAAAGAAAAAATAAACACAAATCAAAAGAAAATAAAAAAGCTTATATACAAAAGTCAATATTCGAATACGCCAATACGGGTGGCTAACGCTGCAAAACAGCAAACAAAAACAAGCCCATAGGATGATAGGAACCAATTTTTTGTTTACCAATATATATTCAAAACGGGGTTTATCGTACTTGTAAATATATATTAATTTTATTTCACCGATAGTTTTTTTATTATAAAATTACATAAAACAATTATTGGATTTTTTTTAGTTTACCCATGGGAAACCTCTTTTTTTTTTTTTTTTTTTTCATAAAATCACCTAAGGTTTTTTCAGTAATAAATTCTAAAAACCTATTGGAAGAATATTTTTTTTTGAGTAAAATTGTTTTTTTTTTCTCTACATTGAAAATATTAATGGTTAAATCACAATGGTTCAACCGAAACAAATTTCAACCTATAGTGGGATTTATAGAAAAAAGTTATATAGTGGTTTAAAAAAACAAAAACAGAGTATTAATAGTTAAATAAAAAAAAATCTTTCAAATTTTTTTTTTTCAAACTACAATTCTATGAAGGACATTGAGGTTTCCTTCATATGTTGTAACCGTGAAGATTAAAGATTATCTCAAGAGTCTTATAGATCAGGACAGTGTTTTATTTTATTTTATAACAACTAGGTGTGAGATCCATGTATTACATGGGTTTAATTAAAAAAAACAAATATAAAATTTTAACAATTTGAAAAGTTTGAATTTATAAGAAAAATAGAAAAATTTGAATTATTAAAATTAATGAGATTTTAATGTATTGAATACATTACATATATAAACTCTTTCTAATAAATATTTTACATATATATTACCTTACACATTAAATGTGGAATTTTAATTTAATAAAATAAAAAATACAATAAAATGACAAGTGGAAAATAAAAAATTTTAAAAATCTAGAAAATGTCATGTGTTCAAATGAATGAGAAGATGACAAGTGGCAAAAAAACCTTCATTTATTAAGAAGGATTATCAACTTTACTTATCGAAGTATTAATGTTTTCAATTGTATAACAAAACTATACTAGAAGATAATTACAAAGCATTTAAAGAATAAATACATAAGAGAATGTAACATTGGGAGTGAATAGTAACATTGGAAGCTTTAAATGTGAAGTATTTACATAAATAAAAGCGTGTCTTGCTCATATTGGAAAGACAAGTCATGTGTTTGAATGTAACATGATAACATTGCGTGATATGAATGCACAACATGGAAGCATTATGTCTCGTTGTTGTATCAATCTTATATAGTTATTTGGATAAAAGATATAAAAGAATTCAATATAATTGAAAACAGGAAATCAACCAAAAATACTTTTTAAAGTGCAATTATATTATATCTATCATAATTTGGATTAAACAGGCCGGGGATAAGGACAAATCTGTCATTTCACAAACAATGTCCGTGGACCGTGCCGCCTTCCGTTAGTTCCTTCTTCCTCAACACATGTATATAAAGTATACAAACCCAAACAAGTCATCAAAGACTTCCATTTTTCGATTCCAGAAAAACAACGAACGAAAATTCAGCTGAAAACCCTTCGAACTAGGGTTTCTTTTCATCCCGAAATCTTTGCAACAATGCGGAAGGGAAGAAACTATTTGGGTCGGCATCACCACGGGAAGAGATCGTCGACGATGGCGTTAGTTCTATCAATGCTTTTAATGCTGACAATAGTTTTACTGGTACTTCTTGCTCTAGGGATCTTTTCGCTCCCGATCGGTTCCGACGACAGTTCTTCTTCTTACCTTCGAGATCACATCATCTTCAAACGGAAACGATTTCTTATGTATGTAGTTTTCATCTCATTTTCTCCTGAATTTACGTTTAATCGGTTACTTTTCTGAGATGTGATCGTGGTTCGATTTTTGGGTGATTTTTGTCACCTAAATTCAACTTAGATAGTTTTCAGGGACGATCTGCGCGGCCATAGGGGTTGAATCAGGCGAACAGTATAAACTTTTGTTAATCTGTTTCAATCTATGGCATAAAATTTAGGTCTTGTAACGGAAATCCGTTATTAAATCTATAGGAAAGTCCTTCTACTTCGAACCTTGAAATGTACTAGGTCCGACTCCGACATCAAGATCCAAGGTGCATATCTTCTATAGAACAGCGGGTGTATACAGTAGACATTACAAGACACAAAATTTGTGGCTTTTTGAGATTGCAATGAGAAAAGGTCAGACATTGATCAGAAGTGTGGTAGATAGCCCAAAATAGGGGAACTGCATATTTAGCATTTTAATTGCATCTCATTTTGTTATGTGTATGTGAATATAGTATAATTATAAACAACCATGCTTATCACTATTAGTTTCCCAGTTATGAACCACACTTGAACTTGATTGATGTGCAATGCAATGCAGTGGTGATGGTGATGAGATGGGAAAAAGAGGAGATCAATGGACTGAGATTCTCTCTTGGGAGCCTAGAGCCTTTGTTTATCACAATTTCTTGGTGAGTAGCCTTTCTTCTTTCCTACATATTTATATGCTTTCCAGCTTCTATATCATACCTAATTATCTCTTACTTCCTCTATTATGTTGCACTTAATGCATCATGTCAAAAAGAAACACCAACATTAACATATAATCAATGCTGAAGTATTGAGTATTGACTCTGATGTTGTGTTATGAAATAGTCAAAGGAAGAGTGCGAGTATTTGATAAATCTTGCCAAACCTCACATGGCAAAGTCAACAGTTGTTGATAGCAAGACTGGTCAAAGCAAAGATAGCAGGTTTTTTCTGTGTTCTAACACTTTTTAATCTTTTTTTATTTATTTATATTTCAGTTGAATCATATCATATGAAATGAATGCAATCAGATTTTTCTTGAACTTTCATTTTTTAGGGTACGTACAAGCTCAGGAACATTTTTGAGAAGGGGAAGAGATAAAATTATACGCAACATTGAACAAAGAATAGCAGACTTCACATTTATCCCTGTAGGTATGATTTATGAATATCTCTCATGCTCATTTTATAATCAGTTACACACTCTAAACTCTATTGTCTTCTGTTTTCTGTGGATCATACATTACAGACAAATATTGTTCTCAACAGTAAATTACAAAAATGGTCCCTGTGGTTTCTGATTATTATCGTGTTTACTCCACACTTGCATTCATGTTGCTTTTGGCTCATGGAGCAAAATTGATATGAAACCTTGAAATAAGGATTAAATTCAGAAAGTCCCAGGGACCAAAATTGATATGAAACCTTGTAATAAGGACCAAATTCGAAAAAAAAAAAAAACAAAGTTTCAGTATTGGACTTAAAAGCACAAGTACCATTTTTTTTTAATCTGCTATTTTCTTAATTAACAGAGCATGGAGAAGGGCTACAAGTTCTTCACTATGAAGAAGGACAAAAGTATGAGCCTCACTTTGACTACTTTCTTGATGAATTCAACACTAAAAACGGTGGCCAAAGAATAGCTACAGTTCTTATGTATCTGTGAGTATCCTCCATTTTTATTGAAATTTGAAACCTATCTGTATTTTACCCTAAACCCTAAACCCTAATATAAGTAAATACTTATATACTCATTTATCTGATGATATGATATGATATGATATGATATGATATGATATGATATGATATGATATGATTACAGGTCAGATGTGGAGGAAGGGGGAGAAACGGTTTTCCCAGCTGCACAGGGAAATTTCAGCTCTCACCCTGAGTGGAATAATTTATCTGAATGTGCTAAAAAGGGTGTGCATGTGAAACCAAAAATGGGTGATGCATTGCTTTTTTGGAGCATGAGGCCTGATGCCACGTTGGATCCCACTAGTTTGCATGGTATGTAAATATGAATGTTTTCTATTTACATACATATTCGTTTTTTATACGATTGAGCTCATGTATTCTGTATTTTTAGGTGGTTGTCCTGTGATAAAAGGACATAAATGGTCATCAACAAAATGGATGCATGTTGAAGAATACAAAATTTAAGTCTCTCGAAAGGTACCATTTTTAAACCTTTTTAATTTTAGATTTTTTTTTTCTTTTGAAAACCTCGTATTTCGGATAAACACCTTGCATCGATTTTTTACGTAAACCATAATTACAATTGCTTAGCCGTAAAGCAAAATACTTACATTTTTTAGGTTGTGTTTGGCCTGCCACAGCTAGCTTATTTTTCGAGCTTTTTTAAGCCAAAATGTAGCTTATAAGCTAGCTTTTTAAAAAGCTACTTAGACAAGTTTTTTAGAAGCTTTTTTAAAAATTTCAAAATATACCCCTTAATTAATTATAAAAACACATTCTTTTAAATGTTCTTTTATGTCATTTCATACCTAGCTTTTCAGTCAATTTTACCAAACGTCATTTTTTATCAGCTATTTTTTCAGCTATCGTCTGGCTTTTTATTTATCAGCTAGCTTTTCAGCTAGTACGACAAACATAACCTTAGTCAATAGTAGCAAAATGTAAGTAGAGGCTATTATTACACACTTACAATGGGATTAAAAAGTATACTAATTTTATTTTTTTTCTTTTTTTTAATATTTGGCAGCAAGTAAATTGAAGATGTGGTGGTGTTGGTGTATAGAGATGGGTTGTTGGTGGTAAGTTATAGTTGCAGAAAATTAAACCGAGCTTTGTGTTAGTTAGTAACGGAAATTGATTACAGATTACAGATAACAGATAACCATGATCATTTATGAGAGTAGCAAAATCCTAGTTATTTATTATTTATTATTATTTTTTATGTTTCATGGCGAGTACTTAATTTTTTGACACGATGTTATGCTGAGATGAATTTACTCTTGTAAAATGTTGTCGAATTGTACTTGGTGTTTGTGTTTTGTTTTCTTAAATTTTTTTATTTTTATGACCATTGGCTTGAAACATGGCATCCAGAGTCCAGACCATGTGATGTTAGGGTTTGATTCAATTTTTTTAATGGTAAATGTACGGAATAAGTAAGATATTTTTACCAAAATTTCAAAATTCAAGTAACATACAACTTTTCATATATAAATTATTTAATGTAGTAAACTTATATCTTTTACAAAATTATATAAGACTTGAATAAAATTTAAGGTGAAAGTTGGTAAGTTTTCGAAAAGGGTAGTTAAATTTGTTAAAATATGTTGTATGGGTGGTAAATGATGAAAGTGTATAGCTAACGATTGAACCTTAAAGTAATCATAAATGATTGTAATTTATTTACATTGTGTATAGAATTCATTTGCAATTAATAAAAACAAAAACTTAAAAAAAAATAATAATATAAGAAACCAAAAACGTAAATTTAAAATGTTGGACCAAAATTTTAATTTATATAATACTAATAATTCAACTTTAAAATTACGAAGAAAACTACTCAATCCAGATTTCTTTAGAATAAAAAGTAAATATGAAAGTTTGTTATAACTAGAGGCAAAAACGTTATTTCTATAGATATTTATTTTGCATCATCTTGTATTAATGTGACTAGAATTAAAGGGTGTTAAATATTTTATTTTGAACCTTTTGAAACGATGTTTAAGCAAAATGACGGATGGTTATAACTTTTAAGAGAGAGTTTTTTAAACAAATGTGTGGAATTACTTTTATGATAGGAAAAATCAATAAGTAAATCAATTATTTAAAAAAAAAATGTATTTAACTAATCTTTTAGGGGTATTTTAGCTTTTACAATCCAAAAAATTAATAAGAAGTTTTGAAAATTTAAAAATCTTAAATTGTTGAAATATCTTTTTTTTTAAATGTTGATGAAAAGTTATTTTCATATTACTGAACATTTTTTTTAAATTACTGATTTTTCAAAAAATCAATAAGTTAATAAATAGTTTTTAATTTTTTTTTGAAGCTGACAAATATTATTAAAAAAAAGACCACAACCAGCAAGACGCTAGATGGGGCAAAGAGAATGATACATAATGTGTTAGGAACAAACAAAAGGATTAGTACACCACTTATCCATTGATATTGATATTTTGTTTTCCTGTGTTTGAACCATGCAAATACTATGAATTTAACATTATCTGCAACTTTTGTGGGGGAGCATCTCAGTTTCTTGAAAATTCTGTCACATCTTACCCTCCATATTAATCACAGCGTACCATAACAGATGATTAGAAGATTACTTTGTTTCTTACTATAGTTCCCCAATCTTTTACAAAAGTAAACATTTCTCCAATACAACCAAATGTTGTAGTGTGGAAACAATAAAATCAAATGAACATTAATCATATACTAAGTAATTTATCTTGATCTATTTAAAATATGTTATTTTCCATTGTTCCCAAAAGAGTTTTTTTTTTTTTTATTTTTTTTTATTTTTTTTATTTATTCTTTTAGAAGTAGCAACAAAAATAGTACTTGTGTTTTATTTTGCTACATTATATTGTTAATTGTTGTAAACGAACCGAATATTCAACGAATATTTCGTAAACCGTTTGACGGAAAGTTTATTTATGTTCATTTATTTAATAATTGAACGAGCATAAACACAAATTTGTGTTCATTTAGTTAAAGGAAAAAATGTGAACAATAGTTTCTTTCGTTGATCTATGTCCGTGAATTTGCGTTTATGTTGTTCGTTTAAGTTTATTTATGTTTATATATGTTGAATTGTTTTTTCATTACATTATTATATTATATGTTCGTTTATGTTCAACAGTGTTTGTTTATCATTGTTTGGTTTATGCTTATTTAACATGTTCATGAACATAAATAAACGAACATAAACAATGTAATTTGTTAAACAAACGAACATAAATAAAAGAACTTGTTTGTTTATCTGTTCGTGTTCTTTCGTTTATTCAGCTGACTTAAACGAATTAACATGAACTAACAATTGTTCTTGTTCGGTCAGTTCGCTTACAACCCTACCAATAACCAATACATCGAACAGTAAAATATATTTATATGATTAGTGATAACCAAGAAATATAGCGTCTACCGATTTCGCCATATCCCCTTTTTGAGATGAAAATCTTATTGTGATCTTGTTCCCGCTTTTCTTTTATTTATATCGGAACCGTTAAATTCATTAGATAGATGCCGATTACTGTCTTGAAAAAAGTGTTTTCTCCTCTTTGTCCTTGATTTTTTGTTTATCTTTTTTCATCTTATATATCTATATTATATATCTATAGGAAGCTTATATTCGATCCAATAAAAACGATTTTATCATTGTATTGGCAATTCAATATAGATGGACACATACGCTATACACCAGCCTTTCTTCCACTCATCAACCCATGAAATTTCGATTACAGTCGATTCTTTTTAATAAAGCAATGAAGGAATCTATATGTATAGGCAAAATTATAAAAAATCATTCATGTGGTGAAGTTTGTTTTACAAAATTGAATAACAAACAATAAAAAATAAACACGTGTATTTGATAAGTATCCATGTGGCGAAAAATGAACAAGTCCATTTTAGTATTAAAGTGAATTGAAGTATTGAACACTAATACAATCTTGGAAGGGGTGTACGCCCATTAGAAGAATTAACGATGCAAAGTGAAAATAATAAAAATACTAAATCAATTACTTGATTAGCAATGACGTTCTAGGAAGGATTTTTTTTTAATCATATAAACAAATAATTTTATAATAATAATCATTTTTTTTTATAAAATTTATAAAACTATCACTTACTCCAGAATATAATATTACGGAGTAGTTATGTTCATTTCAAAGTTGGATGGTGGCTGTAGGTGTAAGTTCCTGAATTTGACACCTGTACATTCTGATGTATTCTGAACCGTACACCGAAATGTACACGCATTCCAGAATGATGTTTCGAAAAGTAAAATTAGGGTATTTGTGCGTTGTTTGTTCTTCCGCAAGCAGCATATTTCTTTGTCTTTGTTCCTCTATTACCGAAACCCCATTTTGATAGTTTTCATATATTAAAAAAATGAGTGTGTATAAGGATTTTTTTTAGTGTTAATTTCTAGTGGATGTCAATGATAATTTATCGGGAGATTTATGTAATATATTGTTTCAAACTATACATGTTTTGGTGTTAATTACGTTGGTTGTTTCCAAGTCTAGATTACATTCTAATCAAATATATCTATGTTTTTAATGTTTTGGATCAAATATAATTAAAGATGATATTGATGTATGATATTGACTTTATGTTTTTTTTACAAAATATATGTTTTTAATGTTTGTTGTTCATCGACTTTCCGAAAATATTGTGATGGCAATGAGTCTTTCGATTCTACAAATAACCAAATTTGTAATTTATTAAGATAACAAGTAATGGATTTGACAAATTTCATTCTCTCTTCTATAGAATATTTGTGTTGGGAATAAAGAAAAAGAAAAACCAAGTCAAAGCAGACGAGCGCTCATCGAAAGTCAGCATTCTCCTGCTTTCTTCGTCCCTAACCTCCTTCCCTCTTTCCCCCACTTACACATCAACTCCAAGTGCATAAACACAAATACTCCTATACGTACTTCCCAAATTATTTATTCTTTATTGTTCATATCGTTATCGTCTGAAATCAACTTGAATTCACTGGCTTCAGCTTGATATTAGCATCGTTTGACGCAGATTGATGCATACGAATCATCGCTTGTATGTAAAATTCTACTTCATTCGGAGAAACTGAGGTTAAAATTTCAAGGATCAGACAAGTTTTTGTGTGTGTTTGTTTTGATTCACTTCTGGCCTATCTCTTTGTAAGCACCACTAAATCTCTCTATCCTATTATTAAGATTGAGTTTTCGATGATTAAATTAAACGGGAGTTTGACTTGTGGTTATCAAAACTTTGATTCTTTTTGGAATATTGGTATAGGACTAGGTGTTGCTTAGGGTTTTTTCACTGTAAGTAACAGTACTAGGATGCAGTTTGAAGCCTGAATTACACAATAGAACTTTAAGATGACATTGTGTTAGGAGCGTGAGTTCCTTCATGATTGGCCATATTTATCATACACTTATACTCCTACACCTACATCAAAAATGTTGATTCTATGTTACTTATATAATTACATTCCGAAAGCAACTTGACTTCACTCCTTTCAGCTTGTAATTCACACAGTTTGACCTAGTTTTATGCAGACGAATTACTGTTTGATGGATTTTCTTACTTCATTCGGAGAAACTGAAGTCAAAATTTGAAGGATCCCATAGTTTTTGTTCCATTTCTGTCAGCAATCTATGCCATTGTTAGATTGAGTTTTGGATGATTAAATTTAAGGGTTTGACTTGATGTTATGAAAACTTTTCTTCTTAAAATTGTGGCTTGTCATATCTGTTATTGTCTTGTTCCTTGTTCATCAAAAGGGTGAAGATTATGTGCTTCTTGATGATGAAGTATATGTTTTTGATTGATATAGTTAATTGTAAACCCTAACAAATTAGTTTCACATTTTGACTTAAAATTTCTTAAATTTGGTCTTTAGGTAATTTTGCAATGCACCGTGTGGCCAGTGCAGGCAATACCTCAAATTCATCACGTCCTCGTAAGGAGAAAAGATTGACTTATGTTTTAAATGATGCTGACAACACAAAGGTCAGACTTTATTTTGTTTTTACACTATTTCTTCCATGTGTATATATATATATATATATATATATATATATATATATATATATATATATATATATATATATCTGTTCCTTCATAGATTTGTAATACTCCAAGTATCTGTTGGTGTACTTGTACATTAGAAAAGATTTACATATAATTACAAGCTGTGCCACTTATTACAAATGTATGTTTTCACATCCTTTGGTTGGCATGTAGGCACAAAGCTGATTATTGCAAGATTTAAAAGGTGGTCATAAGCTTTGAAACCTCATTTGAAAAATATTCTTTGCATTCTTGTGTTACTTTTTATACAGTTCTAACTTCAGAAAGCATCCAAATAATCACTAACATAAGCACATAGTTTAGTAAAAACATGAACACTATTTTCTGAGCCTTTGTGTTTGCAGCATTGTGCAGGTGTGAACTGTTTGTCTGTCTTAAAGCATTCAGAAGCAGATAATCATAATTTTCTCTTCACTGGAAGCCGTGATGGAACATTGAAAAGATGGGAATTAGGGGAAGAGGATGCCACTTGTTCATCTACTTTTGAGTCTCATGTTGATTGGGTATTATTTCATTTCTACTCTAAATAAATTGTATTATTTACCATTAGTCTTTTATCTTTTTGAGAGATGATTCCAACTCATTATTGTAACATGATGAATTATTTACATTGGGTCTTGGAGATCAATGAGTTTTGGCTTTTTGCATCCGTTTTTTTTTGTGCTTAAATCCATAGTACATTTCAATAACATAATATCAAAGATATCAAAATTAGTTTTGCACTATTTTAAAGCCTGCATATTGTGTGAAAACAGTTTTATAACTAAATAAATGTTAGTGACTCTATTACTTCCTTAAAAAAAAGTCGGTTTTTGTACAGGTCAATGATGCAGTCCTTTTAGGAAAGAATACCCTTGTCTCCTGCTCTTCAGATACCACAGTCAAGGTTTTTCTTGATTTTATAAACTTCCTTCATTAATATTCTTATGATTTGTAATAGTAATACTATATTGTGTTATACCAGATTTGGGATAGCTTTTCTAATGGAACTTGTAAAAGAACTCTCCACCAACACACAGATTATGTTACTTGTCTTGCTTCCTCAGAAAAAAATGTAAACTTGTTGAAAATTTGTCACCTCTTTATAAGAAATCAATATATATACTTTTACAAAACCATACATACCTTTCTTATAGAGCAATATTGTTGCATCTGGTGGATTGGGTGGTGAGGTGTTCATTTGGGATCTTGAAGCTGCAGTTACTCCAGTCATCAAGAATACTGAAACGCCAGCTGTCACTGATTCTTCAAATGGAAATTCTACAAGTCTACATGCTGTAAGCTCAAGCAATGGCATTACATCACTCACAAATACACCTCAAGGATATGTTCCCATTTCTGCTAAAGGACATAAAGAGTCTGTTTATGCATTAGCAATGAATGATACTGGAACTCTTCTGGTCTCTGGTGGCACTGAGAAGGTAGATTCTTCTTTCCAAAACATTTGAAAATTCCACCTCATTATTTCAAAAAACTACTCAGTTTTATCAGTGAAAATGAAAATTGATTTTGTATTTGGATTACATTGCTATGATTGAATAGACTTTGTTCTGATACATCATGTGTGTTTTTACTAAGAGTAAATTACACGAATGGTCCCTATGGTTTGGGGTAATTTGCGTGCTTGGTCCCTAACTTATTTTTTCAACTCGGAAGGTCTCTGATGTTTGTTTTTGTTACGTGTTTGGTCCCTGTCTTACCTAAAAAGACTATTATTTAAATAGGGAAAATGGTAGGATAGGTAAGGTATGGTGAGAGGGGGTGGTGTTATTTAAATAAATTAAAAAATCAAGGGCAAAATAGTCTTTTTAGGTAAAACAGGGACCAAACACGTAACAAAAACAAACACTAGGGACCTTCCGAGTAAAAAAAATAACTTAGGGACCAAACGTGCAAATCACCCTAAACCATAGGGACCATTTGTGTAATATACTCTTTTATACTAATTATCCTAACATAGTAAATGAAGTCCTCATGTTTCTTGATTTGTAATTTTTTGTAGGTTGTACGTGTTTGGGACTCAAGAAGTGGTTCAAAGATGATGAAGCTTCGTGGGCATACAGATAATATTAGGGCTTTGCTTATCGATTCTACAGGAAGGTTTGTTACTTTGTTTTCTCATTTTTATCATTTTCCTAAAATGAAGAATTCTATCTCCAATTTACAACTCAATCTCATTTCCTAATTTCATTTTATAAACAACTTTGAAACTTGTGTATATTTTAACGATTCTTTAACAAGGTTTATTAACTATTAACTTGTGTACACTTCAATTTCATGATTGCAGGTTTTGCTTATCAGGATCCTCTGATTCTATGATCAGGTAAGCTGTTTCATGAAAAAAAAAAAATTTATTTTTTTATTTGTTTTTAATATATATATTTGTGGTAGATTATGGGATCTAGGGCAACAGAGATGTGTGCATTCATATGCTGTTCATACAGATTCTGTATGGGCACTTGCTACTACTCCAACATTCAGTCATGTGTATAGTGGTGGAAGAGACCTTTCTGTGAGTCTGCTTCTATTTCTTTATGTTATTAACTTATTATTATAATAATTATCAATCATTTAATAATAATAATAGTACTATTTGTTTCTACTTGTAGTTGTACTTGACAGACCTTTCTACAAGAGATAGCTTATTGCTATGCACAAAGGAACATCCAATTCAGCAATTAGCATTAGATGATGATGGAATTTGGGTTGCAACAACAGATTCCTCTGTGGACAGGTGGCCTTCTGAACACTTGAATCCTGAAAAATTGTTTCAAAGAGGTGGTTCCTTTCTTGCTGGAAATTTGTCTTTTTCAAGGGCAAGAGCTTCTTTAGAAGGATCTACCCCTGTGAGTTATGTTATCTTTTTTTCTGTTTATGTTGATGCATATCTGTTTACATAAACTAACTCATGTAATTCATGTGTAGGTTCCTGTGTATAAAACTCCCACTTTAACTATTGATGGAATTCCAGGGATAGTGCAACATGAAATATTGAACAATAGAAGACATGTCCTAACCAAGGTAAAATATTAATCCTTTTTACATTTTTAAAAAAAGAACACTTTTCGTCTCCTATTTTGTATTATTTTTTCTTGAAGAATTTGAAACTGATGGTGTGAAGTGTGAATTTGATAGGATAATGGTGGTTCTGTGAAGCTTTGGGAGATCACTAAAGGTGTTGTGATTGAAGACTATGGACATGTTTCATTTGAAGAGAAAAAGGAAGAACTATTTGAGATGGTATGTACGAATATAGAGATCTTTATAAAAAGAGTAAATTACATAAATGGTCCCTATGGTTTGGGGTAATTTGCGCATTTGGTCCCTAACTTATTTTTTTTTTTTAACTCGGATGGTCCCTTATGTTTGTTTTTGTTACGCGTTTGGTCCCTACTGTTTGTTTTTGTTATGCGTTTGGTTCCTGTCTTGCCTAAAAAAACTACTATTTAAGTAGGAAAAAATGGTGGGGTAGGTAAGGTAAGGTGAGGGGGGTAGGGTTGGAGGTGTGTTTATTTAAATAAATTAAAAAATCAAGGGCAAAATAGTATTTTTAGGTAAGATAGGGACCAAGCGCGTAACAAAAACAAACAGTCAGGACCTCTTCCGAGTTAAAAAAATAAGTTAGGGACCAAACGCACAAATTACCCTAAACCATATGGACCATTCGTGTAATTTGCTCTTAATAAAAAAAAAACAATGTATATCTATATATATATAATCTTCATCTGTTTCCATTTTGATTTTATATATATTTTATTTTCCAGGTCAGCATTCCTCCATGGTTCACTGCAGATACTAGGCTCGGAAGCTTGTCTATTCATTTAGATACCCCCCAGTGTTTTTCTGCTGAAATGTACGCTGCTGACCTCAGCATCACTCAGAAAGCTGAAGATGACAAGGTTCACACATTGGATTTGAATTAAGTAATGAAAAACATCATCATTGATGCCTTACAAAATACAAATTACAATCTCTTTGATCTTTGCAGATTAATTTAGGTCGAGAAACTCTGAAAGGACTATTGGCTCCTTATTTTTCCAAGAAAAAAGTTAGATTCGTGTCTCAACCTTCAGTCAATGGAGAAGCTCCAAGCAAAGATATATCTTCCAAAAACATTCCACTTTCAAGACCCGAAGCAGATGCTAATGTTCAAAGTGATTCCAGAGTTTACCCTCCATTTCAATTCTCAATTGCTTCTCCTCCTTCTATTATTACTGAGAGTTCTCAAATTGGAATATGGAGGAAGAAAATTACTCTTCTTGATGGAATTGAAGATGATGATTTCCCTCGTTGGGTTTTAGATGCTGTTTTGCTTAATCGAATGCCCCCAAGAGAACATACCAAGTAATTTGTTGCTTTTTATCTCATACATTTTAAATATTATAGTATTTAAAAAGTAAAGATGCTCATTCAAGTTTCTTTGCTTTTTTTTTCAGATGTAGTTTTTATTTACATCCATTTGAAGGTTCAGCTGCTCAGATCTTGACACAAGGGAAGCTGAGTGCACCTCGGATTTTAAGAATGCATAAGGTGTGATATATTTATTACTACAATCACCTTAATATGAGTTTTTAATTTTTTTTTTTTTTGAAGGTTGTTAATTATGTTGTGGAGAAGATGGTTCTAGACAAATCATCAGATACTTTGATTAGTGATGGAGCTTTTGCTCCTGGATTGAAGCCATGGAAGCTTAAGCCTTCTATAGAGATCTTGTGCAATAATCAGGCATGTTCATGAGTTTAATTCATAATGATTATTTTATTTAATTGGGTAGAATTTGAATTTTGAAGTAGAATGTCTTAATAAATAAAAAAGTTAAAACTGATCTTTTTGTATGCACAGGTGTTAGCACCTGAAATGAGCTTAGCCACTGTTCGAACTTACATATGGAAAAAGTCTGAGGATCTTGTTCTCAACTACAGGATTGTGTCAGGAAAATGAATCCATAGGTATGTTCTTCATAATAGCAACATACTTTACTCTCATTATCAATAATATCTTTTAATCTTTTTTTTTGTAGGTGGTTGTTACACAAAATTGAATTTGGGATTTTGTATTTTGACTTTTTGACAACGAGAGCTGTTGACTTCAGAGAAAAGAAGAGTGAATAATAGAAGAAACCAACTCTCTTGTAAAAATCCTTAGAGCTTTTGCTGGTTGCCGAGTTAATTTCATAAGGCTTTGTATAATTTTATTGTTTGGTGGGATGGGGGTTAATTTTATGAAAAGCAACGATGTTTAGTTGTTTTTCGGTTGTATTTTCCCCATTTTTTGTATTTTTATTATTAATTCACTTTGTTATTATTTTTGTCTTTTATTTGTACGTTATGTGGTCATTGTTTGTTGTATTTATGGATTTATTGATGATATTGATTTTGGTACAGAAAGTCGTATGGTTAATAAGCTATTAATATACTTTTGATATTCAGTTATCACTTAAGACCAATGAAATTATATTATAGCAAGGAATGTTTAATAAGGATTTAAGTTGATGTTCATCGGTATTATAAGATAGTTTTATGTATGGAAACCTGTTTTATAATATAGTTTTATGTTTTTATAGTATAGTTTTATGTATGGAAACCTGTCTTTATTAGATTGTCAATCTTTAATCGATAACCCCACTTTGTTGGTAGGAGATGACCTTACGGTAAACATGTATGAATCATTCTTAGCCTCACATTTATTTTGCCACAAAATACTTAGGTGTACCGTTGGAAATAAATAACCAATAAATATGTTTTCTTAAACTATGCTAATCATTACTTTAATATACACACAAACATACTTTTTTTTTTTTATTTTTTTTATTTTTAGAAAGTCATTTTTATCGAAAAATTATTTTAAATATATCAAAATTTATAAATTTTTATTCTCTATAAATAGACATCTATATTGATATAGTTTTGAAATAAAATAATTTTTTTTAGAGTTTCAACTCTCGTTACTCATAAGTGAATAAAAATTTGTTATTACAGTACATTCGTTATTCATTTATGAATAAAACGTATGCTTAATTTTTTTTTTTAATAGTTTAAGTATCGCTCATATATTAATATGATATGTAATAAAGTTTTCTTACTTAAAATATATTTTTGACACCATCTTTCGTCATATATTATATTTATATATGAATAAAACGTGTATTAGTTGTCGTCATATTTTATATTCATATATGAATAAAACATTTATCAAATTTTTGTTACACTTAATTTGTTATTCATATATGAATAAGTAGTATAAATGATACTTAAACTATAAAAAAATCAATTATATATTTTTATTCATAAGTGAATAACGAATATACTGTAGTAAAAATCTGATGCATTTTTATTCAATTATAAATAACGATAGCTGAAAATATATATATATTTTTATTTTATCTTAAAAGTATATCAATACAGATGTCTATACGTAGATAATAAAAAATCATGATTTTTTTGTATATTTAAAATTATTTTTCGTTAAAAATAGCTTCTTAAAAATTAAAAAAGCGACAAAAGCTATATATATATATATATATATATATATATATATATATATATATATATATATATATATATATATATATATATATATATATATATATATATATATATATATATATAAGGAAACATGTTTTGTTGGAAACACATGTGTATTTCTTATAAATTGCCGCTAGTACTATGGAGACTTTTGCGACAAAAATAAATGAGTGGCTGAGAATGATTCCCCAATTCTCAACCTTTTTTATTTTTCCTCAATTGAACTTACCTATATATATATATATATATATATATATATATATATATATATATATATATATATATATATATATATATATATATATATATATATATATATATATATATATATATATGTTTAAGTTATTTTGTTTTTACTAACTATTGTGTGTCAGAATGCATAGATCTGGACCACTAGATGAATAAAATCAACAGTCTTGATCTGAGGGTCTATGATATTACCATAGTGTAACATATATCATATAATCACACATTTCAGCAAAGAGTATTTTGGTCAATTAACCTATTTTAAAAATGAAAATTTTTGGATTTTAAGGGATCATTAATTCCCTTATTTTTTTAAAAATCTGAATTTTCTAAATTAATTCTAATTAAAATTTAATATTATTTTTACTAATAACCGATTTTACTCTGTCAGAATGACCAAAAATCAACAATAAACTAGTAAATGTATTTGCGGTTTTATTTTTACAAAATATCGCTTCATTCAAGATACTTTTTATATTAAACATGCTTAAAAAATTATACAACATATTATCAAGAATAACATTTTCTATAAAATACGGATTACATTTATTCTTAAAGATTAAAACTAAAAATGGTTAAAAAAGAAAAAAAAACATTAAAATCTAACAAAAACATTAATCCATTCTAGAAGAATATTATTGTTAAGAAACACTTTATACATTTTAGCATAATACATTTTGCAAGAATACACTCTAATTCTCCATGTTTTTTCTCATTTTCCACATCAATGACAGTCTTTTCAAAACCTAAATTCACAAAAAAAAAAAAAAAAAAAAACAATCAACTTTCAAATATTAAAAAATTCGGAGCATTCTAAAAGAATAACAACTATAAATTATGATAGAATGTAGTAGACATAAAACAGTTGTGATTTATTCTAACAACATGCATAACTAGTTATTCCTCTAGAATATACTATCGCTATTCTAGTAACATGCATTACTCGTAATTTTGTTAGACTGCATTACCAGTTAAACAAATATACTTGTTAATAAAACATTTTTAAAGACATTTTGACAGAATGCATTTATATAAATAAACTCTGACCGAATACGCACAAGTTTTAACTTATATTCTGATAGAATTTATAACATCTTTTTTTTTAATAAAATAAAAACACCAAAATAACATAACTACACATATTAACATCAATTCTAAAAAAATATTTCATTTCTATTTGTTGCTTAAACTTCAATTTTTTAAGAAGTCTAACAAAATATTATCTACTTTACTTTTAACAGAATATTTCAACACAAGTATAAACATGTTACCTTAACATATTCTGACCGAATCTTCCAATAAGTCCAACATATCAAACTTGCCTCTTTTACACAAAAACTCTCTTTTTGACATTATATCAAGCACTTGGAAGTCATGTTTTATTATCAAACATTTGGATAAGACAGGTCCAATTCCATTGTTGAATTCTCAATCAATGAAATCCAATTAATTTCAAACAAAGACAAAAGAGAAATCAAACCAAGGGAGAATCATACCTGACACCTTGAAGACTGTTAGTTGGAGTAAAACACCATGGCTGTTTGTGATTGTCCATGCTCCATGGTATGATCGATATAAGGGTATTGATAGAGGGATTACTGACATTACTGAAGCGAAGCAGAAGAACAAATGCGAGAGTTAATGATCAATCTCCCCAAATCAACACCGGAGGAGATAAAAAAAGATTACATAAATCATTGAAATCAAGTAAAATCACCATGAGGGACCGGACCGATATTTGAAGGTCAAGAACAAATTAGGGGAATCTGAATCTATCAAAATACCTCAACAATTTATAGGTTCAGATCCAAAGTTCTCTCATGGCTTCTCGACAATCATCATTGTTAAGAATTGAAGTAATTAACAGATGGAGGTTGGCGAAGAGAGGAAGTGGGCATCGGTGATGGTGATGGTATTGATGCCGATGATGAACGTGTTCGACCACACACGACTAGGTCAAATATATTTACCTTATTTCCTTAATTGCAAGATTTCAATTAAATGATTTCCTTAATTAAAAGTACAAAAGGATGATTTATTTAATTACTTGTTATTTCTTGAATTCTCATTGGTTCATGTAGGTATACAATAGTTGCTAGAAACATTTGAATCTCTCTCTCTCTCTCTCTCTCTCTCTGTATATATATATATATATATATATATATATATATATATATATATATATATATATATATATATATATATGATCGGGTGATGACTTATTTGAAAGTAAGGACTCATAAGGACACATTAAAAAAATTGAAAAAAAATACAAAACCATAAAATCAAGCATAGATCTATGTCCAGGAGAAAAAAATTGAAAAAATAATTTGCATTATTAAAATTGAATCATGGATCATAATGATACATTAAGATTGAATCATGATACAATTTTAATGATGCAATTTTTTTCCATTTTTTTCTCTCGGACATATATCTATGCTTCATTTTATGATTTGTATTTTTTTTTTATATTTTTTTTTCAAAAATTTTAAGGTGTCCTCACGAGTCCTCACTTTTGGGGTCGTGAGCATCTCCTCTTATACTAAATGGTCTTGCTCGTCCGTACGAGATAGGATCACCAAAAGCGATAGGATCAGGGGTGCTAATTGGAGGATCGTACTCCTCTAACTATCAGAGTGTTGCCATTGGTTGTAGCGATGATGCCCTGATTGCCTGTTTTGTCGCCTGACCGTATCATTTGTCTTGGAGATGAGAGCACCCTTGGCAGGCATGAGCTTTCATGAGAGCGCCTCTGGCGGGCGCCAACCTTTATCAAAATGCCCTACTCTTAGGGGCGTTGGCGGACGCTAAGCTCTAATGAGTCTACTCTGATGGGTGCGCTAGTCTTTGGGCCGAGCACGATTCTTTCATGTCGGCTAGGGCATGTTATCAAGTACCCTAGTCCGTGTAACGCTCTATTCCGAATTGACTCCTAGTCTGAGGTGGTGTCTCGAAGTTCAGTCATTATAAGGATTATGGATCTTGGGAAGGTAATATGTAGTCCCTTTTGGGTGCGGGTGATGTATTAGAAGTGATCCGGGTGTTCGGTTCGTGTTTTGGAGTGTAGGAGTATTTTGGTAAAATGGCAGTTCGGGTTTTTGTGTAAAATGGACATTTGTTAGGAAGGTATTTAGGAAGATATGAGTTGATAGAATTGTAGGGCTTCTCGGTACCTTTCCGTGGATATAAGGATCGTCGAAAACAGATTTGTACCGAAGAAGTTATAGCCTTCGGAAGTTTAGTAGTTTCAGGCTTAGCCGAGTACGCTGGGCGTACTAGTGAAGAAGGCATTACGCTAGGCGTAGTTTTGGAGTACGTTGGGCGTACTAACCAGGATGGTCGTGAATGTTCTTCGGATTATGCTGGGCGTACCATATGAACGCTGGGCGTACGCCAATCAGACCTGAACCCTATTTTAGGGTCTTGGACCCTATTTAAACTCCTTATCTCATAACCTAACCCTAATATCTTCAGCCTCCACCCCTCTAAACCCTATAAATCATCATATATCATCCATGGTGACATTTTGAGCTTATGGAGTCCATTTTTGAGGTGTTTGACCCATTTTCAAGAAGCTGAAGTTTAATGCAAAGATGGGAATCAAGGAGGAGCTTATGGATCTGGCTTTTAGGACTCCTTCTCAGCTTGATAAAGGTATAAAGCTTTGAACTTGACCATTGAATTCTTAGATCTATTATGTTTAGTTTTTGGATCTTTTGGTCCCAAGAATGGAGCTTTATGGTTCCAAATCCGTTTTTAGGCTTGGGGTTGCAACCTTGATGCTATTTGAGTCCTTAAGGTAGAAAGTTGCCATCTTGATGGTCTTAATGGGTTCATGCTTGAGTTAGGGTCACTTTTATGGAAGTAGAATGACATTCTTGGAGTTTGGGTTTGTTTGGTGCATGCAAAGTCACCAAGTTAGTGACTTTATGGGTTTTAGATGTTAAGTATAGCTCATATTTGTGATTTGGACTTATTGGATCAAGTATTAAGCACTTAATGGATGTTGTGCATGAGCTGTTAGTACGTTGGGCATACTATGTAGTACGCTGCGCGTACATTCCATTTGCCTAGTACGCTAAGCGTACAAAAGAGGTACACTGGGTGTACGCTCTCAGGAGGACTTGGGCCTTTGTGGACTTCGGACCTTTAGTCCCTAATGGTTTTGGGCTTGGATTTGTTGATAGTTGGGCTTTAATGCATCTTTGGGCCAATAATAGAATAGTTGGGCCTATTGGTCCTTGTGGCCCAATATAGAAATGAACTTCGCATTATGGGCCTTGGTTTGGGCCAATTCTTGGACTAGGTTTTTGTGGGTATTTACAGGCCATTTAGGTTAGGATTATTGACTAAGGAGAATATTGGGTTTTAGTATAAGGTCCATTAGAAAGGTCTGGGCCCAATTTGGAAAATTGGGCCATTGATGGTTTTATGGATATTATAATGTTGGGCTTTTGGTTTAGGTTTGGGCCTTAGTTGGGGATCATATTGTAACATCCCAAAATACAACCCAAAAATTTTGTTTAATCATTACTAAAATCATTAGATCAATACCATAAATTAAAAACCCATACGTCAATATCTCAAAACCATAAAAAATTATCACGAGAAAACCGAATCAAGACTGTATCAAATCATATATATGAAATGCTAAATCAACTTCCAGGACAAAAATTGAAGCTGTGGTGTGTGAGATGCCATCATCCCGAGCTCTTCCCTTTACTTGCGGAAGTACCTGAAACCAAAACTGAAACAGTAAGCACGAAGCTTAGTGAGCTCCCCCAAACTACCAAATACCATAAAATAGCATATAAAACACATACATGGCCTTGCCCACTGCATCAGACTGAAGTCCGAAAACTGCATCGGACCGGAGTCCGAAACTAATAGGGCCTTACCCTCTGAATCGGATCGGAGTCCGGAAACTGCATCGGACCGAAGTCCGGAACTGACTGGGACCTTGTCCCATATTGGATCGAAGTCCAGAACTAACTGCATCGAACCGAAATCTGTAACTGACTGGGACCTTGTCCCCTGCATCGGATCGAAGTCCGGAAACTGATTGAGCATAACATAGCATAGCATAAACACATCAACTAGCATAAGCACATATACTGCATGTTGCGTCGGACCGAAGTCCGGAACACATAACACAAAACATGCGTGAATCACAAAGACACCAAGCAATCTAACTACTGCATCGGACTGAGGTCCGAAACTACTGCTAACTAAACGGGCCGACATTATGGCCGTAGACTCGTTCCTACTGGAAGGAAAACTCACCTCGTAGTCTGGCTGCTGAGTGAATTGCTTTGGAATCTGTCTGTTGTTGCTCCGGTATCTCACCGACTACAAATTCCATAAGTATACTCAATTAAACACTGATAACTATACTAAGGGTAAAATGACTATTTTACCCCTGGTCAAAGGCAACCTCTTGGTCAAAGTCAACATACAGTTGACCTGACTCGTCGAGTCCCTACTCTCATTTCTCGCTTCTGCTCGCTACTACTCATCGATTTTGGCGTAGACTCGACGAGTTCTTCTTCGATACCAACACTTAGTCAATCTGCATCCGACTCGCCGAGTTGTATGAACAAATCGTCGAGTTCTCCTTCAACATATGAACACTCCGACTGTGACTCGCTGAGTTGTATGAACAACTCGTCAACTCTGTTCTTGAGATATGAAGATTGCCTTGGACTCACCGAGTCTTGGCATTGACTCGCCGAGTCCCTCCATGAATGAGTCTGATCTCCGACTCACTGATTCCACCTATAAATCACTGGTTCCACTCAGCATAATACATGAAAAGGTAAAACTCGAGGACTCGCAACTCAACTCGCCGAGTCTGAAGAACGACTCGCCGAGTCGGTTGCATGCAACTTCTATACAATTGATTCTGCTCAAAACCAATGCATACAACTTATAGATCTGGGTTCTTAAGGCTTGGTTACCACGTAAAGGGATTTAAAGGCTCAAAAGACACTTAAAAGAGTAGATCTAGGGCTTTCATGCAAAATGGCTCCATAAAGGTATTAGATCTAAGTTTTTTGAACTGAAACATGGCTAGATCTGAAGGCTAATCAACCCAATGCGATCTCTCTACTATAATCAAGCTAAGAAATGGATAAAATGGCCTAAATGTGATTTAAAATGGAGAATCAATCATAGAAACAGAAGGAACCTGATTATTACCTCAATAAACTTTGTAGTGGGTGCAAGATCTTGGATCTCCTTCTACTTCTTTGGATCTAGCTTCCTTATTCTCTTCAAAACTTCACGATTCACATAAGAAATGCTCAAAATGCTCAAGGAACGGTTAGGGTTTGCTAAATGATGCTCTGAGGGTGAAGGAGGCGAGTTTGGGGCTCATAACATGGTTTAAATAGGGTGCAAAACCCGTGGATCTAGGGTTTCTTCCAGACTGGCGGACTCGCCGAGCCGCCAACTTAAATGGGCTCAATATCTCGTCTCTATTCGGCGAGTCAGGCCTACAACTCGCCAAGTCCCAGCTAAAAAAGCATAGATACTTAGATTAAAATACATACCAGGAACCAGGTGCTACAAATCTCCCCCACTTATTTTAGACTTCGTCCTCGAAGTCTGTTGTTGCTGCATCTGGAAACAACTCTGGGTAGTTCTCCCTCATCTTCTCCTCTACCTCCCACGTCCACTCAGACCCCTTGCGGTGCTGCCACTGCACCTTTACCAACTGAACCACCTTGTTCCTCAAGGTCTTCATCTTTCGATCCAAAATCGCAATTGGTCTCTCAATATAATTCAGGGTGCTATCGACCTGAATATCCTCCAAGGGTAAAACTACTGACTCGTCCACCAAACACTTCCTCAACTGGGAAACATGGAAAGTGTTGTGGATCTGGCTAAGCTCTGTCGGAAGATCCAACCGATAAGCGACCCGACCCACCCGGGCCAAAACCCTAAAAGGACTAATGAACTTGGGGCCCAGCTTGCCCCTCTTCTGAAATCTGATGACACCCTTCCAATGTGATACCTTCAGGAGGACCATGTCGCCTACCTGAAACTATAAGTCTGATCGCCTCCTGTCGGCATAACTCTTCTGCCGACTCTGCGCAGTCTATAGTTTACTATGAACCTGCTGGATCGACTCTGTCATCTTGACCACCACTTCGGTGCTCCCAATGACATGCTGACCGACCTTTCCCCAACAAATCAGGGTCCTTCACTTCCTCCCATAGAGCATCTTGAAGGGAGGGCGGTCAATACTCGCATGATAACTGTTGACGGAAGATACGTATCCTAATTGCCACCGAAATCTAGGACACATGTCCGGAGCATGTCCTCAAGAGTCTAAATCGTCCTCTCGCTCTGCCCATCCGTCTAAGGGTGGAAAGCGGTGCTGAAATGGAGACGAGTACCCATCTCTTCATGAAACCGCTTCCAGTATCTGGAAGTAAAACGGACATCTCGGTCTGACACCACTGAAACAGGCACTCCATGCCGTGCCACAACCTCTCACACATAAATATCGGCTAGCTTCTTAGCCGGTATACTCTCCTGGATCGGTATAAAATGAGCACTCTTCATCAACCGATCCACTATAACCCAAATCGAATCCACTCCACGTGTGGTCCTGGGGAGCTTAGTGATAAAATCCATGGTGATGTCTTCCCATTTCCACACTGGAATGTCTAACGGCTGCATCTTGTCGTGAGGCCTCTAGTGCTCTGCCTTAACCTTCCTGCAGGTCAGGCACCTCTCCACATACCAGGAGTGTAACATTCGGATTCCCAGGTATATTATTTTATCCATTTATTTTGGAGTTTATAGAGGGACTCGGCGAGTTGATACTTAGACTCGCCGAGTAGGGTCGCGGATTCTCATCCAGGTTCATGACCGGAATCGGCGAGTCCATGAGTAGACTCGACGAGTCACACTGTTTACTGAAACCCTAATTTCCCGAGTTTAGCACCTATTTAAAGGCCCTTAGGGCCGTCATTTGCGACTACCAAATCCCAGAGAGAGACCCTAAGAGATCTAGAGCGCTTGTGAGGGAGGAGAGGCCACTTTTGATCATTTTGTTGGTGTGATTGCAAAAAGGAGGTGACCAAGGCAAGAGGAGGCTGACGGAGGAGCGGATCTGGTGATTTCAGAGTTTAGAGACTTCATCTTGAGGTATTTATTCAGACCTTCTTCAGTTTTGGTGTTGATTCTTAGAATTAAGGTTTTCTAACCCCTTTAGAGAACGGATATGTGGAGAAATTGGTCCCTTCTCGAGTTTAGGCTTTGGATCTGGACTCAAAGAGGTCCAAAGACCTTAACCCTTGGAGCTTTATGGGTTATTTTGGGAGCCATGAACTTAGGAGTTTATTTTTGGGGCTAAATCACCAAGTAGGACCATCTAGATGTTATATGAGTGTCAAGGTCTGAACCTTACGTGATTATCATGCTTGGGAAGGTTAGATCTATGGGTTTAAGGAACAGATCTGACCTCAGGAGGTCAATGGAGTTTTTGCATGGCATGAACTCGTCAAGTCCAAAGATCAGACTCGGCAAGTAGGGTTAGGGTTTCCTGTAAATCACTCAGCGAGTAGACTCACCGAGTTGGGGGGGGGGGGGATAACTCAGTGAGTCAGAGAGGGATTAGAGGACTGGAGCTCAAGACGGAACTCACCAAGTTGATCTTGAGACTCAACGAGTTGAGTCGGGGTAGCCCCGCGATTCATGCCAGGTGTGACTCGTCGAGCAAGGGAAGGGACTCGACATGACAAGCGAGACTATGGAGTTAGTGGACACGTGTGGACTCGTCGAGTTTCCCAAGTGCACTCAACGAGTCGAGTCAAAGTTTGACCGTTGACTTTGGTTGACTTTTAGGGTTTGGTCAACAATAAGGGCCTTTGAGCCAAAGGAGGGGTAAAATGGTCTTTTACCTTCTGAGGGTTCCTAGAGAGGGTTGAGTCTAGTCCTGAGAGTTATATTTATGAGAGTATTACTTTATGTGATTAGGTGGAGGCTAGATCGTATTTCTACCGAGTCAAAGATTTACCGAGACATCTGAGGTGAGTCTTCTCACTGTACTTTACCTTGAGTGGTAATTAGAGTCATGTGACAGAGTTACTGTATGCTATTATGTGATGTGTTGCACTGCATTATGTCTATGTGATTTATGCCATGTGTATATTAGAGTATATATCAGAGTTAGAACCGGAAGGTTCATAGAGTTAGGACTAGAGGGTCCACAGAGTTAGGGCCCACGGGCCCATAGAGTTATAGCCTCGATTGGCTAGTATGTGTTATGTATGGTATTTTGGGGAACTCACTAACCTTTATGCTTACAGTGTCATGTGTTATGTGTTTCAGGTACCAGTGATGATCGCGGGAAGGCGCCGACATGATTCGTACACACGCATGGGTTTTTTTTATATATATTTGATCTTGGGAAATATTTTGTGAAACAAAGTTATGATATAATGGGACTTTGTTAATAAATGTGTTTAAAAATGCGAAAATTGTTTTAAATTTTACGGTGTTACAATTTGGTATCAGAGCCTTGGTTTGAGGGATTCAGATGCATCTTTGGGCATATCTGAACTCAAACTAAGGATTAGAGGAAAAATTTGATAATAAGGTAAATTTTAAAAAAATAAAAAATAAAAATAAAAAGAGTTTTTAGACAAACAGAGCAGAGCCGTGTGTACGATCAGCCAGCGCCCGAATGGTGATTTCCTAAAATACCCTTACAATAATTTTTAAAAGAAACGTTATGCTATGCTATATGATGAATTATATTATGCATGCTAGAGTAAGACTAGGTTTTCTTATTAGGACTAGAGTGGCTTGATATATGATGCCTTAGTCTAAGGGTTTTGCTACTAGGGATGCTTGAGAGTGTTTAGATAGTAGCAAGGAGCTTATGAGAGATCTGCTAGTGAGTAGCACATTATTAGAGAGAATAGCGTACTTGGGATTTAGGACTCTGGGAGGAGGACTTGGTGTGAATGCTGAGTCGGTGTGGTCGGTAGTATTGGGCCCGTACTACCAAAGGCACCGGGTCAGTGCGCAATCCAAGTAAGAATCCTTAGGGTACCAGAGATCAAGTAGGTTTGGGATATCGAGTGTGTGTACATCCGAGCAAATTACTGAGATCTTATGTTGTATTTCAGATAGGCATCATGGTAGCGACACGCCACAGACCAGGGACCAATGGAGGGGGTGTGAGCGACGAAGAGCTCCGCCAGATGATTCATGATGAGGTGGCTGCTGCCATCTGTGATGAGATTCCAGAGATGTTCGGGTCTATCAAGAACACCCTGATAGAGACATTCGACGAGAGATACACTGCTCTTTCTGATGCTGCTGTTGCTGCGGCCACTGCAGCTGTAGCTGCGACTAGACCGCAGGGTGGTGATGCGTTGCTGTTCCGGGAGTTTAGCAACACAAAACCACCGGAGTTTGATGGGACCCAGGACCCGATTGCAGCGATGAGGTGGATATCAGACATAGAGGGATGTTTCTTTACTTGCTCATCTCCTGAGCATTTACGAGTCCAGTTCGCGCTGAACCAGCTTCGCTTGGGAGCGAAGGATTGGTGGAAGTTTGTGATGGCGCATTATTTGCCTGCTGAGCTTGCTGCAGTGACTTAGGAAAGGTTCACTGCTATGTTCCGAGATGAGTACATTCCCCAGGTGGAGAGGGAGCGTTTAGCCCAGGAGTTTCTAACCCTCAAGTAGGGTACTGATTCTGTCACATTGATTACGAGGAAGTTCCATGAGTGGGCGATGTTTTGCCTAGAGCACGTGTCCTCCGAGCAGGCACGTATGAGCCGCTATCTGAGTATTTTGGGGAGGGATATACGGGAGTTCGTGGCAAACTCGACATATCGGACATTTTCTGAGCTTCAGGCAAATGCCCGGAAGAGGGAGATAGAGCTGGAGACTCAGGCTAGGGAGGAGGCTGAGTCTCAGGCGAGGGATCGGCGACCGACACAGCCTCAGCCGGCAGGCAAGCGGGCCAAGCCCGCTGATTCGCGATTTGGGAGTCAGAAGGGCTGCACTTGTGGCATGTGTGGCAAGAACCACGAGGAGGTGTGCAGAGCGGGGTCATACTACAAATGTGGCAAGGAGGGGCATATGGCCAAGGATTTCCCCAAAGGGTTTGTAGTATGCTTTCACTGCAACCAGACCGGACACTGCAAGGCAGAGTGTCCACAGTTACGAGGGACTGCCCAAGGAGCACCTCAGGGATCTTCCCCTGCTGCTATCAGAGCTACTGAGAGGCAGTGAAGGCCGAGGTACCGAAGGCACGAGGGAGAGCCTTCCAGTTGACTGCGGAGGAGGTCCGCGCAACGCCTGATGTCGTGGCTGGTATGTATTCTTTCAGATATTTACTTTTATGTTGAGATATTGTTCTTATATTATGATATGTGTAGGTACTTTTCTTGTGAATTCAATACCTGCCTTGGTGTTATTTGACTCGGGTGCGAGTCGTTCTTTTGTATCTTTGGATTTTAGTCAGCACATCAGTATTAGTCGAGAGGCGTTGAGTCGACCTCTGAGAGTTTCCATAGCTGATGAGAGAGCGGTGTATGCCACCGAGGTGATCTAAGGGTTGATTCAGAGAGACCGAGGTCAGTAGATGAGGTTCCGATAGTGCGTGAGTTCCCGGATGTATTTACGGAAGAGTTACCGAGTGTGCCTCCCGAGAGGCAGGTTGAGTTCAGCATTGATTTGGTTCTGGGGGTTGCGCCTATCGCTAAGGCACCTTATCGCCTTGCGCCTCCAGAGATGCAGGAGTTATCATCGCAGATTCAGGAGCTGCTAGGGAAGGGGTTTATTCGGCTGAGCAGTTAGCCATGGGGAGCGCCTATCCTTTTTGTTAATAAAAAGGATGGCTCACACCGAATGTGCATTGGTTGTAGGGAATTGAACAAGCTGATGGTCAAGAACCGTTACCCGTTGCCGAGGATTGACGATTTGTTCGATCAGTTACAGGGAGCATCTTGGTTCTCCAAGATCAATTTGAGGTCGGGATATCATCAGGTGAGGGTGCGAGAGGAGGACATCCATAAGACAGCGTTTAGGACTCGTTACGGGCATTACGAGTTCGTGGTAATGCCTTTCGGGCTCACCAATGCGCCGACAGTGTTCATGGATCTCATGAATAGAGTATGTAGGCCGATGTTGGATCGCTCGGTGATCGTGTTCATTGACGACATATTGGTGTATTCGAGATCCAAAGATTAAAATGAGGAACATTTAAGAGAGATCCTTGGAGTTTTGAGATCGGAGAGGCTTTACGCCAAATTCTCCAAGTGTGATTTTTGGTTACGAGAGGTCCAGTTCCTAGGGCATCTCGTTAACCATAAAGGGATATTTGTCGATCCGGCCAAGATTGAGGCGGTGATGAGTTGGGAGGTGCCGAGGTCACCTACAGAGATCAGGAGTTTCCTAGGATTGACAAACTATTATTGGAGATTTATTAGGGATTTCTCCAAGATCGTCGTGCCACTCACCAAGTTGACCCGGAAGGGTGTTCCTTTCTCATGGGGCTCAGAGCAGCAGGCCTCCTTCGAGACACTTTGCCAAAGGTTATGCGAAGCCCCGGTGTTAGTGTTGGATTAGTGTCTAAGTCCATAACTATTTTGGTATGTACTTGAACCGATGGTGCATGGTCCTTTTGGGTTGCCTTCACCAAAGCAACTTGATAGGATGAATTATGGAGAGAAAGGATTAAATATGATTTATTAATATATTATGAGAATAATATATTAAAGGATAAATCATATTGTTTAATTAATATTAGTCAAGAATTAATAAGAATTAGGTTTGTGGCTAAAAGAGATTAATTAAACTTAAGGGATTTGAACTTTCAATTGTATGATAGTTGAATATTGAGCTAATGGACTCCATATTAAAGGGGTGGACGAATTCTATGGGGAAACCCATTAGGAATCATCCTAGGGCCTTTAAGGAAGGAGTCCATGGGTTGCTTAGGGCTTAAGCATCCAAATTAGGGTTTCCTTATTTGATAACCCTAATAGCTTCACTATTTAAAGATCCCTAGAGCACCAAAAACATGGGTAAGTAACTCCTTAGGGTTTTGGATGGTTTTTGGGTGTCTTCTTCTCTTCTCTTCTTCATCCTCTTGCTCTTGGTGTTTGTGAACCATTAGAGGAGTGACATTTGTGACTCTAAGCTTTCTAAAGTCATTACAAGGAGGATTGAGATTGTTATTGCTACATAACAATCAAGGTATGATCTAAACCCTAATTCATATGTTATATTGATTATCATATACTAGATATAGGGTTTATAGTCTTGGATGAATTGGATGTACAATAGAGAAACCTAGATCCAAGCATTAGGGTTTGTATGAGCACATAGGATGTTCTTTTGGCAAAACCCATAAGTGGTATCAGAGCCTTGATTGGTTTCTATTGTATTGATGCCTTGTATGTTTGTTCAAGTTGCAAAATCGATTTTTAGCCAACCTGCCTGATGAACTCGACGAGTCCCATTGTGGACTCGGCGAGTAGGCTCCTACTCGGCGAGTCCATAGGGGTACTCGACGAGTTCGAGCGTCAGAAAGAGGGGATTTCGGGATTTCTTGCTGTTTTTCTCATAAATACTTGCCTTATCCATTTTAGGTCATTAAAATCTGATTTTAATCGTATTTATGATTATATCCTTCATAAAACAAAAGATAATTACCAATTGATTAGATAATAACTTCCTTATATGATAAAGTTTGATTATTTGTATTAATTGGGTAACTTATTTTGCAAGAAATTAAAATAAGGTCAAATATAGATAATGATGAAATTAATTGTTTAATTTATGTTATTTGTTATTTAATCCTTGTGTTATGAAAAGTTTCAATTTTTCCCCTTTAGGTTTTATAATTTGAATTTGAACTCAAAAGTTTTGGTTTTGAAATTTAAATAGTTAAAACCCTAATGTTTTGAAATGTTTCAAAACTTGCCCTCAAGTTTTGGAATTTAAAAGTTGATTAAAAGGTTTAATTTAGAAATGTTAAATTCTAAAACCCTAGTTTTGAAAAATTCAAATCACACCCTTATGGTTTATTAATTAATTAAGGTGTATAGTTAAAAGAGATTTAATAAATCCATAAGTTTTGGTTTACAATTTAATTGAATTAAAAGTATAATTGTTAAATTTGACCACCTAGTATTTTAAAAGTGTAAAATACACCCTATACTATATATAACATTAAAGGTCTAACATTATATATATGTATAAGTAAAAGTCAGTCTTACCGTTAGTAGGCCTCATTCACGAAGCTGGTGTATAAGGGGTGTTTAAGGAAATTGCCTATAAAATGGCGATTGAGTGGGTATCCACTCTTACCCACCGCGCTCTTGACTAGTGGAGGGTCGTTATCCGAATGGGTAGGATAGGACAGAAACCTTCCATTATAAGTATAATGAAGTACAAAAGTAACTAAATGCTTTCATAAAATTCCCAATCTTAGTTACTTTAGGTAAAAGTGAATTGATGCGATTCCATGAAATTACACTTTGTGCCCTTGCGAAGACGTTAGTGGAGCGTGTGTGGTTTACCGACACACTAAATGGTTCTAAGCAAAGGTAGCAAACGGCGACTCAATGTTTGTCATAGTTCGGTGGAGCGTGTGTGGTTTACTGGCGCATCGAATAGGTGATTGTAAGATGTGGGGGCACCATGTTAGTTTTCATGGTTATTCACACCCTTTGTGATCCTCGGTATCCCAGTCACAAACTAGAGGGGGCATATCGAGATTTAAACATGCCATTGAAATTTTCAATGAATCTCAAAGGATCTAGGAGTTTTCATAGATTTAAAACTTAAATTTCTTTTTTGTTTTTCATGGTGGAAATTAGTGAATCGTCATTTGCTTACCTGAAAATATTCTGCAACTAGATTACGGCATCCCTTTTCTAGGTTGTAGCGTATGGTGTTGGGTCTTGGCCTTAATATCTCATTTGGGTGATTTATTAAGGACTCAATCGATCAACTAACTTGAATTTGTTTTCTCCCGAATTGTAGATGTCAAAGTATGACAACCATGGTCTTCCCAAATCCCGTGGAACAAGCTTTCCACATGAAGATGATATTCCACGATTCGATCGAGGAACAAGAGATCATGCTTCACTTCCTCCTCCCCCTCCCGTTGTTCTCCCTAACCCACAAGATCGAAGAATTGAAAGGTTCAATGTCACTAAAGCCCTATTGGAAATGAAACATGAAGATGGTAAACCCGTGTGTGCCCACGTTCTAGGAATGAAATCACACATCGATAGGTTGATAATTTTGGGTGCATCATTCCCTGATGAGTTGGCTATAGGATGGGTTCTAGAGTCACTCCCTGAATCATATAATGAGTTCAAAAGAAAGTATTATATGATGGATCATGATGATAACCTCATTGACCTAACTTACATGCTCATTGCTGCTGAATCAGAAATGATTTGGAAAAGCAATGAAGCATATTTGTTGGGAAAGTCAACCAACCATGCTTCCAAGGACGTTCTAGGAGAACCGAACTGCGTTTGCTGCCAAGAGAAAGGGCATTGGATACAAGTCTGCCCTAAGAGCCTAAAGAGTCCAGAAGATGGGAGAGTCAAAGAGTATGGTTGTGCTTCAGGTAAAATCCACTATCTAACTCAATTAAGTTTCTATTCGTTGATTCTTAATACATAATGTGATAAGATTGCATTTGAATGTTTTGTAGGATCAAGGAAAAAGAGAGGAATATTGATGAAAGAGCAAGATGAATCTAATCACGAAGAAATGGATTCGAAGATTAGATTTTGAGCTTAGAAAGTTACGATAGAGTAGTTAGGAATATTTGATTACATAGTTTTTTAGTTGATTTTGCATTGTAAGGACAAATGTTTTCCGCTGCTTTTATGAATAAAATAAATTTTGGTTTGACTCATTTATTTATTTCCTTGCAATGAAATTGTTATGAAAAATTGATGTTTGCATATTTCTACAATGAATGAATGTGATTCTTAATTATGTTATTTGTGGAAATGTCAAGAATTTACCAAATAGGGAAAGTTTCTCATCGCCCAAGTTTCAATTGGATAGAGACTTGGAATCATATACCAAGTATTACATGATTAATGAGAAGTTTCATATTTGGAAATTATATTAATTCGTTGACAAAGTGTCAAGTGAAGGACTAGGAGATCGAGTACACAAGGTTATGTGTTGATCAAGTCCACCATAAGAGTAACAAAGATATTCGTCATGATTTACTAAGGTTAAGTAAATATGATTTACACTTATGAGATTAAGTGTAATTCTTAGTTGATTGTAAAAGTTTAAATCAATAGCAGAACGAATAAGAAGAATCAAGTAGGCAGAAAGATAAAAGTTTCTCTAATCTAAGAAGAAGGGATAGTACCTTTTATTATATTTTATGATAGGTCTTAATGATTAAAAACCATATCTCAATTGATCCTCTAAGTGAGTCTTAGTGCAATTGTATGTCTAAGAAGAGGAATCGAAAATTGAAGAAATGGTTAAATCAAGAAGTCAATCATACTTCGTTCCAAAACAAGTCTTAAAGTTAAGATTATGATATTGAGTGACAAGTCTTAAGAAGGTTTATAACACTCATAAATTGTAGAATATGAAAAAGGTTTTTCTTATTCTTTCACATTTGAAATTGGAAAGTTGTGATGTCTTGGATAAGACAAAGACCAACTAGAACCAATTTTATCTTTTGTTTTGATGAAAGCTACACTAACTCTTGAATATTTGTTTGTCAAGAAATGCTTATTTATTAGAGAATCTTATATGTCAAGGAGTCAGTGGGAGTCTTAATGGTCTTGAAAGGTTTCAAGAACAAATCAAGAATAAACCTTATCGATCATCACTAGCACACGAGTAGAGGTTTACAACCTATCGTGTTGACGTTATCTTGTTTTTGCACCGTTCCAATCGAGTTAATTATTCATATGAGTTCTATGAGTTCTCATTTGAATGCATAAAAGGAAAGGACCTTGATAAATGAAAAGTACACTGATAGGAAAGGGTAAGCTACTTAACTACTTGGAAGACATGGTGGGCAGTCGTGTTACCATAAGGCAAGAGATCAAGATTGAAAAAGTTCCGTCCATAAGAGTTTGGATTTGTCGCAAACTTTGGCTTTGAGAAATTCACATGGATGGAAACACACACATACACCATTAAAATCTAAGTGTCATAAGATTCCCTCCTTCATGAAAATGACTGTGAGGAAATGCTTTCACTAATAGAGATTTTAAGAAGATAGCAATTGTAAAATTGTATTCTAAAATTTGATCATGGTTACGGTATCCCTTTCCATAATTCGAATTGTGAGATTTGGCAATTAGTCTCAATTGTTTAAGACACCCATATGAGCTATCTTAGATAAAGGTGTATGAGATTAAAAAGCTTAGATAAAATATTATTAAAGCATTAAGTATTAGAAATATGAACTTAAAGAAATTCAATAGGCAATGTTTTTCTGAAAGTTAAGTTGTTTCTGAATACATGTCAAAACTAGTGGGAGCATAAGTGTTATGTTTATAATAATCATCATGATAGTGGGAGCATAAATGTTATGATTATATGATTATTAAGGCAAGTATTTCAAGTTAGCAATATTAATTATAGAAAACAAGAGTCATACTTTGCAAAGTTGTAAGGGTTGAATGGTTGTTTTGCTATAATTAAGGGAGAGAATATTATGCTTTATTTCAAATCTAAAGGCTTAGGTTGTGGAATGTTAATAATATTAGTCAAGGATACAGAGTGTGTTCTTAAATTTAGATTATGATTATGACATTCCTCTTCATAAAGTTTGAATTATGAGAACGTAGCACATAAAATATTATGGTAGAAGATTGAAAAAGTATCAAATCTCTTTGTAAGACATTATGCATCGTGTCCCATACGCTTCAGGTATATGATCGATTGCAAATGCTATAATATTTGACAATTCTAAAATTTTCCAAATGTCTAGCGCATTTAGAGGGAAAAAGGACTAGAATCGGTTTTGACTAAGATAATTAAACAACTATCAAAGGACAATCCAAAGTTCGCCGTGATTGGTCGCTTGTGAGTAGTTGGAAGTATAGTATTGGACGGAGCATATCGAAATTATTATGAATAGATAAGATTCTATTAATAATGAGTTGTCATATGGAAAATATGGAAACATTTCCATATTGAGAGTTAGATATTGAAAATCTATGTCTAGATTAGAAATTTTATGCAAAAGGATGTTCAAAGGAATGTACTTTGAGTGAGAGACATCACATCTATGGAATTGCCTTGTAACAATTTCCGATAGAAAGCTTTGTAATTCATTGGAAAAAGTCATTGTGACCTTAGTGCAGTGACATTACAAAAGGATCATTGCATAAAATGTTAGAATCTAACATATACTATAAGTGGCAAGAATTTGATATTATTTCAATTGTGAAAATAATTGGGAGTTGTGGAATGAGTAGGATTGGAAATGTATTCATTTGATCTATTTCAAAAAGTAAAAACCATAGGTAAACATTATGTGTATGCTAAGAGCATGGGACAAGTGTAATAATTCAAGTAATAAGTTGATTACCCGAAACGACAAATAATGAGTAATCGATATGGCGATAAATAAAAGGTGTTTTATTTATACTCAAAGGTTTGAGGCCATATGGGATTAGTATTATCCATGTTTTTCACTTTGTATGTTTTGACTTCCTGAATAATTAATTATTTAAGAATAATCGAATTATTTGAACGGACCACAGTTGTTCATATGTTGGAAGTAGGTATGAATGAAGACTGTCGTGAATTGGTGTGTGGATTGTCTAAAGTGTATTAGACATAAGCAAATGTTTGCTACAACATTCATGAGTGCTTATGAATATGATTTGAGCATTGGATTAAACCCACGCTAACTTGGATCACTTCATGGATTTTTATCACGAGTGATTGGTGAGACGATAACATCTTATATTCTTGAAACCGAGATGTGTAAGTTGTATCTTGCAAGTCGGTTGCACATTGATAATATGTAAATGCACCAGTAACTTGGTGTTATAAAACATGTTGTTGTGTGTGATTTGGTGAGTAAGTGCAAGCGAGCATTGAGTCAAAGTTTATCCATTCCTTGTATCCAAAGTAGGATACAAGTGATATCTGTGGGCCCCTCAATGATTTAGTGATGACACCTAAGCGCTTGGCCGAGCCGGGACTAAATTGATGTGTTCAATTGTAGTCTGTTGTTAGTCGTCATAAATCTGAATTTGGGAAACAACACATAGACAGAGAGAATGATTTAGATCCATGTCTCAGTCTATACGATAATATCTAGAATGGAGGAATATATGATCCCTTATCTAAAGAACATGTGTATTTGATAAGATCAGAGTTGACAGCGGCTTTAGAAAGCTACGATTGCAGATCAGGATCTGAAGTCATACGCAGAATAGTTATTAGACTTATCCAAGTGGGAGACTATTGGATTAGTGTCTAAGTCCATAACTATTTTGGTATGTACTTGACCCAATGGTGCATGGTCCTTTTGGGTTGCCTTCACCAAATCAACTTGATAGGATGAATTATGGAGAGAAAGGATTAAATATGATTTATTAATATATTATGAGAATAATATATTAAAGGATAAATAATGTTGTTTAATTAATATTAGTCAAGAATTAATAAGAATTAAGTTTGTGGCTAAAAGAGATTAATTAAACTTAAGGGATTTGAACTGTCAATTGTATGATAGTTGAATATTGAGCTAATGGACTCCATATTAAAGGGGTGGACGAATTCTATGGGGAAACCCATTAAAAATCGTCCTAGGGCCTTTAAGGAAGGAGTCCACGGGTTGCTTAGGGCTCAAGCATCCAAATTAGGGTTTCCTTGTTTGATAACCCTAATAGCTTCACTATTTAAAGATCCCTAGAGCACCAAAAAGGTGGGTAAGTAACTCCTTAGGGTTTTGGATGGTTTTTGGGTGTCTTCTTCTCTTCTCTTCTTCATCCTCTTGCTCTTGGTGTTTGTGAACCATTAGAGGAGTGACATTTGTGACTCTAAGCTTTCTAAAGTCATTACAAGGAGGATTGAGATTGTTATTGCTACATAACAATCAAGGTATGATCTAAACCCTAATTCATATGTTATATTGATTATCATATACTAGATCCAGGGTTTATATTCTTGGATGAATTGGATGTACAATAGAGAAACCTAGATCCAAGCATTAGGGTTTGTATGAGCACATAGGATGTTCTTTTGGCAAAAACCCACCAGTTAGCCCTTCCAGAAGGAATGGAGGACTTCGTGGTATATTGTGACGCATCGATATCAGTGTTGGGAGCGGTGCTTATGCAGAGGGGGCACGTGATAGCATACGCATCAAGGCAGCTGAAGCCTCTTGAGATGTCGTATCCCACCCATGATCTAGAGTTGGGAGCAGTAGTATTCGCCCTCAAGATCTGGCGTCACTATCTGTATGGGGTCCGGTGTACCATATACACGGATTACAAGACCTTGAAGTACTTGATGGATAAGCCCAACTTGAATATGCGGTAGAGGAGATGGTTGGACGTGGTAAAGGATTATAATTGCGAGATCCTGTACCACCCGGGTAAGGATAATGTGGTAGCTGAGGCCCTGAGCTGTAGGGCGGAAAGCGCCCCGATGCGGGACGCGTGCATGTGATTGACAGTAATGAATCCGGTGTTGGACACCATTCGAGGGGCCCATGCTGAGGCTGCGAGACCAGAAAACCAGAAGAAGGAGCAAGTTATCAGCCAGGTATCGGAGTTCGTTACCGATAGCCGGGGGCTTATGACATTTCAGGGTCGGATTTTGTGACAACCCGATATTTCGAGGCAATATGATGGAACGCAAGTCAAATTTAGGTCAAAATTTAACTTTCCAAAAATCTTATTTAGGTTAAATAAAGTAGTAGGAATCGTGTCAAGGTTTTCATACATATAAAGAACCCTAAAATCGGAGTTATAATGAAGAAGTTATGACCAACCGAAGATTCTCGGCAAAACCGGCAATATTAATAAATGTAAAACGCGAAGTTTCAATACAATAGTTTTTGGCCTTAGGTATCTAAATGAAAGTTTTAGATATCATCAAACCGTAAACGTACATAAAAAGAACGTCCAAATCTGACTTCGTATGAGGAAGTTGTGATTTTTCTAAGTTACAGATATAGGAGTAGACAACTAAAAACTCGAAATAGAGATCGAGAGACTTTTGGCCAACACAATCTAAATTAGAATCGAAGGGCTCAACAATACTAGCGCAACGGTAAAAATCCTGACGAAAACGGACGTCGGTTGAAGAAGTTATGGAACTTTAACGGACTTTTCCTGTCCCGATCTATTAAAAATATAATATTAAAAATAAAGTCAAAACTAGCCGACGGAGTCTAAACGAAAGTTGTAGATCGTAGTCTCACCTTCACGTGGATATAAAGAACGTCGAATATGGAGTTCGTATGAGAAAGATATGAATTTTTGAAGTTTGTTAATTAATTTAAATATAAATTAAATTAAAGCCCGGTATTATCCGAAGAAGGAGTCACCGGTCCGATCCCTCGTACGCCCAGCGTACCGACTTACGCCCCGCGTACCCAGATGCTAGGCTCCGGTTCGGCCATGTCGCCCAATGCTCCAACCGAGGATGCGGTCAGCGATGACGTCCCGTACGCGCCGCGTACGTGTGCCCTCCAGCCCCTATATAAAGGATGCGAGGGTGCCGGCCAAAGTTGCTCAATTCCCTTCTTTCTCGCGCCGAAACTCTGCTTTTAAGCCCCCGAGACCCTCCCAAAGCCCCGGTTTTCACCTTCAAGTCCCGAAGAAAGGTTTTGTGTTCCCGAGATTCCCGAGAATCCCGAGATTTTTCCCAGGTTTTCAACTCTTCCTGTCGAAGTTCTGATCGATTCTTCTCGCGACTACTTCAAATCAACCATTTCAATCAAGGGAGTTCATACCCCTATAAACTACACTTTTAAATATTTTATAAATACTTTTATATGCTTTTAAAGGGGGGAATACAAGTTAAATACTCGATTATTGTCGTGTGTTATATATATAAGGATTATTATACACTTTTATTTAGTAGAATCATATGTGATTTATAAACCTTATAGTAAACTTTTGTATGCAAAATATATCGCGATAACATCATAACTTTTGAAATAAAAAGTGTTGTTATATATATATATATATATATATATATATATATATATATATATATATATATATATATATATATAAATCAAACACTCTGCTTATACTGTATGTATATGTGTCCATCTTTGGTACTACAAACATACGATTTTTTTGGCACGAAAAACATCAATATTTTGGGATACTTGTTGTTAATAAATCAATCATATGGGATTTATAACTAGTATACAAATGGATTTACTACATGTTTAACAGTTTTACTAACCATATTACTTTAAATGACTTTCTTAAAAACGTTTTTACATGATTAAAGCTCTTTATCAAACTGTCTTACACACTGTAAGGTTCCTTTCAAACTCGGTTACAAAGGTGTTTTCAAACAGTGGTTTTCCGTGTACTTAAACTGTCTTATCAAACAAAATACTTTCAATCATTTTATAAACTGACATCAAGTCACAAATTCTTTACTAGACTTTTCAACGGTTTTACAAAACTTCTTTATGCTTTTATATTATAAATTGCATGCCTCTATATGTATAGTTATATAAGAAATGTTTAAAAGACTTAGGAAGGCTATCCACCCTATTTCCTTTTCCTCGATTTGGATGTGGTCTGGTGGGATATCGGGTACTCCTCTGAAGGTCGTTTAAATATTAGTTATATATCATGTATACATATATGGTCATAAATGTTCCATCAGAAAATTTAGTTCCGATACTCTTGGGTAGCAAGGGTTATAAACGTACTTGGACACTCATTAATTACATTCTAGTAAACTATTATAGGAATAGTTTAGAGTAGACAAAACATTTTCCCTACAACAAGAAATTACACCAGAGTCAATTCATTCATGAGTCTAGACTACATGCTATATGAAAGAATACTCTTACATGAATACTTATACATGAATACTTTTACATAAACATTATATGGCAAATTACTATTACATGTTAGATGTCTAGATACTGTTATATAGTTCGCATTTCTATCTTTACCTTGTGATACAATCACATCATCGACGAGATAGATTGGACTTTATATCCTAGTACTAAAGGGTACTTTGAGGGACTAACCATTCCGAGAACCACTGTTTGCTACAGAGGTAAATGAACAATCTACGGATGTTTTAGGTTGATACCATCGCAGGTATACTTAAGGGACTAACTATTCCTAAACCTGGGTGTTAGCAACAGAGGTAAATGAACAATCTAAGGATGTTTTAGGTTGATACCATTTCAGGTATACTTAAGGGACTAACTAATAATAGTTAAACAGGGAAAAACCGTCACATTTTCAAGTGATGCGTACTTTCAAAACATTCGAGTCTTGGTAGAAGACTACTTTTATACTAGTAGGAAATAAGGGATTTTCTAGAGTTTTTCATACTTATACTAAATGTTTTATCAATCATTCACCAGTCTTTCTTAACAACTAATCAAAGCAATGACATTAAATACTTATGAACTCAGCAGCTTAAATGCTGACCTACACTTTCAAAATAACTTGTATTCTCAGGTCACCGGCAGACAGGTGCGATGACGAGGTTTCAGAGAAGACGGAGTAGTCAAGCTCGTCTTTCATTTTGATTTGTTATCATGTTGTCTTGTACTATGAAAGAACACACTTGTAATCAAAATTATACTATTAATTAAATGGATGATGTTGTTTCTTATTTACTACTTTACATTTGTTGTGATACATTACATGACGTCCTTCGTGCCAGAACGTTTCCGCCGTTCTCGGTTTTGGGGTGTGATAGATTGGTATCAGAGCATTGTTTATAGTGAATTGGGTATATCAACCCATAAAAGATGTACTAACTATAAATACAATGGGATTAAAAATACTCTGATTTAGAGTTTATACTTTAAATAATAAAATATGTAAGTAAGTATACGTGCCTGCATTCTTACTAAAACCAATGTCACTAGGACAGTACAAAAGAATTACGATTGTTGGGCAACACAAGTGGGCTTAGAGACATATGGTAAAAACTGGGAAGATATAGCCTGATCACCTATATTATCCGAGGGTTGACTAGCATGTGCCTAAGTTTAAAGTGTGTAGTTGCAACAATGCTAAAATCTTACCAACCCTACCTCAATGAGAGCAATAGAACATAACATTAAAATTAAAATACTATAGGAGTATTTGGTGTTACTATAAGTACTTTATACTTGAGAACTAAAAACGGGATCTTCATCACTATGTTGATAGTTGCTAAGTGGATACACTAAGGCTATATGTAATTAGGATGTTATAGACTTAGAATCTGTGAAAATTTTACTTCACCCCTATTCTTTGTGAATACGGAGTTAAGGTCACTTATTCGAAGGTCTGTCCCGTTAAATTACACATAGCTGGTATGCACTTCACAAATAGTGATGTAACTAATGAAGGTTTTCTAAATAATTATCTAGATAGTTCGTCTAATAATTATTCTCTTACCCTTAAATTCTCGCATAGAAAACATAGCTGGACTCCAACCCCACGACAACCAATATCTTCCGAACGAGGTCATAGCTGGTTGGTTTAGAGAAGAACTAGAGAATGATCATCCTATCACTTTGAATGATCACCATGATGAAAACCTTTCAGACGATGCTAATTCCAAACCAGAGGTTGAGAACCTACCCCGAGAAACTCCCTTTCCAATTCCTAAACCTCGTCTGGCTTTTCATGGCCCGACGCATGTGTCGGTGGAATGCTTGGAGACATGGAGCCAAGGACAAGATCAGCCCATGCTATTTATTGGCGACCGGAACTTTTACGACCTGAGCAATGGGGTCTCAGCATGCAGAATCTTGCCAATCTTGGTCCGCAGAGTGGCCCGAAATGATATTCAAGGCAAAATAACCCTACATCAGATTGCCGAAGTTGTCGCCAACGCAAGAATGCATACCCTCCGCACCATTCATCCAGAAGATGCTCACGAGAGATTAGAGAGAAACGATGAGACCCTGCTGCAAGCACTAGCTGAAAACCCGAGCGAAATTCATAGAGCTCCAAGTACACCAGAGAGTGTACGAGAAATACCTGCTTGATATGGAACGTCAACTAACCGAACTAAGGGTTCACCATGGGGGTGACTGTCGCCAGTAAGAGATACCTTACTTCCTTCTATGTTTTAAAGAACCGTGTTCCTATCTATGTTCTGTGTAGTATTTTTATGTGACTAGCTTGTACTATAAAGTACTTTTCGTTAAGTCTTTATGCGGTCAAATACTTTTCTACTCCGAATATGATGTATGACCTACAACAAGGTCAATTTCCCCAAACCTATTACATCTTAAACATCAATGATATCGAAAGTCGACTAACTTCCGTGTTACTCTTTGTTCAAATACCTTCATTTTACTACTGTTGGAGTCTATCTGAAACCCCATCTAGTCAAGTTATTGGACTATGGTAATTTAACTCCAAAATCATTTTCAAGCCTCTTTTAAAGGTTGGATCATTTTATCCACCAACCTATAATACCTCGGGTTGAATGATAAACGTTTAAAGACCATTCTACAAACATACTTCTACTCTAAACTAGGACTGCATCATAGGGATGTAGGTCAAACTATCATGAACATACTTCTAATCTGTACTTGGACTGCATCATAGAGATGTAGGTCAAAACTTCAAGAACATACTTCTACTCTATACTTAAGCGATCAAAGTACATCCAGGTTCAACCATTCTCACTCACAAATTCATTTTCTTTCCATGTAACATAATCATGTCGCCAAAGAAAAACGATCAACCCATCAACCAAACACCAACTCTTCAGATTGATGCAGCTACCTTTCAAGCTGCAGTCTCGGCTGCCGTGTCAGATGTTCTGACCCACCTTAACGCTAACAATGCGAATGTTAGCGGGATTGTTAAAAATAACTCCAATCCAAGTAACAATCAAATACCTCAACGGGCAACAAATTACCACGAAACCCCGAATCCCAAGCCCAAAAATAACAAACGAAAGTTCTGGGCTAAAGTTAAAGGAAAATCACCCCAAGGGACAAGCAACAAACAACAACATGTGGCAACCTTCGCAGCCACGACATCTGTACATCCTACTACCATCCCTTCTGGTATCCCAATTGTCCCTACACCAGCTAGGTAGTATGCCGGAAACCTACCGAAATGCAATAACTGCGGCTTCCATCATTGGGGTAGTTGTCATCCGTTACACTGCTTTAAATGCAACAAGAACGGACATACTACCAATTGCTGCCAGACTCCGACCCAACACATTACTTCAAACACCAATGTCGAAATCTCTCGAATATGCCATCTATGTGGCGTAATGGGACACTTCAAGAGGGACTGTCCAACAGAGAAGGACGACGGCGAATCCGGAGGAGTTTGACCTCAGAATGGAAAGAAGAAACGAAAGAACCTACTATAGTATACGTTCACTTCCAATCGTCAGTATTATGTATGTCTTTTAAAAAAATATGTTTAAAACTAGTGCAACTAGAGTCTTATCTTTTGCAGGATCCCGTCGGTATAGGGATGCTCGTACTGCGTATACTTACCTTTTGTAGTATACCTTATTCGCAGCAATAGTCTTATAGTAGTCTAAAGTGCTGTAACTCTGTTGATGGTTTCATGGTTGTGTTTTGTCTGTAAGCATCTTACGTTCAAATCTAATGTCTTTAAGTTCCTTATGATTCCGACATTATCATATGACTTGATTCAATTTGATCCTCACAAAAACAGCTTCATACATACATCTCTTCCTCCAAAATTTTCTTTCTAGCAAAGCCGTCATTCCAGAATACCAAAGTACTCGTGCATAGAGCACTTATTGTTTCTCACCCTTTCTGAAGAAAAGTTCAACAAACCACCCCGAAGTACCACTCGTATAGTACATCAAGTTCAATCCAAAGACCCACAGTTTCAAGCCTATTTATATACGACTCATATACCCGAGACTATGATTGATGAACCTGGTATGGGTTCAACTATGAACTCTAGGATGGAGTGGGTTCAAATCCCGGGAAAAAACAGAGAGAGCAGCGAAGGGGCCTTTCCTCCCCAAGACTACGAGTGATCGTGCTGCCATGCAAATAAACTTAGAAGCCCAATGCATGCCCTTTCTGTCGATTGGGACAAGGAAGACACATAGAACAAAAGTACCTATCCTTTTACCTTAATTCATGAGTAACCATACCTTATTTTAGATCTTCGCGACATCTAATCAACCACAAGGTTTTGACTTCATAATCAGTACGAATAGGTTGTGTTCTTATGCAAGAGGAAAGGTTACTGCCTATACCTCAAGACAGCTTAAGACACAGGAAGTTAACTATACAACACATGATCTTGAGTCAGGAGCAATGATAATCGCTCTGAAGATCTGGAGACACTACTTGTAGGGTACAAGGTGTACTAATTTCACAGTCCACAAAACATCCAACATACATTCGACCAAGAAGAGTTATCACACTAGTAAGGCAAACGAAAGAAACAAAGTCTTTGCCCGATAGTGAAAGGTTCACTGGAAGGCCATGCGAGGATTTGAATTCACTTAGGAACGCAAAGATCGAATTAAACTTCTATCCGTAGCATAGTATCAATTCTGCTTAAACTCTAATTTCAGGACGAAATTCCCTCTAACAGGGGGATGATGTGACAACCCGATATTTCGAGGCAATATGATGGAACGCAAGTCAAATTTAGGTCAAAATTTAAATTTCCAAAAATCTTATTTAGGTTAAATAAAGTAGTAGGAATCGTGTCAAGGTTTTCATACATATAAAGAACCCTAAAATCCGAGTTATAACGAAGAAGTTATGACCAACCGAAGATTCTCGGCAAAACCGGCAATACTGATAAACGTAAAATGCGAAGTTTCAATACAATAGTTTTTGGCCTTAGGTATCTAAATGAAAGTTTTATATATCATCAAACCGTAAACGTACATAAAAAGAACGTCCAGATCTGACTTCGTATGAGGAAGTTGTGATTTTTCTAAGTTACAGATATAGCAGTAGACAGCTAAAAACTCGAAATACAGATCGAGAGACTTTTGGCCGACACAATCTAAATGAGAATCGAAGGGCTCAACATACTAGCGCAACGGTAAAAAGTCTGACGAAAACGGACGTCGGATGAATAAGTTATGGAACTTTAACGGACTTTTCCTGTCCCGACCTATTAAAAATATAATATTAAAAATAAATTCAAAACCAGCCGACGGACTTTAAACGAAAGTTGTAGATCGTAGTCTCACCTTCGCGTGGATATAAAGAACATCGAAAACGGAGTTCGTATGAGAAAGATATGAATTTTTGAAGTTTGCTAATTAATTAAAATATAAATTAAATTAAAGCCCGGTATTATCCAAAGAAGGAGTCACCGGTCCGATCCCTCGTACGCCCAGCGTACCGACGTACGCTCCGCGTACCCGGATGCTAGGCTCCGGTTCAGCAACATCGCCCAATGCTCCAACCTAGGATGCGGTCAGCGATGACGTCCCGTACGCGCCACGTACGGGAGTACGCCCCGTTTACGTGTGCCCTCCAGCCCCTATATAAAGGATGCGAGGGTGCCAGCCAAAGTTGCTCAATTCCCTTCTTTCTCGCGCCGAAACTCTGCTTTTAAGCCCCCGAGACCCTCCCAAAGCCCCGGTTTTCACCTTCAAGTCCCGAAGAAAGGTTTTGTGTTCCCGAGATTCCCGAGAATCTTGAGATTTTTCCCACGTTTTCAACTCTTCATGTCGAAGTTCTGCTCGATTCTTCTCGCGACTACTTCAAATCAACCATTTCAATCAAGTGAGTTCATACCCCTATAAACTACACTTTTAAATGTTTTATAAATACTTTTATATGCTTTTAAGGGGGGGGGGGGGGGGGGAATACAAGTTAAATACTCGATTATTATCGTGTGTTATATATATAAGGATTATTATACACTTTTATTAAGTAGAATCATATGTGATTTATAAACCTTATAGGAAACTTTTGTATGCAAAATATATCGCGATAACATCATAGCTTTTGAAATAAAAAGTGTTGTTATATATATATATATATATATATATATATATATATATATATATATATATATATATATATATATATATATATATATAAATCAAACACTCTGCTTATACTGTATGTATATGTGTCCATCTTTGGTACTACAAACATACGATTTTTTTGGCACGAAAAACATCAATATTTTGGGATACTTGTTGTTAATAAATCAATCATATGGGATTTATAACTAGTATACAAATGGATTTACTACATGTTTAACAGTTTTACTAACCATATTACTTTAAATGACTTTCTTAAAAACGTTTTTACATGATTAAAGCTCTTTATCAAACTGTCTTACACACTGTAAGGTTCCTTTCAAACTCGGTTACAAAGGTGTTTTCAAACAGTGGTTTTCCGTGTACTTAAACTGTCTTATCAAACAAAATACTTTCAATCATTTTATAAACTGACATCAAGTCACAAATTCTTTACTAGACTTTTCAACGGTTTTACAAAACTTCTTTATGCTTTTATATTATAAATTGCATGCCTCTATATGTATAGTTATATAAGAAATGTTTAAAAGACTTAGGAAGGCTATCCACCCTATTTCCTTTTCCTCGATTTGGATGTGGTCTGGTGGGATATCGGGTACTCCTCCGAAGGTCGTTTAAATATTAGTTATATATCATGTATACATATATGGTCATAAATGTTCCATCAGAAAATTTAGTTCCGATACTCTTGGGTAGCAAGGGTTATAAACGTACTTGGACACTCATTAATTACATTCTAGTAAACTATTATAGGAATAGTTTAGAGTAGACAAAACATTTTCCTTACAACAAGAAATTACACCAGAGTCAGTTCATTCATGAGTCTAGACTACATGCTATATGAAAGAATACTCTTACATGAATACTTATACATGAATACTTTTACATAAACATTATATGGCAAATTACTATTACATGTTAGATGTCTAGATACTGTTATATAGTTCGCCTTTCTATCTTTACCTTGTGATACAATCACATCATCGACGAGATAGATTGGACTTTATATCCTAGTACTAAAGGGTACTTTGAGGGACTAACCATTCCGAGAACCACTGTTTGCTACAGAGGTAAATGAACAATCTACGTATGTTTTAGGTTGATACCATCGCAGGTATACTTAAGGGACTAACTATTCCTAAACCAGGTGGTTAGCAACAGAGGTAAATGAACAATCTACGGATGTTTTAGGTTGATACCATTTTAGGTATACTTAAGGGACTAACTAATAATAGTTAAACAGGGAAAAACCGTCACATTTTCAAGTGATGCGTACTTTCAAAACATTCGAGTCTTGGTAGAAGACTACTTTTATACTAGTAGGAAATAAGGGATTTTCTAGAGTTTTTCATACTTATATTAAATGTTTCATCAATCATTCACCGGTCTTTCATAACAACTAATCAAAGCAATGACATTAAATACTTATGAACTCAGCAGCTTAAATGCTGACCTACACTTTCAAAATAACTTGTATTCTCAGGTCACCGGCAGACAGGTGCGATGACGAGGTTTCAGAGAAGACGGAGTAGTCAAGCTCGTCTTTCATTTTGATTTGTTATCATGTTGTCTTGTACTATGAAAGAACACACTTGTAATCAAAATTATACTATTAATGAAATGGATGATGTTGTTGCTTATTTACTACTTTACATTTGTTGTGATACATTACATGACATCCTCCGCCCCAGAACGTTTCCGCCGTTCTCGGTTTTGGGGCTAAATCACCAAGTAGGACCATGAACTTAGGAGTTTATTTTTTGGGCTAAATCACCAAGTAGGACCATCTAGATGTTATATGAGTGTCAATGTTTGAACATTACGTGATTACCATGCTTTGGAAGGTCAGATCTACGGGTTTAAGGAAAAGATCTGACCTCAGGAGGTCAATGGAGTTTTAGCATGGCATGAACTCGCCGATTCCAAAGATCAGACTCGGCGAGTAGGGTTAGGGTTTCCCGTAAATCACTCAGCGAGTAGACTCACCGAGTTGGGGGGATAACTCAGTGTGTCAGAGAGGGATTAGAGGACTGGAGTTCAAGATGGAACTTGCCAAGTTGATCTTGAGACTCGGTGAGTTGAGTCGGGGTAGCCCCGCGATTCATGCCAGGTGTGACTCGTCGAGCAAGGGAAGGGACTCGACATGACAAACGAGACTATGGAGTTAGTGGACACGTGTGGACTCGTCGAGTTTCCCAAGTGCACTCAACGAGTCGAGTCAAAGTTTGACCGTTGACTTTGGTTGACTTTTAGGGTTTGGTCAACAATAAGGGCCTTTGAGCCAAAGGAGGGGTAAAATGGTCTTTTACCTTCTGAGGGTTCCTAGAGAGGGTTGAGTCTAGTCCTGAGAGTTATATTTATGAGAGTATTCCTTTATGTGATTAGGTGGAGGCTAGATCGTATTTTTACCGAGTCAGAGATTTACCAGACATCTGAGGTGAGTCTTCTCACTGTACTTTACCTTGAGTGGTAATTAGAGTCATGTGACAGAGTTACTGTATGCTATTATGTGATGTGTTGCACTGCATTATGTCTATGTGATTTATGCCATGTGTATATTAGAGTATATATCAGAGTTAGAACCGGAAGGTTCATAGAGTTAGGACTAGAGGGTCCACAGAGTTAGGGCCCACGGGCCCATAGAGTTATAGCCTCGATTGGCTAGTATGTGTTATGTATGGTATTTTGGGGAACTCACTAACCTTTATGCTTACAGTGTCATATGTTATGTGTTTCAGGTACCAGTGATGATCGCGGGAAGGCGCCGACATGATTCGTACACACGCATGGGTTTTTATATATTTGATCTTGGGAAATATTTTGTGAAACAAAGTTATGATACAATGGGACTTTGGTAATAGATGTGTTTGGAAAAATGTGTTTAAAAATGCGAAAATTGTTTTAAATTTTACGGTGTTACAAGGCGACATCCCGCTTCATGCAGGGCCACCAATAGTCGGGTCGAAGATCCATATACATCTTTGTTTCCCTGGGTGGATGGAAAATCAAGACTTATGAGCCTCGTCCATCAACACTTGCCGTACTTCGCCCCAGTATGGTACCTAAACTCTCCTATGAAGGGTCAACAATCGTCGACTATCATAGTCGAAGGAAGCTACTCAGCCCACAATCCTCTCACAATTTTGCCTCCCTCCTTGAGGCCCTCGACATGAGCCTCTCTGATCTGCTCTAACAATGGAGTAATTACTGTCATCCTCAAACATATGTCCCTGATTGGGGCCATTGCCGCCTTGCGGCTCAGGGCATCAGCCACTATGTTGGCCTTCCCTGGGTGATAAAGGATCTCACAATCATAATCCTTTACCACATCTTACCACCACCGATACCTCATGTTAAGATTCGGCTGATCCATGAGGTACCTCAGACTCTTATGATTCGTGTATATGGTACAACGGACCCCATAAAGGTAGTGCCTCCAAATATTGAGAGTAAACACCACTGCCCCCAACTCTAAATCATGCGTAGGATAGTTACCCTCGTGAGGCTTCAACTGTCTCGAGGTGTAAGGTATCATGCGGCCTTGCTGCATCGACATTGCTCCATACCTGTGATCGAAGCATCACAGTAGACTACAAAATCCTCTATTCCCTCTGGCAGGGTAAGGATTGGTGCCTCGCACAATCTCTGCAAGAGGGTCTCAAATGCTACTTGCTTCTTAGGCCCCAATGAAACACCATCGACTTCTTAGTCAGTCGGGTGAGCGGTACAGCTATCTTCGAGAAATCCTGGATGAATCCCACGTAGTACCCTGCCAAACCTAGGAATCTCCGAATCTCAGATGGAGATATCGGGAGCTCCCACTGCATCACGACCTCTATCTTGGCTAGATCTACCAAAATACCCTTCTGGTTGACGAGGTGTCCAAGGAACTGCACCTCGCGCAACCAGAACTCGCACTTGGAGAAATTTTCGAAAAGTCTCTCCTTTCTCAAAATCTCTAGCACCTCTCTCAGGTGCTCCTCATGCTGCTCCTGAGTCTTGGAATAAACCAAGATGTCATCAATGAATACTATCACCGACCGATCCAACAACGGCCTACATACGTGGTTCATGAGATCCATGAACGCGGCTGGAGCGTTGGTGAGCTCAAACGACATCACCACAAACTCATAATGACCATACCAGGTCTTAAAAGCAGTCTTTTGCACATCCTCATCTCTGACTCTCATCTGATGATACCCGGAGCGTAAATCGATCTTGGTAAACCTAGACACTCCCTGCAGCTGATCAAACAAATCATCTATCCTCGGGAGTAGGTAACGGTTCTTTACCGTTACCTTATTCAACTCACGATAATCTATACACATTCGGTGTGAACCATCCTTTTTCATCATGAACAAAATCGGTGCTCCCCAGGGCGAACTGATCGGTCTGATAAAACCCTTGTCTAGCTGCTCATGCAGCTGTGTAGACAACTCCTGCATCTCTAGAGGAGCCAATCGATACGGTGCCTTAGTGATGTGTGTAAAACTCACTTAGTTTTAATCCTACTTTAATTATCAAATAACACACAAAAGGCAGTGAACCTATCAATTGTGGTATAGCTAAATAAGCAGGGTATCGAACATAGGGAACGGCAAATTAAATTAAAAACTAATTCTATCTAAGTTAATTTAGCAAATAATGGTTTTTTCTCTAGTTTTACAAGACTAGAAACTTACTAACTAAAACTAATGCAAGACTAGAAGAGAACAAATTAACTAGATTCAATAATGGGAAAGAAACTTCTGTTTAGTTCAACTCGGTTGACTTTATGGTTGATTTTAAGGTAATAGTGCAATGGATTAATTCTTTCGTTGGTTACCGATTCAAGTGATTAAGTTTGTGTTCACTACCCTAATCCTTAGCAAATAAACTAATTCAAACAGTGGCCAATTGCTTAATTTAATTATATTTACTAGATTAATTATTCGGGTTAAGTTAGACTTGCAATAGCTAATTAATTCGTTATTCTTAATTAACCTCTTGTTCGATGGTCATCTTACAAGCTTGCACATGAGTTTACTCAATTTCCTTATTAATCCTAGTTTCATATTCATTAATCCTAGACATATGATATAGTGGTCACATATCATATGAGGTTGATAATCAATAGATGTTCATGCTAATCAATTATCTTCCTATTAACAGAAAATAAATTATCATTCATACACAAGGTTCTTTAGCAAGCTAAAATAACAATTAATCACCAACTTGGAATTAATCCTACCAATCAATCAAACCATATTGTCAACTTTGTATTCCCAAACAGAAGTCTAAAGAAATTAGTTCATAACTAAGGTAAATAACAGCAAACAAATAAGTTCAAGTTGCTTAATCATGTTAACAAAGCAAAAGAATTAAGTAGAATGGTGAAATTACGCCTTAATTACTCCCGGATTGGATTCTAGCTTCTTTGGTCGACGTCTAGGGTTCTTCTGGCTTCTTATTCACAGCTAAGCACTTCTGAAACTTCCCAGAATTCTCCCTTCTCGCATTGTAGAGTTATCTTTATATATGCGTTCCGACTCGTCGAGTCATATGGTGACTCGTCGAGTCCCTCTCACAATAGTCGTAATCCGATAACTATCTTGACTTCCGAATGCTTATCTTCCTGATTCCGCGACCGGACTCGTCGAGTCAGGGTCAGACTCGACGAGTAGAAGCCTTTTATGGGTGTTTTCTTTCTTCTTTCCACTCTTGAGCTCCTAACCGCTTCTCTTGCTTCCTTTCGCTTCCGAGCTTCATCTTTGGACTGAAAAACATAATTTAACACTTTTAAGTACCTTTTGTCCATAATATGCAACAATTTAGCTAATATATGAATAATAAACTACACTTAATACACACTAAATATGCACATATCAAAAATACCCCACACTTGTCTTTTGCTTGCCCTCAAGCAAAACTGAATTTTAACACATTAGAATTACATATAATAACTCCAATCCAACCCAGCCATTATGCCAAGACCGCAATGCATGCATTTGTGTCTAATTCCTAAAAACCCCCCATACTTCAAATACTCACAATCCTCATAAACATTCGCCCACTCACCCCAAACTATGCTCATTTTATGCAACCCTCCGAATCCATCCTCAGAAAACCTCTTTACCCTCAAGGTATTTTTAATTGAGCAACCCAAGCATACATAATCTAGACAATTACAATTTATGATACCACTATGGAGCTCTTTGGAATTCTTCACTTCTTTGATAATTTGATCTCTAATTTCTTTGAATTCACCACCTTTTTGTTTGATTTTTGATATCTTCAACTTTTTGAATTTCTTCGGAATTTTCGATCTTCATATTTCATACTTAACTTTGATGCTCCAAAAATTCTTCAAATTTTTCTTGTAATTCTCTTTTTTTTTTTACATGTATACCTCACTTTTTTTTTTCACTCAAAACCTACATGCTTAAGCAGAGGCGCTCAATCTCAACCTTTATTGGCTAATGATAAAAATCTTCCTGGATACATTTCAGGTTTAGGCTGCTAAACATATTGCATCCCTCAGGCTGAGCAAGGTCGTGTTTTTGTCTCATGATTTCACTGAAATAAGGAAGCCACAAATGCACTAGAACATATATAGGCTCAACTAAACATTTGGGTTCTCATGCAATTATTAACACAATTCTAACATGGAATCCTAATTTTTTACCAAAATTTTCTAAATTAAATCCTAAATAATCCTTTTGGTATGCAAATTTTTAAAATTTGACTATTATGTAACCAACCCCCTACCCCACACTTATGTGATGCAATGCCCTCATTGCATATTATGCATAAAAACAGAAAAATAAAGAGGGAATTGGAACAAACTCCCCTGGGATAGCAGTGGATAGGTTGATCACTCTCATTTAAGCTCCATCTTCAATAAACGTTATACATGGAAACATCCCATCCATGTCTCGTGTGGGTCGCTCTAATATGCGAAAATCGGCATAAGATCTTCAAGAATGGATATGGAATTAGAAGGATGCAAGTGGTATAAGTATTAGCATCAAATCAGCAGTCGTTCGGCTCAAAAAATGAATGACTCGTCGAGTCTGATGATGGACTCGCCGAGTAGCAGTGCGCCGTCTCAAAATATCTGGAAATACAAAGCGACTCGTCGAGTCAGCTTAGTGCACTCGACGAGTTGGCCACTGAATGAAAAATCTTGGTATGGGGCAACTGTTTTAGCCTCTCACAACTTCGTTAACCCTTCCTCACATGCGGACTCAATCGCTCATACCCCTAAGACCGAACTTGACACTTTGACGTTAAAAACTCGCTTCCTTGACTCGCTCTCACACGCAAAAACATCCATGCTTTACTTCTCTATACCATCCTAAGCAAGCAATCAAAATGCAATCCTGAAAATAACTAAAGCAAACAACTATTAAACATAATAATATCTTAAAGCATACACACCAAAAACAAAACAAAATAAAAATTGCAATTGTTTGAACACAAAAACACAAAAATCAATCCTCATCTTCCTCCTCATCATCGTTGGCTCCACTTCCCCCAGATCCGCTTTGTCGTGCACCAATCCTCTCGTCCCACGATGGAATGTATGGATAATTCCCACCATCAATATGTGGAATATTGAAGTGGTCAAAAAGTCGTATGTGGGATTGGTTGCTAAAATTTATCCCCCTAGCCATTTGGTCTTGCATCCGCCTCATCTCTATATTGTACCAATCCATTGGTACATCTTCAGTCTCTACCGGAATCACTGGCGGCTCATCCTCCACATCCCGTTCCCTTCGCGATCTCACCCTCCTTCCCGGTGCTTCGGGACCTACAACTGGGTCATCATTTGGGATGGAATAATGGCCACCACCATAGTCTTCAATGATTCGTGCTCTGCGGAAAAGAATGGGATTAAATGGGGGTGTCGGGATCAATGTCAGGAGGTTCCAGGCACCACGGTTCATCAACCCGAATGAATTAGCCAATCGAGTGACAAACATTCCTCCATTGATACGAGATGTTTTGCGATCTTTGACCGCACCCGCTGAGAGGTATGAAGCAATGCACCACGGGATGTTGCAAAAGACGCCGGGCGTGATAATGCTCCATAGGTAGAAAACATCAAGGTTGGAAACCTTGTCATCGTCCTTCCTTTGGTTGATGGTGGAGGAAATAAGGCGGTGAATGAGGCGGTGGGTCGGGGATCGGATGCTCCCTTCCTGCGCAGACTTCGGGATATAAACTTTATTCCCTATAGTATTCCACCAACCCGTGCTAGTAACCCCATCGGGAAACACCATGTGAGTGGTTGCTAAAAAGGCCCGAAAGAGGTTCGTTGAAACCAAAGGTTGATCATAAATCCCTAGTCGGCAAGCAAGATCCACCACCGAGCATTGATGATACTCGCCCCCAAGACAGAACGTGAAGCTCGCCGGATGATATAAATCCACTCCACCGGTAAAAGATACCGTGGAGAAAAACTCCAAGCAAAGCTCCAAATATACCGGCTCTTGTATGCGGAAGACCCGGCTCCACCCGTCACATATCATTGACTCGCCGTCATGTTGAAACTCCTTTAAAAGGTACGGAGCTAATTCTTCTTCATATCTTACATTTTGCAACCACTTCCAATCAATTCTGTTCGGTACATAGACCTCCTTCTTTTTGATATCGGAAAGCTTCTTCTTCCACTTCCGCATTGTTGAAGCGGATTCGATTTGCGGGAAATTTAACCATGGAAATTCCCCTTGGCTACCACTTGAAGATTGTCCTCTTCTAAACATGATTCCTGCAAAACATATAAACCAGACCCAGAAAACACATAATATAATTAAAAAAAACGAACTGTTTCTGCAAATCGACTGGACTCGTCGAGTCCATGCCCGACTCGGCGAGTCGCGCGACCTGTACGAGTCGGTCGACGGGTCTCACAAAATTGAAACATGTAACCTTTAAATTCTTGCAAGGGTTTTGTTCAGGGGCTTCCTACTAAGTAATAAGGCCACAATAAACGTTCAAAACACAAATATTCATGACAAAATCGAAAACCTAGAATTTAATCACTTTTTCAAAAACGGGTTTTTTTTCATGAAATTGCAAGTATAGATGACCTTATAATCACATTCTATCTAGAAATCAAGAAGAAAGTTGTTACCTTTTGAGTTTAAACCTTGAGAATTTGGAAGAAAAGTTGAAGGAACTCTTGAATGCTTGAGAGAGAGTTGTAGAGAGAGGCACCCGGCGAGTGTGGTGTGGAAACTGAATTTTTAGGGTTAAAACCCTATTTGATGTAAAAGTAATTTCGAAATGATTATTTTTTTCTGTAAATAAAAATCGACTCGTCGAGTCAGGGGCAGACTCGGCGAGTCCAATCGCGCAGTCCAAGTTTTTTTTTCTGAAATCAGTATATACTCGTCGAGTCAGGGTCAGACTCGGCGAGTCTCTTGTAAAACATTACTAATTTTTAAAATTTTGTTATTTATTCAAAATCTTTTCACCCCACCCTTAAGCTAGGCACTCTCTTAAGCAGACAAGTCCGATGATTTGGAAGATTAAAATTGAAACACAAAACAAAAATAATAAAAACTAAAGAGTAAAAGAAAGCAAACTCTAACGACGGGTTGCCTCCCGCCAAGCACTTCTTTTTGAGGAGTCATTAGCTAGACTCCTTCCCATTTACGTTTTGTCATCTTCAATCATCGGGAATGTACGCCTCACTTTTTGTGGTTTATACTTAGTCTTGTAGGCGTGAATCTTTTTCTTGTAAGCCCTTTTTAATTCGTCTCTTCTCTTTTTCTCTGTATCATCCTCAGCTGGTTGGGCCTCTCTTTTCCTCTTCTTCTTTTTCAACCCATGCTTTTTCACCAACTTTTGAACCTCCTTTTCTTTAAATTTGATAACTTCATATTTCATAGCGGTCCGTGCTTTAGGTTTAGTAGTGAATTGGTGATCAGCTTCCGCTCTGCTTCCATTTATGTCCTCATCCTCTTTTGTGCTCGACTCTTCTCCAAATGGCATCGTATCAAGGCATGCCACATCGGCGTGTTGGACCTCCATTCCTTTTACTTCTTCTTGTTTGACCTCTGGATTAGCTTTAAACATCACCGACTCATCACCCACTCTTAATGTCAAAGTAGACTCACATATGTCAATTAGGGCACCTGCGGTGTTTAAGAATGTTCTTCCCATAACAATTGGTATTTCGGGGTCTTCTTTCATCTCCACCACCACGAAGTCTACTGGGAAAATAAACTTGTCCACCTTGATAAGGAGATTTTCACATATGCCTTGTGGATGAATTATTGTTTTATTTGCCAAATGGATTCTCATATTTACCGGCTTTGGTGCTGGTAAATTCAGCTTCTTAAAGAATGAATAGGGCATCAAATTAATGCTTGCCCCTGAATCAACCAATGCTTGTGTAGAAACTTCATTACCAAATTGGCACGGAATCACTATGTTACCCGGATCACCCTTCTTCTCAGGCAGCTCACTCATCAATATCTCCGCGATTTCAGCAAGATCTTTCCTAGCAGCAAACAGGCCTTTAAGCAAGTTAAAGTATTTAGGAGTTTGGAGCATTGTGTCCACAAATGGCATATTGACTTCTAAAGCTTTAACATGCTCCATGAAGGTTCTATAGGCTTGAACTTTTTCTGAAGGCATGGCTCTGGATGGGTATGGAAAAGGAGGATTGTATGGCTTCAGAAAACTGGCATTTTCTTCATTCCCGACTTGACTCGTCGAGTCCAGTTGGGTGACTCGGCGAGTCTGATCGAGTTTTTCTTGTTCTGGTTTTTCTTCCTTTTCTGCCTTCTTCTTGGAAACTCTTAGTGTTTCTGCCAATTCTTCTTCACCGCTGGAGGTTATTACGCTCACGTTCTCATTTCTTGGATTGGGTTGGGTGTCGCACGGAAGTTGGCCCGGTCTTCTTTCATTTACTTGATGTGCAAGTTGGCCCAGCTGTTTCTCAATGTTGAGGATAGAAGCTTGCTGATTCCTCAACATGTTTCTGGTTTCCTGCATTGCCACATCATGATCATTATGTCTTTTCTCGGACGCGGTTATGAATTTTGTAAGTATTTCTTCTAAATTCGTCTTCTTGTCCGTCACCGGTTCTTCCTTTTGATAATATCCCCTCTCCCTCTGTTTATATTTCTCTTCCTTAGCCTTTCTGTACTCTTCGTATGGGAGCCATTCCTTCTTCGGTTTCCTCCAGTCTTCATCGTATCTATCGCCGCTGGAGTAGAATACTTGAGCCCTTTTATTTCCATTCTCGTCTCGATCACATTCCTTGGTAAGATGGGGACCGCCACAATTTTCACATCCAACTCTAATAGCATGGATCGTTTGATCCATTTTTGTCATTCTTCGGTCTAGGCTATCGAGTTTAGCTATCACCGCCGCCATACCATCGTTTACCGAATTTACTGCTCTGCGACTCACTTCATTCCTCGGGTTGTGATATTCTCTAGAGTGCCTGGAGAATTCTTCAATTAACTCCTTTATTTCCGGAGGTGGCTTTCGGGTGAGTGGGCCTTGTGAATCGAGTAGTTGCCTCGTGGTGACATTTACTCCATCATAAAAGATAGAGACCTCTTGTTGGCTATTAAGATCATGGTGGGGGCAATTTCGAAGTAGGCTCTTGTATCTTTCCCAAGCTTCATATAGGGATTCGCCGGGTTGTTGCTCGAAGTTGGCAATGGCTTTCTTTAGCTTGGCTATCTTGGAAGGTGGGCAGAAGTGATCTATGAATTCTTCTTTCATTTTGGCCCATGTGGTAACCGATCCGGGAGGGAGTGACTTCAACCAATCCTTTGCAGCTCCTTTAAATGTGACAGGAAGCATGCGTAGTAGCTGGATCTCGCGGGGCACATTAGGTACATTGAAGTAATCCGCCACATCATTTACTTCATCTAAGTGCTTATAGGCGTCTTCATGATCTCTCCCGTGAAAAGGTATCTCCTTGATTTGAGCGAGAATATGGCCCTTTAGTTCAAACGTAGCGGTAGCGGGGATTGCGGGTTGCACAAGTCCCGGGCCGGTGTCATCACGCATCCTTTTCTTCCACTCCCCCATGGGGATTTCGTCAATATTAGCCATAGCGGTGGCTAAGTCGTCTTCAAACTCGGATGTGTGCTCGCTTTCTTCTTCGGTCTCGTAATCGGTGTCTTTTGGGATCGGATCTTCGGTTGTCAACGATGCACTGGATGCTCCTGATTTGCTGCTCCTCTTCTTGCTAAAAACGGATTTGATGTTTTTGAGTGGTGAGTTCTTTGAAGAAGCGGTTTCTCCAACGGTTTTGCCCTTGTTTCTTCTTAATGCGGTTTCCGGATCTTCAAGAGGGGGAACTAGAGGCGTAGCAGATCCTCGGGTCATTAACCAACTGCAAACAAAAACAAAACAAAACGCATAAAAAAGAACAAAAAAAATTAAATCTGATTCAGCGTCAGACTCGCCGAGTCGGGGCGAATGCACTCGGCGAGTTCAAGTTAAAATCAGCGATTAATTTTTTTTTTTTTTTTAACTAAAACTTAAACAAAAATTGAACAGAAATTAACTTTGTGTAAGATGAATCTTACACAAAGGATCGATTGAATTAGAATTTTAATGCTAATTTTAGAACCGTTCCCCGGCAACGGCGCCAAAAACTTGATGTGTGTAAAACTCACTTAGTTTTAATCCTACTTTAATTATCAAATAACACACAAAAGGCAGTGAACCTATCAATTGTGGTATAGCTAAATAAGCAGGGTATCGAACACAGGGAACGGCAAATTAAATTAAAAACTAATTCTATCTAAGTTAATTTAGCAAATAATGGTTTTTTCTCTAGTTTTACAAGACTAGAAACTTACTAACTAAAACTAATGCAAGACTAGAAGAGAACAAATTAACTAGATTCAATAATGGGAAAGAAACTTCTGTTTAGTTCAACTCGGTTGACTTTATGGTTGATTTTAAGGTAATAGTGCAATGGATTAATTCTTTCGTTGGTTACCGATTCAAGTGATTAAGTTTGTGTTCACTACCCTAATCCTTAGCAAATAAACTAATTCAAACAGTGGCCAATTGCTTAATTTAATTATATTGACTAGATTAATTATTCGGGTTAAGTTAGACTTGCAATAGCTAATTAATTCGTTATTCTTAATTAACCTCTTGTTCGATGGTCATCTTACAAGCTTGCACATGAGTTTACTCAATTTCCTTATTAATCCTAGTTTCATATTCATTAATCCTAGACATATGATATAGTGGTCACATATCATATGAGGTTGATAATCAATAGATGTTCATGCTAATCAATTATCTTCCTATTAACAGAAAATAAATTATCATTCATACACAAGGTTCTTTAGCAAGCTAAAATAACAATTAATCACCAACTTGGAATTAATCCTACCAATCAATCAAACCATATTGTCAACTTTGTATTCCCAAACAGAAGTCTTAAGAAATTAGTTCATAACTAAGGTAAATAACAGCAAACAAATAAGTTCAAGTTGCTTAATCATGTTGACAAAGCAAAAGAATTAAGTAGAATGGTGAAATTACGCCTTAATTACTCCCGGATTGGATTCTAGCTTCTTTGGTCGACTTCTAGGGTTCTTCTGGCTTCTTATTCGCAGCTAAGCACTTTTGAAACTTCCCAGAATTCTCCCTTCTCGCATTGTAGAGTTATCTTTATATATGCGTTTCGACTCGTCGAGTCCCTCTCACAATAGTCGTAATCCGATAACTATCTTGACTTCCGAATGCTTATCTTCCTGATTCCGCGACCGGACTCATCGAGTCAGGATCAGACTCGACGAGTAGAAGCCTTTTATGGGTGTTTTCTTTCTTCTTTCCACTCTTGAGCTCCTAACCGCTTCTCTTGCTTCCTTTCGCTTCCGAGCTTCATCTTTGGACTGAAAAACATAATTTAACACTTTTAAGTACCTTTTTTCCATAATATGCAACAATTTAGCTAATATATGAATAATAAACTACACTTAATACACACTAAATATGCACATATCACTTAGCTATCGGAGCCGCACCAGGAATCAGGTCAATCCTGAACTCGACCTGTCTCTTGGGAGGTATTCCAGGCAAATCCTTTGGAAATACATCCGGGTAGTCTCGAACTACTGGAACATCATCAACTGTCGTCTTTCCCTTCTCCCAGGCTTCTAGAACATAGGCAATATAACCGACACAACCCTGCTGGAAATAGCCCCCCGCTCTCGCTGCTGAACACAGAACTGGTCTGCGCTGTAGCCTCTCGCCCTTAATCACTAACTCTCCCCCACTGGGAGTGTGAACCCTCACTAACTGCAGCTCACAATCTATCACCGCCCCATTGGGGCTCAGCCAATCCATGCATACTATGACCTTATTCCCTCGCAGGGGAATAGGGACCAAGTCCACCAGAAACTGCTGATCGAATAATTGTAGAGAACATCCTCTGTGTACTCTCGCCATCCTAACAGACCTATCAGCTACTATCTGAACCTCAAGTGAACAATCTAGCTCCCCTGGAGCTCTGCTAAACCTCTTGCTACGCGCAAGAGAGACGAATGATCGGGTAGCCCCCGAATCAAATAATAATGTGGCTGAAAAGCCGTTCACTGAGAACGACCCTATACAAAACATATAACCATAAGAAACAATCAATAATAAATGCAGAGATAAGCGAAAAATACATGCCCGTCACCACGTCAGGATTCGCTCGCGCCTCCTCTACTGTGACAACCCGATATTTCAACTACATGTAAACGACCTAAAAAGTCAAGTATTGTAACCATGTTAGTTGTAATAAAATTAACTTCGAAAGTAAAATATCCAAAAATCATTAATTAAATTACCTATTATGTTAGATGTCATTAAACCGTGATCGTACGTAAAAAGAACGCCCAAATCCGACTTCGTATAAGAAAGTTAGGAATACTTCAAGTTCGGCTTAACGGCAGACGGCTAAAAACTCGAATCGGAGATCGAGCGACTTTTGGCCGGAATGACCTAAACGAGAATCGAAGGTCTCAAAAATGGTATTTCAGCGGTAAAAAGTCTGGCAAAAACTGATGTCAGATAAAGAAGTTATGAACTTCTAAAGAAATTTTCTTACCGTGACCTTTAAAAATAAATAATAAAAATAATTTCGGAATTTGCCAACGGGATCTAAACGAAAGTTGTAGAGTATGGTCTCACCTTCACGTGGCTATAAAGAACGTCGAAAACAGAGTACGTATGAAGAAGATATGAATTTTTGAAGTTTATTAAATAATTAATATATAAATTTAATTAAAAACCCTTGGTATTATCCAAAGGGGAGTCACCAGATAGGGCCAAGTTACGCCCAGCGTAACCTCCGTACTTCCAGCGTACGTGTGGCCTTGGCTTCGGATCGTCCACATCGCGCCTGTGCGAGGCTATGCCCCGTCCCATCCGAGCTCCGAGGCAGTCGAGGACTCGATCACGCATGACGCACGCGTACGCCCAGTGTACACGCGTACGCCCAGCGTACGATGTCGGTTCCCATCCCCATTAAAAGGGATGCGAGGGTTCCGGGAAAATCACACCATTTCTCTCATTTCTCTTACGTTCTTGCCTCGTTTTCCGTGCCCATGCTACCCCGAAGCCTCGATCACTTTGCTCAAGTCCCGAAGGTCGTTTGTGCTCCTGAGATTCCCGAGAATCCCGAGGAAATCCACTTTCTCAAGCCGAAATTCTGTCCGGTTTTCATCCCTCAACCTCCGATCTTACAAATGAGTTCATACCCCTATAATTCACATTTTTAAATGTTTTATGAGTACTTTTACATGCTTTTAAGGGGGGAATACAAGTAAAACACTCGATTATTATCGTGTGTTATATAAACTTTCACTATACGCGTTTTATCAAAGGAATCATATGTGATTTAAAACTATTATAGGGAAACTTTCATATGCAAATTAGACCACGACAACATTTTATCTTTTGGAAATGAGAAATGATTTATGTATTTATATAAATCAGATACTTTGCTTATACTACATTTCTGTGTGTCGGTTTTGGCACTACAAAAACTACACTTTTCATAACATGTAAACATTTTCACTAAGGGTTTATTATACAAACGAAACACACTTTTAGGAAACTATAATAGGTATAGTTTTACGAGAATACTACGAACTTTTACATACATGGAAATACTATTTCAAGAAGCTACTTTCATATACAATAACGAACGAACGTTTTCACATGTAAATCTGTTTTATACTAAGTTTTGTGAGACATTAACTTCACGTACGTTCGAGTACACATTTCAAGTCCTGTATTATATACCAGAATCCCTTGGAGGGGGAGCATGGTGTTTGTGTGTAGATCTATACGGACTTGACAACCCGCGCCCTGACTGTTAGCTACACTCCACCATTTGGGGTGACAAACGTCAGAACATTCCAACGCCTGAAGAACGTTGTGTGTAGGCATTCCTAGTCAATAGCATGGTTATAAAACTCACATAGAGTATTAAAAACACAATGATTTATGGGGTTTTTCAGACATATTGGAAATTTTATACGTACATACATTTACTAGAAACAAACATTGGTCTTGAAAGAAGGCTACATTTATACTAGTAGAAAATATAGGATTTTCTAGGAACAAGCAAACAAAGAACAAAAACATTTCATTTCATACAAACATTGTCATTAAATACTTATGAAACTCACCAGCTTAAATGCTGACCTACTCTTTCAAAACTACTTGTATGTCCCAGGGATTCAGTAATTATAGGTAACAAACAGGTTTTGGAGAAGGGACGTTGCGGCGCCAGTTTAATTTCATATTTTGACATCATATTGTAATTGGTTTTGAACATGTACTCTTTTAAACAATGTAAACTTTCAATTATATATATGATGGTTGTATTGCTTTCTTTACTATGTATTCATTTGTTACGTTACCACATGAAGTCATCCGCCCCCAAACGTTTCCGCCGTTCCGGTTTGGGGGTGTGACAGATTGGTATCAGAGCAATGTTTATAGTGAAGTAAGTATATCGAACCTCATAAGATATACAAACTATAAATGCTTAGGGACTCAAAGTCTCTAACAAAAGTTTTCGTACCTAAAATCCTTATTTCATATAAATAGATTATTTTAGGTTATGTAAATCCAAAATACAAGCATACAACGACATATTTTCATGATGAGAACTATACAAAAGTATTAAGACAAGTTGGACACTACGATACGTTCTCGAGATATGTAATCAAATTTGGGACGAATATAGCCTGATCAACTATGTTTATCCGAAATTAGACTAACGTATATCGAGGAATGATCGTAGTGAGAAACAAGTCAAAACTTAACAAAATAGACACTAGTATCAAACGTACAATTTAAATACTATAGGAGTATTTGGTGCATACGATAGATTAATTAGTATTACATGTCTCAAGTTTTGTTCAAATCTTATAACCCTATTCTCATATAGTCAAATGGCTGGATTTCACCCGCATGGGGACCCCTACTACCCAAACCAAGGCAACAGAGGATGGATAGAGGAGGATTCGGAAGAGGACGAAGAGCCTATCGAGTTGGATGGAGGGGACGACTCTGGTACAAACTCGGAACCAGAGATAATCAACCCTCCAGCCATTAGGAGGAACTTCCAAGGACCGACTCCCGTTTGGGGAAGTCACCTCGTCCACTGGAGCCAACAACAAGGGATACGCTCTCCCTACGGTATGTGTCAAGACTTCTACGACATCAGGGATGGAGGTTCAGCCGACCGAGCACTTCCGACGATGGTAGGTAAACTGGCCAACCAATCCTACCAATCGGGGGTTCAAGCAAACGGAATCCGAGAAGTCAACGTGGAAGTACAAGTCCATACGGCCGATATCCGCCATCTGGATATGTTGCAGAATGACATCCACCTCCGCGCCGAAGCTTTCCAAGCACAAACGAAGCAGCCCTCATAGAGTTGAGGGAACAACAAGCCGCCCTCGATAGGCATCTTATGGAGTCGAAGCAACTGGATGCGGAGTCGAGCTCCAAGCGCAACACACGTCGCAAGTAGTACTTGCGAAAACCTCAAAATTTGTTATAAGATAGGACTTCAGCTAAAAGTTTTTACTTCCTTTAAATTCTTGTAATCGGAGACCCTTTTAAGGGTCAAATTTTCGTGATCGTTGTATCATCTATCATATTAATATAATTTGCACGCTATTACTACTACGTTGAGTATCGCGTTCAATCTTTAAAATATTATGGAAAAACCATACGCATGTTCATATATTCGGATTTACGAATAACCTACGCTCTTCTATCTGTGAGACTCATACTATCATCTGTTGTTGAACTATAGCAATTTAGTTCATGAGACACATTCATTATTCATTTATTCTTATCCATATCATCATCTTTTAAACGTATAGTTAAAGATGCCACCACGCAGGAATCCCAAGCGTAACCCTAACGACGAAACCCCGACACCACCACCTCCACCTCCTCAATTTGATGCTGTCATGTTCCAGGTAGCAGTCACTGCAGCTGTGGCAGCTGCCATGTCACAGATCAATACCCCCGTTACTACTGGTTCAGGAATTGGCATACATCCCTCAAACCATGATGATAGTCATGGGAAACCCCAGGAGTGCACCTATAAAGACTTTACGAATGTTAAGCCCCGAATGTTTAAGGGAATGGGTGGTATGATGGTTTTAAGGCAGTGGATTGAAAGAACGGAGTCAGTATTTGAAATCCGCTCCTGCCCCGAGCACAGCAAAGTAAAGTTTGCAACTTACACATTTACTGATAGGGTTTAGCTTGGTGGAATGGCCATGTTAAGGTACTTACCCTGATAGTGGCAAACTTGATAAGCTGGGAGTTCTTGAAGATCATGTTGATGAGAGAGTACTGTCCACAAGGAGAGATTCAAAAACTCGAGCAGGAACTCTAGACTCTGGGAATGATTGGTACCAACATAGCAACTTATACCAACAGATTCTGCGAGCTGGCAATCCTTTGCCCATATATGATTGCTCCCGAGAGCAAGAAAATAGAGCGATATATTTGGGGACTGTCGCCCCAAATTCAGTCAAGCGTGTTAGCTTCAAAACCTGACACTTTTGAAAGTGCCAAGGAGCTGGCACAATCGCTTATTGATCACGAAAATCATCAAAACTCAACAACTTCTGCACCAGAACCACACAAGGGAAACAACAACAACAACAACAAGAGAGGGTGGAATAAAGGGAAGGGTGGGTCTTCCCAAGAATCCTCGAAGAAACAACAACTGGTTGCCGTAAACGCTGCGATGGTACCTACTACCATTCCTACAAATCTCTACCCAACAAAGCCTTATGTGGGCAACCTCCCAAAGTGCACCAAGTGCAATAACTACCAACACGGACCGTGTTGGGAAATGCAGTGCTCCAACTGCAACAGAAAGGGACACACTATCCGTTTCTGCAAGGCCCACGCAAAACCTATCACTCAAGTTCCCGGTGCTGGTGTAGGCCAAGCATGCTACGGTTGTGGCAAGGTGGGCCACTACAAAAGAAACTGCCCAAAGGCAGCAAATACCGGCGGAGTGGGACGAGTATTAGCTATTGGTCACGAGGAAGCCGTAGCTGATCCTACAGTAGTTTCTGGTACGTTTCTTCTCGATAATTCATATGCATGCATCCTATTCGATAGCGAAGCAGAGAGAAGATTTGTGAGCTAAAACTTTATTCACTTACTTAAACATAAACCTAGCATGTTAGAAGAATCATTCACTGTAGAAATGGCAAATGGGAAAACAGAAAACACTAATTGCATATACATGGGTTGTACATTAACCTTAGACGGTCACTCTTTCCCAATCAACCTTATGCCAGTCCAAATAAAAAGTTTTGACGTTATAGTTGTTATGGATTGGTTAAGTCCTCTTCGCGCCGACATCATGTGCTTTGAACGTCTAAATCTCCCTAACCATGAAACATTAGTGATCTATGGCGACAAATCAAGTACAAACCTTCGCATCATTTCATGCATCCAAGCTCGAAAGTGTTTGCGGAAGAATTATCAGGCATTTCTTGCACACATCGTCGATACGAGTCGGGAGGTAAAGGATATAAACAGCATCCAAGAGGTACGGTATTTCCTAGATATCTTCCCAGAAGAACTACCGAGATTACCATCATAACGCCAAGTCGAGTTCAGAATCGACTTAATTCCAGGGGCTACCCCTGAAGCAAAATCGCCTTATCGTCTGGCACCAGCAGAGATGCAAGAACTTTCCAGTCAGCTTAACGAACTTCACCAAAAAGGATTCATTAGACCAAGTTTCTCACCTTGGGGAGCACCGGTCTTGTTTGTAAAGAAGAAAGACGGATCGTTCCGGATGTGCATCGACTACCGAGAGCTGAACAAACTCACTATCAAGAATCGTTACCCTCTACCCCACATTGACGACCTATTTGATCAAATTCAAGGAGCGAGCTACTTCTCGAAGATAGATCTACGATCCGGATATCACCAATTATGAGTGGTGGAGGATGATGTTCCCAAGACAGCCTTCCGAACCCGTTATGGACACTACGAATTTGTAGTGATGCCGTTCGGATTAACCAATGCACCAGTAGTATTCATGGACCTAATGAATAGAGTATGTCGTCCTTACTTGGATCAGTTCGTCATAGTATTCATCGATGATATACTTATCTACTCCCGAAGTAAGGAAGAACATAGTCAACATCTACGGAGCGTCTTAGAAACACTACGATCAGAGAAGCTCTATGCGAAGCTCTCTAAATGTGAATTTTGGATTCGAAGATTCGAATTTTTGGGCTACGTTGTTAGCGAAAAAGGGATACATGTGGATCCCTCCAAAATTAAGGACATTAAGAACTGGTCGGCACCAAAGACACCTATAGAGATTCGTCAATTTCTAGGCCTAGCTGGCTACTATCGCAGATTCATAAAGAACTTCTCTAGCATCGCGAAACCTCTTACTACATTAACCCAGAAAGGCGTGGTCTTTGATTGGGAAGCAAAACAAGAGAAGGCATTCTAAACTCTGAAACAAGCCTTATGCACCGCACCAATACTATCCCTCCCCGAAGGGATAGAAGATTTTGTAATATATTGTGATGCATCGAATCAAGGGCTTGGTTGTGTTCTTATGCTACGAGGGAAGGTTATTTCTTATGCCTCCCGTCAACTTAATACACACGAAGTAAACTATACGACACACGATCTCGAGTTAGGAGCAGTGGTATTTGCTTTAAAGATCTGGAGATACTACCTGTACGGAACAAAGAGTACTATTTACACCGACTACACGAGCCTTCAACACATTTTCGATCAGAAGGAGCTCAACATGCAACAACGAGGATGGGTCGAGTTACTCAATGATTATGAATGCGAGATTCGTTATCATCCTGGAAAGGCCAATGTAGTAGCTGACGCCCTCAGTAAAAAAGAATACACTGGTCGGAGAGTCAAATCTCTGAATATGACCATCCATTCCCACTTATCCACACAAATTAAAGAGGCTCAACTGGAAGCTTTACAACCCGAGCATGTGACGGGTGAATCCCTGAGAGGAATGGAAAAGAATCTAGAAATCAAGGGTAGCGGAGCCTATTATCTCATGGACCGTATCTGGACACCAAGACATGGTGGTTTCAGGGATGTGGTCATGACTGAAGCGCACAACACGAGGTTTTCCGTTCACCTAGGTTCAGATAAAATGTATTTGGATCTTAAGAAACTGTGCTGGTGGCCTAACATGAAAGCAGAGATTGCTACCTTTGTAAGTAAATGTCTTACTTGCGCTAAGGTTAAGGTCGAGTACCAGAAACCTTCAGGATTACTACAACAACCATAGATACTGGAATGGAAATGGGAACGTATCACTATGGATTTCATAACCAAGTTGCCCAAGACAACGGGTGGACTTGATACCATATGGGTCATCGTCGATAGATTGACCAAATCCGAACATTTTCTACCAATCAAGGAGACTGACAAGATGGAAAGGCTTACAAGAACTTACATAAGGGAAATAGTACAATTGCATGGGGTTCCAATGTCCATTATCTCTGATAGAGATAGTAGATTTACATCAAGGTTCTGGCAGTCACTACAAAGTTCCCTAGGGACTAGATTAGACATGAGTACAGCCTACCATCCACAAACAGACGGGCAAAGTGAGAGAACGATACAAACTTTGGAAGATATGCTGAGAGCCTGTGTGATTGACTTTTGAAAGGCATGGGATATCCATTTACCTCTTGTCAAATTTTCATAAAACAATAGTTATCATACGAGCATAAAGGCTGCCCCATTCGAAGCCCTTTATGGCCGCAAGTGCAGATCCCCTCTGTGCTGAACCGAAGTTGGAGACACACAACTAGCTAAAGGACGAGATACTGAAAACACTCTCACCGGTCTGGAAATCATACGAGAAACGACAGAGAAGATCGTTCAGATTCGTGAACGGTTAAAAGCATCTAGAGACCGACAGAAAGGCTACGCTGACCAACAGAGAAAACCTTTGGAATTCCATGTAGGATACTGTGTTCTATTGAAAGTCTCGCCATGGAAAGGATTAATACGCTTTGGAAAGCGTGGAAAGCTAAAGCCAAGGTACATAGGGCCTTTCGATATTCTCGCCAGATGCGGGCCTGTAGCTTACAAACTTAATCTACCACGTGAACTTAGTAACATACACCCAACCTTCCACGTATCGAATTTGAAAAAGTGTCTGTCCGATGAGACTCTTGTTATCCCACTCGACGAGATCGAGATTAACAAGAGCCTCAACTTCGTGGAAGAACCAGTAGAGATCATGGACCAAGAGGTCAAACAAACAAAACAAAGTCGCATACCTATCGTGAAAGTCCACTGGAGCGCCAAGCGAGGACCTGAATTCACATGGGAATGCGAAGATCAGATGAAACAAAAGTACCCGCATCTTTTTCTCTGATTCACTTGTATCTTTCTTGTGTTAAATTTCGGGACGAAATTCCCTCTAACGGGAGGATGATGTGACAACCCGATATTTCAACTACATGTAAACGACCTAAAAAGTCAAGTATTGTAACCACGTTAGTTGTAATAAAATTAACTTCGAAAATAAAATATCCAAAAATCACTAATTAAATTACCTATTATGTTAGATGTCATTAAACCGTGATCGTACGTAAAAAGAACGCCCAAATCCGACTTCGTATAAGAAAGTTAGGAATAGTTCAAGTTCGGCTTAAGGGTAGACGGCTAAAAACTCGAACCGGAGATCAAGCGAATTTTTGCCGGAATGACCTAAACGAGAATCGAAGGTCTCAACAATGGTATTTCAGTGGTAAAAAGTCTGGCAAAAACCAATGTCGGATAAAGAAGTTATGAATTTCTAAAGAAATTTTCTTACCGCGACCTTTTAAAAATAAATAATAAAAATAATTTTGGAATTTTCCAACGGAATCTAAACGAAAGTTGTAGAGTATGGTCTCACCTTCACGTGGATATAAAGAACGTCAAAAACAGAGTTCGTATGAAGAAGATATGAATTTTTGAAGTTTATTAAATAATTAATATATAAATTTAATTAAAAACCCTTGGTATTATCCGAAGGGGAGTCACCAGATAGGGCCGAGTTACGCCCATGGTAACCTCTGTACGCCCATTGTACGCGAGGCCTTGGCCTCGGATCATCCACGTCGCGCCTGTGCGAGGCTATGCCCCGTCCCATCTGAGCTCCGAGGCAGTTGAGGACTCAGTCACGCATGACGCACGCGTACACCCAGCGTACGAGGTCGGTTCCCATCCCCTATAAAAGGGATGCGAGGGTTCCGGGAAAATCACACCATTTCTCTCATTTCTCTTATGTTCTTACCTCGTTTTCCATGCCCGTGCTACCCCGAAGCCCCGATCACTTTGCTCAAGTCCCGAAGGTCGTTTGTGCTCCCGAGATTCCCGAGAATCCCGAGGAAATCCACTTTCTCAAGCCGAAATTCTGTCCGGTTTACATCCCGCAACCTCCGATCTTACAAGTGAGTTCATATCCCTACAATTCACACTTTTAAATGTTTTATGAGTACTTTTACATGCTTTTAAGGTGGGGGGGGGGGGGGGGGAATACAAGTAAAACACTCGATTATTATCGTGTGTTATATAAACTTTCACTATATGCCTTTTATCAAAAGAATCATATGTGATTTAAAACTATTATAGGGAAACTTTCATATGCAAATTATACCACGACAACATTTTATCTTTTGGAAATGAGAAATGATTTATGTATTTATATAAATCAGATACTTTGCTTATACTACATTTCTGTGTGTCGGTTTTGGCACTACAAAAACTACACTTTTCATAACATGTAAACATTTTCACTAAGGGTTTATTATACAAACGAAACACACTTTTAGGAAACTATAATAGGTATAGTTTTACGAGAATACTACGAACTTTTACATACATGGAAATACTATTTCAAGAAGCTACTTTCATATACAATAACGAACGAACGTTTTCACACGTAAATCTGTTTTATACTAAGTTTTGTGAGACATTAACTTCACGTACGTTCGAGTACACATTTCAAGTCCTGTATTATATACCAGAATCCCTCGGAGGGGGAGCATGGTGTTTGTGTGTAGATCTATACGGGCTTGACAACCCGCGCCCTGACTGTTAGCTACAGTCCACCATTTGGGGTGACAAACGTCCGAACATTCCAACGCCTGAAGAACGTTGTGTATAGGCATTCCTAGTCAATAGCATGGTTATAAAACTCACATAGAGTATTAAAAACACAATGATTTACGGGGTTTTTCAGACATATTGGAAATTTTATACGTACATACATTTACTAGAAACAAACATTGGTCTTGAAAGAAGGCTACATTTATACTAGTAGAAAATATAGGATTTTCTAGGAACAAGCAAACAAAGAATAAAAACATTTCATTTCATACAAACATTGTCATTAAATACTTATGAAACTCACCAGCTTAAATGCTGACCTACTCTTTCAAAACTACTTGTATGTCCTAGGGATTCAGCAATTACAGGTAACAAACAGGTTTTGGAGAAGGGACGCTGCAGCGCCAGTTTAATTTCATATTTTGACATCATATTGTAATTGGTTTTGAACATGTACTCTTTTAAACAATGTAAACTTTCAATTATATATATATGATGGTTGTATTGCTTTCTTTACTATGTATTCATTTGTTACGTTACCACATGAAGTCATCCGCCCTCGAACGTTTCCGCCGTTCCGGTTTGGGGGTGTGACATCTACTGTCAGCTGAAAAGCCCTACTCTTCGCCACCGATGTCTCAACTCTTCCCTGATGGCCATCTGTAATCCTCAAGGTAGCAGGAGTAGGTGCTAACAACTTTTCCGCAGCAGCTAAACTCGAACACTAGGACTTTTTATGTCCCTTATGATTGCACTGGAATCAAATCAGATCTGATGCCGTGATGGTGGTAGTAGTGGCTCTACAATCTCTGCTCATATGCCCAGTCCGTCCGCACTTGTAGCAACCAAAACTCCCTGCCTTACACACCCCATCGTGCAATCTCCCACACTTTCCACACCGAACGTGGCTCTGCTGACTCCTGGATCTGTGATCTGAAACCTTGGGCTTCTTGCCCGAACTCCTTGAACCCGAAGCCGTCTCCAGCTTCCTTTTTCTCTCCATCTCAAGGTAAATCTCTCTCTCTCTCTCTCTCTCTCTCTCTCTCTCTCTCTCTCTCTCGCCCTAGTGTCACACCCTGGCCATCAACGGAAACACCCGGTAGTGTAATGTCATTTTTCGTATCACAGTTATATAACCTACATTGAACAATACTTAAAGAAATTACATACCTTTATTGATGTTTGACAGTTACATTATTGTTTTCCTACTATTTATTACATAATATCCGACTATGACATACTTCTTAATGAACAGAAAGATAATAGTAAAACTTCTTCTGCTCGAATACATACCAACTTTTCAAGTTCCTGAAAACACATGCATTTTAAAATACGTCAACATAAAGTTGGTGAGTTCACAAGTTTTGACTCCATAAAATAATACATTTTTACACATTCAAAAGTATAGTTTTGAAAGTATCAATTTGACTCTCCAACATTAGGTATAATAGTATACTTATCTATTAAGTGTTATACCTAAACATTTTTTAATCTTAAGGTATAAGTAGGGGAAAACTTATACTTAACATTAATACTTGTATACGACAAGGTATAATGTTTCTAACAATTTACTACCATGAGTCTGTAACCGCTGCTATGACATAATACCTCTGATAGAACAATACACTCATGATTTACCATGAGAACAAATACACTCATGATTTAACATGAGAAACAACACCGTACACTTCATCGACACCAAAATAATTACAAATAAAAGGATAGTTCATCACTTGCTTTTGGTTGATTGTAGCTAACAGTCGCAAGTGGGGTGGTTAGCCCGTATACTAATTATACACGACTTCCTCGCTCACACGGGATTAACGGTTACAGTTCAGAGGATTTCTGCTAAGATCATCAATCTTAGTTGATGAATACAATTACTCATGTAGACTTTGACGACTTCCTATAGCTCTAACAACAAAAGCATCTTCATGTCTAAAACCCTAAGTTACTAGACTATGCTTTTAAACATTACTCCTAACTTCATAATATTTAGGCAGTATAACAGCTATATCTTGAAGTAAAACCAAGTTTTATCTTGACCTAAAACCAATAATAACAACATATAATGTTTCTAGTTTTATCTTGACATAAAACTATCAATAACAATACCAAGTTTTATCTTGAAATAAAACTAACAATAACAACATATAACATATCTAGTTTTATCTTGACATAAAACTAACAATAACAACATATAACATATCCAGTTTTATCTTGACATAAAACTATTAATAGCAACATGCTACATAACTTAACATTTAGAACTTTCAAATATTACTTCGGTATTATATCGCACACAACATATATGTAGAATCCTAAGTATAACTCAAGATCTACATTACTATATTAACATACTGATAAGTTAATAATAGTTGAATGTATTCAAAATGTTATATTTAGAACAGTCATATCTCGATTATCATAACTATATACTATCATATAGATATCATAATAACATATATACAATAACTAGCATGCGTTTCCCCCCGAAATATTAGAAAGTGGGGCTGTGAAACTCACCTTAGTAGCGTGATTTTATGTTATCTAAGCAAAACGGTTAGCGTGCGAGATCATCGGGGCTCGGGATGCAAGATGGCCTCAACAAAGGAGAGAAAGGGAAGAAGTTTTGGTGTAAGAATGGCTGAAGTCGGACCTGCTAGTTATAGTAAGAATTTAGGACACTCACGGCGTGAGTGTCATAAGGCTCACGTCATGAGTTCTTGCATGATCACCCTGTAGACTTGCCATTTGTGTCCCTAGCTTTGGAAGGTGGCCATGTGACTCCTCACGTCGTGAGTGTCATAAAGCTGACATCGTGAATTTGGATCCTATCCCCTCGCAACCTCAACACACCTTCTAGATTCCGAAATGTGGCAAAATGACTCCTCACATCATGAGTGTCATAAAACTCACGTCATGAATTAGTTATCTTAGGGTTTCTGAAAGCTATATCTTCGGAAGGCCATAACTTTTGCATACGAACTCCGTTTTTGACGTTCTTTATATGCACACGTAGGTATTTATGAGCACTACAACTCTATTTTAGACTTAAATAGCTAATTCTAAGTCTATTTTAAATTTCTCTTATGATAGATATTTATAGTGTTCGGTTATCATAACTTCTTCATGCGAAGTCAAATTCAGACGTTCTCTATATTTTTGGAATCGTATGGACGTATACTTTGAGTTGTATCATAAGGAAAGTTCATATTTGTATTAGAATTTATCATGAACTAAATAACATTATTACCACAATACTAGGTTAACATAATCACATTACATGATTGGCATAATCACATGTTATTGTCTATTGACCTATTTTGACTAGTGTTACACCTAGCAATCATGTCATCCAACGTTTTACAGCTGGACCGGCTCACAAACTAGTGGATTCCGCTCCGTAGCATCTCGTGATAACGGGCATTCTTCGTTTCCTCATCAGCTGCATACTGAGGAACGAGAAGCGCCCTTTCCCTGAACTTGGCGGTAATCTCCGCCACTGTTTCTGTAGTCTGGGTGAGATCCTGAAACTCCCTGGCTAACTGCTGCACCTCAATAACCGGTGCGAACTCAACTTTGAACCTGGTAGTAAAGTCAGTCCAGGTCATAGCATCCAAAGCTGCGTCATCTCCGATGATATATCCGACCTCCTCCCACCAATCCCGTGCCCTATACTTCAGAAGACAGGATGCCAATCTGACCTTGTCCCCCTCGAGACACCTGCTCATGCAGAAAGCGTTGGCCACATCCGCCAACCATCTAGTACTCGCTATGGGGTCCCACGCTTCGTGATAATCTGGAGCTCCACATGCTCGAAACTCTCTGAATGTAAGAGTGCGCGACCCCATCATGGCCGCCACCTCAACACGAAATGTGCCTAGTCTCCCCTCCATCAACTCTAGTATACCCTCCTTCGCCGAACCAAAGATCACTGGAGTCTGCTCAAGAATGATACGGGTCACCTCTGAAGTGAAAAACTCTCTAGTCTGCTCATCTAGATGCTTGGCTACTGAGCTTGAGCCAGATCCCTCTCTGGCACCTGAACTACCGGCTGCTGGCCTAGGTCGCAAAACCACCATTCTGAAAAAATATCATGGCAAATGTCAGTACACTGAAACATCTCAAGGGATCACTGCTATTACGAGCTTCCCGGTCTCATCTCAACCTTCCTTGATTCAAGTACGGATCCTCTGCTTTCAGAAGTACGAGCCCATACTACCTTCCACATTTATCCGTACTTTCCTCAAGAACTGCCTTAACTCCACCAAGTTACTCTACTTCTACTGACTTCTGCTACATACATCCTAGGCTTTCCCTAGGGAAACCTTTGACTCCACCCAAACCAGTCCTCAACTGCTGAAGGCCTCCTTGTAATGCCAATTAGCCACCACCTGAATACCATCACATGCAATGAGGCTCGGATAATCCTTCAAGTAAAAGACTCGTCCCTACAATGGTTAGACTAAAATGAGAGCTGCGCAATAGGGTTAAATCTGACACTCTGATATTATTCAACCCTGACCACATGTGACGTGATGTATTCACCTAATGGCTAACTCCCATCACTCAGAGTGCCACAAAGCACAAAGCAAGAAGCATTCAGATAAAGGAAACATACTCATACAAACTATTCTCATAACAAGAAATTTTACTAGCATACAATGCTAAGCTCATACTATTAGGCATAACCCACACATGATATCCTACTACTGTCTATTCACTACTAGCATGCAATTCTCATCAAGCTGAAACACATAAAGCAGGCACATAAGGTATCCTCCTAGATCCTTTGTCCTATACTAGCATGCTGTTCTACTGAAACTGAAACTGATAATATAAACTTGTATGGGTAATTTGGGAGTACTTACTTGAGCTCGATTGATCACACACACCACACCTTTTTTCTCTTTATCAAAAATCTTTTTCTTTCTAAGTTCTTTTTCAAAAATCATTTTCGGAAATATTTTTCCCTTGAAAATCTTTTACCGCTTCCTCAGTTTGAGTCCAGACACAACCAAAAGTGTATCCGAATCCCTCAAACCAAGGCGTTGATACCAACTTGTAACATCCCAAAATACGACCCAAAAATTTTGTTTAATCATTACTAAAATCATTAGATCAATACCATAAAATAAAAACCCATACGTCAATATCTCAAAACCATAACAAAGTATCACGAGAAAACCGAATCAAGACTGTATCAAATCATATCTATGAAAAGCTAAATCAATTCCCAGGACAAAAACTGAAGCTGTGGTGTGTGCGATGCCATCATCCCGAGCTCTTCCCTTTACTTGCTGAAGTACCTGAAACCAAAACTGAAACTGTAAGCACGAAGCTTAGTGAGTTCCCCCAAACTACCACATACCATACAATATGATATAAAACACATATTGGGCCTTGCCCACTGCATCAGACCGAAGTCCAGAAACTGCATCGGACCGGAGTCCGAAACTAACCAGGGCCTTGCCCTCTGCATCAGACCGGAGTCTGAAAACTGCATCGGACCAAAGTCCGGAACTGACTGGGACCTTGTCCTTAGCATCGGACCGAAGTCCGGAACTAACTGCATCGGACTGAAATCCGGAATTAACTGGGACCTTGTCCCCTGCATCGGACCGAAGTACGAAAACTGACTGAGCATAACATAGCATAGCATAAACACATCAACTAGTATAAGCACTGCATCGGACCGAAGTCCGGAACATGTAACACAAAACATGCTTGAATCAGAAAGACACCAAGAAATCTAACTACTGCATCGGACCGAGGTCCAGAACTACTGCTAACTAAACGGGATGGCATTATGGCCTTAGACCCGTTCCTACTGGAAGGAAAACTCACCTCGTAGTCTGGCTGCTGAGTGAACTGCTTTGAAATCTGTCTATTGTTGCTCCGGTATCTCACTGGTTACAAATTCCATAAGTACACTCAATCAAATACTGATAACTATACTAAGGGTGAAATGACTATTTTACCCCTGGTTAAAGGAAACCTCTTGGTCAAAGTCAACATACAGTTGACCTGACTCACCAAGTTGGGCCGCTAACTCATCGAGTCCGTACTCTCATTTCTCGCTTCTGCTCGCTACTACTCGTCGAGTTTGGCATAGACTCGACGAGTCCTTCTTTGATACCAACACTTAGTCAATCTGCATCCGACTAGCCGAGTTGTATGAACAACTCGTCGAGTTCTCCTTCAACATATGAACACTCCGACTGTGACTCGCCGAGTTGTATGAACAACTCGCCGAGTCTCTTCTTGAGATATGAAGATTGCCTTGGACTCGCCGAGCCATGGCATTGACTCGTCGAGTCCCTCCATGAATGAGTCCGATCTCTGACTCACTGAGTCCACCTATAACTCACTGGTTACACTCAGCATAATACATGAAAGGGGAAAACTCGAGGACTCGCAACTCGACTCGCCGAGTCTGAAGAACGACTTGCCGAGTCGGTTGCATGCAACTTCTATACAGTTGAATCTACTCAAAACCAATGCATACAACTTATAGATCTGGGTTCTTAAGGCTTAGTTACCACGTAAAGTTTACAACTTTACGTGTACATATGCATGAAAAGGGATTTAAAGGCTCAAAAGACACTTAAATGAGTAGATCTAGGGCTTTCATGCAAAATGGCTCCATAAAGGTATTAGATCTAAGTTTTTGGAACTGAAACATGGCTAAATCCGAAGGCTAATCAACCCAATGCGATCTCTCTACTATAATCAAGCTAAGAAATGGATAAAATGGCCTAAATCTGATTTAAAATGGAGAATCAATCATAGAAACAGAAGGAATCTGATTAGTACCTCAATAAACTCTGTAATGGGTGCAAGATCTTGGATCTCCTTCTACTCCTTTGGATCTAGCTTCCTTCTTCTCTTCAAAACTTCAAGATTCACACAAGAAATGCTCAAAACGCTCAAGGAATGGTTAGTCTTTGCTAAATGATGCTCTAAGGGTGAAGGAGGCGAGTTTCGGGCTCATAACATGGTTTAAATAGGGTGCAAAACCCGTGGATATAGGGTTTCTTCCAGACTAGCAGACTCGTCGACGAGTCTAGGATATGGACTCGCCGAGTCACCAACGTAAACGTGCTCAATATCTCGTCTCTACTCGGCGAGTCGGGCCTACAACTCGCCGAGTCCCAGCTAAAAAAGCATAGATACTTAGATTAAAATACATACCAGGAACCAGGTTCTACACATATTGGGCCAGGGGTAAAGTGGTTATTTTACCCCATGCATGGATTAATGATTATGGTATGGGACCTAATTGCTAATTGGGTATATTGAATGGTAGTGACTGCTCGGGTAGCTGGCGGGGCAACAACTAAAGAATTCATGCGGGAAGCTTCTTTAGTGCGAGGTGAGTCTCCTCACGATACCAATGGGTCTATGGCACCAAGGCCAGCCCGTTATGCATTATGTGATATGCTAGCTGATTTCCTGTTATGTGGTATGCTAGTTTATTATCTGTTATGTGATATGCTAGTTGTCTTTGTGATGCTTGCATGAAAGACCTCGGGGGGTTCCTGAGGCACTAGGGTGTAAGACCTTAGAGGGTTTCCATGGCATCCTTAGTCAAGACCATGTGAGGGTTTCCATGGCACTTGGGTGTAAGACCTTGGAGGGTTTCCATGGCATTGGGCTAAGACCATGTGGGGGTTCCCATGACACCCGGAGTAAGACCTGAAGGGTTTCCAGGGCATCCTTATATGTATGGTTGGTATGACAGTGGGCTAAGACCATGTGGGGGTTCCCATGGCACCCGGTGTAAGACCCTGGAGGGTTTCCAGGGCATCCTTATATGTTTGTATGAATGGCTTGTGTGATTGATAATGTTTATATAGTTGTTACAGCTGATATAGATTATGTGATTATGTCGATTATGTGGGGGTATACTCTGAGGAACTCACTAAGCTTCTTGATTACAATTTTGTTTATGGTTTCATGTATCTTTCTTTTGAAAAGGAAGGGCTCAGCTTGACCGCAACGCACACAACCATGTTTTCCACAAAGAATGATTTTTGGATGGTCTCTGATAACGTTTTTAATTAACAATGTTTTGGAATGATTGGAATAAATGATATCTATGTTGAGGTTATATTAAAAATGAAAATTTTACCCCCGATTTTCGGGTCGTTACAAGTTGGTATCAGAGCCTTAGTTTGAGGGATTCGGGGATACCTTCGGGTGTGTCTGAACTCAAACTGAGGATCTGTAAGAGTTTCAAAAAATTTCAAAGGAAAAAGTTTTAAGTAAAGAACTTTTAAGAAAAGAAAGGGTCTGGTGTATTCAATCAATCGAGCTTAAGTAAGTTTCCCAGAATACCCACATATGTTGTCTGTTATGATTTGATTATGAATCTGTGAATCGCATGCTTGTTAGGGCTAGGGGAGATTTCCATGGCATTGGGCTAAGACCATGTGGGGGTTCCCATGATACCCGGAGTAAGACCTGAAGGATTTCCAGGGCATCCTTATATGTATGGTTGGTATGCAGTGGGCTAAGACCATGTGGGGGTTCCCATGGCACCCAGTGTAAGACCCTGGAGGGTTTCCAGGGCATCCTTATATGTTTGTATGCATGGATTGTGTGATTGATAAGGTTTATATAGTTTTTACAGCTGATATGGATTATGTGATTATGTGGATTATGTGGGGTATGCTCCGAGGAACTAGCTAAGCTTTGTGATTACAGTTTTGTTTATGGTTTCAAGTATCTTTATTTTGAAAAGGAATGGCTCAGCTTGATCGCAGCGCACACACCCATGTTTTCCACAAAGAATGATTTTGGGGTGGTCTCTGATAACATTTTTAATTACCAATGTTTTGGAATGATTGGAATAAATGATATCTATGTTGAGGTTATATTAAAAATGAAAATTTTACCCCTGATTTTTAGGTCGTTACAAGTTGGTATCAGAGCCTTAGTTTGAGGGATTCGGGGATACCTTCGGGTGTGTCTGAACTCAAACTAAGGATCTGTAAGAGTTTCAAAAAATTTCAAAGGAAAATATTTTAAGTAAAGAACTTTTAAGACAAGAAAGGGTCTGGTGTATTCAATCAAACGAGCTCAAGTAAGTTTCCCAGAATACCCACATATGTTGTCTGTTATGATTTAATTATGAATCTGTGAATCGCATGCTTGTTAGGGCTAGGGGAGATTCCTGTGTATGTTGCATCAGCTGGTAGACTTGCATGCTAGTGCTGAGTAGTAAGCAATAGGTTGGCCTGATATGTGATGCTTGTATCTGCGAGAATATTGGATACCATGTTGGAATGAAAATGATAATTGGTATTTGTAACTGCAATGTATAATGTTTTGAAAATTGTATACGGTTAGGATCGTATAGCCTTAGAATAGCTGATTTGACCTTAGTTCCGGTGGTCTTAGGGTAGAGTCTATTATTCGACAGTCTATTAGCAGGGAACTTCCAACTTAAAAAGATACGTTAGGGACCAAGCATGTAAATTATCCCAAACTATAGGGACCATTCGTGTAATTCACTCTAAACTATTTGGTTAAAATGAGTGTGTAATTAATAGTACTTCAATTTCATGATTGCAAGTTTTGCTTATCAGGATCCTCTAATTCTATGATCAGGTAAGCTCTTTCATGAAAAAAAATATTTTTTTTCTTTATATATATATATATATATATATATATATATATATATATATGTGTGTGTGTGTGTGTGTGGTAGACTATGGGATCTTAGGCAACCGAGATGCGTGCATTCATATGTTGTTCATAAAGATTCTGTATGGGCACTTGCTACTACTCCAACATTCAATCATGTGTATAGTGGTGGAAGAAATCTTTCTCCGAGTGTGCTTCTATTTCTTTATGTTATTAACTTATTATTATAATAATTATCAATCATTTAATAATGATAATAATATTATTTGTTTCTACTTGTAGTAGTACTTGATAGACCTATCTAAGAGAGATAGCTTATTGCTATGCACAAAGGAACATCCTATTTAGCATTTATCATTAGATGATAATGGAATTTGGGTTGCAACAACACATTCCTCTATGGACAGATGGCCTTCTGAACACTTGAAACCTAAAAAATTGTTTCAAAGAGGTGGTTCCTTTCTTGCTAGAAATTTGTCTTTTTCAAGGGCAAGAGCTTCTTTAGAAGGATCTACCCCTGTGAGTTATGTTATCTTTTTGTAGTGTTTATGTTGATGCATAGCTGTTTACGTAAACCTACTCATTTAATTCATGTGTAGGTTCCTGTGTATAAAACTCCCACCTTAACTATTGATGGAATTCCAGGAATAGTGCAACATGAAATATTGAACAATAGAAGACATGTCCTTACCAAGGTAAAATATTAATCTTTTTTACATTTAAAAAAAAAAAAAGAACACTTTTTTTTTGTTGAAAAACTTGAAACTGATGGTGTGAAGAGTCAATTTGATAAGATAATGGTGGTTCTTTGAAGCTTTGGGAAATCACTAAAGGTGTTGTGATTGAAGACTATTGACATGTTTCATTTGAAGAGAAAAAGGAAGAACTATTTGAGATGGTATGTATGAATATAGATATCTTTATAAAAAAGAGTAAATTACATAAATGGTCCCTATGGTTTGGGGTAATTTGCGTATTTGGTCCCTAACTTATTTTTTAACTCGGAAGGTCCCTTTTGTTTGTTTTTGTTACGCGTCCTGTTTGTTTTTGTTACGCGCTTGGTCCCTATCATACCTAAAAAAACTACTATTTAAATCGGAAAAAATGGTGGGATAGGTAAGGTAAGGTGATAGGGGTAGGGTTGGAGGTGTATTTATTTAAATAAATTAAAAAACCAAGGGCAAAATAGTTTTTTTAGGTAAGATAGGGACCAAGCGCGTAACAAAAACAAACATTAAGGACCTTCCGAGTTAAAAAATAAGTTAGGGATCAAACACGCAAATTACCCTAAACCATAGGGACCATTCGTGTAATTTTCTCTTATAAAAACAATGTATATATATATATATATATATATATATATATATATATATATATATATATATATATATATATATATATATATATATATATATATAATCTTCATCTGTTCCCATTATGATTTTATATTTTATTTTCCAGGTCAGCATTCTTGCATGGTTCACTGTAGATACTAGGCTTGGAAGCTTGTCTATTCATTTAGATACCCCCCAGTGTTTTTCTGCCAAAATGTATACTGCTGACCTCAACATCTCTCAGAAAGCTGAAGATGACAAGGTTCACACATTGGATTTGAATTAAGTAATGAAAAACATCAGCATTGATGAGTTACAAAATACAAATTACAATCTCTTTAATCTTTTGCAGATTAATTTAGGTCGAGAAACCCTGAAAGGACTATTGGCTCCTTATTTTTCCAAGAAAAAAGTTAGATTCGTGTCTCAATCTCCAGTAATTGGAGAAGCTCCAAGCAAAGATATATCTTTCAAAAATATTCCACTTTCAAGACCTAAAGCAGATGCTAATGTTCAAAGTGATTCCATAGTTTACCCTCCATTTCAATTCTCAATTGCTTCTCCTCCTTCAATTATTACTGAGATTTCTCATATTGGAATATGGAAGAAGAAAATTACTCATCTTCATGGAATTGAAGATGATGATTTCCCTCGTTGGGTTTTAGATGCTGTTTTGCTTAATCAAATGCCCCCAAGAAAACATACCAAGTAAATTGTTTCTTTGTATCTCATACATTTTAAATATTATAGAATTTAAAAACTACATTGTTAATGACTTAATTCATGAATTTAAAGATGCTCATTCAAGTTTCTTTGTGTTTTTAGATGCAATTTTTATTTACATCCATTTGAAGGTTCAGCTGCTCAGATCTTGACACAAGGGAAGCTGAGTGCACCTCGGATTTTAAGAATGCATAAGGTGTGATATATTTATTACTACAATCACTTAATATTATTAGTGTTGGATTTTTGCTCCTGGATTGAAGCCATGGAAGCTTAAGCCTTCCATAGAGATCTTGTGCTATAATCAGGCATGTTCATGAGTTTAATTCTTAATGATTATTTTATTTAATTGGGTAGAATTTGAATTTTTAAGTACAATGTCTTAATAAATAAAAAAGTTAAAACTGATTCTTTTGTATGCGCAAGTGTTAGCACCTGAAACGAGCTTAGCTACTGTTCGAACTTACATATGGAAAAAGTATGAGGATCTTGTTCTCAACTACAGGATCGTGTCAGGAAACTGAATCCATAGGTATGTGCTTCTTCATATTAGCAAGATACTTTACTCTCACTATCAGTAATATCTTTTACTCCCTCCGTCCCAAATTGATAGTCCACTTTTCATTTTTGAAGTCTTTTTTTCTTTAACTTTAAGCTTAAATATTTTTATTTGTGTTATATATTACTTAATAAAACTTATAACAATGAAAAAACAATTAAAATGCAATCCATTCATATATTTTGCATCAAGTATTATCTATCAAAATAAAAAATATTTAAGGTCAAAATTGAAGAAAAAAGACTTCAAAAGTCAAAAGTGGAATATCAATTTGGGACAGAGGTAGTAATTTTTTTTGTAGGTCCCACATAAGCAAGTATGGTAGTTGTTACAGAAAATTGAATTTGGGATTTTGTATTTTGACTTTTTGACAATGAGAGCTGTTGACTTTAGAGAAAAGAAGAGTGAATAATGGAAGAAACCAACTCTCTTGTAAAAATCCTTAGAGCTATTGATGGTTGCCAAGTTAATTTCAAAATAAATTGGATCATAATACTCACCACCTCTATCAGTACGCAAGACTTTTACTAATTAATTTTTATGAAGCTCAACTTGTTGTTTATAACTTTTAAATTTATCAAGTGCTTCATCCTTGGAATGTAGCAAATAGACATAACAATATCTAGATGCATCATCAATAAAAGTAACAACATACTTTTTGTTTCCAAGGGAAGGTGTTGCATGGAAATCACATAAATCACTATGTATTAGATCCAACACCTTGCTTTCCCTAACAACATCTTTGAAAGGTTGTCTAGTGATTTTAGTTAGCATGCATGTTTTACATTTTTCATTATTTTGCATATCAAAGGATGGAATTAAACTCATTTTAGACATATCTTTTAATCTTTTGTAATGAATGTGTCCTAGTCTAGCATGCCATAATTCATATTTATTAAAATTATTGCTAGTACTAGTAGAAGCCATGCAAACAGAATTATCAATAAAAGGATAATTAATATTTAGCCTAATCATTCCATTACATACATATCCAAATCCTATAAAAGAACCATGTCTTGACAAGATATACTTGTCACTTTCGAATACTTGTTTGTAACCACAATTATTTAATACAATTTCAGACACGAGATTCTTACGAATCCCTGGAACATATAAAACATTGTTCAAACACAAACATTTCCCAGAAGTAAAAGTAAGTAAAACAGATCCTATGCCCTTGATTGGTTCAGTTGCAACATTTCCCATCTTCACAACAGATCCATCATTAATTGGTTGAAAGTCCTTGAACCAATATAAATCTTTGCAAACATGACTTGTTGCTCCTGAATCAACCCACCATGCAACATTATCATCCTGCACATAAAATGCTTCAGAAATCACAGAAATATAATTCTGAATATATTTAGAATTCTGCATGAATACAGAAATCTGACCTTGTTGCTTCTCTGGATCCTTGGATCCACTTGGTCCTGCACCATCCTTGTTCACTTTACGCAAACGACAATCTTTCTTGAAGTGACCCGGTTTGTTACAATTCCAACAGACCACTTTAGCCTTCTTGTTGGAAGACTTTTCATCCTTTCCTTTAAACTTCCTTTTTCCATTAGACTTCTTTTGATTCTTTGATCCTTCTCCATCTACTATGTTCACAGAAGAGGAACCAACTTGGTTCTTTCCTTTGGGATTGTTATCAAGTTCTTGAGTCCTTAAGGACTCTTCAATCCGTAAATGGCTTCCAAGTTGAGTTAAAGTTAATTCCTCTTTGTTATGTTTCAGATTGTGTTTAAAATCCTTCCAGGAAGGGGGCAGTTTGTCAATAATCACAGCCATAGAAATGGCTTCATCCATTTTCAGATTGTGTTGAGCAAACTTTCCCAGGATCCTTAACATTTCATGGAATTGTTCCATAACAGGCCTAGAGTCAATCATTTTGTAACCCATAAAGTTACTGACAAGAAACTTCTTGCTAGAAGCATCTTCTGCCATGTATTTAGATTCAAGAGAATCCCACAGTTCTTTTGCAGATTCGAAATTTTGATAGATATCTAAAAGAGAGTCAGACATACCATTGAGAATATGACCACGACATATGTAATCATCATTTTCACACTTTGATCTCCTTCTTGTTGCCTCCAAAGGTTCATCTTCAACAGATTCTGGTAAGACTGGCATGGGTGTACTCAGAACATATACCACTTTCAGAGTGGTAAGGAGAAAGTGCATCTTCTTCTGCCATCTACGAAAATCTTGCCCTTCAAACTTGTTCAATTTGTTAAACTTGCTTGTCATATCCTTCACAGAATCGCCACTTGCCATGATCACAAATTACTTCGATTTATGTTAGAAATTTGGGTGTAGAAAGGCTTGGAAATTCTGAGAATTGTGATTATCACTTTCAAATCGAAGTATTTGGTGGTACTCCCAAATCTTCAATTGGATAAGACTCAGAGAGACAAGAACCGAGAATGTTTGATGATATTTTCGTATGTACCAGAAAATGAGACCAAAACCAACTTTAATATCTTTGTTTGAAAACTGTCATATGACAGTTTTAAACTGTCATAAAACCATAAAAACTATCATAAAACGGATTTATGGATAAGGGTCAAACCAATGGTCAATTATCTGGAAAATCATATTTCTGATGCATTTTTTAATATAGTAAAACCAGCCAGGGGCTCTGCCCCTTGGACTCCGCTCCCAGGGGCACTGCCCCCGGACCCCCGTTCGTTCAGGGGTTTCGCCCCTAAATGACAGTGTACTTTGAAACTTGATCAAACTTAAACAAGTGTGTACTCCACACCTTCCTTACTTGTTTAATATTTATCAAGATCATTTTTGGTCAACACAAAGTAATCTCATTACACTTAAATAACATTGATGATCAAAATCACCAACAAGTTGTCACTTAAGACCAATGAAATTATATTATAGCAAGGAATGTTTAATAATGGTTTAAGTCGATGTACAGAATCCTTGTAACATATACTACAACATAGTTCAAATTAATCATTCTAAATAATCTTCCATCAAAAATTCATTTTTTACGCTTATCGTCTCTAAATTAATTAGCCCGAATCTACGGGCGTTATATATATATATATATATATATATATATATATATATATATATATATATATATATATATATATATATATATATATATATATATAGAGAGAGAGAGAGAGAGAGAGAGACAGAGATGAGGGTTCAATTGAGGAAAAAAATGTTGAGAATGGAGGAATTATTGTCAGCCTCACATTTATTTTGCCGTAAAATGCTTAGGTGTACCGTCAGGAATGGATAACAGATAAACATGTGTTTTACAACAAAACATATTTCCTTAAACTACTCTAATCATTGCCTTAATATACACAAAAATAATTTTTTTTTTGTTTTTTTATTTTTAGAAAACCATTTTTATCGAAAAATTATTTTAAATATGTCAAAATTCACAATTTTTTATTCTCTATAAATAGACATCTATATTGATATAGTTTTTAGATAAAAAAAATATTTTTTTAGAGTTTTAACTCTTGTTATTTATAAGTGGATAAAAATCTATCAGATTTGTATTACAGTACATTCATTATTCGTTTATGAATAAAACGTATGCTTAACTTTTTTTTTTGATAGTTTAAGTATCGCTCATATATGAATATGACACGTAATAAAGTTTTCTTACTTAAAATATATTTTTTACATCATCTTTCGTCATATATTATATTTATATATGAATAAAACGTATATTAGTTGTCGTCATATTTTATATTTATTTATGAATAAAACATTTATCAGATTTTTGTTACAGTTAATTTGTAATTTATATATGAATAAGTAGTACAAATGGTACTTAAATTGTAAAAAAAATTAATTATATATTTTTATTCATAAGTGAATAACAAATGTAGTGTAACAAAAATCTGATGCATTTTATTCACTTATGAATAACGATAGCTGAAAATATAAATTTTTTCATTTTATCTTAAAAGTATATCAATACAAATATCTATTTGTAGAGAATAAAAAATAATGAATTTTTGTATATTTAAAATCATTTTTCGATAAAAATAGCTTCTTAAAATTAAAAAAAAAAAACGAAAAAAAACTATGTTTTTGTATATATTAAAGTAATGATTAGCATATTTAAGGAAACATGTTTTGTTGGAAACACATGTGTATTCCTTATCTATTTCTGCTGGTACCACATAGACTGTTGCGACAAAATAAATAAGTGGTTGAGAATGATTCCCTAATTCTCAACTTTTTTTTTATTTTCTAAATTGAATTTATATATATATATATATATATATATATATATATATATATATTATTTTGTTTTTACTAACTATTGTGTAACAGAATGCATAGATCTGGACCACTGGATGAATATAATCAACAGTCATGATCTGAGGGTCTATGATATTACCATAGGGTAGCATGTATTATATAATCACACAAATTTCAGCAAAAGGTATTTTGGTCAATTAACCAATTTTAAAAAACGAAATTTTCGGATTTTAAGGGATCATTAATTCCCTTATTTTTTAACAATCTGAATTTTCTAAATTAAATTTAATATTATTTTGAATAATAACCGTTTTTATTCTGTCAGAATGACAAAAAATCAACAAGAAACCAGTAAATATATTTGCGGTTTTATTTTTACAAAATATTGTTTCATTCAAGATACTTTTTATCTAAAACATGCTTAACGAATTATACAACATATTATCAAGAATAACATTTTCTAAAGAATACGGATTACATTTATTCTTAAAGATTAAAACTAAAAATGGTTAAAAAAGAAAAAAAAAAACATCAAAATCTAACAAAAACGCTAATCCATTCCAAAAGAATATTATTGTTAAGAAACACTTTATACATTTTAGCATAATACATTTTGCAAGAATACAATCTAATTCTCCATGTTTTTTCTCCTTTTCCACATCAATGACAGTCTCTTCAAAACCTAAATCCACAAAAAAAAAATATATAATCAACTTTCAAATATTAAAAAATTCGAAGCATTCTAAAATAATAACAACTATAAATCCTGATAGAATGTAGTAGATATAAAACAATTATAATTTATTCTAACAACATGCATAACTAGTTATTCTGCTAGAATATACCATCGCTATTCTAGTAACATGCATTACTCGTAATTCTGTTAGAAGGCATTACCAGTTAAACAAATATACTTGTTGTTAATAAAACATTCTGAAAGACATTTTGACAGAATGCATTTATATAAATAAATTCTGATAGAATACACATAAGTTTTAACTTATATTCTAATAGAATTTACAACATCTTTTTTAATAAAATAAAACCACAAAAATAACATAACTACACATATTAACATCAATTCTAAAAAAATATTTCATTTCTATTTGTTGCTTAAACTTCAATTACTTAAGAAGTCTAACAAAATATTATCTACTTTACTTCTAACAGAATATTTCAACACAAGTATAAACATGTTACCTTAACATATTCTGATAGAATCTTCACAATACCTCCAACATATCAAACTTGCCTCTTTTACACAAAAACTCTCTTTTTGACATTATAGCAAGCACTTGGAAGACATGTTTTATTATCAAACACTTGGATAAGATAGGTCCAATTCCATTATTGAATTCTCAGTCAATGAAATCCAATTAATTTCAAACAAAGACAAAAGAGAAATCAAACCAAGGGAGAATCATACCTCACAGCGTGAAGACAGCTAGTTGGAGTAAAACACCATGGATGTTTGTGATTATTCATGCTCCATGGTTAGATCAATATGAGGGTATCGATGGAGGGATTACTGACATTACTGAAGCGAAGCAGAAGAACAAATGCGAGAGTTAATGATCAATTTCCCCAAATCGACACTGGAGGAGATAAAAAAGATTACATAAATCATTTAAATCAAGAAAACTCACCATGGGGAGACCGAACCGATATTTGAAGGTCAAGAACAAATTAGGGGAATTTGAATCTATCAAAATACCTCAACGATTTATAGGTTTAGATCCACAGTTCTCTCATGGCTTCTCGACAATCATCATTGTTAAGAATTGAAGAAACTAACAGATGGCGGTCGGTGAAGAGAGGAAGTGGGCAACGGTGATGGTGATGGTGTTGATGCCGATGATGAACGTGTTCGACCACACACGACTAGCTCAAATGTATTTACTTTATTTCCTTAATTGCAGGATTTTAATTAAACGATTTCCTTAATAAAAAGTACAAAATGATGATTTATTTAATTATTTGTTATTTCTTGAATTCTCATTGGTGTATGTAGGCACACAATAGTTGCTAGAAACATTTGAACTTATATCTCTCTCTCTCTCTCTCTATGTGTGTGTGTGTGTGTGTGTATATATATATATATATATATATATATATATATATATATATATATATATAAATGATTGGGTGAGGACTTATTTGAAAGTAAGGACTCGTAAGGACACATTAAAAAAATTGACAAAAATACAAAACCATAAAATCGAGCATAGATCTATGTTCGGGAGAAAAAAAATTGAAAATTTTTTTTTTCATCATTAAAAATGAATCATGGATCATAATAATACAAAATAAAAAATTAAAATTGAATCATGAATCAATTTTATTGATGCAATTTTTTTCCATTTTTTTCTCTCGGACATAGATCTATCTCGTACGGAGCCCTATATATATATATATATATATATATATATATATATATATATATATATATATATATATATATATATAGAGAGAGAGAGAGAGAGAGAGAGAGAGAGGAAGTTGTTCAAATGTGAAGCAATAAAGGTTAAAAACCTTAATAACCATTTTTTAAATGTTCTCATTAAGGACATTTTTGACAAATCCAACATTTATATTGTGATAGGCAAACTATTTCATTTCCTAGTTTACAAACTACTTGTCACTTGTCACTGGACCACCAGTGGACTGTCTCCGAACCGTTGCAAGACCAACGTCGGACCGCCACCTGACTAACAATAAATTTAATGACATTTTTTTGATTGTATTCACAGCTTAATAGAAAAAACATTGTAGCTCTCATTTCTTTGATAATACTTCCAAAATATACAAAATTTTAGTACAAAAAATGGAATTATTTCTTGAAAAATTCAATTTTTTTAAATTGTAGATTTCTTTAAGAAATATATCGTGAGTAAAAAATATTCACAATTTAAAATATATTATTCATACTTCAAAAAACATAATAATTCACTAATAGACAGTTTAATATTTTCATACATACATTCATTCATATTGATGCGAATTGCGACCTCGTTGTTGTTCTACTCGAGATACGACAACTGTTGTCTAGCTGCTCCTGCAAGGTCACAGAGAAATGTGGGCCGTCAGCCATTTCCCGGGAGGTGGCTCCTGGAAAGATGCTACGACGGTCAAGTTAGTAGGGTTATGAGTGTGAGTATAGGTATTGCTTGGAGAGGATTACTTACCTTTTGGGGTCGTGAGCGTCTCCTTTTATACTCAACGCTCCTGCTCGTCTATACGAGATAGGATTGCCAAAAGTGACAGGATCAAGGGCGCTGATTGGAGGATCGTACTCCTCTAACTGTCAGAGCGTTTCCATTGGCTGTGGCGATGATGCCCTGATTGCCTGTTTTGTCTCCTGAGTGTATCATTTGTCTTGGAGATGAGAGCGCCCTTGGCGGGCGTGAGCTTTCCATGAGATTGCCTTTGGCAGGCGCCAACCTTTTACCAGAACTCCCTACTCTTAGGGCGTTGGCAGGTGCTAAGCTCCGCTGAGTCTGTTCTGACGGGTGCACTAGTCTTTGGGCTGAGTGCGAATCTTTCATGTCGGCTAGGGCACGTTACCAAGTCCCATAATCTGGTAGACGTAGCATTTCTATGCTAGCTATGACGTTCTGAACTTAGCTCTAGCAGGCGCATAGTTCTTTCATGTTGGTTAGAGCACGTTATCAAGTCCCCTAATCTAGTAGACATAGCGTTGCTACGTTAGCTACGGCGTTCTGGACTTAGCTCTAGCAGGTTCACAATTCTTTCATACTGGATAAGGCAAGTTATCAAGTCCCGTAGTCCGGTAGACATAGCGTTGCTGCATTAGCTATGATGTTCTAGGCTTAACTACTCTATACGTGTCCGCTCCTGGTTCGTTTGCCGCTTCGGTTTTAATGGCGATGTGACCGCTCATCATGGCTAGCGGTTACGTCATTTTGTCAAGGGTTTTGAACATCCTTCCCTTTTTCCTTTCTTATATAAGGGTGCCTATCACCTTTATCCTATTTTCCTTCAAGTTACCTTTCTTATGTTCTTCTCCTTTTTCTAGGGCTCTTCTTACCCTCCTTTAATGGCTGGCCAAACCGGAACCCTACCTTTTGATGTTGAATTCTGGTTTCTTGAAGAAACGTATGGCCTTTCTCTGGCTGATGGCATTGAGTTTCCACTACCTGGTTCGTCAATTATGTCTCCTCCACCCGGTAGAGTGGGGGTTTACCTGAAAACCCTCGACGTCGGTTTGCACCTCCCCCTTACTGACTTTCAAGAGGAGGTCTTATAGAAAGCTGGATGTAGCATTTAGATGCTAACCCCCAATGCCACGAACAAGGTAGTGGCGTTCAAAATGATCTTTCGTGCCAACGTTGTCCTCCCCGAATTTGTCTTCAAATACTTTTTTAGGCTTTGTTGTACCGGTGACAGGTGCACTTTTTCTGTTCGGCAGGGGGGGCACACTCTGGTTCCCGATGGATAACCCCAAGACAAGTGGTTGTGGGTGAACCATGGGCTGGTGGGCAGTGGTGGGTTCGTGTCAATTCCTTCGCTGATGTCACTCCCAAGCTGTTCCCACACAACCAGGGTGTCGCTGATCTACTCAAGAGTATCCACGTCACCCTGAGGATTACTCTGAAGCGTTGTTGGCCGATGTGGGGATGAGCCATTCTTGGAGGCGGCGGGGGAAAATGACGATCTTTTGCTCCATTATTGACGATGATTCGTTTGCATTGTATCCCCCCATTATATATATATATATATATATATATATATATATATATATATATATATATATATATATATTCCTCTTCCTTTTTCCTTCTTTGCTTTCTTTGTATTGTTTCCATATGTTACTTGCATAGAGAAGAGTTAAGTGTTGGTGTGCTCAATCCTCACGTTTGGCTGTGTTTTCTCTTGGTGCCTTGTTTTTGTAGGTTTTGAAACCCTACTATCCATGAATGATGTCCTGAAGAAACGCTATCAAGGGAAATTGAAGCACAGGGAGGTGGATTTGGTAGACTGTCTCCCTCTTCCCCATCGTCTTGATTAGCTTGCTTCATCTGTGACTGCTCCTGTTCCTCCTGTGGTTAAGGAGGAATGACGTTGGTTGGGGGAACTCCCTTGGATTCCTACCCTATTTCAACTGTCGCTCTCCGGTTGGCACGCAATCTGGTTCTATGGACATAACTAAGGACAACAAGGAGTGTATAATCCAGGATGTCCGCCGCTTGCAGGAAAAGAAGAAAGCTATCTTGGCCGTGGGGGAAATTGTCACCAGTGTGATTAAAATTGGCAAGCGGGTTTAGACGAGGCACAACTTCTCCCGTGTCCTGAAATCATTATCCTCGACACCTGAATCGGTTGTTGTGATCCCTGATGACGATGTTCAATAGTACGAGGGGGTTCAGGGGGCTTATGAGTAGCCCAACATTCCTGTTCAAGTTATTTCTCAAGTTCTTCCCGATTCCTCCCCTCCTCGGGGTTCTAGTGGTGTGGCACGGTTCCCAGCTTCTGGTGGAGGCAACTCCGGGGACCCTGTTAGGTCCTACATTTTTGTTCCTGCCTGAAATCTCAAAAATCACTCTTGCCTGTCTATGCGTGACAACGCAATGGACCTTGCACGCCATGCGCTCCCTCCCGTTGCGGTTGCTGATATGTAAACTATGAGTAGCTCTGCTCTTTCGCACAACATGTCTTACGCCGCTGCCCAATCCATGTTTTATCTTGTGTCAGGTGCTCGGCGGATTTAGCTGCTTAGTGACGTTGAGGCTGCTCATGCAGGATGTGATGTTCGCGAAGCTGGGTTGAGGCGCCAAGTTTCTAAACTTGGTAATGACATTCAGGGTTTGAATCAAAAGTGCTCATTGATTGCTGCTAAGAAAGATGTTGAAGAAGAAGTTAGGGCCATTATGGAAAGTAAGGTGGATGCTCTTACATAGGTAAATGAAGGGTTGATAATCCAAAACGAGAGTCTCAAACGTAACATCGCTGACCATGACAGATTGATTGCCACCATTCAGGCGGATGCTGAAGCTACCCGGTGTGACCTAGATTGGCTGTTGCGCATAGGTCTTGTTCGAGTTGTGAATAAACTGGTTGAGCATCCAAACTTTACTAGTGTAGTGAGCCTCATCCACCATTATGCTTTCATTTCTGGAGCGGATTCTAGTTGCAATGGTTTGATGTCCGAAATAGGTTCTGGCTCCGTTGGCTCCGTTCCTAGCATGAATGATGCTCTTCTTGCTTTCACTAGTATGGATCATGCATCTTGACTGGGGTTGGGGGTTTTGGATATTCAGTGGGTCCTTGCTCTTTTCACTTCCACTGGCTCTGAGGGTACCCCTGAGGGTATGGTGGTTGACGGTGATGAGAATGTTGTTGTTGATACTTTGGTGGTAATGGCGGTGATGGGAATGCTGGTGACTGTGTTTAAGATGGTGAAGGAGATGGTGAGCTTGTTGGTGGTGTTGAGGCGGATGTTGGTGGCAGTGCAGGCAGTGGTGATGACGATGGTGGGCCTATTGGTGGCCTTGATGTGGATATTGGTGATGGTGGGCCTGTGAGTGAAAACGTTGGTGGTGATGCTGGTTATGTTGATACTTAGGGTACTAATGTACCGTGTGCTGCCCCTATGGGGCGTGAAGACTTTTGTTAAGCTTGTTTCTTGTTATTTTGAAAAAATTGTGGGTTTTGGCCTTGTTGGCTTTGCTTTTGTATTGGTTCTTTGCATATTGTAATTGACCGTGGCCTTCAGGCTGTGTTATTATGTTTGTTCCTTTAGTTCATCCATGCATGGGAAAACTGCTGTAGGTGCTCTAAGCACTTTTGATTCAGCACATCAATTTGTGAGTGGGAAAGTCCTTGTAATGCTCATGAGCCTTTAGTTTAATACACTTTGTATCATGGATGATTTTGTTTATAATACACTAAGTATTTAGGCTGGTATATTGAATACAAATGTTTTGCACTTAATACACTGAGTATTTAAGGCTGATACAGTAAGTATGAAAATTTCGTACTTAGTACACTGAGTATTTAAGCCGGTACACTGAGAATTTGCACTTAATAAAATAAATATTTAAGGCTAATACGCACAATATCAAAGTTTTGCACTTAATACACTGAGTATTTAAGCATGAAAGTTTTGCTATTAATACACTAAGTATTACATTGAGCATTTTGTTCTTGATACATTAAGCTCTATGGAGTGAATTTACTGTCTCAGCCACTAAGTGGGGTTATCTATCCGAGTATCTCGCATTCTTGGTGTCGTTTGCCCTTGTTCAACTTGGTGGGGTCTACCAAAAGTAGAATTTCCTTAGATTTCTCACATTCCAAGTTCTTGGGATCTGCCTTCCTTCCATTGTTTCCAGTGCGTATGCTCCGTTGCAGTTTGCTTCGACAACTCTATATGGACCTTCCCATACAAGGCCTAGTTTACCCTGTGGTTGCGCCCGACTCGCCTTGTTTCTCCTTAGTACATAGACTCCTACTTAAAGGCTTTCTCTCTGACCCTCTGATTGTAGTATTTTTTCGAAATCATGTTTATAGGCGACTTGCCGCATGTTTGACTTTTATTTTCGTTCCCTGAGAAGGTATAGACTTAGCCTCAGGTCTAGGGAGTTAGTTTCTTCGTCGGCTTGGATCGTTCTTAAGGTGCCTATTGTCAGCTCTATCTGGAGCATCGCTTCTGCTCCATACATCAAGCTGAATGGTGTTTCCTGTGTGCCTGTTCTTGGTGTCATCCTATATGACCATAACACCGCTGGTAGTTCCTCAGCCTAGTTGCATTTAGCTTTCCCTAGTCAATTCTTGATCCCGTTCACTATCATCCGGTTGGATACTACTGTCTGCCCATTTTACTGGGGGTGTGCTACTGACGTAAATTTTTGAGTGATTCCTTTATCGGCGCACCAATCCCGGAATGGGTTTTCAGCGAACTGCAACCCGTTATCACTGATTAGTACCTTGGGTGTTCCAAATCTAGTCATAATGTTTTTCACATAAATTTGATCATATGCCTTTTTGATATGCACGCTAATGACTCAGCCTCGATCCATTTTGTGAAGTAATCCACCGCAACCACCATGTATTTGAGTTTGCTTGGGGGTTCTGGAAATGGTCCCACAATATCTATTCCCCATTGGTAGAATCGCCACGGGCTAGATATACCTTTGAGGGGTCCGGAGGATTTCCTTGGACCGGAGAATACGTCTGGCATTCCACACATTTTCTTGTTAATTCCACCGCATCTTGATGTGTGGTGGGCTAGTAGATTCCCATGCGAAGCACCTTCCCAGTCAGGGCCCATGCTCCTTCATGCACACCTGCCTGACCAACGTGAGCTTTTTAGAGAGCTTCTCTGCCTATGGCTTCATCCACACACTTTAACCAGGGTGTTGTGAACCCTTTCTGTTATAGCTCTTGTAACATACACGTTTTGAAATCGTGTTTTTCAATGAATAATATTACGAAATATTATGTGAATTTAAATGTTGAGTTCTAACAGATGATTTTTACAAGAAATGAAGTAAAACTATGTTTAGAATCACCCTGAAAATATTGGAAATCTTATGAGATTTCAATAAAATGTCAAATGGTAAAATCTAACGAAAATATAAATTTTGAAAAAGTGAAATTTTATTATTTAAAGTTATAGAGAATCTCGTTAAAAAAAATTAGGCGAAAACCTTATCGAAATCTGATTTATAACGAAGAAATTATGACCAAACGAAGATCCACAACAAACCCGGCACGACGCCGAATGACGTAAAAAGTGAGTTTTTGATTAACTACTTTTTAGCCATAGTGATCTAAATGAAAGTCGTAGTATTCGTTAAACCGAGAAGTTCGATAAAAAGAACGCCAAAATCTGACTTCGTATGAGGATGTTATGATTTTTCTAAGTTTCGGAATAGCAGTAGACAACTAAAAACACGAATTTTAGATCGAGTGATATTTAGCCGATACAACCTAAATGAGAATCGAAGGTCTCGTCATTTGTAGTACAACGATAAAAAGTCTGACGAAAGCGGATGTCGGATGAAGAAGTTATGAAATTTTAACGGATTTTCCTGTCCCGGTCTGCTAAAAATAATAATATTAAAAATAAAATAAAAATTAGACAACGAAGTCTAAATGAAAGTTTTAGATTATATTCCCGCCTACGCGTGCATATAAAGAACGTCAAAAAAACAGAGCCCGTATGTGAAAGTTATGGATTTTAGAAGTTTGGGGCACATTTTCCGAGAATTTTCGCATGAATAGTACAGGCCACGAAGCAGCTACGTCACCTCGCACAAAGCAGCTACGTGACCGAGACGTGCCACGTCCGAGGTGCGATGCGTGTTGCCTTCTGAGCTTCACTGGTCCAATCCGAGAATGCCATATGCCCTTCGCATGTCTGAAGCTCACACCCGCCACCTGGCCTCGCTCCGCGGCTGCCACCTGCCTTCGCTCCTGACTCCTCCCTTCTCGATCGACCTTCAGACCTCGCCTATAAAAGGGAGGCCTGCGAGATTTCTCGGGTAATTTTAGGAAATTAGCCATTTTCACCCCCTTTTTCATATTTTTACTATTTTTAACACCCGATCATGTAGAGCATGTCTTGTATTATTTTGGTATTGGCTTTGTGCCTTTGGCCATGTAAAGCATGTCTCGTATAACTTTTGATATTGGTAATGGGCTAGGTAGGGCTAAAAGCCTGTATATGCTAGCAAAATGATATTCAGAAATTTGTATATCTTCTATGCCTTCTGGGTTGAACTTTATTGATGTATATCAAGCATTCAAAAGTATATCTTTGAATAAAGTCTTTGATTGATATGAACGCCTGTCACATGATTTCACATATGTCTTTATTGTTCCTCTTTTCTTCTGCCATATTGATGTGTGTGTGTGTGTATATATATATGGCATAACATTATATTGTATCTATTATTGAATTCACTAAGTGTCACCGCTTACCACTGTTGAAAGATTTAGAATAGTTTGTATTAATACTTTTGTACTTTAGCTTATGTTTGTATAAATTACAATATCCTGGGTAGTTATGTAATATACAACACTTTGTAATAGTCGGTTTGTATCCAGTAGTTTGTAACTTCTTTATCAATGTAAAATATTGCTTTTATGAATATGCAAGTAGCATGTTTTGGAGTAATAATATTGTGAAGTATGAAAGTTTGGGTCTTTTAGTAATACGAAAGTAGGGGTCTTTCAATTATGGTATCAAAGCAGTAGTTTAAGTGAACTAAATGTCACGGATTGATATTTAGACTTAAACTATTGGAAGTTCAATTTATGAACTAAATCCTTATAAGTATATGGATACAAACCATAGGAAATACTTAAGTGAATTATTAGGTTATAATAAATCCTAATATTCTAAAATACTATATTACTCCTAAATTTCAGAACAATGTCTGAATAAGTAAGTAGCCATACCCCTGAGGTTGGTGGAGCTCCTCAACCCGAGGAAGTGAATACTCCAATATCAACTCGTGAGGAGCAACTCTTGGGTAAACTTACCGGTGTTATTCGACATACTCTCGAAGAACACAAAAAGAATGGTGATAAAGTTAAATAGAAATACACTGGAGAATCTTCAAAAGGAGAGGTGAAGCGTCTCTCGTTCAAAGATTTCAAGAGTAGTGGTGCTACAGAGTTTTCTGGTGTCCTTAATCCCATAGTTGTTCTAGCTTAGATTCAGAACACAGAGAAAGTATTCTGTATTTCCCATGTGGATGATGATGACAAGGCTAATTACGCATCTGCAATGTTAGTTGATGAAGCCTTGGTTTGGTGGGAAGCAACGTATGAAGCTCTCAATGGTTATGACCAGGAGAACTTGTCCTGGGAGATGTTCAAGACTCGTCTACTAGAGAAGTATTGTCCTCTAGACATGAGGAGAAGGTTAGAGAAAGAATTCCTAGAACTCAAACAAGAAGGCAAGACGGTGAATGAGTATGAGACTCAATTCAATCAACGAGCACGATTCGCTGCAAAGTACATACCAACTGAAAACGATAAAATTCAGTTGTTCTTGGAAGGGTTACGATATGAAATTTCTGATTTTTTGATAAATTGGGATATTCTATCGTTTGATAAAGCTGTAGAGTATGCTCAAAAGCGTGAGCATGACTTGGAGATACGTGGTGCCACCTTTTCTATTTCAAAACTACCGCGTATTGAACGAACTACTCCTGTTTCCTCTATGCCACCACCTCAACCTGTTTGAGCCGTTTCAAATTCAAGGATGCAATCTCAGAATGCATCTCGTAGCCGTGGTAGGTCACAATCTTTTTCTATCCAGTCACCATTATGTAGAAGATGCAGAAAGAATCACCAAGGCCAGTGTGGAATAGATAAAGGATCGGTGATATGTTATGGGTGTGGAGAAATGGGTCACGTAAAACCTGTTTGCTTGATGAAGAATACTACATGCTATGCTTTTGGTGTTATTGGCCACATAAAACGTTTTTTTCCCTTACTCTTACCAGCCAAGTGACGGGAAGTCAAGCTTCTGTTCAACAACCTGCAAGAAGTTAAGTCCCTGTTCAACAATCAAACGTACTCCAACTAAAAAGGAGGAGGTACCAAAAGCTAAGGGTCGTGCATTCCAGATTACCTCAGAGGAAGCACGCGAGGACCCGAATGTTGTGACGGGTACATTTCTTGTCAATTCTAGATCTGCTCACATCTTATTTGATTCTGGTGCCTCAGATTCTTTTGTGTCTTATCAATTTGCGCATTCTTTTCAAACTACTTGCTATGCACTCGAGCAACCATTTCACGTAGATACTGCGGGAAGTATATCATTACTTGATGATAAAATCTATAGAGATTGTGTCATAGAAATTGAAGGCTATAATTTTCTTGCAAACCTAATCCCTATCTCCTTGCCTAACTTCGATATTATTCTCGGCATGGATTGGTTGTCAAGGAATCATGCTGAAATCTTATGTTATGAAAAGATAGTACGTATTCCTATCGAAGGGAAGAATCCTCTTTACATCTACGGTGAACAAAGACCTAAAAGCTTTAAAATAATCTCTTTCTTAAAAGCTCATAAATTCATATCGAAAGGATGTTCTATCTATCTAGCCTATACAGTTGATACCTCCAAAGAGGAGAAAAAAACTGTAAATGAGGTTCCTGTTGTTAACGAGTATCCTGACGTTTTCCCCGATGATTTGCCTGGATTACCTCTGGACAGGCAAGTGGAATTCCGATTCGACCTTGTGTCTGGTGCTGCAACAATTGCAAAGACCCCTTATCGTCTTGCGCCAGCCGAGATGAAGGAAATGATGACCCAACTGCAGGAATTACTTGACAAAGGATTTATTAGACTGAGTACCTCTCCTTGGGGTGCTCTGGTATTGTTTCTGAAGAAGAAGGATGGATCAATGTGGATGTGCATTAATTATCGTGAGCTGAACAAGGTGACTATCAAGAACAAGTACCCACTACCTTGCATTGATGATTTGTTCGATCAACTTCAGGGTGTTAGCTATTTCTCAAAGATTGATTTGAGGTCTGGCTATCATAAGTTGAAAGTACAAGGGCAGGAGGTACCGAAGACTGCTTTCCGTACTCGTTATGGGCATTTCGAATTCCTTGTCATGCCATTCGGTCTGACAAATGCTCCTGCTGTATTCATGGATATAATGAATCGGGTATTCCGCCCAATGCTCGATAAATCTGTCATCGTATTCATTGACGATATTATAATCTACTCCAAGTCTAAAGTTGATCATGCCGTTCATATTCATGAAATCTTAGAACTTCTTTGAAAGGAGAAAATTTATGCTAAATTCTCAAAATGTGAATTTTGGCTTCGCCAAGTTCAATTTCTTGGCCATGTGATTTCTGGTGACGGTGTATCCGTAGACCCTACCAAAATCGAAGCCATTCAAAATTGGGAAGTGCCTTGTAATGCTTCCGAAATTCATAGTTTCATGGGTCTTGCGGGTTATTACTGAAGATTCATTAAAGACTTTTCTCGTATAGCTCTACCTCTCACTAGTCTTACTCGTAAGGAAGCAAAGTTCCAATGGGGTGAAGCCCAAGAAAAAGCTTTCTCGACTTTAAAAGATCTTTTGACTCATGCTCCCATCTTATCACTTCCAGAAGGTGATGATGATTTCTCCGTGTATAGCGATGCTTCAAGATTGGGACTCGGTTGTGTGTTGATGCAACGTGGTAAAGTGATAGCCTATGCCTGAAGAAAATTGAAAGATTATGAAAAGAATTATCCCACCCATGATCACGAACTCGTTGCAGTGGTATTTGCCCTAAAACTTTGGAGGCATTATCTTTTTAGTACGAAATGCCAATTGTTTACCGACCATAAGAGTCTCAAGTATATATATATATATATATATATATATATATATATATATATATATATATATATATATATATATATATATATATATATATATATATATATATGGTGTAAGAGCTTATTATTGGTGGCCTGGATTAAAGAGAGACATCGGAAGATATGTGCAGGAATGCTTAGTATGCTTACAAGTCAAAACAGAGCACCAAAATACTTACGGAACTCCAGAAAGCCTTAGTGTTCATGTATGGAAATGGGAAGAGTTGTCCATGGATTTTATTACCAAATTGCCAAAGATTGTTAGACAGTATGATAGCATTTGGGTAATCATTGACCGCCTAACTAAGAGTGCATATTTTCTCGCCATGCATGAAATGAATCCAATGGAGAAATATGCACAAGTATACTTGGATGAAATTGTTGCAAGACATGGTGTGCTGCTAAAAATCATTTCCGATCGTGATACTCGCTTCACTTCTCACTTTTCGGCGAGTATGCAACGTGAATTAGGATCTCGAGTTACACTCAGCACAGCTTATCATCCCCATACAGATGGTCATACGGAGAGAACAATCCAAACAGTGGAAGATATGCTTCGTGCATGTGTCTTGGAGTTCGGTGGTAATAGGGATAAGTATTTACTGATCGTCGAATTTTCGTACAATAATAGTTACCACACTTCAATCAAAATGCCATCATATGAAGCATTATATGGTCACAAATGCCATACACCATTATGCTGGCATGATGTAGGACAGAAGATCCTTGGAGGCCCTGAAATAATTTAAGACACCACCGACAAGATTCAAATCGTATGAGAAAGAATGAAAGCGGCCCAAGATCGATAGAAGTCCTATATAGAAAAGAGAAGACGACCCATATAATTCCAAGTGGGTGATTTCGTAATGCTGAAGGTATCCCCATGGAAAGTCCTTATGAGATTTGGGAATAAAGGAAAGTTGAGTCCCAGATTTGTTGGACCTTTCAAAATCATCCAGAGAATTGGAAAGCAAGCATACCGCTTAGAATTGCTTGAAGATTTGGTAGGTATTCATGATGTGTTTCATGTGAGTTATCTGCGCGTTTGGGGTAATTTGCACGTTTGGTCCCTAACTTACCTTTTTAACTCGGAAGGTCCCTACTGTTTATTTTTGTTACGCGTTTGGTCCCTTCTATTTGTTTTTGTTACACGCTTGGTCCCTTTCTTACCTAAAAAGACTATTATTTGAATAAGGAAAAATGATGGGATAGGTAGGGTAAGGTGAGGGGAGTGGGGTTGAGAGTGTGTTTATTTAAATAAATTAAAAATCAAGCGAAAAATAGTCTTTTTAGGTTAGACAGGGACCAAGCGTGTAACCAAAACAAACAATAGGGACCTTCCAGGTTAAAAAAAATAAATTAGGGACCAAACGTGCAAATAACCTAAACCATAGGGACCATTCGTGTAATATACTCTAAGTTAAGATATGTAGAAGATCCTGAAGAGATCGTGAATGAAAGAAACAACTATTCTACGTAATAAAGAAGTAGAATTGGTGGTTGTCAAGTGGAAACACCATTGAGGCCCAAACTATACTTGGGAAAATAAGAATGAGATAAGAGAGAAATAACCCCATTTATTTTAATCGATGTAATTTCGGGGCAAAATCCTCAAAAGGAGGTGGGATTTGTAACATAAACGTTTTGAAATCGTGTTTTGTAATGAATAATATTACGAAATATTATGTGAATTTGAATGTTGAGTTCTAACAGATGATTTTTTCTAGAAATGAAGTAAAACTATGTTTAGAATCACCCTGAAAATATTGGAAATCTTATGAGATTTCAATAAAATGTCAAATGGTAAAATTTAATGAAAATATAAATTTTGAAATAAGTGAAATTTTATTATTTAAAGTTATAGAGAATCTCGTTAAAAAAAAGTAGGCGAAAACTTTATCAAAATCCGAGTTATAACGAAGAAATTATGAGCAAACGAAGATCCGCGAAAAAACCAGCATGACACCGAATGACGTAAAAATTGAGTTTTTGATATTCCCCGAAGCCCCGATATCAATTTTAACACCCGAAATACGTCCAGAAGTTCCCGAGAAGCCCGAAAAATATATCTTTTGGGTTTTGAAGCCCTACCTTCATAGAGACTGGTTTTAAATTTAGCTCCCGGTTTTCAACATAGAAAGTTATATTTAAAGCCGAAGTGCTGCCCAAATTAATATTTTGACCTCCGGTTAATTCAAGGTGAGTTCAATATATAGGAACAATTGTATTTTTGTGTTATATGTACAAGGTGCTTTCTTGTGATATTCTGGTATTGGCTTTGAGTTTTTTGGCCATGTAGAGCATGTCTCGTATTAATATTATACATTTGATCATGTAGAGCAAGTCTTATATTATTTTGGTATTGGATTTGTGCCTTTGGCCATGTAAAGCATGTCTCGTATAACTTTTGATATTGGTAATTGGCTAGGTAGCGCTAAAAGCCTGTATATGCTAGCAAAATGATATTCAGAAATTTGTATATCTTCTATGCCATTTGGGCTAAACTTTATTGATGTATATCAAGCATTGAAAAGTATATCTTTGAATAAAGTCTTTGATTGATTTGAACGCCTGTCACATGATTTCACATATGTTTTTGTTGTTCCTCTTTGCTTCTGCCATATTGATGTGTGTGTGTGTGTGTGTGTGTGTGTATATATATATATATATATAAATATATATATATGGCATAACATTATATTGTATCTATTATTAAACTCACTAAGCGTCATCGCTTATCCTATCAATGTTTAACAATTGCAGGTGATAAGTAACCAATATGATCATATACTGTTGAAAGATTTAGAATTGTTTGTATTAATACTTTTGTACTTTAGCTTATGTTTGTATAAATTACAATATCTTGGGTAGTTATGTAATATATAACACTTTGTAATAGTCGGTTTGTATCCGGTAGTTTGTAACCTCTTTATCAATGTAAAATATTAGCTTTTATGAATATGCAAGTAGCACGTTTTGGAGTAATAATATTGTGAAGTATGAAAATTTGGGTCTTTCAGTAATACGAAAGTTGGGGTCTTTCAGCTCTCCGTTCATAAGTGTGTATGAGGGTGCCTTTATGCGAATCTTTCTGGCTTCCTCATGGTTGTCTAGTAGGACGTCGAGCTGCAGGTATTTGATTAATGGGGTCATCCACGTGTGCTTAGCCGTTGCAAAGGTGTTCACCTGTCGTTCGTCTACACTTCTGTTAGAACAGTGTTCTATTAGGATCATATGATTCTAAGCAAAATATAAATAAGAACGTAATGAAGAACACAAGTATTGCACTGAATATGTCGAATGATTAATGCAAAGATACCCAGAAGAGCTCGATAAAGAACTTCAATCTGTATAGGTATATTAGGGTTACAAGAATCAACGTAATCTACTATTCTATATTATACGCATACATGCATGCATATATATATACTAAAACCTTAACAACTTATCTAGATAAAAGGAAACTATTCTAGATAAATATGGATGGACAAGCCCAATCCGATTACAAAACAAAAGGCCCAAGACGCAACACTAAAATACTTAACAATTTCCCCCTTTGCGTCATTGGAGCAAAAACTTCATTCCCTTTTCACAACAGAGGGCTTTTTCATGGTTTCAAATATCCTCGGTATAATGGCCAGAATGTGATGTCTAAATGTTATGTACCACCGAAGCATATATGTGAAGTTCTTTTTATCTGCTGCTGAGTTTTGCTTGCATCGATGAATGATATTGATTATATGCTCCAGACAATCTGTTGAAACAGATGCTTGTCAACCAAAGCAAATAGAAACTTGTGCCTTTCACCCTTCGTGAAGATGACAGTCAAATTTGTTGAATCAATCTGCCCCAACTTCATTTTATTCACATCACCGGGCTTAGATGTTGGCTTGATAGACGGTTTCTTATTCATCACCTTTGCTATCTCCTGATCCATAGTGGCAAGCTCATGGACATAGGAGGCCAATATTCTCTTTAGATGTTTCAGAATCGGCTCATACTCCCTTTGATTTGAGAGTAGAATGTTGTATAGCAAAATCCAATCATGTGGATTAAGATTGGGAAGATCTGCTAGAGAAATAAAATATTCCGTGTTTGCTGTACCACGGTTGATCTTGAAATTTACGTTCACAAACCTCCCAACAGGTGACGGTTTCAGTACCTTGACTTTTGTAATTTTGCTATGCACTCCAAGTCAAGTACTGTGGTTGAACATTCTTCAAATAGAAATCTACTAACTCTCTGCCAACCTTCAGATTAGGATGAGGAACCTCAGCAGTGACATCGAAGCAATGAAAGGTAAATGCTTTTCTTGTGATTGGCATGTCAAACTGCGAGTCCTTTGAATTATCACAATCAAACGAAGCAATCGGTTCCAACCAGTACATAGAAGGAAACTCAATCGCCTAATTGATGAGTGTATCTCTATCCCATTCTGGAAACAGAGTCTTCTTGCATTGCAAGACATCCGCCTCTTCCTTTTTCTTTCTCTCTTTTTCTTCTGCCTCTTGTGCCACCTTCATTGTTTCATCAAGCTCTTTGTCCCTCTTCTTTCTTTTAAGGGCTTCAGCGATAGTCTCTTCAGTATCAGTATCACTAACAGCTTGAGCTTTCTTTCCAGAAACCGAAGCTAAATTATCCTTCGATTATGTTTTGTCTGTACTCTCTTCTCCCCCTTGTTTCGGAAGAAAGACCTTCTCCGAGACACCCTTCATCACACTGAGAATTGTAATTGCAGGAAGGAGTTTGGTCTGGAGATGCTTCCGGATGGTTAAGGTCAAGAAGGGATCATGAGCTTCAAGAAGAGTAGTCAATATATTTTTCACATCACCAGCACAACTTTGATAAACTGCCCTTTGAGTTTTTAGCAGAGAGATCTCTTTTTCTGCCTGGTCCAGTTGAACTTTTTGGAGATCAATTGTCGCTTGGTGTTTTATGAGCTCCTCCTTCAATGTACTTTCTACAGAAAGAGAAGCAAAACAAGAATCCAGAGATTGAAGAAAAGATGTGGATTCTGTTTTGAGATCAGTATGAAGGGCTTCAAATTTTGTAGTTTCATCCTGAAGAGTTTTAGAGAACGAGTCCACCGAAGCTTGACATTTGGCCGCATTTGTGTCAGCATGAGCTTTAAGAGAATCAAGGAAAATCTGAGTTGTGTGAATAACCTCAGTAATCTCCTTTGTGGCCTTTGAACAAGAAGTGGTTGAATTATCAACTGCTTCTATTGATTTATCAATAGCCTCGGTGTATTGCTGAATGGCAGTCTCCAAGAAGGATTTTAAAACAACACTGCCATAAGCTTTGCTATCTTCAAGCAGTCGATCCAGGTTTTCATTGATGTCCTGTATATGTTGACTGGTGATAGGAGCATTAGCATCATTATCTGTTTGAATCCTGTAAGGACTGTAATACAACGAATCATAATCCTCATCATCTCCACCAAGATTAGCACCACAGGTAGAGGATGGGGTTGGGGATGGTGGTATGTTGATAACAGGAGTATCAGTCACAATAGTAGTGCATGTATCAGATACATTGACTTCTACTGGGATTTTAGGAATAGCGGTAGTGATGGATTCGGTTATAAGAGGAGTTGAGATAGGTGTAGTTGAGACAGGAACAAAGGTAATGATGGTTGAAGTGGGTAGAGAAGTTGGTTCAGTAAGAATGAGTGGTATATCGGTAGGAACAGAAAGTGGAGCTTTCTGTTTTGGTGATGGAGGTGGAGTGGAAATTTTAGTGAGTTTAGGAGATGGTGGAGGAGTTGGAATTTTAGTAGTTTTGGGAGAGGCTGGTGAAGTTGGAATTTGGGTACTTTTAGGAGATGGAGGTGGGGTTGGAGATCTTCGAGGTGTGGGCTCTCTGGTGGAAACCTGAGGATTCTCCGCTTCTGCTTCTTGGTCTTCAACGATATCACGTCCAGGAGAAAAGTTCCCCTTGGGTCTGTTAGCCATCTTCTTTATCTTCTACGGTTTTGATTGAGAAGAATCTCCTTCACCAGACTTTCGCTTTGAAGATTTTGGCTTACGCTCCTTAGTTTCTTCTTTTTCTTTCTTTACTACCCTTTTGCCTCTATTAGCAGGCTGATCCAAGGCATCCAGTGCGGCTTGTTGTTCTTCAAACAGAACCCTTGGACCAACAGGAGAGAGTTTACAGTAATCGGCCATAACTTTGCTTTGTGCCGAAACACACCTGTACATAGATTTCGGAATCGATCCATAGTGGAGGAACTTACGTGGATCAGATAGAATGATCTTCTTTGTGTGGAATGAGGCAATAGAGGCAAGAAGAGCATCCTTCATGACAGGTATCTCCAAGGAATCTATGGCCTTCTTTGTAATCAGGGTCCAGAAACAACCACAAGAGATCTCTGAATGACGGGTCGTTGTGTTTAAACTCTGCACTACTTGGGACCAGATTATAGTGCCATAATCGAGGTTGATCCCGTTGTATAAACCATAAAGAATGGTAAGAAACCCTTTGCTTGTTGTGTCTGAACCACCACTTCTTTCCGCCAAACCCTTGATTAGCAATGTTAGCAACCCATTCCATTGCGATAGCAAACACGATTTCTTGACCTTTGCAATCGATGTAAGCACATCTGTGTATCCCATCTCATACATCATCGTGAAGAGTTGTGTTGTAGTGATGAAATCAGGCGAGATGATTGAAGAATCAACTGCAAGCCCTAGAAGTGAACAAAACTTCGCCTTAGAGATCGAGGATTTCTTGTCGTGAATGGTGAAGTAGATGCGATCTTTATTCTTGTCATAAGTCGCTGATGAGTAGACTTGTGATAGCAGCGACATTGGAACCGCTTCAACCTGGATTAGGGCCAACAACAGGGGGGAATACTTTAGAAATTCCACGACATGCAGCATATATGAGTCATATAGGAATGGACTCATTTCGATTATCATGTTTTGGTTGGGTTTGATTGTAAGCAGGGAGGATGTTGCAGTTTGATCATGTGCAGAAGATGAAGTCGCCATTGATGAACGAAGAAGAAGATGAACAGTGTGAACTTGTATGAGAGAGATAATTCGAGATTGGTAAATGACAAATAAAATGATCACCCCTATTTATACCGTTGCTTGGAGAGAGAAAAATATGATAATGAGGTTGCTAAAACGTCGCCTGAAAAAGCGCGATTTGACAGTGTGGTTAATCCCATGAAAACGTCAGCACACGTGGGTTTGAAACGGATCAAATTCACGCGCCTAAATCTTATCTTCATACCGTTTGAAATTCCCTATATCCCCTTGTTTGGTCATAACCGATAACCAAAACTTATACCAAACAGCAATAAGAATGTTGGAAAATATTAATTTTCATGCATAAGAGTGTGAAAGATAAAGAAATAAAGCAAGTGTGTATTGGACGTGAGTGATGTCTTTTTAGAAGATAGAAAGTAGAGGATTCCAGGCAAGAATCACTTCCTTCAAAGTCAAGAGAGACTTGAAGTGCTTGTGTGGTTTCCCGAAAAATACGATCAACTGTTTGTTAATAAACATTGAAAGGCTTCTTTTGATCATGGGCATTAGGTGGCTGTCCTCCAACCGAACATCGAGTTTTAACATAAAACCGATTGTTGGTAGAGGTACCTGTGAGACCGATATGATCTATTGAACAGGTAGGTGGGATTTATTATGTTAATGACTTATAGGAAGCAGAAATCTCAAAAAAAATAAACTGGACCTCTTTAGGAAGAAATGTTTTAGCTGTAGACGATTTCATAAAAGATCACGCAAAATAAAAAGAGATTTCCTTAGGTAACCAGTTAATGCTTGAGTATATCACTCACCGTCAATTCATTTTTGGTGTCAGATTTTGGGTTTCACTTAGAACGTGGTAATCGTATCCAAGATCATAAACACAGACGTTGTGTAACCATAAACCTCAGTGGTAAAGACCGAAAGTCTCAAGGGTTACGTTAGTGAACCGAAGGTAGATGGAGAATATAAGGAGGTGGTTAAGGAACCGAATGTACCTTCTACTAGATAAGCGTGACAGAGCAGAGAAACTCTTAACTCAAATGAGAAGAGTAAGGTAGCTCTAGACCGAGTGAGGTAAAATAGCCAGATTTGGAAGAAACGATGGGTATCGATCGAATCATTAAGGCTTACTAAAGATCACAGAGGCTTTATGACAACATACATCAGCATGCTTCTAGGGACCCTTAACTAGGTTGTGTGAAAGTTGAAACATACCTGCTTTAGATCTATCGACGGTTATACTTGTGTTTACCTATTAATGACAGACACCAAACAAAATAAACAAGCAATTGAAACAAATAAAATATTTTTAAGTAATTTTCTGAAAAAGAAATAAAAACAGAAAGATAAAATATTTTTGGATTTTTGAAATTTTCTGAAAAAGAACAAAAACAGAAATAAAAAATATTTTTGGATTTTTGAAATTTTCTGAAAAAGAATAAAAATAGAAAGAAAAATATTTTTGGATTTTTGAAATTTTCTGAAAAAGAATAATAACGGAAAGAAAAAATATTTTTGGATATTTGAAATTTGCTGAAAAAGAATAAAAACAGAAAGAAAAAATATTTTTGGATTTTTGAAATTTTCTGAAAAAGAGTAAAAACAGAAAGACTTAAAATATATAACCGAGACCTTATCTTATTAATGAGAGTAGCAAAATAAATTAATCATTCAATTTTCCTCTATTCCGGAGAATTACGGAGCCGAGATAGACAGAGCGGTCTGTCCATGTCGGTTCCTCAAAAAAAATCTAGAGCAGAGATAGACCGAGCGGTCTGTCTATTTCGGTTGTCTTAATTTTAAAGAGAGATTTGAGGATTCGGTACCGACTCTCCTTCCATCATACCCAAACCTTGTAAGATTTTATTGAAGGTTGTTTCTGGTAAAGCTTTAGTAAAGATGTTAGCCAGTTGATCAGTAGAACGAGCAAAATGTACTTCTATGTTCCCGTCTTCTACATGATTCTTGATGAAATGATACCTAAGTGCAATGTGCTTGGTTTTCGAATGTTGAACTGGATTATGACAAATCCTGATTGCACTTTCAGAGTCACAATAGAGAGGGATCTTTTTCATACTCAACCCATAATCTCTTAACTGACTTTGAATCCAAACAACCTGAGAGGTACATGATGCGGAAACAATGTATTCTGCTTCTATTGTGGATAAGGAAGCACATGTTTGTTTCTTTGATTGCCAACTGACAAGTTTTCTGTCAAGAATTGACATCCTCTGGTAGTGCTTTTCTTGTCCAGTCCACATCCTCCAAGATCAGCATCTGAAAAGGCTTGTATGAAGAATCCAGATCTTGCAGGATACTAGAGACCAAGAGATGAAGTCTTCTTCAGATATCGAAAAATATTCTTCACCGCAAGCATGTGTGGTTCTCTTAGATTAGCTTGAAACCTGGCACAATAACAAACAGAGAACATGATATCTGGTCTACTAGCTGTTAGATACATAAGGGATCCTATCATTTGTTGATAAAGAGTTATGTACACAGCCGGTTTCTCCAGGGATGGAGTTAGCTTGGTGCCGAATGCCATAGGAACCTTTACTTTTGAATCACCCTTCATTCCAAATTTAGTCAGCATATTTTTGGTGTATGCTTCCTGGTTTATAAAGATACATTCTGGTCCCTGTCTAATATTCAAACCAAGGAAAAAGTTAATTGGACCCATTGTGCTCATTTCAAATTTAGTCTCCATCAACTTTTTGAATTCAACGGTTAAGCTAGGATTCGTGGAGCTGAAGATGATGTCATCGACATAAATCTGAACAATAATCAAATGTTCGCCTTCCTTCTTTCGAAAGAAGGTTGGGTCAACTGAACCTTGTTTAAAATTTGACATTTTTAGAAAGCGAGTAAGAGTTTCATACCAGGCTCTTGGTGCTTGCTTTAGCCCATAGACAACTTTATCCAGTACATAGCAATGATCCGGGTACTTTTCATTCACAAAACCAGGTGGTTGCTCAACATAGACAGTTTCTTCTAATTCTTCGTTCAAGAATGCACATTTGACATCCATTTGGAAAACTTCGAAGTTCTTGTGAGCGGCATATGCTAGAAAAATTCGAACATACTCTAACCTTGCCACAGGAGCAAAAGTTTCTTCATAATCAATCCCTTCTTCTTGACAATAGCCTTTTACAACCAACCGAGCCTTGTTACGAATGACATTCCCTTCTTTGTCCAGCTTATTCCTAAACTCCTATTTCAAGCCGACAACAGAGGCATCTTTCGGTGTAGGAATCAATCTCCAAACTTTGTTTCGTTCACATTCATTGAGCTCATCCTGCATTGCTTGAGCCCAATAAGAATGATCAAGTGCAACATTTACGGTTTTCGGCTCTATTTTGGAGATAAAAGAGTTAAACATACAAAATTCCACTTTATAGAATAATGCTATTTGTTTCGCCTTCAGTTGAGATCTAGTAAGAACACTTTCGGAGGATTCACCAATAATTTGCTCTTAGGGATGGTCTTTTGTCCATTTTGCTAGCGGAGGATAGCTTGGATCATATTCTGGATTTAGTTCGGCTTCAACTTCAACTTCAACATCTGACTGATCCCCTTCACCTTCTTCAGTAGAACTATCACTTGTTTTCTCCTTCTCCCCCTCGACTGGCGAAGTGAAGCCTTTGTCTTCAACAGAATCGACAGTGGGTATCTCCCCCTCGATTGGATTATCACCTGTTGATTTCGGTTAAGCTGTTTGAGTATCTGTTGAACTATTAGATATTGGGACGAAATTGTGATTCTCCCCCTCAACAGGAACTCCAGATGGTTTGAAAGTGGTAGAGTTCTCCCCCTGGAACGTTGAATCGGTGTTTGAAGTACTAGGTGATGGTTTAGGAGTAGATGTTTCGGTTTCCATTGATTTGGCAGCTTCGTCTATTACTTTCTTCAGATTATCTACCTTGTTGTTTGCTGCTGTTGCCTCCGAATGTATTGCCTTTTCTGGTTCATCAAATAACCGAATGTATTCATCAAACAGATTGGATATTGGAACCGAGACCTATCCAGATTCTGGAAATATGTCTCCTGAAGCATCTTCTGTTCTTTGAACCTTCTTCATGTAATTGTCGTCAAAGGTGACATAATAAGTCTCTTCTATTCTTTTGGAACGCTTGTTCAACACCCGATATGCTTTTGATGATTGAGAGTAACCCAGAAAGATCCCCTCATCGGCTTTAACATAAAACTTATTTCGGTTTTCTTTAGAATTAAAGATAAAGCACCTGGAACCGAAAATATGGAAAAACTTGACGTTTGGTTTCCGATTGTTTAAGATCTCATAAGGAGTTATCGAGAATCTCTTGTTGAGCAAGGACCGATTCTAAGTATAACAGGTAGCAGCAATGGCATCAGCCCAAAAGTATAGAGGTAGAGAGGCATAACTGAGCATGGTTCTAGCCGCTTCACACAACGATCGGTTTTGTCTTTCAACAATCCCGTTTTGTTGTGGTGTATAAGGGGCCGAAAAATTGTGTGTTATCCCCTTATCAGCCAGAAAGTCTTCGAAATCCTTGTTTTTGAATTCCAGCCCATTGTCACTTCTGATGTTTCTCACTATCTTCTTTAATTGAACTTCCACTTGCTTGGTGAACATCTTTAGCTTGGGAGTTGCATTTGATTTCTGTTTAAGAAAGAAAACCCACGTGAAGCGTGGAAAATCATCTACAATAACTAGAATGTACTTACTTCCACCGATACTCTCTATAGTTCAAGTGCTTCCACTATCTTGGTATTAATGCATGTAGGGTGGATTTTTCTGCTCTGCTTACCCATTTCACATGTTGCACATAAATGCTCCTTATCGAACTTGAGAAGAGGAAGACCTCGAACGTGATCACCAATCACTAATTTGTTGATATCTTTGAAGTTCAGGTGAGATAGACGTCGATGCCAAAGCCAACTTTCATCAGTGTTTGCCTTTGATAGCAGATAGATAGCTGGTGTCCCTCGAACAGGATTAAGAATCAGAGGATACATTTCTCCTTTTCGTGCAGATTGCATCAGAACTTTCTTGGTTTGTTTTTCTATTATCTCAGATCCTGCATCATCAAATGATACCTTCAAGCATGTGCCTACAACTAATTGCGAGACACTGATGAGGTTGTGCTGCAATCCCTCTACATAAGCCACCTTTCTGATAGAGAAGTCTCAATTAGTTATCATCCCATATCCTTTGATTGTTCCATAGGAGTTGTTTCCAAACTTCACAGAACCACCATCCTTTAGAGACCGAAACTCCCTTAATTCCTCCTTTCTTCCTGTCATGTGACGCGAGCAGCCACTACCTATATACCATTCGTCATCAAACTTCTCGTAACTGATTACCTGCAAATTCAAGCAAATTTAGGAACCCAAAGTTTCTTGGGTCCTGGTGAGTTTTTTCACAGAGAAAGGAATAACAATAGAAGCATCAACTAAATAAGTTCGTTTAACAAGAGTTGTTTGATCTTTTCTTTTGATGGTAAACACCTTGATTTTTGTTTTATCTTCTTTAAATCTTAATGTATCTTCATTAGATGGTTTAGTGTTTTTCGTTTGATTCTTAGGTTTAGGGGAGGATCTCTTATGTTCATTCTCAGATTCTGATACCAGTTTTCCTTTTCCTTTGATGTCCTTAGAGGAATTTGTTTCATCTTGGAACCTGGAGGATCCATGTCTAGAATTCAGACCAAAACTGGTTTTAGGACCGAATCTGGATCGAGAGACGAATGTGGGTTTAGGACCGAACTTGGGTTGAGGACCGAAACTGGGTTGATGACCGAAATTGGGTTTAGAGCCGAGACTTGACTTTCGGTTTTGGGATTTTGGAATAATAGGAATTAGGACTGAAATTTTCCTTTGACTTTTGCTTTCCTTTATCCATGGATTCTTTCCTAGGAGGCTCATAGTTAGGATTTTGAAAATTCCAATTCCTTTTCCGTTCATTCAGATTCGAGGCATATCTTTGATTTCTGAGTCTTTTCTGTTCAGCTAGCTCCTTCTAAGATTTGTGAACATTGAAGCTGGCCTTTGGTTTCTCCTTCTAAGTTGCAGTTTTCTTATCTTCCATTCTGGTTTAGGTGCTTTCCTTAGTTTGAACTTCCGGTGCTTCCTGTCTCTTGAGTGGACCTTTCGGTTCTTTCCTCTCGATTGGAACATCAGGTTGCATTAATGGTTCTTCAGGAACATCTTTAGTTCCGCTTGTGTTGGGAATATCGAAACTGGAAGGTTTATTGATGGGTTCTGGTATGTATCATCCTTTGATTCTCCATGTGGTTTTCTCAGATAGACCCACAGTTTCATCTGCATTATCAATGGGAGCAGACCAGAAATAGTCTTCACAGCCTTCAGCATTATCCTCATCAACTATGATCCTTAATTCTATTGTTTGTCTTTGAGTGACTCCAGTAACAACATAAACTTGGTTTGGTACGGTTTGTACCTTCTGATAGACCACGGCGTTTTCTTTGAGTTTCGGTTTCTGTTCCTTTGACAGACGAGCAAACTCAACTGAATTTTCTGAAATAAGAGGTTTTTGGCTCTTGGTTTCATTTTTCACAAACTTAGAACAATCAACAACATCCTCTACTGAGATTTCACTCATTTCACTCTCCGTTTCAAATTCAGAAGAATTATCTATGTTTATTTTATTATCCTTGACAATTTTGGCATTTGATTCATCGAATGTTTGTATAGTTTCGGTTTTAATTTCCAGCCTATCATTTTCATCTAAGATATCTTTTAACATACTTTTATGTTCCTTAGAATCGATGAAAGTTTATATCTTATCTAAACCTAGCCTATATGACATGGATGTTTCTTCAGAGGACACTTCTGATTCATACTCTGCTATAACATCAACTACCTTAAATTCAAGAAAGGGCAAAATCATTTAATGTATTTTCTTTCCAATTTCACAATTAACATGTGATTGAGCAATATTAGTATAAAGACGCTTAGCAATTAAATAGAAAAAATTTCTTTGTTTTAACAATTTTAAATTGTCTCTTTGCAAATAAATACTCTCATCCTTAGCCCTAACTAACTTTGCTTCCTTCTGCTCACTCCAGATCCTTCTCTACTCACCACCGAACTCATCTTCCCCTGCATTTTCTTGTATAATTAGTGCATTCATCGAGCTGTTGGAAGCCTTTTTCTTCTTGACTTCTTCAAGTTTACGCATGTAATACGCTTCATCATCTTCACCCTCTCTCTTCTCAGCCATCTTTCTTAACATGCAATCTTTGGCAAAGTGGTTCTTGCCATGACAATAGTTGTAGTCATATCCAAAGTCTCTTGTAAGCTTGTTTTCCTTTTTCTCTTCCACCTTTTGAGAAGAGACTTTTGTTTCCTCTTTTGCTTTCTAAGAACTATAACTTCCCTGCCAATTTCGGTTCTTATTGGTGGGAAATTTTCTTCTTGCGAATTTCTTTGGATTTGTTATCATTAAAGCATACTCCTCATTTGTAAGATCACATTCTGACATGTCTGACTATTCTTCTTCCTCAACAACACTTTTTCCTATGGAGATAAGAGCCAGAGATCCCATGCCAGAGACCACTTTCGCCTCCTTAGTTACAACACTTTCATGTGACTTTAGTATCCCAACTAGTTTCGCCAGTGAATAGGATTTGAATTGTTCATGCGTCTTCACAGTGGAAACCTGTAACGTCATAAAATTCCCAACCAAAAATTTTCATTTTTACAACCATTAAGACATGAGTAATTAATTTAGATTTCCAAAATAACGTCGTAGTCTCAAACGATTACATAACAAAAGATAAAATAGTTTCCCCGAGTGTGTGTACGATCACGGTGGCGCCTTCCCACGGTCCTCACTCGTACCTGAAACACATAAGCAACAACTGTAAGCATAAAGCTTAGTGAGTTCCCAAAATACAACATACGCACATACGCCTTTCCAGGCCTTGACCTTCCGGTCCATGTATTTCAGGGGACTTCCGTCCCGACTGGGTAAACCTTCCGGTCCTACCCACATCAACCTTTACAGTCCATATGACCACGCCTTCCGGCCCATATCAAACATATCATACATGCCACATATAGAAAATAACTTAACACACATAAGCATATATTCCATATCATATTCGACCTTCCGGTCACATAGTCAAAACCCTTCCGGGTACAGTATAGTGAGAAGACTCACCTCGTATGCCTCGCTAAGTTGCTAACCGTAAATCCTGGAATCACTCGGGCTCGAACCCTCGAGCTGCAATCCTCCTACGATATATAAATCTATAAATATTACTTGTACCACTAAGGTGGACCATTCAAATCAAGTCAACACCGGTTGACCCGGTCAACAGTCTTTAGTTAATTTGGACTAGACTCGGCGAGTGCACAATAGTGACTCGGCGAGTCTACGCGTTTTTACCAACTCTCAAAATTTTCCCTTTGACTCGTCGAGTACTCCCCCGACTCGACGAGTTCCACCTGGGCCTGACTCACAGGGCCACTACGACTCAACTCGCCGAGTCGAAGGTCAACTCGGCGAGTCCCATCCTGACTCGGTCCACCTGACAAAACCTTTCCAACTCTCTGCGACTCATTGAGTCGCCCACAACTCGGTCCAGTCTACACACAAGATGGTCTCAAGGACAATCTTCAAGTGACTCGTCGAGTCTGTTCTTCAGACTCGGCGAGTCCATGCCATGCACCAGCTAAAACTGGCTTTTGCGGTCAGATCCGTTCCATAAATACATAGATCTGGCCTTCCCAAGCTTATTTGTCACGTAAAGTCTCAGTCTTGGTTGCCATGCAATGCATACAAGGCTTATTTTGAAGAAACAACCTTTAATATGGCAAGTATAACTTCTAACTCAAAAGGGTGGGCATAAAGCTTGTCACAAGGGGTCTCCTGGACCTGCTAAAGTCCAGATCTAGGTTCCATGTCTCCATAGGACCTCTCATACTTCTTATTCAAGCCAAGAAAGGCAAGAAGAAACCCTAGATTTGGCCCATCAACACAAAACACGAAGATTAGCTCAGAAAGTTACCTCAAGAAGACCCCCTTGATGAAATAGCAACAGATCTAAGCCCCCCAACACTTCAAGCTTGCTCCTCTCCCTCCTTTCCTTGCACTAACACACAAAATGAAGAACAAAAGGCCTTCAAACACACACACAAGGGCTTACAAACGTATGGAGGCTCTTAGGGTTCAAGGTGGCCGCATATGAGGGCCATAAGGTCCTTTAAATAGAGCTTAGGACCGGGGAATTAGGGTTTCATTAAACAGCGCGGACTCGTCGAGTCCATCCCTTGGACTCGCCGAGTCCGGACGCGAACCCCCGCTAAAAACCGCGACCCGAATCGACGAGTTCAACCACCAACTCGCCGAGTCCCCTCACAGAATGCCAAAATATATAAGAAAATGAAGATACCTGGGGATCCGGGCTGTTACAAATCTCCCCCACTAGAATAAGACTTCGCCCTCGAAGTCCCGCTTAGGCAAAAAGCTCCGGATGCTGCTCCCGCATCTCCCGTTCCGGCTCCCAAGTCATCTCTGATCCCTTCCGATGCTGCCACTGAACCAATACCAGGGGCACCTCCTTGTTTCTCAAAACCTTGATCTTCCTATCTTTGATGGCTACAGGTCTTTCTGCATAATTCAGACTTGCATCCACCTGAATATCCCCTAACGGAACCACCGCTGATTCGTCGGCTATACATTTCCGCAGCTGCGACACATGGAAAGTGTCGTGAATCTATCCCAACTCTGCCGGCAAGTCTAAACGGTAGGCTACCCGTCCCACCCTTACGATCACACGAAAAGGACCAATATACCGGGGCCCCAACTTGCCCCTCTTCCTGAATCGAATCACTCCTTTCCAAGGAGAGACCTTCAGGAGCACGAGATCACCAACCTGGAACTCAAGCTCGGACCGTCGCCTGTCTGCATAACTTTTCTGCCGGCTCTGAGCAGTCAGCAACCTCTGCCTGACCATCTGAATTTGCTCGGTCGTCTGAAGCACGATCTCCGTGCTACCCATAACCTGCTGTCCCACCTCACCCCAACAGATGGGGGTGCGACACCTCCACCCATACAACAGCTCAAAGGGCGGCATACCAATGCTCGAATGATGGCTGTTGTTATACGAGAACTCTGCTAGAGGTAGATAGGTATCCCAGCACCCTCCGAAATCCAACACACATGTCCGAAGCATGTCCTCGAGCGTCTGAATGGTCCGCTCACTCTGGCCGTCTGTCTGAGGATGATATGCCGTACTGAAATGTAACCTAGTACCCAACTCTTCATGGAATTTCTTCCAGAACCTGGAAGTGAAACGCACGTCGCGTTCCGAAATAATCGAGATTGGCACCCCGTGCCGAGATACTACTTCCCTCACATATAACTCAGCCAACTTCTCCGCAGAAGAGCTCTCACTAATAGCTAGAAAATGAGCGCTCTTTGTTAGTCGATCCACAATTACCCAAATCGCATCGACTCCTCTCGCCGTTCGCGGTAACTTGGTAATGAAATCCATAGATATTTGTTCCCACTTCCATTCGGTAATCTCTAGCGGTTGCAGCTTACCGTGCGGTCGCTGGTGTTCGGCCTTGACCTGCCGACAAGTCAAGCACCTCTCGACGAACCAAGCGACATCCCTTTTCATACATGGCCACCAGTACTCCTTCTTGAGATCCAAATACATTTTCGTAGCACCAGGGTGAATCGAGAATTTCGATCGATGTGCCTCCTCCATCAAAATAGTGCGCCCACCGCCCACAAACGGCACCCAAATCCGCCCCTGAAAAGTCATAAGCCCCCGACCATCCGCAACAAATCCTGGTACCTGACCTACCACCCGTTCCTTCTTCTGGTGTTCCGGCTTTGCAGCCTCCATCTGAGCCCCTCGAATAATGTCCAAAATCGGGGTCAAAACCGTCAACCTCATACAAATGTCTCGGATCGGGGCGCTATCCGCCCTACGGCTCAAAGCGTCGGCTACCACATTAGCCTTGCCCGGGTGGTACAGGATCTCACAATCGTAATCCTTCACCACATCCAACCACCTCCTCTGACGCATATTCAGATTTGGCTGATCCATCAAGTATTTCAAGCTCTTATGGTTCGTGTAAATCGTACACCGAACCCCGTACAAATAGTGTCGCCAGATTTTGAGGGCAAACACCACCGCCCCCAATTCCAGGTCGTGCGTGGGATATCTCGACTCATGAGGCTTCAACTGCCTCGAAGCGTACGCTATCACATGACCCCTCTGCATAAGTACCGCCCCCAAACCCGATATAGAGGCATCACAATATACCACAAAGTCCTCCATCCCTTCTGGGAGTGCAAGCACTGGAGCCTCGCACAATTTCTGACGAAGCGTCTCAAACGAAGACTGCTGCTCCGGTCCCCATGAAAACGCAACACCCTTCCGGGTCATCCTAGTAAGTGGCACAGCGATCTTGGAGAAATCCTTGATAAATCTGCGGTAATATCCAGCCAAACCCAGAAAACTCCTGATTTCGGTGGGTGATCTCGGCACCTCCCACCTCAACACCGCCTCAATCTTGGCCGGGTCGACCAATATCCCCTTCTGGTTCACAAGATGCCCGAGGAATTGGACCTCTCGCAACCAGAAATCACACTTGGAGAACTTGGCATACAGCCTCTCCGATCTCAAAACCCGAAGAATCTCCCGCAAATGCTCCTCATGCTGGTCCCTAGTCCTCGAATATACCAAAATATCATCGATGAATACGATCACCGACCGATCCAGTATCGGTCGGCACACCCTGTTCATGAGATCCATGAATGCAGCCGGGGCATTGGTGAGCCCAAAAGGCATCACTACAAACTCATAATGCCCATAACGAGTCCTGAAGGCAGTCTTTTGGATATCCTCCTCGCGAACCCTCATCTGATGATATCCCGACCTCAAGTCAATCTTGGAAAACCAAGATGCCCCCTGCAACTGATCGAATAGATCGTCGATCCTAGGTAACGGGTACCGGTTCTTAATCGTCAACTTGTTTAACTCCCGATAATCGATACACATCCGATGTGAACCATCCTTCTTTTTGACGAACAAAATCGGCGCTCCCCAAGGCGAGCTACTGGGTCGAATGAATCCCTTCCCCAACAGCTCCTGAAGCTGCGAGGATAATTCCTGCATTTCCGGTGGAGCGAGACGGTAAGGCGCCTTGGCGATGGGCGCCGCCCCCGGAACTAAATCGATACGAAACTCCACTTGCCTCTCCGGAGGCACGCCTGGTAACTCCTCGGGGAACACATCCGCAAACTCGCGTACAACCGGAACGTCATCAATCGAATTGGGCCTCTCCGCGGTCACACGAGTATCCATCACATAGGCTATGAATCCATCACAGCCCTGCTGCAAACTCTGCCTTGCCCTGGCCGCTGAACAAAATGCTGACCCACACCGGGTCCCTTCGCCATAAACCGTGAGAACTCCCCCACTAGGGTCTCTAATCATCACCAGCCGTCTCTCGCAGTCAATGACTGCTCCAAACTTACTCAACCAATCCATGCCCACGATAATGCAAACATCCCCCATAGCTATAGGGACTAAGTCTATAGGAAACTCGACCCCAAAAATCTCGAGCACGCATCCTCGAATCACCTCGGTGGCGTATACTGCTCTCTTGTTTGCTATAGCAACTCGCAGGGGACGACTCATCGTCTCCCGATCGATATCGATGTACTGGCTAAAGGCCAGCGAAACAAAGGACTGACTCGCACCTGAGTCGAATAATACCAAAGCAGGCACATGATTCACAAGAAAAGTACCTACGCATTTAGGAATATAAGCATAATGTCTCAGCATAAATGTAAATACGTGAAAGAATACATACCGGCCACTACATCAGGCGCCGCGCGGACCTCCTCCGCAGTCAACTGGAAAGCTCTCCCACAAGCCTTCGGGGCCTCGGTCTTCACTGGCCGAACCTCAGGAACCCTGGCAGCAGGCGAAGATCCCTGGCGAAGCTGGGGGCACTCGGCCTTCCGATGGCCAGTCTGGTTGCAATGGAAGCAAACCATAAATCCCTTGGGGCAATCCCTCGTAATGTGCCCCTCTTTGCCACACTTGTAGCAAGCACCCGATCGACACGCCCCCTCGTGACCCTTGCCGCACTTCCCACAAGTACGGCTCTTCTGTCCTCCGGATCTCAAATCAGCGGACTTGGTCCGCTTGGCTGCCGGCTGCGACTGCGTCAGCCGCCGATCCATCCGTTGAGACTCGGCCTCCTCCCTGGCCTGGGTCTCCAACTCGATCTCCCGCTTCCTGGCATTCGCCTGAAGCTCAGCAAAAGTCTGATATGATGAGTTCGATACGAGCTCCCGGATGTCTCTCCTCAGCACTCCCAAATACCGGCTCATCCGAGCCTGCTCCGTGGACACCTGCTCGGGGCAGAACATCGCCCTCTCATGAAACTTCCGCGTGATCACTGCAACCGAATCATTACCCTGCTTGAGGGTCAAGAACTCCTGAACCAACCGTTCCCTCTCTACCGGGGGAACATACTCGTCTCTGAACATAGCAGTAAATCTCTCCCAAGTCAAGGCTGAAACCTCCGCGAGAGTGAAGTTCGCCGTCACGAACTTCCACCAATCCTTCGCTCCCAGGCGGAGCTGGTTCAAGGCGAACCGCACCCTTAGATGCTCCGGACATGAACAAGTATAGAAGCATCCCTCAATATCGGCAATCCACCTCATCGCAGCAATCGGATCCTGAGTCCCGTCAAACTCTGGTGGCTTCGTGTTGCTGAACTCCCGGAACAGCAACGAGTCACCCCCCTGTGGCCTGGCAGCAGCCACAGCTGCGGTAGCTGCAGCAGCGGTAGCCTCAGACAACGCGGCGTACCGCTCATCAAATGTCTCCATCAGCGTGGTCTTGATAGACCCAAACATCTCCGGGATCTCGGCCCGGATCGCTGCAGCTACCTCCTCATGAATCATCTGACGAAGCTCCTCGTCAGTCACCCCACTCGTGCCAGGTCTGTGTCGTGGTCCAACCATGATGTCTCTGAAATACAACAAAAGAATATCAGAGACCCTATCGGCCAAAAATCGCACTCGATAACGCAGTCCTGCTCAGTTTTCGATACTCAGGGGTTCCCACTTGGCTGCCTACTGACCCGGTGTCCTTGGTAGTACGGGCCCAATACTGCCAGTTACACCGCGTCGGTATTCACCCAAGCCATCCTCCCCAACCTCGAATCCTGAGCACTCTATTCTTTTCATACTCTTGTTACTCACTCGCTCTCGAGCACCACATAGAAGCAAGTTTTTCCTAGACTAAGGCATCACAAAATCAGGCCACTCTAGCCCTAATATGTATACCTAGTCTACTAGCATGCGTATCATATCATATCATATATCGTAACACATATAATAAGAGTATTTTGGGGATTTTTACCGTTCGGGTGCTGGCTGACCGTACACACTTTTTCTTCTTTGGTCGTCTCACCTTTCAAAATTTAAATTTTAATTATTTAAATTAAATTTTTTGTAAAAACAATTTTCTCCAATCCCCGGTTTGAGTCCAGTTACACCCGAAGGTGTACCCGAATCCCTCAAACCAAGGCTCTGATACCAACTTGTAACGTCATAAAATTGCCAACCAAAAATTTTCATTTTTACAACCATTAAGACATGAGTAATTAATTTAGATTTCCAAAATAACGTCGTAGTCTCAAACGATTACATAACAAAAGATAAAATAGTTTCCCCGAGTGTGTGTACGATCACGCTGGCGCCTTCCCACGGTCCTCACTCGTACCTGAAACACATAAGCAACAACTGTAAGCATAAAGCTTAGTGAGTTCCCAAAATACAACATACGCACATACGCCTTTCCAGGCCTTGACCTTCCGGTCCATGTATTTCAGGGGACTTCCGTCCCGACTGGGTAAACCTTCCGGTCCTACCCACATCAACCTTTACAGTCCATATGACCACACCTTCTGGCCCATATCAAACATATCATACATGCCACATATAGCAAATAACTTAACACACATAAGCATATATTCCATATCATATTCGACCTTCCAGTCACATAGTCAAAACCCTTCCAGGTACAGTATAGTGAGAAGACTCACCTCGTATGCCTCGCTAAGTTGCTAACCGTAAATCCTGGAATCACTCGGGCTCGAACCCTCGAGCTGCAATCCTCCTACGATATATAAATCTATAAATATTACTTGTACCACTAAGGTGGACCATTCAAATCAAGTCAACACCGGTTGACCCGGTCAACAGTCTTTAGTTAATTTGGACTAGACTCGACGAGTGCACAATAGTGACTCGGCGAGTCTACGCGTTTTTACCAACTCTCAAAATTTTCCCTTTGACTCGTCGAGTACTCCCCCGACTCGACGAGTTCCACCTGGGCCTGACTCACAGGGCCACTGCAACTCAACTCGCCGAGTCGAAGGTCAACTCGGCGAGTCCCATCCTGACTCGGTCCACCTGACAAAACCTTTCCAACTCTCTGCGACTCACTGAGTCGCCCACAACTCGGTCCAGTCTACACACAAGATGGTCTCAAGGACAATCTTCAAGTGACTCGTCAAGTCTGTTCTTCAGACTCGGCAAGTCCATGCCATGCACCAGCTAAAACTGGCTTTTGCGGTCAGATCCGTTCCATAAATACATAGATCTGGCCTTCCCAAGCTTATTTGTCACGTAAAGTCTCAGTCTTGGTTGCCATGCAATGCATACAAGGCTTATTTTGAAGAAACAACCCTTAATATGGCAAGTATAACTTCTAACTCAAAAGGGTGGGCATAAAGCTTGTCACAAGGGGTCTCCTGGACCTGCTAAAGTCTAGATCTAGGTTCCATGTCTCCATAGGACCTCTCATACTTCTTATTCAAGCCAAGAAAGGCAAGAAGAAACCCTAGATTTGGCCCATCAACACAAAACACGAAGATTGGCTCAGAAAGTTACCTCAAGAAGACCCCCTTGATGAAATAGCAACAGATCTAAGCCCCCCAACACTTCAAGCTTGCTCCTCTCCCTCATTTCCTTGCACTAACACACAAAATGAAGAACAAAAGGCCTTCAAACACACACACAAGGGCTTACAGACGTATGGAGGCTCTTAGGGTTCAAGGTGGCCTCATATGAGGGCCATAAGGTCCTTTAAATAGAGCTTAGGACCGGGGAATTAGGGTTTCATTAAACAGCGCGGACTCGTCGAGTCCATCCCTTGGACTCGCCGAGTCCGGACGCGAACCCCCGCTAAAAACCGCGACCCGACTCGACGAGTTCAACCACCAACTCGCCGAGTCCCCTCACAGAATGCCAAAATATATAAGAAAATGAAGATACCTGGGGATCCGGGCTGTTACAAAACCACAGCCATCCATTCGGGTCTGAGACCGTTCATGAATGTAACTTTCTGTTCGATCAGCTTCCTCTCAATTCCATGCTTGATCATCTTACTTAAAAGATGATTGAACCGATCAAAGGTCTGAATGAGCTTCTCTTCAGGTTTCTGTTCAAAAACTCCAAATTCTAACAGCAACAAAGTTTGAATGGAGTGTTCCAGATCTTCATCAGTTGAGTAGAGTTCCTTCAACCTATCCCAGATCTCCTTAGCAGTTGTGCATGAGCCTACAAGCCGAAAGGTGTCAGATTGTAATGCGAATCTTATCATTCGCATGGCTTTAACATTACACAGGATCTTGTCCTTCTCATCTTGTGGCATCTTCTGAACATCTGTCACCAATTTGTTGTAATCCTTATGTGTCTTGACGATCGTGTTTGTTTCTGAATGCACAAACGGTCCAAGAATGATAGCTTCCCAGATGAGATAGCCATTATCTTCAGATCCAACCACGTAATCTTCAAAGTGATAATCCCATACTTCGTAGTCATGAGTGTAGAGTATGGGAACTCTAGTTGTAGATCCGATGCTGTTTGAGATGTTAATTGGGTTTGTATGCGTATCGTCGTGAGACATGGTGAGCTGGTAGAATCTTACCTGTAAACTTGAGATTAGGGTTTTATCAAAAGCTGAGTAGTCGCTGTTAAGAAGACGACGACTTCGATAAAAGCAGAAACCCTAAATATTTGTGAATACAGAAGTAAAGTGTATTGATCACACAATCTCTTGCTCTGATACCAATTGTTAGAACAATGTTCTATCAGGATCATATGATTCTAAGCAAAATATAAATAAGAACGTAATGAAGAACACAAGTATTGCACTGAATATGTCGAATGATTAATGCAAAGATACCCCAGAAGAGCTCGATAAAGAACTTCAATCTGTAGAGGTATATTAGGGTTACAAGAATCAACATAATCGACTATTCTATATTATACACATACATGCATGCATATATTTATACTAAAACCCTAACAACTTATCTAGATAAAAGGAAACTATTCTAGATAAATACGGATGGACAAGCCCAATCTGATTACAAAACAAAAGACCAAAGACGCAACACTAAAAATACTTAACAACTTATTTCCTTGACCACTTAAAATAAGAACTTTTTGGAAAAATGATCGAAGCATGTTGATGCCAACTTGCTCAGGGCGTCTGCTCTTTTATTTTCACTTCTTGGTATTTGTTTCATTGTGAATTCTTTGAAGGACTTTATCAGTCGCTGCGCGATCCTGATGTACTTCTCCATTTTTTTTCTTTTTCCTCGAAGCTCCCATTGATTTGATTGGCGGCTAATCTTGAATTTATTTGTGCCGTCACTCCTTTTGCCCCCATTTATTTAACTAACCGTAAGCCGGAAAGTAAGGCCTCGTATTCCACTTCATTGTTGGAAGTATGGCAGTCGAAATGGAGGGCATATGTGACTTCCTCCCCTTCCAAGCTGGTCAGAATTAAACCTGCCCCGAGCCTTACTTGTTGGATGCCCCATCTGGGTATATTGCTATATGGTGGTTTCCACAAAGGCTTTTAGAACGTCTCCGCCATAAGCTTTCATATCATCAAGCAACTTGTCCAGCTTCTCATGAATATTGTCCAAGTGTTGTCGATTGATTGAAGCTTCAGTATCTTCATCAGATTGCAGATGATAGGGACTAAAGTATGTGGAGTCATACTCATCATTGTCACCGCCGAGTGTAGCTCCTGAATCGGTTGATTTGGTTGGTGAGGGAGGTAGAGTAAGGACATGAGTTTCAGATACAGTAGGTGCCCCCGTATCAGATACGTTGACCCTTTCTGTTTCATCAGGGATGGTAGTAGTAATGGTGATTGGGGTAATGATCGGAGTAGTGAAAGGTGTGGTGGAAATAGAAACCGAAGATACAGGTGGTGGTACAGAGGTTTCGGTTATGGAAGTTGAAGCAACCGAAACTGGTACTTTCAGTGTCGGTGTGGGAGTTGGCTGTTGTTGTGGTGTTTGTTTTGGTGAAGGGGGTGGAGTAGGAATTTTAACTTCATCTGGTTTAGGAGGGGATTGTTTTGGTGATTGAGGTAGAGTTGGAATCTTAACTTCTGGAATTGGAGAAGAAGAGCGAGGTGGAGTATTACCTCTTGGAGACTCATGTGGAGTTGGAATCTTGTCTTCTTGATCATCCTCGTTGTCAGATGGTAAAGGAGATGGACCCTTAGGTTTTTGGGCCATGCGCTTGATCTTCTTTGGCTTTGAAGAACTTTCGGTTTCGGTCTTTCTTTTCTTGCTTTTTGAAGGCTTAGAAGTTTTAGCCTTGGTTGTCTCCTTCTTAACAGTTACTCGTTTGCCTCTGCCACTTGCTTTATCAAGAGCGTCGAGAGCAAATTGTTTTTCTGGTGTAACAACTCTCGGCTCTGTAGAATGCAGCTTGCTGTAGTCCGCCATTGCTTTGCTATGGTGAGTAACATTTTTGTACATCGTCTCCGGTATTGAACCATAATGAAGAAATTTGACCAGGTCTGAGATGATGATCTTCTTAGTATTGAAGGTGGAAATTGTCGCAATGAGAGCATCCTTCATTAACGGAATCTCCAAAGTTTCAATAGCCCTTTGAGTGATGATGATCCAGAACCTCCCACAAGAAATCTTAGATTGACGTGTAGATGTGTTCAGAATTTGCACAACCTGAGACCAGATGATGGATTTGTAATCCATATTCAAACCATGGTACAATTCGTAAAGAATAGTCAAAAACCCCTTGCTTGTGCCATCAGATCCAGCACTCCTTTCCGCCATGCTATTAATCCACAAGGTAAGAAGACCATTCCACTGAGAGGGTAAGCAAGATTTCTTGACTTAGGCAATGGTGGTCAAGACATCAGTGTAGCAGATCTCATACATCATGGAAAATAGTTGTGCAGTGGTGATGAAATCAGGAGAAACCACCGAGGAATCAACAGCAAGACTCAATAAGGAACAAAACCTCCCTTTTGATATGGAAGCCTTCTTGTTGTGGATTTGGAAATAGATGTGTTCCTTGTTCTTGTCGTAGGATGCAGATGAGTAGACTTGTGACAATAAGGACATTGGAACCACCTCGTACCGGGTTAGGGCAACTACCAGTGGAGAATACTTCAATCCCTTTATATACCGTTGGCAGGAGAGAGAAAATCATGACGATTGTGATGTTATCTTCTAAAAAGTATCTTGAAAAAGTGGGATTAGACAGGTTGGACGTTCCTAGGTAGGCGTCAGCACGCGTGCGTATGGTGACCGTTCAAATTCACGCGCCAAAAAGATTTCATCAATCTTTATTTGAATTAGAATTTACAATCGAAACCTGAATTGCCCTTGATTCACTAAATGACAAAAGTTATCAAACAGAGCATCAATGGAATGGGGAAAATTAAAAATTTTCGTGCATTAGAGTGACAATCGATAAAGAAATAAAGCAAATGTGTTTGGGTTGTGAGTGATATCTGACAATCAAACGAAAAACAGAGGATTCCGGGCAAGAATCGCTTCCTTTGAAATCAAGAGAGAATCAAAGTGCTTGTGTGAATTCCCGAAAAATACGATCAACTGTTTGTTAATAAACATTGAAAGGCTTCTTTTAATCATAGGCTTAGGGTAGCTTATCTTGGACCGAACTTTGAGTCTTAACATAAAACTGAACGTTGGAAGAAGTACCTGTGAGATCGATGTGATCTGTTAAATAGGTAGGTTGGATATATTATGTAGTGACAAAAGAGAAAGTAGAAATCTCAAAAAAAAAAAAAAAAAAAAAAAAAAAAAAAAAACTGGATCTCTTTGGGAAGAAATGCCTTGGTAGTAGACAATTTCATAAAAGACCACTCAAAAATAAAACGAGATTTTATTAGGTACTTACTAAGTGCTTGAATAATTAATTAGCCATCGATTCCTTATTGGTGTTGAATTTTGGGTTTCACTTAGCACATGGTATACGTATCTAAGATCATAAACATAGATGTTGTGTAACCATAAACCTCAGTGGAAAGAACCGAGAATCTCAAGGGTTACATTGATGAACCGAGAGTAAATGGAGAATATAAGGGAGGTGGGTAAAGAACAGAAAGTACCTTCTACTAGATAGATATGAAAAAAGCAGAAAAACTCTTAACTCATATGAGAAGAGTAAGGTAGCTCTAGATGGAGTAGTTAGAATCAGCCTGATTGGGAAGAAACGATAGGTATAGATCGAATCATGAAGGCTTGCTCAAGGTCGTAGAGGCTTAGGTCAACATGCAGCAGCATGCTTCTAGGGACCCTTAACTAGTTCTTATGGAAATTAAATATACCTGCCTTAGATTCATATTCTGCTGTACTGGTACTCAAATCACCTAAAAAGAACAAGAAACACACCATACAGACCAAACATACAAATAACGAGACAAAGATATTTATGAATTTTTGATGTTTTCTAAAAAAGGATAAAAACAGAAAAAGAAAATATTTTTGGATTTTTGAGATATTCTGAAAAAGAATAAAAACAGAAAGATAAAATATTTTTGTATTTTTGAAATTTTCTGAAAAAGATTAAAAACAGAAAGATAAAATAATTAAGTTTAAATAAAAGACATGAGAAAAGAATGTACAAGATATACAACTGGAACCTTATCTTAAATGAGTGAAGCGAAATAGACCGAGCGTTCGGCTCATTTCGGTTCCCTAAAATTCCAGAGCCGAAATAGCCCGAGCATTCGGTTCATTTCGGTTCCCGAAAATTATGGAGTCGAAATAGACCAAGCGGTTGGTGCATTTCGGTTCCCGAAGCCAAAATAGACCAAGCGGTCGCTCCATTTCGCTTGTCTAATTTTTAGTAATAGATTTGAGGATTCAGTACCGACTCTGCTTCCATCATACCAAGGCCTTGTAAGATTCTATTAAAGAGTGCTTTAGGTAATGCCTTAGTGAATATGTCAGTCAGTTGATCATTAGATCGAACAAAGTGTATTTCTACGTTCCCATCTTCAACATGATCTTTAATGAAGTGGTATCAAAGTGCAATATACTTAGTATTTGAATGTTGCACGGGATTGTGACAAATCCTTATCGCACTTTTTGAGTCACAATAAAGAGGTATCTTCTTCATGCTTAGCCCATAGTCTCTCAGTTGACTTTGAATCCAGATGACTTGAGAAGTACAAGAGGCTGCAACAATATACTCAGCTTCAGCTGTGCATAACGACACGCAAGTTTGCTTTTTGGACTACCAGCTAACAATTTTTCCATCGACAAAATGGCATCCACCTGTGGTACTCTTTCTGTCCAGTCCACATCCTCCAAGATCAGCATCAGAATAAGATTGAATGAAAAATCCAGATCTTGCAGGGTACCAGAGACCGAGAGAAGAAGTTCGCTTTAAATATCAGAATATATTCTGTACTGAAACCATGTGAGGTTCTCTTGGATTTTCTTGAAACCTGGCACAATAACACATAGAAAACATAATGTCTGGTCTACTAGCCGTTAAATACATAAGTGAACCTATCATTTGACAATATTTTGTTCCATCAACATCCGGTTTTTCCAGAGATGATGTTATTTTAGTGCCAAATGCCATTGGAACTTTTACTTTTGAATCACCGGTCATACCAAATTTTGTCAGTAAGGTTTTCGTATAAGCCTCCTGGTTGATGAATATACCTTCTATTCCCTGTCTAATGTTTAAACCAAGAAAGAAATTAATTGGAGCCATTGCGCTTATTTCAAATTTAGTATCCATAAATTTTTTGAATTCAACTGTTAAGCTAGGATTCGTAGAGCCGAAAATGATATCATCAACGTAAATTTGAACAATCATTAAATGTTCGCCTTCTTTCTTTCGAAATAAGGTTGGGTCAACCGAACCTTGCTTACATTTTGACATTTTCAGAAAACGAGTTAAGGTTTCATACCAGGCTCTCGGTGCTTGCTTTAATCCATACACAACTTTATCTAGCACGTAGCAATGATAATGGAATTTCTCGTTTACAAACCCAGGTGGTTGTTCTACGTACACTGTTTCTTCTAATTCTCCATTCAGGAAGGCACATTTGACATCCATTTGGAAAACTTCAAAGTTTTTGTGAGCTGCATATGCCAAGAAGATCCTTACCGATTCTAGCGTAGCTACCGGAGCGAATGTTTCTTCATAATCTATCCCTTCTTCTTGACAGTATTCTTTCACAACCAACCGAGCCTTGTTGCAAGTGACATTCCCTTCTTAATCCAACATGTTTCTGAAAACTCACTTCAGTCCAACTACAGAGGCATCCTTTGGTACAGGTATCAACCTCCAAACTCGGTTTCGTTCAAATTCATTAAGTTCATCTTGCATTGCCTGGACCCAATCTGAATGATCAAGAACATCATTTACCGTTTTGGGTTCTATCTTTGAAACACTTGAATTAAACATACAAAATTCCACTTTGGAGAATAATGCAGTTTGTTTTGCCTTTATTTGAGACCGAGTGAGAACGTTTTCAGATGTTTCGCCAATTATTTGTTCTTTGGGATGGTCTCTGGTCGATTTAACCAATGGAGGATAATTTGGGTCATATTCTGGATCCAATTCGGCATTCACTTATTCTTCATCTTCTGATGTATTACCCTCACCTTCATCAGTTATGCTTTCGGTCTCTTTCTCCCCCTCAACCGGTGAAGTATAACCTACGTCTTGACTCAAGTTTGCATCTGCTGTAGGAGTAGAGTTCTCCCCCTCGGTTGTACTACCAATGAGTGGACTTTGAGCAGAACTTTCCTCCTTTTCTGAGCCTTTAAGAGATTGAGATGAAGTTGAATTCTCCCCCTCGAAAGATGCTTTACTTGTTTCTGTTGGAGTTGAACTTTCCCCTTGTAATGATGAATCACTTTTAGCAGTTGGAGGTTCGTTTTCTATCTCCTTAGCAGCTTCATCAATAATTTTCTGAAGATTTTCAACTTTGTTATCTTTGGCTTTCGCTTCTAAGGATGCTGCTTGTTCCGGTTCATCAAACAACCGTATGTATTCTTCAAACAAGTTGGCTATAGGAACCGATACTTGTCCTGATTCTGGAAAAATGTCTCCCAGATCACTTTCTTTTCTTTGGACTTTCTTTATATAACTGTCGTCGAAAGTGACATAGTAAGTTTCTTCAATTAGTTTTGAACGTTTATTCAATACTCTGTATGCTTTCGATGTTAGTGAGTATCCCAGAAAGATTCCTTCATCAGCTTTAACATCAAACTTGTATCGGTTTTCTTTTGAGTTGTAAATGAAACACCTTGAACCAAAAATGTGAAAGAATTTGAAATTCAACTTTCTGTTGTTCAGAATCTCATATGGAGTTAATGAGAATTTTTGTTCAGTAGAGACCGATTTTGAGTGTAGCACGCAGTTGCCACAACATCAACCCAGAAGTATAACGAAAGTGAAGCAAAACTTAGCATAGTTCTAGCTGCTTCACACAAAGAACGGTTTCATCTTTAAACAATGCTATTCTGTTTTGGTGTATAAGGAGCTGAGAAGTTATGAGTTATTCCCTTATCAGCCAGAAATCCATCAAAGTCATTACTCTTGAATTCCAAACCATTGTCGCTTGTTATATTTCTCACTGTTTTCCTCTGCTGCACTTCTATTTGCTTGATGAATGTTTTCAACTTGGGAGTAGCATCTGATTTTTGTTTAAGAAAGAAAACCCAGGTGAAGCGAGAAAAGTCATCTACAATTACAAGAATATACTTACTTCCACCAAAGCTTTCAATAGTCGAAGGTCCACACAAGTCGATGTGCAAGAGTTCCAGTGATTCAGCTATCTTTGTGTTGATCCGTGTAAGGTGGCTCTTTCTGCTTTGTTTCCCCATCTCACATGTTGCGCACAGATGATCCTTGTCAAATTTGAGAAGAGGGACTCCACGTACATGATCACCGAGCACCAACTTATTAATTTCTTTAAAGTTTAGGTGCGAAAGTTGTTTATGCCACAACCAACTATCATCCGTGTTTGCCTTTGTTAGCAAGCATATTGCTGGTTTCCCTCGTATGGGATTGAGATTTAGTGGATACATCTCTCCCTTACGTTCAGATTTCAGCAAAACCTTCTTGGATTGTTTCTCAATTATCAACCTTCATCATCGAATGATACTTTTAAACCTGTGCCCATAACTAATTGTGACACACTGATGAGGTTGTGTTGTAATCCTTCTATGTAAGCCACTTTTCGAATTGTTAAGTCAGCATTTGTTATCATGCCATATCCTTTGATTGTTCCGAAAGAGTTATTTCCATATTTCACACAGCCACCGTTTTTCAACGACCGAAATTCTCTAAGTTCTTTCTTCCTCCTTGTCATGTGACATGAGCAACCACTGTCTATGTACCATTCTTCGTCGAACTGCTCGTCACTCATTACCTGCGAAATCAAGCAGATTTAGGAACCTAAAGTTGCTTGGGTCCTTGTGATTTTTTCACAGAGATAGGAATAGCAGTAGAAATATCAACCAAGTATGTTCTTTTGACTAATGTGGTTGGATCTTTTCTTTTAATTGTATGTCCCTTAATTTTTGTTTTATCTTGTTTGAATTTGAGTTCGTTGTTTAGTTTGCTTAATGGTTTTTGACTCCTAGGATTAGCTGATGATTGCTTATTGTTGCTCCTTGTCTCAACAGTCAGTGTTTCTTTTCCTTTGAAAGATTCTTTGCTTTGAGATTTGTTGAGGCCGAAACTGGATTGATGACCCAAACTGAGTTTATGACTAAAATTGGGTCGAGGACCGAAAGTGGGTTTGCCTTTGTTAGGGGGATCGAAACTGGGTCGAGGACCGAAAGTGGGTTTTCGGTTCTCAGACTTAGAATTGTAAGAACTTTGGCTGAATTCGTCTGTTACTTTTTCCTTTTCTTTGCCCTCTGAGATCTTCTTTGGAGGAACATAGTTGGAATTTTGTGAATTCCAGTAACTTTTTCGCTCATTTAAGTTTTTTGCATACCTTTGATTTCTTAAGCATTTTTGCTCAGCCAAATCCTTATATGATTTGTGCACGTTGAAGCATGCCTTCTGCTTCTCTCTTTGAGTTTCGGTTGTTTTGACCGGAGCTTTCGGTTCTTCATTTTGTTCTATGGGAATGTCTTTGGTTCCACTCATGTTTGGTTTGTCGGAACCTGTGGGTTTATTTAAAGGTTCAACCACATATCTTCCTTTGACTTTCTAGGAGGTCTGCTCAGATAAGCCTGCAATTTCGTCTGCATTATCTATGGGAGCCGACCAGAAGAACTCTTCACATACATCTGCATTATCTGCTTCTACCAAAACTCTTAGTTCTTCTATTTGTCTATAAGTAACTCCTTCAGTTGCATACACTTGATTTGGCACACTTTGAACCTTTTGATAAACCATAGCTTTTTCTTTAAGATTCTTTTCCTTATTCTTTGCTAGACGAGCAAAATCAACCGAATCTTCTGAGATCAATGGTTTCTCATTCTCAGTTTCGCTCTTTGTGAACTCAGAGCAATCAACTACATCTTTTACAGATATTTCACTCATTTCATCAAATTCAGATGCGTTGTCTAAGTCTATTTTATTTTCAGAAGTTAGTTTTGCATTGGATTGATCAAACGAATGAATAGTGTCCGATTTGATTTCTAATTTATCATTTTCATCTAAAATGTCTTTTAGCATACATTTATGTTCCTTTGAGTCTATGAAGGTTTCTATTTTGTCTAGACCGATTTTGTATGACATGGATGTCTCTTCTGATGACACTACTGATTCGCATTCTATGATCACCTCATCTTCCTTAAATTCTAGAAATGGAAAAATCATCTTAGGAATTTTCTTACCTATCTCACAATTTAAATGCAATTAAGCTATGTTAGTGTATAAATGCTTAAAAATTAAACAAAATACATTTCTCTGTTTCAAAATTTTCAAATTGTATTTCTGTAAATAAAAACTTTCGTCCCTAGCTCTCACTAATTTTGCCTCCTTCAGCTCGATCCACATCCTTCTCTCCTCACTCTTGGAAGACACCCTGCTAAGTTGGTCGGTTAGGTTAGAATTCGCTAATCAAGTTTGCATGAGACTACCACTTAAGTTAGAGAATTTAAATTTTAATTCATTTAATTCTTCTTCATAATTTGTTAATGTAATTTTAAGTGAGTCAAGGATGGTTTGTCCTTTTTGATCAACCGATCGCAGTCGTTGATCTGCTCACTGACAGGCTTTGCCGCGAAGCATTTGTCTTCATTCAGGTTTGGTTCTTTTTCTGCACTTTCGGTTGATGATCCAGCGGTGACCATCAAGCACTTCCCGTCCGAGCCTGCTTCCTTTGCCACATAAGCTCTTCCATGGGTGGGCTTTCATACTTCTTCATCCTCAGAGTCGGTTGACCACACTTCCACGCCACCGAACTCATCTTCATCACTCTTTTCTTGCACAATTAAAGCATTCATTATACCTTTTGTGCCACTATTTGTCTTTTTATTATTGATCTCTTCCAGCTTTCGCATATAATATGCCTCATCATCTTCCCCATCTCTTTCCTCATCTAATTGTCTCAACATACAATCCTTGGCAAAGTGGTTCTTGCCATGGCAGTAGTTGCAGTTGTATCCTGAGTCTCCTGCAAGTTTGCTCTCACTCTTGTCTTCAGTCTTTTGAGAGGCGACCTTTGCTTCATCCTTCGCCTTCTTGGAACTATAACTTCCTTGCCAGTTTCGGTTCTTGTTAACAGGGAATTTTCTTCTAGCAAACTTCTTCGGATTTGTGACCATCATAACATATTCTTCGTTTGTTAGGTCATATTCCAACACATCCGACTCCTCTTCTTTTTCTGCAACATCCTTTCCTTTTGAGATAAGATCCAGTGATCCCATACCAAAGACCACTTTCGCTTCTTTGGTTACTTCAATTTCATGGGACTTAAGGATTCCAACAAGTTTTGCAAGCGAGTAAGATTTGAACTGCTCATGCGCTTTTACGGTAGAGACCACATCCATCCATTCGGTTCTCAGTCCGTTCATGAAAGTCACCTTTTGCTCAATTATCTTTCTTTCTATTCCATGCTTGACCATTTTGCTGAAAAGATGATTGAACCGATCGAACGTCTGTAGAAGTTTTTCCTCTGGTTTCTGTTTGAAAGCTCCAAATTCTAACAACAACAAGGTTTGTGTAGAGTGTTCCAGATCTTCATCAGTTGAATAGAGTTCTTTCAATCTGTCCCAAATTTGTTAAGCAGTCGATGATGAACTAACCAACCGAAAGGTGTCGGATTGCAGAATCTTATCATTCACATATCTTTCACATTACATAGTAATTTGTCTTTCTCATCCTGTGGCATCTTCTTCTCATCTGCCACCAGCTTGTTGTACTCCTTCTGATTCTTGACAGTGGTGTTCGTTCCCGAATGAACAAACGGTCCGAGAGTAATGGCTTCCAAGATAAGATAGCCATGATCTTCAGAACCGATCATGTAGTCTTCAAAGTGAAGTGCCCATACTTCGTATTCTTGAGTATAGAGTATGGGTATCCTTGTTGTAGATCCAATGTTATTCGAGATGTTAATGGGATTTGTTTGTGAATCATCGTGAGACATGTTGAGTTTTTAGAATCAGGCTTTTAAACTCGAGACTAGGGTTTTATCTAAAACACAGTTGCCTTCGAAATGAAGAAACTTGGTATTTACGCGATAAAACTAGAAACCCTAAGGAATTCTGAATACAGAAGAACAATGTATTGATCACATAGACTCCTGCTCTGATACCAATTGTTAGAACAAAGTTCTATAAGGATCGATTAGTTCTAAGTACGCAAACAAGAATGAACGTAAAGTGAAAGAGAATATGGCTTGAATATGCCGTATGATTAAAGCTTCAACACCTCACAAGAGCTCGATTAAGAACTTTGACTGTAGAGGTGTAACATCCCGGAATCGCAAGAGTAGAGTTGAAGGGCTAAAAGTGTAAGTTTTAGAGGGTGACTCGGCGAGTCCATGGATAGACTTAGCGAGTCAGGTCGCGGATATGGTCGCGTGTCAAGTGGCCTACTCGGCGAGTCTAAAGATGGACTCGGCGAGTAGGTTCTGTATGGAGAAAACCCTAATTTTCGGGGTTAAGACCTATATAAAGAGCATTATACCCCTCCACAGCCTCCCTTATTCCCCCCTTGAGTTCCAGAAACCCTAAATTCGTGGAGAAACCCATTATTGAGCAAATTAGAGCTTGGAGAGGTGTTGTTTGAAGAGATCTTGAAGGAGAAGTGGCTTGGATTAAAGGGCTTTGTGTGGATTCGAGTTTGGTTGCTATTGAGGCATCTTTTGGAGGTAAAACCTTCGTTCTTGGGCTATATCTTCCTAGTTTCATCATCTTGGGGTTTGTGGGGAGTATGTCTTGGAATGTTTTGGAGTTTGGAGGATAGATCTGAGGTTGCTACCTCAGATCTGGAATATTGAAGGCCTAGAGTGCATTAAAGTTCCTGTTTTTGAGTGCTTAGTGAAGTCACCATGTCCCAAACCTTCGTTCTAAGGTGAATAAGGCCTAGATCTCTTTAGATTCACGTACAGTTTTCCACTTTACGTGATGGATGGATTGTAGGAGGTTGGATCTATGTTTTGGATCAATTGCATGGCCTGAGATGCTTCTGTATGGATTCAGACCGGTGATACTCGTCGAGTCACATGGGGCAACTCGACGAGTTGCTTGAATATGGCCTAGAACTCGACGAGTTGGAAGAACAACTCGGCGAGTAAGTTGAAGATAGCCTTGGACTCGATGAGTCCATTTGGACTCGGCGAGTCTTGTCGAGGAAGCCCCAATATTTCTAGTTGAGTCGAGGAATCGGTGAGTCAAGGGATGAATCGGTGAGTTGGGTGCGAGTGGACTCAGAGTTGTTGGACTCGACGAGTCTTGGGGTGACTCGACGAGTTGGGTCGCTGATTGAAGGAAGTTCTAAGCATGTGGACTCGACGAGTCATCAGGTTGACTCGGCGAGTAGGGTCAGTCAGGGGTTGACTTTGACTTGTCCAAGGTTGACCAGTTGTCTTCCAGGGGTATTTTGGTAATTTAGGGTATTTATTGAGTTGTATGTTTTGATGTTCAGTGGAGGAGTTCGTGTCAGAGTTCGGAGCAGCGGGATCTTATCCTTCAGCCGACAGTTTCGAGGTGAGTTATCCTCACTATATCAACAGGGTCTAAGGCACCAAGGCCGGCCCTTTATTGGATTGAGATTCGGATATGGTTATTATGTTATTGTTTGATGTGTTTGCATCCTGGTAGCTAGGATGGTACATGCTAGGAGACCTTGTTAAGGTCAGTTTCCCGATATACAGAGTGATGCTATGCTAGTGACCGGTTAGGTCGGTAACCCGGTTAGGGTAATGATATGCTATGTGATCTGCTTGCTCGGTTGTTGACTATAACTATTATATGGATGTATGTTTTTTGCACATGGTTGTTTGGACTGGAGATGGGTTGAGGCGGGTCCTGCTTTGTGCTGTAGGCCAAGATACCCAGGGCGGACCGGTTGTTCCGAAGGCCCAGCGAGCGGTCCGGATAGACTGTAGGCCCCACGAGGGCGGACCAGACGTGCCGAGGCTCGGAGAGTGGACCAGGCCGACTGAAGGCCCGATGCGGGTGGACCAGTCACACTGTAGACTCAGAGAGTGGACCAGGTGGGTTGAAGGCTCGATGCGGGCGGACCAACCCCACTGTAGACTCGAAGGACATGACTAGACCTGGAGGATGGATCCGGTGGACTGAAGGCCCGATACGGCGGACCAGTCACACAGTAGACCCGATATGCATGGCTGTTCTATGTTCTGTTATGTTATGTATGTTTTATATGTTTTGGACCGGAAGGTCGCAGCCCAGAAGGGCGTATGCGTGGTTGGTATTTTGGGGGTATCTCACTAAGCTTTCGGGCTTACAGTTGTGGTTTAATGTTTTTCAGGTTCTTCAGGAGACCGTGGCAAGGCGAAGGCGCGATCGTACCGCTCCTCGTGATTTTGTAGCAATGTGATTCTGGGAATACTCTAATGATTTTTATTGAAAACCTTTTTGTAAACATTTTAACGAAATCGGGTTGTTTTGAAAAAAATTAAATTTGTTGTATTTTTCGGATGTTACAAGTTGGTATCAGAGCCTTGGTTTGAGTGAATTAGAGGAACACTTGTGTGACTCCAGTCTCAAATCGAGGAGGGTTTTCAAAAGAGAATTTAAAAATGGTTTTCAAAATATGTAAAGGAGGACGCAGAGGTACGATCAGCTGGAGCCAGTAAGTAGCCCCAAAATACCATACATGACAATTGTTTTATTGATATTTGATAGAACAACATGCTAGAGTTAGGCTAGGGATCTTCAGGATTTCTTGATGAGTTGCCTGATTTATGATGCTTGCTAGCCTAGGGTTCCTTGTGAGAGATTTCTAGTGTTTCCTCTAGTTGTGAGGATAGAGCGTTGTTATGTATGTCGCTAGGGTGTTGTGGGAGTACTTCATACAAATATGGGTAGGTGTGGAAGGTAGTATGGGCCCGTACTACTGAAAGCACGGACTCATACGCGTATCAGGGAAACCATGACCTCTAGGGTTGGGTTGAGAGTTGGTTCCCGGGTTAGTGGAATATGTCTGAGATTTTGGTGTTTTATTTTCAATATGGAGATTTCAGGGCACGCTAGGAGTGGATCCGGGTCAGGATCAGGAGCAGGAGAGGGAGTTCCGGGTGGGTCTATTCAGCCCGAGGTTGTCAGTCAGATGAGTACGCACGAGTTGGATGCGAGGATTCGTGAGATCCTGCATGATGAGGTTGGTGCATTGTTTCGGGCTGAGCTGCTGGAGTTTTTTGGGTCGATCAAGACCGCCATGGTGGAGTATTTTGATGAGCGCTATGCGGCTCTCACTGAGACGGCTACCGCGGCGGCTACCGCAGCAGTAGCAGCGGCAGGGGGAGGAGCCAGTAGAGGTTTTCAGTATCGGGACTTCGATAATACGAAGCTTCCCACTTTTGATGGAGTTCAGGATCCGATCGTTGCTATGAGATGGTTATCAGATGTGGAGGGATGTTTCTTCACGTGTTCATGCCCTGGTGATCAGAGGGTGAGGTGTGCTCTGAACCTGTTAAGGCTCGGGGCAAAGGATTGGTGGAGATTGACCATGGGGTCGTACTCGGATGCGCAGAGGGCTGCGATTTCGTGGGATCGGTTCAGAGAGATGTTCAGCACTCGCTACGTTCCGCAGGTCGAGAGGGAGAGGTTGGCTCAGGAGTTCTTGGAGCTGAAACAGGATTTGGAGTCGGTGATGGAAATCACCAGGATGTTTACTGAGAGGGCGATGTTTTGCCCTGAGTTCGCTTCGGAGCAGGCTCAGATGTCCTGATATCTGAGTATGCTAAAGAGAGACATCAGACAGTTTGTGTCTGCGCAGAGGTGCGAGACTTTGCTGGAGTTGAAGGAGGCCTCCAGGCGGCGTGAGTTAGAGATTGAGTTGCAGATGCGTGAGCTGAGGCAAGCTCCGGTCCAGTCGCAGCCGGCGACAAAACGGTCTAAGACCGTTGATTCCAGGATGGGAGATTAGGGTAGCCACGTCTGTGGAAAGTGTGGAAGGGGTCACGCCGGAGTTTGTCGGTCCGGTGGGGCATGCCGCAAGTGCGGAAAGGAGGGACACTATGCGAGGGATTGTCGGCAGTCAGTGCCGGTTCGGGATTTGAGGATATGCTATCATTGTCATCAGGTTGGACATTTGAAGGTCAACTGTCCACGGCTTGCTGCAGGACCGGTGCAGGCTCCAGCACCGGCTACGTTGAGGATCACAGGTGGAGGTCAGGGTGGAGCGGAGCCCCCAAGGGCTTAGGGACGTGTTTTTCAGCTTGTTGTTGCGGGTACGTTTCCTTCTATTGTTTTGATTATTTATGATTATTGTGGAGTTTTGTTATCTGCTAGTTTCGTTGGTTGGTTATGGAATTGCGTTTCGGGTTTTCGTGTGGTATCCGTTGTCCCTTGAGGGTTTGGCGAGTGTGATCGAGATTTCGTCTTGGTATCTTTTGTTCCCTGAAGGATCGATATGGTTATGGATTAGTGCTTCGAGCTATCGTTGATTATCTTTGTGAGGATGGATGGCGGATGCAGCGTTGGTTTGAAGGCCGGGTAGATTCTGCAGTCTGAGGAATGGATATTGGAAGATCGGGTTCCTTTCGAGCGGGTTGTTCAGTGTGGAAACATGATTTTTATGAAGGTTGTTACCGCTGGTGAGAAACATTTTGCGTGTAAGTGTTGATTTTCTGCAAGGTTACCTCGGGAGATCGGTGATGACGACCGGTGATTTATTGTCAGTATCTTAAGTGGGGGAGAATTGGAGATTCTCCGGATGATCGTTGGGTCTGAGAGGTTGTTTAGCTGCTTGGGGAAATTCAGCGATATTTCTATCAGTCGAGAGCAGGCTCGTATGGGTGAGAAACATGCGTGCGGGGCAGATTACAGACCTAGAGCAGTTGATTGTGGAAGGCATGGGAGCGGACCGAGATCGAGTATGTATGATGGAGATTGAGTTCGGAGCCCCTAGAGGGCTAGAACGGTAAGCACGAGAGGATTTCCCGAAGGGATAGTTCGGAATGAGGAATGTTAGTTGAGCGGTCCGGATAGACTGAAGGCTGGTAGGCGTACCAGTCAGGCCGAAGGCTCGGAGGACGGTCCAATCAGATTGGCTGAAGGTTCTGAGAGTGGTCTAAATTGGCTGAAGGCTTGGGGAGGCGGTCCAGTCATGCTGAAGACTCTACGAGTATTGTTGGATCGGTTCGAGGTTATGGGTTGCGTATGTTGCAGTGTGGTTACATTGGGAGGTCTGGCCCCGGGTAGCGATCTTGAGCAGTGAAGGTAGTGCATGGGCTTGAAGTCCCTGCGATGAGAGTCAGAGTAGTGGTGATGCATGGATGTCGGGTACGCTTTAAAGAGGTAATGTAGCGTGGGATGAGCACCATAGTGCCTGTCATGGTGACTGGGCGGACGAGTGGTTTCCTTGATAAGGAAAGAGGGAGGAATGAAATTCCGAAAAGGGAACGCGAATTCACGGAAGTGAAAGCGGCAGTGTAGAGTTATGATTGGAGTGGTCCGTCGATGGTCTTTGAGTAGTGTGTTGCGGCGGTAGAATAAAAAGTTCATTCGACTTGATATGTTGCTCTGGGCGCGGAGGGAATACCGCGACGTAGAGCCAGGGAGAGGGGTTCGGAAGGGATACAGAGAAAGAGTCTTGGACTCTCAGTGAGATTCTGATCAGGGTTTTGGGTATGTATCAGCGGTTCATCCTGGAAGGATGTTGAGGATATCATCGGTGTATCGGGTTTTCCAAACCTGAGGGTGCTAGAGCTAGTTCAGCATGTGTGTGTGATTACGAGAGGAGAACTCGGGGGAGTTGCTCCGGAATGGAAGAATGGGTCTTTCGGTCATCGTGGGATGGATAGAGTGGAATTCGGGTTGGGGATCTGATGGTTCGTGGCTTTATAGCCATATGAGTCAGGTGAAAGATGAGAATTGGAGCAGTAAGGTATCATGGGTAATTCTTGGTTGTTGAGTGGGGTTATCGGAGGGTACAGCTGGTGCCCGGGTTGAGTAGGTGGTTGGGGCACCGTATGGAAGGAGAAAGTGAGCTTCAGGTTTCTATGATTGTACTTGGAAGGACTTGGTTCGGTCAAGGTCAGGTGGCGCGTCGTGGGAAGTAATTTGAAGATGAGATGTCGTAGGCTTCGAGGACGAAGCCTAATTTAAGTGGGGGAGAATTGTAACATCTCGGAATCGCAAGAGTAGAGTTGAAGGGCTAAAATTTTAAGTTTTAGAGGGTGACTCGGCGAGTCCATGGATAGACTCGGCAAGTTAGGTCGCGGCTATGGTCGCGTGTCAAGTGGCCTACTCGGCGAGTCCAAAGATGGACTCGGCGAGTAGGTGCTGTATGGAGAAAACCCTAATTTTCGGGGTTGAGCCCTATATAAAGAGCATTATACGCCTCCACAGCCTCCCTTATTCCCCCCTTGAGTTCCAGAAACCCTAAATTCGTGGAGAAACCCATTATTGAGCAAATTAGAGCTTGGAGAGGTGTTGTTTGAGGAGATCTTGAAGGAGAAGTGGCTTGGATCAAAGGGCTTTGTGTGAATTCGAGTTTGGTTGCTATTGAGGCATCTTTTAGAGGTAAAACCTTCGTTCATGGGCTGTATCTTCCTAGTTTCATCATTTTGGGGTTTGTGGGGAGTATGTCTTGGAATGTTTTGGAGTTTGGAGGATAGATCTGAGGTTGCTACCTCAGATCTGGAGCTACCTCAGATCTGGAATATTGAAGGCCTAGAGTGCATTGAAGTTCCTGTGTTCGAGTGCTTAGTGAAGCCACCATGTCCCAAACATTGGTTCTAAGGTGAATAAGGCCTAGATCTCTTTAGATTCAAGTAAAGTTTGCCACTTTACGTGATGGATGGATTGTAGGAGGTTGGATCTATGTTTTGGATCAATTGCATGGCCTGAGATGCTTCTGTATGGAGTCAGACCGGTGATACTCGTCAAGTCACATGGGGCGACTCGATGAGTTGGAAGAACAACTCGGCGAGTAGGTTGAAGATAGCCTTGGACTCGGCGAGTCTTGTCGAGGAAGTCCCAATATTTCTGGTTGAGTCGAGGAATCGGTGAGTCAAGGGATGACTCGGTGAGTTGGGTGCGATTGGACTCAGAGTTGTTGGACTCGACGAGTCTTGGGGTGACCCGACGAGTTGGGTCGCTGATTGAAGGAAGTTCTGAGCATGTGGACTCGGCGAGTCATCAGGTTGACTCGGCGAGTAGGGTCAGTCAGGCGTTGACTTTGACTTGTCCAAGGTTGACCAGTTGTCTTCCAGGGGTATTTTGGTAATTAAGGGTATTTATTGAGTTGTATGTTTTGATGTTCAGTGGAGGAGTTCGTGTCAGAGTTCGGAGCAGCGGGATCTTATCCTTCAGCCGACAGTTTCGAGGTGAGTTATCCTCACTATATCAACAGGGTCTAAGGCACCAAGGCCGGCCCTTTATTGGATTGAGATTCGGATATGGTTATTATGTTATTGTTTGATCTCTCTGCATCCTGGTAGCTAGGATGGTACATGCTAGGAGACCTTGTTAAGGTTAGTTTCCCGATATACATAGTGATGCTATGCTAGTGACCGGTTAGGTTGGTAACCCGGTTAGGGTAATGATATGCTATGTGATTTGCTTGCTCGGTTGTTGACGATGACTGTTATATGAATGTATGTTTTGTGCACATGGTTGTTTGGACTGGGGATGGGTTGAGGCGGGTCCTGCTTTGTGATGTAGGCCAAGATACCCAGGGCGGACCGGTTGTTTCGAAGGCCCGGCGAGCGGTCCGGATAGGCTGTAGGCCCCACGAGGGCAGACCAGACGTGCCGAGGCTCGGAGAGTGGACCAGGCCGACTGAAGGCCCGATGCGGGCGGACCATTCACACTGTAGACTCAGAGAGTGGACCAGGTGGGTTGAAGGCCCGATGCGGGCGGACCAACCCCACTGTAGACTCGAAGGACATGACTAGACCTGGAGGATGGATCAGGTGGACTGAAGGCCCGATACGGCAAACCAGTCACACAGTAGACCCGATATGCATGGCTGTTCTATGTTTTGTTATGTTATGTATGTTTTATATGTTTTGGACCGGAAGGTCGCAGCCCGGAAGGGCGTATGCGTGGTTGGTATTTTGGGGGTATCTCACTAACCTTTCGGGCTTACAGTTGCGGTTTAATGTTTTTCAGGTTCTTCAGAAGACCGTGGCAAGGCGAAGGCGCGATCGTACCGCTCCTCATGATTTTGTAGCAATGTGATTCTAGGAATACTCTAATGATTTGTATTGAAAACCTTTTTGTAAACATTTTAACGAAATCGGGTTGTTTTGAAAAAAATTAAATTGGTTGTATTTTTCGGATTTTACAAGAGGTGTTTAGGGTCACAAGCTCAATCGTAAAATAATAAGATGTGTAAGTATAATGCATACATGCATGCATATATATAGACTAACCCTAAAGAGATCATCACGGATGGACAGGCCCAAGATGAATATATACAAAAAGTCCTAAGACGCAACATTATAAGTCCAACATTTGCTGTAATATTTGACCGTTCTAAAATTTTCCATATGCCTAGGGCATTAAGAGGGAAAAAGGACTAGAACTAAATTTCACTAAAATAATTAAACAACTGTCAAGGACAATCTAAGGTTCACCAATGATTGGTCGCTTGTGAGCAGTTGGAAATATAGTAACGGATAAACCATATTGACATTATTATAAATAGATAAGACTCTATTTAGAATGAGTTGTCATATGGGAAATATGTAAAAGTTTCCATATTGGGAGTTGAACATTAAGAATTTATGTCTAGATTAGAAACTTTTATGCAAGAAGGATGTCAAAGGAATGTACTTTGAATGTGATACTTCACATCTATGGGATTGTCGTGTAACAATCTCCAATACAAAACTTTGTAATTTCATTGGCCGAGTCTTGGTGACTTTTGTTCCGTGACATTACGAAAGGACTGTTGCATAAAATGTTAGAATCTAACTAATTCTAGTAGTGGCGAGAACTATGTATTCTTACACTAATGATTAGGATAAGGAATTATGAAATGAGCATCATTGGAAATGTGTTCATTCGATCTATTTCTCGAAGTAAGGACCATAGGTAAACATAGTGTGCATGCTTGGTGCATGGGACTGTTGGAATAGTGTCTAAGACTGCAACTATATTAGGCAAGTATTTGACCCGGTTGTGCATGGTCCTTTTGGGTTGCCTTCACCATAGCAACTTGATGGATGATTTGTTAAGAGAGAGTAAATATTATAAGGAATAATATATGGTTATTTGATTAATATAAGTCATAGATTAATTGGAATTAATTGGGTGACTTAAAGAGATTAATTAAATAAAGGGGTATAAACTGTCAATTGTTTGATAGTTAAACTTTAGACTGTAAATCCATTGGGATATGCTTTGGACGAATTCTATGAGATATAGGATATCTAAAATCGTCCAAAGACTTATCTATGGAATGGATTTGGATAGCCTTAAGAGAAGATTATCCAATTAGGGTTTAGGTTGTAACCCTTAAGGAGTCTACAAGTATAAATAGACCCTAGGGGTGAGGGAATTCGACACACCATCTAAAGTAGATACACTCTGGCCGAATTCCTCCCCTCTCCTCTCTCCTAAATCATCTTGCTTGCTATTGGTGTTTGTAAGCCATTAGAGGAGTGACATTTGTGACTCTAGAAGCTCCAAGACAACAAGATCAACAAGGAACTCAAAGGTATGATTCTAGATCTGTTTCAATGTTGTTATTTAACCTAATTAGCCATTAGAAGTCTTGGATTCAAAGCATGTTTAATTAGAAAGCCTAGATCCGAGCATTAGGGTTTTGCATGCGCACATAGGAAAGTTCTTATGGCTAAAACCCATCAGTGGTATCAGAGCATAGCTTGGTTTTCTTTAAATTGTTGCTTGATTAACTGAAACAAACCTGAAAAATTCGAATTTTTGGGTTTATGAGTCATGGACTCGGCGAGTTCCAAAGTGGACTCGACGAGTAGGCCTGACTCGGCGAGTCCCTTTGTGTACTCGGCGAGTCCAGGCGTCAGGATTAGGCAAAACCGGGATTTTTTCATGTTTATCTTATGGAAGCTTACCTTAATCATATTAGATCAACCCTAATCCATTTTTTTGATATATATGATTATAATCTTGATCTAATTAAAGATATTTATCATCTAATAAAATATTTAATTTCCTTATATGATAATTGATTAATTATTTTGATAATTATCTTAAAAGAAATCTTGGATAAATCAAATAAAGATAATTAGGATATTAATTGTTAATTGGAATTATTTGTTATTTGATCCTCCGTGTTTTAAATGTTTAAAACCTACCCTAAAGTTTTGAAATTTATATTTGTGATTAAAAGTTTTAATTTAGACAACTTAAATTTCAAACCCTAGATTTTAAAAGTTTTAAAATACAACCCTATACTAATATGATATTACTTAGGCACTTAATCTCCCCAACATTTCTTCTTCATGTGCACATTTGAAAACAACCTATTGGCTTCAGACTTTTCCTTCCTAGCTGCCCGGATCTGATGCACAAAAAGAGGCCATTTATACTATACGCAGCAGCTGCCAACCTTCAAAGTAGGAGTTCGGGATCTTGTCATGAGCATGCTCCAGAGAAGGCTTTTTCCTTTATTTATCTACCCGTGACCGAGCGAGGATGATCTTCTTCATGATCGGCCAAGTCCGAAAGGAAGAATAATATATATATATATATATATATATATATATATATATATATATATATATATATATATATATATATGTATAACTAAATGCTAGTCTTACCGTTAGTAGGCCTCATTCACGAAGCCGATCTATAAGGTGGGTATAAGGTTGCGGCCTATAAAATGGCGCTTAATGGGTGTACACTCACACCCACCGCTTGCTTGATTGGTGGAGGGTCGTTAGCCGAACGGGTAGGATAGGGCAACCTCATCCTCTCATTAAAAGTATAATAAGAAATACAAAGTAACTACACGTTTTTAAAAAAATTTCCCAATCTTAGTTACTTTAGGAAAAGTGAATTGATGCAATCCCATGAAATTACACTTTGCACCCTTGCTAAGATGTTAGTGGAGCGTGTGTGGTTTACCGGCACACTAATTGGTTCTAAGCAAAGGTGGCAAAGGGTGATTCATTGTTTATCATATTTCGATGGAGCGTGTGTGGTTTACCGGCACATCGAATAGGTGATCGTTACAATGAAGGCACCATGTGAATTTGCATGGTAATTCACACCCGCTTTGTGATCCTCGGCATCCCAGTCACAAACAAGAAGGGCATATCGAGATTTAAACATGCCATTGAATAGTTCAATGAATCTCATCCGAACCTAGGAATTCTCAATACACTTAGGACTAATAGTCTAGGTTTTGTTGTGGAGAATTAGTGAATCGTCATTCACTTACCTTCAATTTATTTTCATGTTAGATTACGGCATCCCTTTTCTAATATGTAAATGTTATTGTTGGATCCTAACCCTAATTTTTCTTATTGGGTGATAATTAGGCATTCTTATTCTAATCTATCTTTGTCCTTTCTATAGATGTCGAACGCAAACAACGCTGCTGCTAGTTCTTTCACGTCGATGAGCCTTTGCTAAAAGGTCACCTTCGATGGAACGAACTTTAGCGAATGGATAAGATACATTCGCACCATTGCTCGCTATGAGGATAAGGAGTATGTCCTCGATGAGAAGCTCGAGAAAATCAACCCCGAAGTTGCTACTCCCGCCGAAATCACCGCCTTTGAAACTCATGAGCGAGATGCAACGAAGGTACATTGCATCATGATCGCCACCATGAACTCCGAATTCCAAAAGTCCTACGAGGACATGTATCCATACGAGATGCATCAAGACTTGTTGGAGAGATACCACCAAAACACGAGACAAGAGCGTTACGAGATTTTCACTAACATGATCTCCGCTAAGATGGGTCATGGAGAATCTCTTACCATGCACCTGCAAAAGATGCAAAGGTATGTCGACCGCCTTCGCAAGTTAAATGTTGACTTTGGTGAAGACGTGGCGATCGACATGGTGCTTCACTCTTTGCCTCCAATGTACAACCAATTTAGGATGACCTACCACATGAACAAAGAAGAGGTCACCCTAAGCAAACTCCAAGGTCTCTTGAGGGTCACTGAGAGCAACTTCAAGGACAAGTCTGTTGCACCTACTCCCAATCCGTCCGCTGCTCCTGTCTTGGCTATTGGTCAAGGGAAGGGAAAGAAGAGGAAAGCTTCATCGAATAACTATCGCAAGGTGAAAGCCCGAGATGGTGCCTCTTCTAGTGGGACCAAAGTTGATCCCGCTAAGCCCTGCTCTAACCCAAAGGAGGCAGAGTGCCACCACTGGCACAAGATAGGACATTGGAAGAGAAGCTGCCCGGATTACCTGCAAGCGATCAAAGAAGGAAAGATCAAGCCATCTTTCGCAGGTATATACACAATCAAATCTAACGATTCTAATCATGCTAGTTCTTGGGTTCTTGATACCGGTTGTGGTTATCACATTTGTTCTAATGTGCAGGGACTAATAAGAAGTAGGGATGTAGAGCAAGGAAGGATCAATCTAATCATGGGGAACAGAAGATCGTCGCCTGTGACCAAGATTGGAGTGTATTCTTAAGTGCTTAGGAATAGTTTGGTTTTAGATTTGAACAATTGTTGCTATTCGCCACAAATGGCTAGAAACATCATTTCATTTCATGGTTTATATAGACAAGGATTTAGATTTTCTTTTAATAATGAGAATGGTTCTATTTTGGCTTATCTAAATGGTGTCTTTTACTTTGAAGCTGTACCATGTAATGGAATATATGAAACTGCTATGATTGTTGATAACTTAGGAAATGATGTTTTGAATATTGATTCTTCCACTAGTATGGATAAAGCATCCTTGTGGCATTGACGTCTTGGACATGTCAACAAGAAACGCATAGCGCAACTCCAAAAGGATGGAGTGTTGGAGTCATTCGACCTTAGGGAAGATGACACATGCGAGTCTTGTTTGCTTGGAAAGATGACTAAGTCACCCTTCACGAGTACTTGTGAAAGGGGTGAGGGGCTATTGGACCTAATACATACCGATGTATGTGGACCCTTTAGATCAACCACGAAGGATGGGAACCGCTTCTATGTGACTTTTACCGATGACTGTAGTAGATATGGGTATATCTACTTAATCAAGCAAAAGTCAGACACCTTTGAAAAGTTCAAAGAGTTCAAGAATGAAGTGGAGAATCAATTGGGCAGGAAAATCAAGATGCTTCGATCTGATCGAGGAGGAGAGTACCTAAGTCTTGAATTCCACGATTATCTCAAGGAGTGTGGAATAGTTTCGCAATTGACGCCTCCTAGGACACCGCAGTTGAATGGTGTGGCAGAAAGGCGTAATCGGACCTTATTGGATATGGTTCGCTCTATGATGAGTCGTGCTTCACTACCTATCTTCTTTTGGGGGTATGCCTTAGAGACTGCCGCCCATATCCTTAACCGAGTCCCTACTAAGAAGGTTGCCAAAACACCTCACGAGATGTGGACGGGGAAAGCTCCCTCGTTGGCACATATCAAGGTTTGGGGTTGCGAGGCTTTCGTAAGACGAGATACTCACGACAAGCTTGAACCTCGAAGTGAGCGATGTATTTTCATCGGCTACCCGCAAACTTCCTTTGGATATCTCTTCTATAGACCGAAAGACAATGTTGTCTTTGTTGCGAGGAGAGGAGTTTTCCGAGAGCGAGAACTCATAAGCCAAGGAGACAGTGGGAGGCAAATCGAACTTGAAGAGATTCAAGAGTCGATAGATGAAGGAACCTCTACCACTGGCATTCAACCCGAGGAGGAAACTCCGGTTGAACCGATTGACGAATCCTTACCTCTTAGACGTTCCGATAGAGTTAGAGTTCATCCCCAGTTTTATGGTTTTCATATTACTACCGAAGGGGACACGTATATTAGTGATGGTACACTAGTAAACCTTGATGAACCTAATAGCTATAAGGAAGCCATGGCAGGCCCGGAGTCTGCAAAGTGGAAAGAAGCAATGGATAGCGAGATCCAATCCATGTACGATAACCAAGTTTGGAATTTGGTTGATTATGTGCCTGGACGTAAGACCGTTGGGTGCAAGTGGATCTTCAAGAAGAAGACCGACGTGGATGGAAACGTACACACGTATAAAGCGCGATTGGTTGCGAAGGGCTTTACTCAAACTCCAGGAGTTGACTATGATGAGACCTTCTCACCAGTTGCGAAGATTAAATCTATTAGAGTGATGCTAGCAATTGCCGCATTTCATGATTATGATATTTGGCAAATGAATGTCAAGACCGCCTTCCTTAACGGAAAGTTGGCTGAGGATGTTTACATGGCTCAGCCAGAGGGGTTTGTGAATCCGAAGCATCCAAATAGAGTGTGTAAGCTTGAGAAGTCCATTTATGGACTTAAGCAAGCGTCTTGCAGATGGAATCTTTGCTTTGATGAGAAAGTCAAAGAGTTTGGATTTGTACGAAGCGAAGACGAATCTTGTGTATATGTCAAAGCTAGTGGGAGTATAGTAAGCTTCCTCGTTCTATATGTCGATGACATATTACTCATAGGAAACGACATCCCGACTCTGCAGGAGGTTAAGTCCTGGCTCGGGAAGTGCTTCACTATGAAGGACCTCGGAGAGGCTTCTTACATTTTGGGAATAAGGATAGTAAGAGAAAGAAGAGACTAATTGGACTTAGTCAGAATACTTACTTAGAGAAGGTACTAAAACGTTTTAGTATGGAAAACTCAAAGAAGGGAGAACTACCGATACAAAGTAATACCAAATTGAGTAAGAGTCAAAGTCCGAGTACCGAAGCTGAGATAGCAGAAATGAGCCGAGTACCATACGCTTCCGCAGTTGGCTCAATCATGTACGCTATGACTTGTACTCGCCCTGATGTAGCCTTTGCTTTGAGCATGGTTAGCAGATATCAATGGAACCCTGGCAAAGCACATTGGATTGCGGTGAAGAACATCCTTAAGTACCTTCGGAGGACGAAAGAATGGTTCTTCGTCCTTGGAGGGAGTGATGACTTGAAGGTGCGAGGGTATACTGATGCCAGTTTTCAGACCGATAGGGACAATTACCGTTCGCAGTCGGGCTGGGTCTTTACCCTAAACGGAGGAGCAGTAACTTGGAAGAGTTCCAAGCAAGAAACCGTACCTGATTCAACGTGCGAATCAGAGTACGTCGCAGCGAGCGAAGCGTCGAAGGAGGCAATATTGCTGAAGAACTTCATTGGTGACCTTGGAGTCGTGCCGGCCATAAAGGAGCCAATGGAGATTTTCTGTGATAACGAAGGTCTGGTTGCCTTGACCAAGGAACCGAGGGATCATGGTAGATCTCGACATATCGACAGAAAATATCACTTCATTAGACATCGTGTAGAAGAAGGACAACTCGTAGTGAAGAGGATATCATCAGAAGATAACCCAGCAGATCCGCTTACGAAGGGATTGAGTAGGGTTAAGCACTTGCAGCATGCTAGGAGTATTGGGCTGAAGGATGATATTAGTATAGATTAGATAGTATTAGAAACGTATAATAGATAAATGTAATTAACATTTGATGATTAAATAAAGGAGTTTTATTTATAAGTAAAGTTACTGTCATATGTTAATTGTTTAACTATTGTTTCACTTTGCATGTTTTGACTTCCAGAATAATTAAGGTTATTAAGAATAATAGAAATTGTTCAAATGGTCCACAATCGTTCATATGTTGGAAGTAGATATGAATGAAGATTGTCATGAATTGGTGTGTAGATTGTCTAAATGGTGTTAGACATAGCAAGGGTTGCTGCAACGTTCATGAGTGCTTATGAACTGGTTTTGAGCATTGGAACAAACCCGCGCTTGCTGGAATCACCTTATGGAATATGATATAAAAGGTGATCGCAAGACGATAATATCATGTAGTCTTAAAACCTAGATATATGGTTTATTATTTGTTAATTGATTGTACATTGATAATGCAAAAACGCATCAGTAACTTGGTGTTATAAAACGCATTGTTGTGTATAGTTGGTTAATGAATAAGTAAATGCATATAAGTCGACGTTTATCTGTAAATTTTTTCCTAAGAGGGTAGAATAGATATCTTGGCCGCTCGATGATTTGATTTGACTTATGTGCCGGGCCCGGTCAGAACTGAATTGATGTGTTTGATTAAGTTCTATGTCAAATAAATCAGAGATCGAGAAATCTAAATGCTTGACTAACCATTCCATAGGATTGTCAGCATGATATCTAACAGAGGACTGTACGATCCCTTATCTAAAGGACAAGATTGATTAGATCAGAGTTTGATAGCGTCTTTGAGAGCTATGATTGCAAACCGAATTGTACTTGTATAGTTACTAGACTTATCCAAGTGGGAGACTGTTGGAATAGTGTCTAAGACTGCAACTATATTAGGCAAGTATTTGACCCGGTTGTGCATGGTCCTTTTGGGTTGCCTTCACCATAGCAACTTGATGGATGATTTGTTAAGAGAGAGTAAATATTATAAGGAATAATATATGGTTATTTGATTAATATAAGTCATAGATTAATTGGAATTAATTGGGTGACTTAAAGAGATTAATTAAATAAAGGGGTATAAATTGTCAATTGTTTGATAGTTAAACTTTAGACTGTAAATCCATTGGGATATGATTTGGACGAATTCTATGAGATATAGGATAGCTAAAATCGTCCAAAGACTTATCTATGGAATGGATTTGGATAGCCTTAAGAGAAGATTATCCAATTAGGGTTTAGGTTGTAACGCTTAAGGAGTCTACAAGTATAAATAGACCCTAGGGGTGAGGGAATTCGACACACCATCTAAAGTAGATACACTCTGGCCGAATTCCTCCCCTCTCCTCTCTCCTAAATCATCTTGCTTGATATTTGTGACTCTAGAAGCTCCAAGACAACAAGATCAACAAGGAACTCAAAGGTATGATTCTAGATCTGTTTCAATGTTGTTATTTAACCTAATTAGCCATTAGAAGTCTTGGATTCAAAGCATGTTTAATTAGAAAGCCTAGATCCGAGCATTAGGGTTTTGCATGCGCACATAGGAAAGTTCTTATGGCTAAAACCCATCAGGGACAACTATTGTTATAATTCAAGTAAGAAGTTGATTACCCAAAACAACAAATAATGAGTAATAAATATGGTGATTAAATAAAAAATGTTTTATTTATACTCAAAGGTTTGGGGCCATATAGGATTAGTATTATTCTTGTGTTTCACTTTGCATGTTTTGACTTCCCAAATAATAAGATTATTCAAATCTTCCACAGTCGCTCATACTTTGGCAGTAGGTATGAATGAAGACTGTCATGAATCCGTCTGTAGATTGTCTAAAGTGTTTAGACATAGCACAAGTTTGCTGCAGAGTTCATGAGTGCTACTATAAGATTAGAGTATTGGATTAAACCTACGCTCACTTGGATCGCTTCATGGATTTTATCATGAGTGATTGGTGAGACAATAATATCTTATATTCTTGAAACCGAGACGTGTGAGTTGTATTCTACAAGTTGGTTGCACATTGATAATATGTAAACGCACCAGTAACTTGGATAAATAATATCTTATATTCTTGAAACCGAGACGTGTGAGTTGTGTGTGATTTGATGAATAGATACAAGAAAGCATTGTAGTCAAAGTTTATCCGTTCCATTTACCCAAATTGGATAAAGGTGATATTTGTGGGCCAATCGATGATTTAGTGATGACACCTAAGTGCTTGGCCAAGCCGGGATAAAGTTGATGTTTTCAATTGTAGTCTGTTGTCAGTCGTCATAAATCGAAAATCGGGAAACAACACATAGACAGAGAGAATGATTATAATCCATGTATCAGTCGATATAATATTTAGAATGGAGGAATATATGATCCCTTATCTTAAGGTCACGTCACCGATAAGATCAGAGTTCGACATCGGATTTTGGTAGCTAAAATTTGCTAGTCAATTTTGAAGTTATACTTACAACTATAGTAATTAGACTTATCCAAGTGGGATACTGTTGGATTAGGTGTCTAAGCCCATAACTATAATTGGTATGTACTTGAATTGATAGTAGCAATGTCTTTTTGGGTTGCCTTCAAACCTGGCAATTGAATAGGATTATTGTTGAAGAGAGAAGAATGATTTATTAATTTATTACTTGGTTAATAAATTAATTTATTAATGTATTATGGATATAATATATTAATTAGAAATCATATTGTTTAATTAATATTTAATCACAAATTAATTTGGAATTAATTTTGGAATTAAAGGAATTAATTGAAATTGCGGGGACTAAAGGTCACAATGTTCAAAATTTGAGCATTGAGTATTCTAGAACCTCCCTTAGAGGGATGGAACGAAATCTAGAGTGTCCTAGGGTTTCCTTGGGCTCTAAGGGTGCCTTGGAAACCTTAGGGAGGAACTTAATGGATTAGGGTTATCTAAGATATACCTACCTTATGCTAAACCTTCCTTATCACCTATATAAACCCTTATAGGGTTGGATTTCGTCTAAGGGCACTCCAAGAGAGGCTAGGGCCGAATTTTCCACTTCCCTTCTCTCTCCATAGTAATCCTTGGTTGCTAGGTTTGTTTGTGAGCCATTAGAGGCGCGACACTCGTGGCGCTTGCTACTAAAGTTCAAGATCTTCAAGGATTTGATAGATATTACAATATAACAATAAAGGTATGTATCCTAACCCTACTTAAATGTTAATTTCGAAAATTACATGTGCCTCCTAGGGTTTCTAGTTTTTGTGTTCAATGCTTGTATGTTTAATAGTTAAAACATAGATCCTCAAATTAGGGTTGCATGCGCACATAGGATTGTTTGTTTTGTATAAAACCCATCATCAACAAGAAGTAGAACATGCATACGAGTCGAAGTTTATCCACTCCTTTTAACCTTAAAGGGATAAAAGCAATACATATGGGCCCCTCGATGATTTAGTGATGACACCCCGAAGTGCTTGGCCAAGCATAGACTGATTTGATTTGTTCAATTAGTCGGTCATCATAAATCGGAAATCGAGAAACAAATAATGGACATAGAGAATGATTATAATCCATGTCTCTATCCATATGATATCTAGAATGGAGGAATATATAATCTCTTATCTAATGGACACATCATTGATTTGTTCAGAGTACGACAACGACTTTCAAGAGCTAAGATTGCCAGTCAGGTTTTGAAGTCATACATAATAATAGTTTTAGAATTATCCTAGTGGGCGACTGCTAGATTAGTTTCTAAGTCCATAACTATAACTAGTATGTATTTGACCTGACTTGGCATGGTCCATTTGGGTTACATGGCATCATGCATTTGGATAGACTAAAATGAGAGAAATAACACTTAAGGTTTATTAATATATTATAAGTTCTAATATATTAATAATATTATTTAATTAGTATTGATCAAGAATTAATTTGGAATTAATTAAGTGATCAAAAGGAGACTAATTAAATATATGGGTTGATTGTGTAAATCATCCATACTTGTATAGTGGGCTAATACTCCATGGTTTACCAAGTTGGGCTAAAACCCATAGAATACTCCATGGATGCTCCATGGTGTTTTTGAAACCATGGATCCAAGAAACGAAGAGCCATGACAATTAGGGTTTAAATGGCGTAACCCTAATTGTGACACACTATATAATCATCATATTCTTCCCAAAATTGGCCACCAACTAAGAAGGGTAAGGGCTAGCTGATTTCATGAGGTGGTTCATTTCTCTCTAAGTTATTCCAAGTGCATTTGATGTTGTATGAACCATTTGAGGTGTCACACTTGAGGCACTAGGCTCTTAAGCTCCATGGAATCAAGCTACATCAAAAGGTATATCTTCTAACTTGCTTTATTACATATGAATCAATGTTTTTGTATGGTAGCTTGGATAATACCCTGGAATGTTCATATTTGCATGTATAATAGAGAAAACATAGATCCAAGGTATTTAGGGTTGCATGTACATTTAGGAGTGTTAGAATGATCAAAACCCAACATACAACACATAAGGAAGCCATGGAAACCCTCCAAGGTCTTACACCTAGTGCCATTGGAACACCCACGTGGTCTTACTACCTGCCGTTTGAACCCCCACATGGTCTTTCTGCCATGGGAACCCCCACATGGTCTTCCTGTTGGATATAATGTCTAAGTCCATAACTATATTTGGTATGTACTTGACCCGAACCGGCATGGTCCATTTGGGTTGCACTTCACCCGAACATTTTATGGATAATATTTGAGAATAGTACAAGTTATGATTTATTAATATATTATAAGTTCTAATATATTAATATAAGATTATATTATTTAATTGGTATTGATCAATAATTAATTTAGGATTAATTTAGATATCAAAGATATTACTAATTAAATATGGCCTTCTATATTTATATAGTGTGGGCTAATGCTTATTTGGAATGGGCTAGGCTTGCATGGAAAAGTCCATGGATACTCCATGGAGCTTTAAGCCATGGATCTCATGGAAATGAAGAGACATGGGTATTAGGGTTTACATGGATATAACCCTAATCTACCACACTATATAAAGGAAGCTTTGGTTCTTGAAATCACACTAGTTGACACTTGTTGAGGTGAGGGCCGATTTCAAGATAGTAGTGACTATTCTCTCAAAGTTCCAAGTTTGTGGTTATTTGTGAATTTCATTTGAGGCATTCACACTATTGGTGCTAGGCTCTAAAACTTCAAGCAATCAACTACTACTACAAGGTAAGTATTTCTACTAGCTTTATTTGATTCATGTTCCCCATGCCATGCTAGTTAGGATATGAACCTTGGAAAAATAATTATTTGCATGTATCTTAGAAAAACATAGATCCAAGGTTTATTAGGGTTGCATGTACATTTAGGAAGTGTTAGAATGCTCAAAAACGCATCAGTGGTATCAGAGCCTAGGCTTATTTGTTTGATACTTGATGCAATATAGTTGAAAAAGTTGAAAAACTTAATGTCTTCCAGATGAACTCGCCGAGTCCATGGTGGGACTCTCCGAGTTCATGTGTAACTTCAACCTACTCGGCGAGTAGGTTTATGCACTCAACGAGTAGAAGCGACAGAGTGCAGATTTTCGACTTTAGTTGCTAGAAATGGACTAGAAACATTACCCTAAACTGTTTTGGTACTTGAAAACTCGTTTTAGATGGTGTAATGTCTTTGGTAATCCATTTACAACAACTTGTTATCAAAATTACAAAGTTTTATGTGTAATTTTTGATTCATGAAAGTGTTCATATTCATGTTCTTGATCTTATGATGTTTAGATGATCATAGGAATTATTTGTAACCTATGTGGTAGTTTAATTCTTGATCATAATGTGTTTTAATGGAGTCCATAACTTGTCCTCAAGTTATGGAAAACCAAGAGTCACACTTGAATTAAAACCATTAAAAGAACACAAAAGTTAGAAAAATGAAGAGTCTTCATTTTATTACTCTATTTAACTCATAAGTTACAAGAAATGAAAAGTTTTGAAAGTGTACAAAACTTGCCCTGAAATTTTGGAACAAGTAAAGTCATATTAAAACTTTAGTTCCAACCCTTAGAATTTTAAAAGTTAAAATTCAACCCTTATACTTATAATATTATAAGTTAATATATATATATATATATATATATATGTATGTATGTATGTATGTATGTATAAGATCAAAGTCGTCTTACCGCTAGTACGCCTCATTCACGAAGCTAGTCTATAAGGTGGGTATACGGTTGTTGCCTATAAAATGGCAACTTAATGGGTGTCTACTCTCACCCACCGCTTGCTTGACTAGTGGAGGGTCGTTAGCCGAACGGGTAAGACAAGGACTTATAAATACTCATTAAAAGTATGATGATTATTATAAAGTAACTAAATGTTTTATTAAATTCCCAATCATAGCTACTTTAGGAAAAATGTGAATAAGGTGCTAATCCATGAAATTACACTTTACACTTTGTCTAAGTCGTTAGTGGAGCGTGTGTGGTTAACCGGCACACTAACTTGAACTTAACAAGGTAGGTAAAGGGTGACTTAATATTTATCATAGTATCAATGGAGCGTGTTGATGGGTTTTGATCATAGGAACATCCTATGTGCTCATACAAACCCTAATGCTTGGATCTAGGTTTCTCTATTGTACATGCAAGTTATCCAAGACTATAAACCCTAATTCTAGCATACAAGCAATCATATTAACATGCAATTAGGTTTAAGATCATACCTTGATTGTTATGTAGCAATAACAATCTCAATTCCTCCTTGTATTGACTTTAAAAAGCTTAGAGTCACAAATGTCACTCCTCTAATGGCTCACAAACACCATAAGCAAGAGGATGAAGAGGAGAGAGGATGGAGGCTGCCCAAAAACATGTGAAACCCTAGAACAAAGCTTAGCCACGTTTTTGGTCCTTAAGGGGTCTATATATAATGAGGCTATTAGGGTTATCTAACAAGGAAACCCTAATTTGGATGCTTAAGCCCTAAGCAACCCATGGACTCCTTTCCTTAAGGCCTTGGACGATTTGCCCATGGGTTTCCCCATAGAATTCGTCCACTCCTCAATACAAGACAATCCATGGCCCAAATTGCAATTATCTTATAATTACAATTCGAGTCCCTTAAGTTTAATTAATTTCTTGTAGTCACAAAAACTAATTACTAATTAATTCTTGACTAATATTAATTAAACAATATGATTTCTCCTTTAATATATTATTCTCATAATATATTAATAAATCATATTTATTCCTTTCTCTCCATAATTCATCCTATCAAGTTGCTTTGGTGAAGGCAACCCAAAAGGACCATGAACCATCGGGTCAAGTACATACCAAAATAGTTATGGACTTAGACACTAATCCAACAGTCTCCCACTTGGATAAGTCTAATAACTATTATGCGTATGACTTCAGATCCTAATCTGCAATCGTAGCTTTCCAAAGCCGCTGTCAACTCTGATCATATCAGATACGCGTGTCCTTAGATAAGGGATCATATATTCCTCCATTCTAGATATCATATGAGATATGATTTCTAATCATTCTCTTTGTACTATTTCTCGACTTCCGATTTATGACGACTGACTAGTTGAACAAATCAAATTAGCCCTAGCTCGGCCAAGCATTTACGTTTGTCATCACTAAATCATCGAGGGGCCCAAAGATATCGCTTTTATTCTACTTAGGATAAAAGGAACGGATAAACTTTGATTCAATGCTCGCTTGCACTCACTCACCGAATCACACACAACAATATGTTTTATAACACCAAGTTACTGGTGCGTTTACATATTATCAATGTGCAACCGATTAGCAAGATACAACTCACACATCTCGGTTTCAAGAATATAAGATGTTATCATCTCACCAATCACTAGTGATACAACTCAGGGAGTGATCCAAGTGAGCGTGGGTTTAATCTAATGCTCAAATTCATATTCATAAGCACTCACGAATGTTGCAGCAAACATTTTCTTATGTCTAATACTCTTTTATACAATCAACACACAAATTCACAACAGTCTTCATTCATACCTACTTCCAACATATGAACGACTGTGGCCTGTTCGAATAATTTGACTGTTCTTAACCAACTAAATTATTCAGGAAGTCAAAACATGCAAAGTGAAACACAAGAATAATACTAATCCCTTATGGCCTCAAACCTTTGAGTATAAATAAAACTCCTTTTATTTATCACCATATCGATTACTCACTATTTGTCATTTCGGGTAATCAACTTCTTACTTGAATTATTACACTTGTCCCATGCTCCTAGCATGCACACAATGTTTACATATGGTTCTTTCTTTGTGAAATAGATCAAGTTGAACACATTTCCAATCATTCTCATTTCACCACTCCAAATCCTTTTCCATAAGTGAAAGAATATCAAATTCTTGCTACTTATAGAATATGCTAGATTCTAACATTTTATGCAATGATCCTTTCGTAATGTCACTGCACCAAAGTCACAAAGAATCTTGCCAATGATATTACAAAATATTCTATCGGAGATTGTTACAAGACAATTCCTTAGATATGATGTCTCTCACTCAAAGTACATTCCTGTGAACATCCTTTTGCATAAAAGTTTCGAATCTAGACATAGATTTTCAATATTCAATTCCCAATATGGACACGCTTCCATATTTTCCATATGACAACTCATTCTTAATAGAATCTTATCTATTCGTAATGATGTTGATATGGTCCATCCAATATGGAAACATTTCCATAATTTCCATATGACAACTCATTCTTAATAGAATCTTTTCTATTCATAATAATGTCGATATGGTCCATTCAATACCATGCTTCCAACTACTCATAAGCAACCAATCCTCTTCGAACTTTGGATTGTCCTTTAATAGTTGTTTAATTATTTTTGTCAAAACCAATTCTAGTCCTTTTTCCCTCTAAATGCGCTAGACATTTTGAAAATTTTAGAATGGTCAAACATTAAAGCATGTGCAATCGATCCTATACCCGAAGCGTATGGGACACGACGCATAATGTTTTATTTGCTATGTTCTCAAAGTTCGAATTGTGAAGAGGAATGTCGTAATCATAATCAAGATTTTAAGAACACACTATGTACCTTTGACTAAATTTATCAACATTTCTCAACCTAAGCCTTTAGATTTGAAATAAAGCATAATATTCTCTCCCTTAATTATAGCAAAACAACTTTACAACCCTTACGACTTTGTAAGGTATAACTCTTGTTTTGTATAATTAATATTGCTAACTTGCAATACTTTCCATAATAATCATACAATCATAAAATTTATGCTCCCACTGTCATGATGATTATTATAAACATAAAACTTATGCTCCCACTAGCTTGATATGTATTCATAAACATATTAACTTTCAGAAAAACAATACCTATTGAATGTCTTAAGTGCATGTTTCTAATACTTAATGCTTTGATAATCTTTTATCAAGGCTTCTTGAACTTATACACCTTTGCCTTAGATAGTTCATATGTGTGTCTAAACAATTAAGACTAATTGCCAAGCCTCACAATTCAAATTATGGAAAGGGATATCGTAACCATAATCGAATTCGAGAATGCAATTTTTCAATCACTATCTTCTTAAAATCTTTCTTAGTGAAAGCATTTCCTCACAATCATTTTCATGAATAAGGAAATATTATGACACTTATGTTTATATGGTGTATTTGTTCCTATCCATGTGAATTTGTCAAAACCAAAGTTTACGATAAATTCAAACTCATATGGATCGAACTTTCTTAATCTTGATTTCCTGCCTTATGGTGGCACAATTGCCCACCATGTCTTCCAAGTAGTTAACCAGCTCACCCTTTCCTATCATTGTACCTTTCATTGATTAAGGTGCCTTGCCTTTTATGCGTTCAAAATGAGAAATCATAGAACTCACATGCATAATTAACTCAATTGGAACGTCAACACGATAGGTTGTAAACCTTAACTCGTGTGCTAGTAATGAATGATAAGATTTATTTGATTTGTTCTTGAAACCTTTCAAGACCATTAAGACTCCCACTGACTCCTTGACATATAAGATTCACTTGTCAATAACCATTTCTTGATAAACAATTATTCAAGAGTTAGTGTAGCTTATATCAAAACACTTCATAAATTGGTCCTGGTTGGTCTTTGTCTTATCCAAGACATCACAACTTTCCACATTTGATGAATGTTATAAACCTTATTAATACTTTTTCACTCGACGTCACAATCTTAACTTTAAGACTTGTTATTGGAACGAAGTACGATTGACCTTTTGATTTAACCATTGGTTCAATTCTTGATTCCTCTTCTTAGACACACAATTTTGCTAAGACTCACTTAGAGGATCAATTAAGATATGGTTCTTAATCATTAAGACCTATCATAAAGCATAAAAGGTACTCTCCATTCTTCTTAGAATGGAGAAACTTTTATCTTTTTGCCTACTTGATTCTTCTTATTCATTTTGCTATTGATTTAAACCTTTTAATCAATTCCGAATTACACTTAATCTTATAAGTATTATCATATTTACTAAACTTTTAGTAAATCATGACGAATATCTTGTTACTCTTATGGTGACCTTGATCAACACACAACTTTGTGTGCTCGATCTCCTAGTCCTTCACTTGACACTTTGTCAACAAATTAGTCTAATTTCCAAATATGAAATTTCTCATTCATCATGCAACCAAGTTGCGTGATTCCAAATTTCTGTCCAATTGAAACTTTCATGATGAGAAACTCTCCCTATTTGGTAAATTCTCGACATTTCCATAAATAAGAATCATATCCATTCATTGTAGAAATATGCAAACAACAATTTTCATAACGATTTCATTGCATGGAAATAAACAAATAAATAAATAAGTCAAACCAAAATTTATTTTATTTATGAAAGCAGCGGAAAACATTTGTCCTTACAATGAAAAACCCATTGAAAACTATTTAGTCAAATATTCCTAACAATTCTATCATAAATATCTAAGCTCAAAATCTAATCTTCAAGTCCATGCGATCGAGGTCCATTTCTTTGTGATTAGACTCATCTTGCTCTTTCATCAAGCTTCCTTTCTTTTCACCGATCCTGCAAAACATTCAAATGCAATCTTATCACATCATGTATTAAGAATCAACGAATAGGAACTTAATGGAGTTATATAGTGGATTTTTTTTACCTGAAGCACAGCCATACTCTTTGACTCTCCCATCTTTGGAATCTTTAGGCTCTTGGTGCAGACTTCTATCCAACGCCCTTTTTCTTGGCAGCAAACGCAGGTCGCTTCTCTTAGAACGTCCTTGGAACCATGGTCGGTTGACTTTCCCAACAAATACGCTCCATTGCTTCGCCAAATCATTTCTGATTCAGCGGCAATGAGCATGTAAGTTAGGTCAATGAGGTTATCGTCATGATCCATCATAGAATACTTTCTTTTGAACTCGTTATATGATGCAGGGAGTGAATGCAAAACCCAGTTCACAGCCAACTCATCCGGGAATGACACACCCAACATTATCAACCTATCAATGTGTGATTTTATTCCTAGAATGTGGGCACACACAGGTTTACCATCTTCATGTTTCATTTCCAATAGGGCTTTAGTGATGTTGAACCTTTCAATTCTTCGATCTTGTGGGTTAGGGAGAACAATTGGAGGGGGTGGAGGAAGTGAAGCATGATTTCTCGTTCCTCGATCGAATCGTGGAATACCATCTTCATGTGGAATGCTTGTACCACGGGATTTGGGAAGACCATAGTTGTCGAACTTTGACATCTACAAAATGGGAGAAAACGAATTCAAGTTAGTTGATTGATTGAGTCCTTAGTAAATCACCCAAATGAGATACTAAGGCTAGGACCCAACACAATATGCTACAACCTAGAAAAGGGATGTCGTAATCTAGTTGTAGAATATTTGAAGGTAGGTGAATGACGATTCACCAATTTTCACCATGAAAAACGAAAAGAAATTTAAGTTTTAAACCTATGAAAACTCCTAGATCCTTAGAGATTCATTTAAAATTTCAATGGCATGTTTAAAACTCGATATGCCCCTCTTGTTTGTGACTAGTATGCCGAGGATCACAAAGCGGGTGTGAATAACCATGCAAACTTACATGGTGCCCTCACATGTTACAGTCACCTATTCGATGTGCCGGTAAACCACACACGCTCCACCGAACTATGATAAACATTGAGTCACCCTTTGCTACCTTTACTTAAAACCATTTAGTGTGCCGGTAAACCACACACGCTCCACTAACGTCTTCGCAAGGGCACAAAGTGTAATTTCATGGAATTGCATCAATTCACTTTGCCTAAGTAACTAAGATTGGGAATTTGAAAAACATTTTGTTACTTTTGTACTTCATCATACTTATAATGGAAGGTTTCGTGCTATCCTACCCGTTCGGCTAACGACCTTCCACTAGTCAAGAGTGTGGTGGGTAAGAGTGGATACCCATTCAATCGCCATATTATAGGCAATTTCCTTAAACACCCCTTATAGACCAGCTTCGTGAATGAGGCCTACTAACGATAAGACTGACTTTTACTCATACATATATATAATGTTAGACTTTTAATGTTATATATAGTATAGGGTGTATTTTAAACTATTAAAATACTAGGTGGTCAAATTTAACAATTATACTTTTAATTCAATTAAATTGTAAACCTAAACTTCTATGGATTTATTAAACCTCTTTTAATTATACACCTTAATTAATTAATAAAACCACAAGGGTGTGATATGAACTTTTCAAAACATTACTAGGGTTTTAGAATTTAACATTCCTAATTAAACCTTTTAATCAACTTTTAAATTCCAAAACTTGAGGGCAAGTTTTGAAACATTTCAAAACATTAGGGTTTAGAATTTAAATATACATCAAAATTAAACTATTAATCAAAATTTAAATTCCAAAACTTGAGGGCAAGTTTTGAAACTTTTTTCAAAACATTAGGGTTTCAACTATTTAAATTTCAAAACAACAAAACTTTTGGGTTCAAATTTAAACTATAAAACCTAAAGGGAAAAATATGAAACTTTTCATAACAACAAGGATCAAATAACAAATAATCTTAATTAACATTTAATCACATAATTGTCCATATTTGATTTATTTAATGATTTCTTGCAAAACAATTTACCAATTTAATCAAAATAATTAATCAATTATCACATAAGGAAACAAATATTTTATTAATTGATAAATATCTTCAATTAGATCAAGAATATAGTCATATATATCATAAAATCGGATTTATATTGATCTAATGTGATAAAGGCAAGTATCTCAAAGATAAACAGCAAGAAATCCTGAAATTAGCTCCATCTGACGCTCGAACTCGCCGAGTACCCCCATGGACTCGCCGAGTAGGGGCAACTCGTCGAGTCCACAGTGGGACTCGCTGAGTCCATCATGCAGAACCACAAAAATCAAATTTTTTCAACATACAAGGCATCAATACAATAGAAACCAATCTAGGCTCTGATACCACTGATGGGTTTTGATCATAAGAACATCCTATGTGCTCATACAAACCCTAATGCTTGGATCTAGGTTTCTCTATTGTACATGCAAGTTATCCAAGACTATAAACCCTATATCTAGCATACAAGCAATCATATTAACATGCAATTAGGTTTAAGATCATACCCTGATTGTTATGTAGCAATAACAATCTCAATTCCTCCTTGTATTGACTTTAGAAAGCCTAGAGTCACAAATGTCACTCCTCTAATGGCTCACAAACACCATAAGCAAGAGGATGAAGAGGAGAGAGGATGGAGGCTGCCCAAAAACGTGTGAAACCCTAGAACAAAGCTTAGCCACGTTTTTGGTCCTTAAGGGGTCTATATATAGTGAGGCTATTAGGGTTATCTAACAAGGAAACCCTAATTTGGATGCTTAAGCCCTAAGCAACCCATGGACTCCTTTCCTTAAGGCCTTGGATGATTTCCGCAAGGGTTTCCCCATAGAATTCGTCCACTCCTCAATACAAGACAATCCATGGCCCAAATTGCAATTATCTTATAATTACAATTCGAGTCCCTTAAGTTTAATTAATTTCTTTTAGTCACAAAAACTAATTACTAATTAATTCTTGACTAATATTAATTAAACAATATGATTTCTCCTTTAATATATTATTCTCATAATATATTAATAAATCTTATTTAATCCTTTCTCTCCATAATTCATCCTATCAAGTTGCTTTGGTGAAGGAAACCTAAAAGGACCATGAACCATCGGGTCAAGTACATACCAAAATAGTTATGGACTTAGACACTAATCCAACAGTCTCCCACTTGGATAAGTCTAATAACTATTATTCGTATGACTTCAGATCATGATCTGCAATCGTAGCTTTCCAAAGCCGCTGTCAACTCTGATCATATCAGATACGCGTGTCCTTAGATAAGGGATCATATATTCCTCTATTCTAGATATCATATGAGATATGATTTCTAATCATTCTCTTTGTACTATTTCTCGACTTCCGATTTATGACGACTGACTAGTTGAACAAATCAAAATAGCCCTAGCTCGGCCGAGCATTTACGTTTGTCATCACTAAATCATCGAGGGGCCCAAAGATATCGCTTTTATCCTACTTAGGATAAAAGGAACGGATAAACTTTGATTCAATGCTCACTTGCACTCACTCACCGAATCACACACAACAATATGTTTTATAACACCAAGTTACTGGTGCGTTTACATATTATCAATGTGCAACCGATTAGCAAGATACAACTCACACATCTTGGTTTCAAGAATATAAGATGTTATCATCTCACCAATCACTAGTGATACAACTTAGGGAGTAATACAAGTGAGCGTGGGTTTAATCTAATGCTCAAATTCATATTCATAAGCACTCATGGACGTTGCAGCAAACATTTTCTTATGTCTAATACTCTTTTATACAATCAACACACCAATTCACAACAGTCTTCATTCATACCTACTTCCAACATATGAACGACTGTGGCCTGTTCGAATAATTTGACTGTTCTTAACCAACTAAATTATTCAGGAAGTCAAAACATGCAAAGTGAAACACAAGAATAATACTAATCCCTTATGGCCTCAAACCTTTGAGTATAAATAAAACTCCTTTTATTTATCACCATATCGATTACTCATTATTTGTCATTTCGGGTAATCAACTTCTTACTTGAATTATTACACTTGTCCCATGCTCCTAGCATGCACACAATGTTTACATATGGTTCTTTCTTTGTGAAATAGATCAAATTGAACACATTTCCAATCATTCTCATTTCACCACTCCAAATCCTTTTCCATAAGTGAAAGAATATCAAATTCTTGCTACTTATAGAATATGCTAGATTCTAACATTTTATGCAATGATCCTTTCGTAATGTCACTGCACCAAAGTCACAAAGAATCTAGCCAATGATATTACAAAATATTCTATCGGAGATTGTTACAAGACAATTCCTTAGATATGATGTCTCTCACTCAAAGTACATTCCTGTGAACATCCTTTTGCATAAAAGTTTCTAATCTAGACATAGATTTTCAATATTCAATTCCCAATATGGACACGCTTCCATATTTTCCATATGACAACTCATTCTTAATAGAATCTTATCTATTCGTAATGATGTTGATATGGTCCATCCAATATGGAAACATTTCCATAATTTCCATATGACAACTCATTCTTAATAGAATCTTTTCTATTCATAATAATGTCGATATGGTCCATTCAATACCATGCTTCCAACTACTCATAAGCAACCAATCCTCTTCGAACTTTGGATTGTCCTTTAATAGTTGTTTAATTATTTTAGTCAAAACCAATTCTAGTCCTTTTTCCCTCTAAATGCACTAGACATTTTGAAAATTTTAGAATGGTCAAACATTAAAGCATGTGCAATCGATCCTATACCCGAAGCGTATGGGACACGACGCATAATGTTTTATTTGCTATGTTCTCAAAATTCGAATTGTGAAGAGGAATGTCGTAATCATAATAAAAATTTTAAGAACACACTATGTACCTTTGACTAAATTTATCAACATTTCTCAACCTAAGCATTTAGATTTGAAATGAAGCATAATATTCTCTCCCTTAATTATAGCAAAACAACTTTACAACCCTTACGACTTTGTAAGGTATAACTCTTGTTTTGTATAATTAATATTGCTAACTTGCAATACTTTCCATAATACTCATACAATCATAACATTTATGCTCCCACTATCATGACGATTATTATAAACATAAAACTTATGCTCCCACTAGCTTGACATGTATTCATAAACATCTTAACTTTCATAAAAACAATACCTATTGAATTTCTTTAGTGCATGTTTCTAATACTTAATGCTTTGATAATCTTTTATCAAGGCTTCTTGAACTTATACACCTTTGCCTTAGATAGTTCATATGTGTGTCTAAACAATTAAGGCTTCTTGAACAGAAGGTGAGACACTTATTAGTGATGAGACACTAGTAGGTCTGGATGAACCTAATAACTACGAGGAAGCCATGGTAGGCCCCGAGTTTGCTAAATGGAAAGAGGCTATGGATAGCGAGATACAATCCATGTATGAAAATCAAGTTTGGAACTTGGTTGAGTATGTACCAGGTCGTTAGACTGTAGGGTGCAAATGGATCTTCAAGAAGAAGACCGACATGGATGGTAATGTACACACTTAGAAGGCTCGACTGGTTGCAAAGGGCTTCTCTCAAATTCCTTGAGTGGATTTGTATGAGACCATTTCTCCAGTAGTTGAGATTAAGTCTATTAGGGTTATGTTAGCCATAGCTGCATTTCATGACTATGAAATTTGGCAAATGGATGTCAAAACCGCTTTCCTTAATGGAAAGTTGACTGAAGATGTTTACATGAGTCAGCCAGAAGGTTTTTTTTCAGCAACAAGTACCCTAATAGAGTGTGTAAGCTTGAGAAATCCATTTATGGATTAAAGCAAGCACTTGGCAGATGGAATCTTTGCTTTGATGAAAAGGTCAAGGAATTTGGCTTTTCTAGGAGTGAAGATGAATCTTGTGTTTATGTCAAGGCTAGTAGGAGTATAGTTAGCTTTTTGGTATTGTATGTGGATGACATACTACTCATAGGAAATGACAACCCAACCCTGTAGGAAGTAAAGTCCTAGCTTGGGAAGTGTTTTGCTATGAAGGACCTTGGTGAAGCTGCCTATATCCTAGGGATAAGGATTTTGAGAAACAGGAGTAAAAGACTAATTGGACTTAGTGAAAGCACCTATATGGAAAAGGTGTTGAAAAGATTCAACATGCATAACTCCAAGAAAGGTGAGTTACCCATTCAGAGTAATGCTAGATTGAGTAAGACACAAAGCCCTAGTACTAAGGCTGAGATAGCAGAAATGAGTCGACTACCTTATGCTTCAGTTGTAGGATCGATCATGTATGCTATGACGTGTACTCGACATGATGTAGCCTTTGCTTTTTGCATGGTTAGAAGGTATCAGGGGAACCCTAGCAAGGAACACTGGATTACGGTAAAGAATATCCTCAAGTACCTGCGAAGGACTAAGGACTGGGTCCTTACCTTCGGTGGGAGTGATGACTTGAGAGTTGTAGGGTATAGTGATGCTAGCTTCCAGACTGATAGGGATAATTTCCGCTCTTACAGGAGCAATAACTTGGAAGAGTTCCAAGCAGGAGACAGTGGTTGATTCCACTTGTGAATCAGAGTATATAGCAGCAAGCGAGGCGGCAAAGGAGGCTATATGGCTAAAGAACTTCATTGGAGACCTTCGGAGTTGTACCAGCTATAAAAGAGCCAATGGAGACTTTCTGTGACAGCAATAGTGCGGTTGCCTTAGCCAAGGAACCAAGAGATCACTGGAGATCCAGACACATTGACAGAAAATATCACTTCATCAGACATCGAATAGAAGAAGGAATCCTTGTTTCAAACAAGGTATCATCAGATGAGAACCCAGCAGATCCCCTCACGAAGGACTGAGTAGGGTTATGCATCTCCAGCATGCTCGGAGCATAGGGCTGAAGGATGATATAAGTTTTAGTAGTTAGATAATTTATGAAATTTGTAAAGTGTAATTGACATTAGATGATGAATAAAATGTGTTTTATTAATGAGTAAATTGTTGCTATCTCTTGTCAATTGTTTACTATATTTTTTTTGCATGTTTTGACTTCCAGAATAATTATGTTTGGTATATCATATTATTCAAACCTCCACAGTCGGTCATATGTCGGAAGTAGGTATGAATCAAGACTGTCATGATTGGTTGCAGAGGTCTAAGGTGTTGGACATGGCTACAACAATCTTGAGTGCTCATAAGTTCTAAGCATTGGACTCAACCCACGCTCACTGGAATCACTTCATAGAATTTTATCTCGAGTGATCGTGAGATAGTAATATCATATAAGTCTTCAAACCTAGAGATATGATTTGTTACTTACAAGTTGGTTATGCATTGATTGTACGAAAACGCATTGGTAACTTGATGTTATAAAACGTGCCTTTGTGTATAATTCAATGAGTGGTAGAACAAACATATGAGTCGAAGTTTATCTGTTCCTTCTAGGATTAGAAGCTGATATCTGGGCGCCTCGATGATTGTGTTTTGACCTATGTACCGGGCGCGGTTAGAACTAAATTGATGTGTTCAGTTAAGTTTTATGTCAAGCATATCGGAAATCGGGAAACAAATGCTGGACAATAAGTAAGACCATGTTCCATGTATTTGTCCGGCTGATATCTTGAGCAGAGGAGTATATGATCACTTATCTAAAATGGCACGTTCTAGTTCAACAGAGTTTAAAAAGCTATGATTGCTTATCGGTTCCTGAAGTCATACTTGCAACTATAGTTATTAGACTTATCCAAGTGGGAGACTGTTGAATATAGTGTCTAAGTCCATAACTATATTTGGTATGTACTTGACCCGACCCGGCATGGTCCATTTGGGTTCCACTTCACCCGAACAATTTATGGATAATATTTGAGAAGAGTACAATTTATGATTTATTAATATATTATAAGTTCTAATATATTAATATAAGATCATATTATTTAATTAGTATTGATCTATAATTAATCTAGGATTAATTTAGAGATCAAAGATATTACTAATTAAATATGAGCTTCTATATTTATATAGTGTGGGCTAATGCTTATTTGGAATGGGCTAGGCTTGCATGGAAAAGTCCATGGATACTCCATGGAGCTTTAACCCATGGATCTCATGGAAATGAAGAGACATGGGTATTAGGGTTTACATGGATGTAACCCTAATCCACCACACTATATAAAGGAGGCTTTGGTTCTTGAAATCTCACTAGTTGACACTTGTTGAGGTGAGAGCTGATTTCAAGATAGTAGTGACTATTCTCTCAAAGTTCAAAGTTTGTGGTGATTTGTGATTTCCATTTGAGGCATTCACACTATTGGTGCTAGGCTCTAAAACTCCAAGAAATAAACTACTACTACAAGGTAAGTATTTCTACTAGCTTTATTTGATTCATGTTCCCCATGCCATGCTAGTTAGGATATGAACCTTGGAAAAATAATTATTTGCATGTATCTTAGTCAAACATAGATCCAAGGTTTATTAGGGTTGCATGTACACTTAGGAAGTGTTAGAATGCTCAAAAACCCATCACTTCCTACCAAGAAAATATCATACAACTAATCATACAAATATACTAGGATGCCATGGAAACCCTCCAAGGTCTTGTACCAAATACCACGGGAACCCCTACGTGGTCTTAGCCTACTACCATGGGAACCCCCCGAGATCTTCCATACAATGCCATACTAAGATAACACATAATCAATCGACAATGAACATATCATAAGATGGGTCGGCCTTGGTTTCTTAGACCCATTGGTATGGTGAGAAAATTCACCTCTCGAATGCTGAATTGACAAGCTAAGTCCCAATTTATCCCACCTGCTGCTCCAACTCAACCGCTTATATTCATTATGTAATTAACTTGTAACAATCTCAGAATACCATAAATACCCTCAATGTCAACCCTGGTCAACGGTAATGGTGACTAGTCCATGTTCACCCTAACTGGTCTAATGAATCCAATAACTCATCGAGTTAATCGAGTAATCATTCAACTCACCGAGTTACCTATGTAACTCGTCGAGTCCCTCAATTTTTGGCCAAGTCAAAGTCAAATAAAGTCAACAAGTCAAACCGGTCAACTCATCTAACCCTTGTATAATAGGGTTTCCATTATGATTCTTATTGTAGTACTCGCAATCTTAATATAGAGTATCACTTAGAGTTTTCACGTGTTCGAAAATTCTAAACCATAATCAGGGTAAGTGATCAATCTACTCGATAAAACATTATTCCATACCCCTTAAGAGCGTATAACATTCATAACAAGGCTTAACAGAGTGTAAGAACCTTACATCGCAAAGCGAAACACTCGAAAAGGTCACAAAACAAATCTCTCCCAAATCTCTCTCTAAATGAGAAATCTCTCCAAGTATGTGAAAACTCTCCCAAATCTCTCTCTGAATGAGAAATCTCTCCAAGTATGGGAAATCTCTCTAAAATCTCTCTCTGATTGAGAAATCTCTCCAACTATGTGAATTTTCTCCCAAATCTCTCTCTAAATGAGAAATCTCTCCAAGTATGTGAAATCTCTCCCAAATCTCTCTCTGAATGAAAAATCTCTCCAAGTATGTGAAATCTCTGCCAAATCTCTTTCAAATCTCTCTCGGAAGTTCATTTAACTTTTTATAGTCTTTCGGGTCATCCCGACCCTCAACCGGGTCAAAAAACAGCTCGAAACGGGAAGAATTCTTGAAAAATAGCCTTAAAGAACCGAAATCTTCTCTTATGGGGCGAAGCCTATCGGATCGAAACCATGAACAACCGAACTGAAGCGTGTTGACCCGAACGTGAACCCTTCTAAACCGAACCCGAACCTCGCCTTCGCTCCTGACCTTTGCCTTCGGCCCATTTCGCCTACGGTTCGAAGTTGCTAAGGATCGAACTTCGGCCCCTACCCGAGAAGCTTCGCAGGAAGCCTTTTTCCACCCGGTTTTCGACTACGACTTCGTTTTAGGCCCATTTTTAATTATTTTAACACGAGATTTTCACCCAAAGTTATATTATAACATTTAAAGCCCCATATTTCATTATTTCCCCCGTTTTTGGGTGTAAATCTTATCCAAGAAGAGTGGGTGAAGTACTTGAGGTGGAGTGTTGACTTCACTTTAGTTTATGACACAAACGACCACCCACACCCGCCACCATACCTCTTCATTCATCGTCCTTTTCCCATCATTTCCCAACTCTATTCTTTGTCTAAGGCTGAAATCTATCCTCTCTCCTAATACTCTCTCATTTTCCCATTCTTCCACCAAAGATCAAACACATTTTCTCTCTCAATTCTCTCACTGAAATTGAAGATTCAAGGGCCTTCTTCCAAGCTTTTCTTCTACTTTTGATCTTCAAATCTTTAAGCAACCTTCCAAGTGTTCTTGAGTTGAACACTTCCCTTATTCAACATCAATCCACTGAAATCACTCAAGGTGAGTTTATACCCCTACATCTTCATGTTTTCTTCAAGTCTTAGGGGGGGATACAAATTAAAACACCAAGAACACAACTAAACTCAAACAACAACTTTCATCATAAAAGTTGAGTCTTATTCACGGACTTTTTTGACTATCTTAAACTTAATATACTTCAAAACTGTTTAATATGCAAATAGTCCAGGTTCATACTTTTAAAATGACTACTCGCACATCTCCATACGATTGATGGTGATTTTTACAAAATTGCCTCTCATTTCAGAAACGAATTCAGATTAGTCTGTGAATATGAGCATTTTAACACAAGTTAAAGACTTCCAAAAATCATAACAACAATTATGAATAAACTAGACACATTTTATAAACTCTTAGAATTTAAGGATTCAGTTTTCGACTTCGTATGATTTTTCTATGATTTTTCTAAAACAATGCAGAAAGATTAAAAACTTTTATACACTGGGTGATTATAGAAGGAATCTACGGGTCTTTCTAGGGTTCATTATCGCATAACATAGAAGCATTCATTTCAAACTTAACAAAGAAAATATTCGGTTTTCTGGAAACGTACTTTGTCGCTTTTACAAAGAAAATGATTTCTTTCTCAAACAAAACTTTTATGAACTCACCAACTTAATTGTTGACACTTTTCAAAACTACTTTTATTCTTAGGAAATCAGTGAAACAGGAAAACATCAACATTTTGAGGATGGCACATTAAATCGTCAAACAGTTCATTTTGTCATCATAATGTAATTGATTTTGAAACATGTAAACTTACTATGATGTAACTTTTTCAATTATATTTATGATAGTTGTATTTACTTTGAGCACTATTATACTCCCTGTTGTGATACTATACATGAAGTCCTCCACCCCCGGGCGTTTCTGCCATCCTTGGTTTGGGGGTGTGACATCTTCACCGCTGGAGCATCTGCCTTAGCAGGGCGGCCATCGGTAATCCTCATTGTGGCCGGCGCACGTGCCTCCACTGCTCCTCCCCCTCCCTGCAACCTCTGAAAATCGGCCATGTTATGGCCAGTCTAGTAGTAGTGGAAACAAACCAAGCCCTTCCTGGGGCAATGCCTGCTCACATGGCCCTTCTGACCACATGTATAACATGCCAGGCCCACCCCCCCCCCCCCCCGATATACAAACTATAAATGCATTAGGACTAAGCTCTCTGATTTAACATTTTCAAATAACTATACTTTTAGAAATAAATAGTTTCTTGTTAAAGGTATACATGCATGCATACATACTAAAGTCAGCATCATTCTAGAACAAAACAAAAGTAATTATTGTTGAATGGCACAAGTAGCCTTGGGGATATATAGTCAGGTCTGGGAATGACATAGCCTGATCAACTATGTCTAACCCAGAAGTGATTAGCATATTCCTGGGAATGGTTGTGGCATTGCAACAAGTCTAAAAACTTACCAATTTTATCTACAATCAAACGCTGAAAACATAAGACAAACATTAAAAAAATACTATAGGAGTATTTAGTGATACTATAACCAACTTATGTGAAAACTAAAGACCCCTATTAGTAGGTCTATAATGACTGAGTGCATACACTAAGGTTATACATAATTGAAGATATTATAGACTTAGAATCTATGACTATTGCTCTACTTCCTATTCCTTCTTTGGTTATGGACTTAGAGTAGAGTCATTTTTACGAAGGTCTATTCTATCTCAGATTATGTATAACTGGTATGCACTATGTGATTATAGACGTGACTGATAAGGATCACCCCCTATAAGTAATTAATTATAGGATTAGTCGCCTATTAATTACCTCTCCCACCCCTATTCTCGCATGGACAGCACGCCAAAATTTCACATACCAGGAGGCCCCTACTTTCCAAACCTGGAGAGTTAGCGAGTGATGAGGAAAAGAGTCGGAGGTGGAGACAGAGGTCGACAACTCTCCTCACATAGCCTGGGCACTCACGAACCGTCTTGACTCCATCAAACCTGTGCCCCATTGGGCAGCATTGATCGAGGGATGGAGTCATCATCAGTAATAGCAACTTGCCATTTGGGGACGTATTATCGTAAGCAGAGTTCATTTCACTCACAAGACCTTGTAGATTAGGTCTATGAGTATGCATTGGTGTTACTCCCCTCCATGTGTAGGCCCGACCCATGAGTTAGTGATTACACTAGTCGAGAGATTTATATGCGGTCGAAACTTTTCTTGCAATGATGTGGTATGGACCTGCATCAGGCTCAAAACCTTCCTTTAAAAACTAAATATGCTAAAATCATACAAATAAAAGGAGAATCCTAGTACCCAACTCCTCATGGAACTTCTTCCATAAACTGGAAGTGAAACGCACATCTCAGTCTGACACAATAGAGATCGGTACACCATGGCGCGATACCACCTACCTCACATACACCTCTGCCAGCCTCTCCGTGGAAGAGCTCTCACTGATAGCAAGAAAATGAGCGCTCTTCGTCAGCCGGTCAACGATCACCAAAATTGCATCGATGCCTCTCGCAGTCCTCGACAATTTGGTGATAAAATCCATGGAAATCTGTTCCCACTTCCACTAGGGAACCTCAAGTGGTTGCAACTTGCCATGTGGATACTGGTGCTCGGCCTTAACCCTGCTAAGCACCTCTCTACAAACCAAACTACGTCCCTCTTCATACAGGGCCACCAATAATCTCTTTTCAGGTCCAAATACATCTTAGTGGCCCCGGGATCGATCGAAAACCTAGACCTGTGCGCCTCCTCCATCAAAATGGCACGTGCCCCGCCCTCAAATGGCAACCAAATCTGGCTCTGGAAGGTCACAAGCCCCCGACTATCAGCAATGAACTCAGATATTTGTCCGATCACCCGCTCTCGCTTGTGGTTTTCCGGTCTCATTGTCTCTACCTGGGCCTCCCGAATGGTGTCCAACAGAGGGGTCATCACTGTCAACCTCAAACAAACATCTCACAATGGGGAACCCTCTGTCCTACGACTCAAGCCATCGGCTACCACGTTAGCCTTGCCCGGGTGGTACAGGATCTCACACTCATAATCCTTCACCACGTCCAACCATCTCCTCTGGCGCATTTTCAGATTGGGTTGATCCATCAAATACTTCAAGCTCTTGTGGTATGTGTATATAGTACACCGAGCCCCATACAAATAGTGACACCAGATCATGAGAGCGAACACTACTGCCCCCAACTCCAGATCGTGGGTAGGATACCTCGTCTCGTGAGGGTTCAACTGCCTCGAAGGGTATGCTATCACATCTCCTCTCTACATCAGCACCGCACCCAATCCCGATATCGACGTGTCACAATATACCACAAAGTCGTCCATTCCCTCTGGGAGGGCCAACACTGGGGCTTCGCACAATTTCTAGCGAAGTGTCTCAAACGAGGTCTGCTACTCTAGACCCCAATTGAATGCTACGCCCTTCCGGATCAATTTGGTGAGACGAATCGCAATCTTGGAGAAATCTTTGATAAATCTCCGATAATAGCCGGCCAGGCCCAGAAAAATCCTGATCTCCGAGGGGGATTTCGGCACCTCCCAGCTCATCCACCCGGAATTCTATGGGTTGTCTCCTCTTTTCTACATAGGACATTTGTCTATCCTGGTCCGCTTTCATTCTTTCTCGGAAAATTTGTATCTTTTCAGTGATGTCTTGAATCATTTCAGATCCTTCAAAGATCTTCTATCCTACGTCATGCCAACATATTTGAGTATGACATTTTACGCTCATATAGTACTTTATATACCTTCAGTATAATTTCTACTATTTAGATTGCTCTCTTCTTCTGACCATTTGTATGAGGATGCTTAGTTGTACTAAGAGCAACTCGAGACCCTAATTCATGCTTCATTCTTGCCCAAAAGTGAGGAGTGAAACGAGTATCACAATCGGAAATAATCTTTAGTGGCGCATCATGTCTTGCCACAATTTCGTCTAAGTAACTTACGCGTATTTCTCCAATGGAGTCGTTTCACATGTGGCGAGAATATATGCACTCTTCGACAACCAGTCGATAATTATTCAAAGGTTATCATTCACAGTTTTCTTCTCCTCTTTCAAGGTATTAACTGTATAAGTCGGATAAGTAGAATATCCCTTCGACATAATTTACGAGTTTTTAAGAAAGAAATTTACTATTTTCACCGTAGACATGAATAGAATCTTCCCTTTCGATACGGATGCATATCATTTCTTTGTAGCACAAGAGCTTTGCGTGGTTCTTTAACGACCAATCCATGTCGAAAATAATATCAAAGATAGGAATTAGGTTAGCAGGAAGATTATAACTTTCAATCCTTATAACACTAACTCTATAGGCTTTATCAACAAGTAATGATATATTTCCTATGTTATCTATATGAAATGACTGGACAATTGCGTAACAAGCAATTTGAAAAGAATGTGCGAATTTATAAGGCACGAAAGAATCTGAGGCATCATAATCAAATAAGATATGAGAAGATCTAAAGTTTACGAGAAAATTACTAGTCACAACATCCGAGTCCTATCATACTTCCTCTGTGGTAATCTAAAGTGTACGATATTTTACTTTTAGTTTGCCAAACGATTGTCAAACTCTTAAAACTTATTAATTACTAGCGGTGCTCAAACCTGCACCCACTCATCATTCTCTATTGGGCTTTCGATCCTAATCTTTGAGTTAAAACTCAATTCTCATTGTAGACTCCTGCTCCTTCTTGGTTTATAGACTAAACCCACGATAAGGTCTTTAATTTTTCTATAAAATCAACTCGAATGGTTTTATTCTAATGACATTTGTATTTATAACACAAAAGACACATAACGAACCAAACTCTTGTATTAGAATCAGATAAAATAAATCAAGCTGATGGAATAAAGAAAATGAAAAGATTTTTATCAACACGTAGATGCTTTGGAATAGAAAGAACAACACCATGTATCTCTAATTCGTGCTTTCGGACCTACACATCTTTTAGCTTTTGGCAGCTCCTCCTTTTTAGTGGGAGTACTCTTTGATTGTTGAACGGAAACTTGACTCCGCACCATTTAACTAGTAAGAGTAAGGTAGAAACATTTGTTGTGGCCAGTAACACTACATAGCAAGTCACATCACTGGCTAATTATTGCTCAATCCTTTAATGAAGAACGTTATATTTCTATCGACTACCTCGACCATTTACTTCTTCAGTATTCTTTCTGAAGTTTTGTCACTATATAAGACATTGTTCTCTGAACCAATCAACTCCTTTTGCGGAATCATACTAACCGGACTCGATTCTTTATGATATTAAGAGTTGAACAATACTTATCTTCTTAGTCATTACCGAATCGAAGGTAACGACATGCATGAATAAAACGAAATCATTTACTATCTTCTTGGTAACCTTGTGAGTTTTCCTAATCTAAGTGTGAAACCTGTGCTTCCAGTAGTATAGGCCTCTACTACAATTCACACCTACTCATACTCGTCCCAAGTATTGTCTCGTAGTTCCCAATTTACCATTCAAAAGTTTTCACAAAGCAACTTATCACACATGAATGTGTTTAAACAAATACCTACAATAGTTTCTCCTAGACTCAACTAGGGTTTTCACGTTTCTATCAAACATATATTGGATTACCTATACTTGCCTTCTAGGATTCTTCTCATGTATATGCTCACTTGAATATATCATAGTACTTTTCCATAGGTCGATAGAAATTTTACTTCCATCTCTTCATCTAAATTCTTTCTCGAGTAGTGTCTACTCTACAAGACACACTATTCCAAAATTTACTCTAGCAGCACGGAGACAAACGGTCTTCTACTACCTGCAGCATCTTCTAACTCATGCAAACCATCATGCACATTTGTACATTTCATTATTCTTCCTTGAAATCTTTATTCTTGTATCTGAGTAAGTCTAAGTCTAATTCATAGGAGTCTATCCTAAAAAGTCTGCACCATATCTGCATCTCAGCAAGCTCTACTAGCTTCAACTTAGTTCTTTGTCATTCCTGGCTACAACATCTCTTCTCATACGATACTATGGGTATATTTCTTCTAATATTGTACCACATAAATTGAGATACTATCGAAGTATTGATCGCCATCTTCGGTTCTTCCAACACTCTAAACAATCACTGCTTCAATCTGAACAGCGGTAGAACAACTTCGTGGATTTGCACCAACACATTTATTTTACCCAAACGTGTTTCAAACGCACATCTTTCTTCCAACGATGTTATTAAATATCAACCATACTTTAAATGTATATTACCACTCTATAGGTATTAATACACTATTTACGATAACACTTCAAAAATATTATTTTACGATATCTCGCAAACGTTTATTTATAAACTTATTGATGTCTACTATCATAAGTCTCTTTATCACTTCGAAAAATTTTATTACGAAAATTCTTAGAATTCATAACATAAAATTTTATGAACCAAGGTTGGCAACAGACCTTAATCTTTCTCAAATAATAGTAATTATAGATAAGCACCCTAAGGCATGCTATAATCATTTATCATTTAGCACATAATAGAATATAAGGCATAGCTCCTCTTAATATTCTAGTGTTTGTCTTCATTTGGTATTCAACCTAAAATATACCAGATACATATCGTTTCATCTTTACTTAATAATTCTTGTTTAAGTTTAGAAATTCTCAAATTTTATAGTTCACATAAACTAATTTTCTTAAAATTCTGAAGTAACTTAATATCTTAGAATACTAGGGTTTATCACTACCCAATAACCCACTTAAGTGTTTCCTATGGTTTGTATCCATATACTTATTATGAATCAGCTCATATATTGAGCTTCCAACAGTTTAAGTCTAAATACCAATCTATGATATTTAGTTCACTTAAACCATTGCTCTGATACCATGATTGAAAGACCCTAACTTTCGTATTTATGAAAGACCCAAACTTTCTTACTATTCCGACATTATCCTTAAGTTACTTCCTCAAAATATGCTACATGCATATTTATAAAACAATATTTTATATTGATAAAGTGATTTACAAAAGATTGGATACAAACCGACTAAGTTTTATTACAATTCATATCTACCCAAGAATCTACTATTCATATACATACATGAACATTAAAATACAGAGAAATAGTATTAACTATTCTATATCTTTAAGCAGTATAAAACTATATTGGATACCCATCACCTGCAATTGATAAATATTGAGAGGGATAAGTGATAATGTTAGTGAATTTAATAAATAGATACAATATAATCTTTTGCCTATATACCAATATGATAGAAGCACAAGGGAACAAGAACAACAATAGCATATGCGTATCATATGTCAGGCTTTCAAAAACAACTCAAGATTTGATTCAAAGATTTACTATCAATGAGACATAACGATTTCAATACTTGATATACATCAATAAAGCTTTTGGCCCAAATGGCACAGAAGACATATAATTTCACATTAACATTTTGGTAGATTTCAAGCTTATAGCCCTGTCTAACCATTTTCCAATACCATAGAATAGAATTCATTCTCGTACGAAGTCATGCTCTACATGGTCAGAGGCTACATACCATTCCTATCTACCCTTCTGCCAATGCCATAAAATAAAAGTCATTCTCTTACGAGACCTGTTCTACATGGCTAGAGGCTACATACCAGTACCACAGTGAATCTAAGTCCTTTCACTGATCACATAGTCAAAGGTATGACTTTTGCTATAAAAATAGCGAATAAAATAACACAGAAAAATAACCTGGAATAATAACACTGAAAAGCACATAGCACATATAACTGAACACACCTTAAAACAATCGGGGGTTAAAATAGTAATTTGAGCAGCACTTCGGCTCTAAATATGACTTTCTGGGTCGAAACAGGGGTTTTTAGTTGAAAACCGGACTTTTCTCGGGCAGAGTTTCGACTTGAAAATAAGATTTTCTCGGGAACTTCGGGGAGTCGGGGCTTGCTTCAGATGTCTAGGATGATACCGGGACTTCGAGGGGTTGAAAATGGGTTAAATGGGTGAAAGAGGGTGTAAAAGAGTGAAAATAAGCAAACATTTCCGGAGACCTTCGCATCCCTTATATAGGGTGCGAAGCGCCTTACTACGTGGGGCGTACATCATTGGTACGTTGGGCGTACACTAGGTGTCACCAGCTCGGACTTTGGGCCTCGTACGTGGCTTCTATGTGGCCACCATGCGAAGACGGTAGACGTGGCTGACGCCGGACCGGATACGTGTGAGGTACGCTGGGCGTAACTCTCGCGTACGCGGGGCGTAACTCTCGCGTACGCGGGGCGTAACTCTCGCGTACGCGGGGCGTACGGCTCCGGATAATACTTTGATTTTTCATTTATTTTTATTTATTAACTTCAAAAATTCATATCTTTCACATATGAACTCTGTTTTTGATGATATTTATATGCACGCGTAGGTGAGAATATACTCTACAACTTTCATTTAGACTTCATCGGCTAATTTTGAATTCATTTTTATTATTATATTTTTAACAGATTGGGACAGGAAAAGCCCGTTAAAAATTCATAACTCCTTCATCCGATGTCCGTTTTCATCAGACTTTTTACCGTTGTACTACAAATGACGAGATATTCAATTCTCATTCAGTTTGTATCGGTTGAATATCGCTCGATCTATGATTCGAGTTTTTAGTTGTCTACTGCTAATCCGAAACTTAGAAAAATCATAACTTCCTCATATGAAGTCAGATTTTGGCGTTTTTCTATCGAACTTCTTGGTTTAACGAATGCTACGACTTTCATTTATATCACTAAGGCTAAAAATTAGTTTATCAAGAACTCACTTTTTACGTCATTCAGCACTTTGTCGGTTTTGTCGCGGATCTTCGATTAGTAGTAACTTCTTCGTTATAACTCGGATTTCAACGAGGTTTTCGCCTAAACATTTCTAACGAGACTATTTACAACTTTAAATAATAAAATTTTACTTATTTCAAATTTTATATTTTCGCTAAATTTCATAATTTGATTTTTAATTGGAATCTCATAAGACTTCCAATATTTTCTGAGTGATTCTAAACATAGATTTACTTCATTATTAGTAAAAACTATTTGTTAGAACTCCACACTCAATTTCACATAATGTTATTCTCTTTTATATTTTACAATACACGTTAACTGAACATGTATGTTACATGCAAACTACAATCAATCTAGACACCATGTCTCTGTTTGATCTGTATGTTGAACTGCAACAACATGATCCAAAGGTCAACAAGCTAGCTCAAGCAACTCCTTTTGATAATCAAGGACTTGCCCTGGGAAATTCAGCACCCATGGCAAATCATTCTCAGAACTTGATTGCACATCACAATCCAATCCCAAACCACTTTGTTGACTAGTTTGTCAACCAAGGATATGGAGCATATCCTTATCAAAGTTCGAGTATGGATAGGAAGTACAACCAGAATTCATACATGTCAACTCAACAACCTCTTCAGATCGAAAATGGGTACATGGCTAATCATCAAGCTTTCATTGGAACTACAATGGAATCTCCTCAAATCAATGAGGAAAAGGAGTATGAAGATTCCTTGGCACTCCTAACCAAGTTCAATCCAAACTTCATGAAGTTTGTGAACAAGCCAACTAGGAACTTTAGAGCACAAAGTTATCAGCAACCCCAACACTATCATCAGAACTCTAGAAAATTCCAAGGAGGAAGCAACAGTCAGCAAAGCTTCAACTCTCAGAATTCAAATTCTGAAAGTTACAATTCTCAAAGGATGAACACAAGGGTTCAAGATAACATGTTGAAGTCCCATGAAGATAATGAAGTAATTAGGTGCCACAACTATCAAGGTGAAAATCATTTTGCCAAGGATTACAAAATGAGAACCAAGAAGGTCATAGAAAAATCAAACTACCTTCAAAAAGCAGAGCAGATCAAGATGCAGTCAAAAGATAAAGCCTTCATGATCATGGAAACTGCAAGTGTGGAAATCTAGGAAACAGATGATGAAGTAGATCAAGTAGAAGAAACTAAAGCCTATAAGAATTACTTCTGCTTCATGGCTGATGATGACAAAGAGCCTTCTCCTCTCCATCAACAAGTTATTGAAAAGGTATGCTTTATGCTTCGTGATAATATGTTAACTATTGAGCCTTTTAATGATGATGTTGACCATATTTCTGAAATGATCAAAGAATATGTCACCAAAGCTGAATATCGTGTCAGTTACTACAAAGATGAACTGACCGACACTCAGTTTAGACTTGAAGAAATAAGATGTCATATGGCTAAGTTATAAAATGACCTTGCAATCAAAACTAAGGAACATCTTATGTTAGTTGAACAATACGAAATTGTATTGAATCAACGTGACATTATTGCAAAAGACAATCGTGAGGTGTACACCCAAATCAATACAAAAGTCAATAGTTATAAGGCATCCAAAACCCTTCTTGAGCAGAACTCACATGCTATTCTTAAGGGACCAAAACCATCATGGATCAAATAGTGTCTTGGTTATGATGAAATGAACAAGGAAATCATGGGTCTCAATACTCAACCAGAGTTGTTAGCATGTGATCTAAGTCTCTTCACTGGAGACAATTAGGATCATGAAGAGGTGTTAACATGTAGTCCTGATGTAATTGTCACTTCATCCTCAAGCATCCCATTGGAAGTTACATCATCCCATGATCTTCCAGACTCAGACACTGGTTCTGAGTCTCCAGTAGAATTTTCTCTTGAATGTCCCACCATGGAAATTTTAAATTCAGAAGATGCCACTTCTGAAAAAACAAATATCCCTGACTCAAAATCCAGTGATAAAAAGACCAAATCAAATGAGCCAATAGGATATTCCAAGACTGAACCCATTGAATTCCTCAGTCAAGAAACGTTTCCATCTCTTAATGTTTTTGTCTCTAGAACAAAGGACTTAGGATGTAAATATTCTAACAAACAACAGACTGGAAAATCTCTAACTCTAGTCAATAAGGATGACACCTTGAAGGCTATAAGCAATGATAAAATTGTTGTTGAATACTCAAGAGACCTTTTTCTCCAATCAAAATATTTTCACCCAGTCCTAAACCGTATTAGACAATTGTTAATCCAACTAATGTCTCTAAAGACAAGGGAAAAGAGAAAATTAATGTCTCTAAAGAACAACGTCCAATTGTAGTCAATCCTTCAAAACCCAAAGTGGTTAAGACTACAAATAATGACAAGGATATGAAGTCCAAGAGAGTACCTAAGGCTAAGCCAAGCCAAGGGAAGACCAGACATACCATTCCTCCCAAAACTTCAAGGACTCAAAGATACTATCCTTCCAATCATGGTTTCTCAAATTCTCGATTTCCAAACCAAACTGGAATTCACTATCACAATAACTTCATACCTAACAATCTTTCTGATTTGCCTGAAATGATGAGACCAAGGCTTGTTCAAACCAAACCCTTCATCTATCAGAATAGAAATTACCCTATGAATTCTATTCTTGGTCCATATTGTGGTTTTTCTTCGTCCATAGGAGGAAATCCCATGTTTGGGGGAAACTCTGGGTTTCCAATGATTAATCAATTTGGGATAAATACCCAGTTTCCCATGTTTGATCAATTTGGAATGCCTGCGAACTATGGATTTCCCTCTCTAGGAATTCCTACTCAGTTCACCAACTCTCCAGTCTTCCCACAAACCAAAACACAAAAGAAGACCCCTAGAAAATCAAAAACTAAGGCCACAAAAAACCAAGCAAAACCCAAAGAGGTTAATGCAAAACAAGAAAAGACTGTCCCAACTACCATAAGTCTGAAGGAAGCTAACACTCAAGGACCCAAATCTACATGGGTACCTAAACCTTCTCTCTAATTGCAGGATTTTTGTGCTAGGGTACCACATGATGATACATGGTACATTAATAGTGGTTGCTCCAGGAACATGACCGGGCACAAAGGATATTTAAGAGATTTCAAGATCACAATGCCAGGTCAATATTTTACTTTTCGAAACAACATGAACGGAGATGTTATGGACACGGAAACATATCAAAACGAGAACTTTACCATTAAGCATGTAGCGTATGTAGATGATTTGAAACATAAACTTATCAGTGTTGCACAACTGTGTGACAATGATCATGAGGTTGATGGGTTTTGAGCATTTTAACACTTCCTAAGTGTACATGCAACCCTAATAACTATGGATCTATGTTTGTCTAATTATCATGCAAAGTTGATTTACAAGGTTATGATCCTATCTACCGTACATGGGGAACAATTTTAACTTGAATAAAAGATAGAACTACATACCTTGTTGTTGTTTTTGATCCTTGAAATCTTGTGAGCCTAGCACCCCAAGTGTGATGCCTCAAATGCTTCACACAACACCAAATGCTATGGAGTAAACTTGGAGAGAAAGTATAACACTCTAAAAATCGGCTCTAGCCCTCAAGTATGCATGCATGTGGCCGATTTTGGCAGAAGCATGAGCTTTATATAGTGTTGACACATCTAGAGTTACACCATGTAAACCCTAATGTGTCATGACTCTTCATTTCCATGACCCATGGGTTTGTAACTCCCATGGAACCTCCATGGAGCATCCAATGGGTTTAAACCAACTTGATTATCCATGCAGCCTCTTAGCCCACTATACAAGATATGGATGATTTACATAATCAACCCATACATTTAATTAGTTATCTTTTGATCACTTAATTAATTCTAAATTAATTCTTGATCAAACAAATTAAATAATATTATTAATATATTAGAACTTATAATATATTAATAAACCACAAGTTTTATTTCTCTCATTTAGTCTATCCAATTGCATGGTGCCATGCAACCCAAATGGACCATGCCGGGTCGGGTCAAGTACATACCAGAAATAGTTATGGACTTAGACACCTTATCCAACAGTCTCCTAATTGGATAAGTATAATAACTATAACTGCAAGTATGACTTTAGGAACCGATCGGCAATCGTAGCTCTTTTCAAGGTTTCTCGGAACTGAGAAGATGATGGTATGCCATTTTAGATAAGGGGCATATAATCCTATGTTCTTAGATATCAGTCGGACAAACACATGGAACAAGTTCTTGCTTATTGTCCAACAGTTTGTTTCCCGATTTCTGATTTGTTTGGCATAGAACTTAATTGAACACATCAACTTAGTTATGACTGGGCCCGATACATAGGTCAAAACAAAATCATTGAGGGGGCCAGATATCAGCTTCTAATCCAAGAAGGAACAGATAAACTTCGACTCATATGCTCGTTCTACTACTTGTTAAATTACACACAAGCGCACATTTTATAACATCGAGTTACCAATGCGGTTTCGCACGTTCAATGCATAACTAACTCATAGTTAACAAGTCATATCTCTAGGTTTGAAGACTTATATGATATTACCGTCTCGCAATCACTCGAGATAAATTCCATGAAGTGATACCAGCGAGCGTGGGTTGAATCCAATACTCAGATCTTATGAGCACTCATGTGTCTTGAGGCCATGTCCAACATCTTGGACCTCTACAACCAACTCATGACAGTCTTACTTCACATCTACTTCCAACATATGACTGACTGTGGATAATTTGAATAATATGTAACACAACATAAATATTCTGGAAGTCAAAACATGCAAAAGAAATAATAGTAAACTATTGACAAGGGGTAGCACCACTTTACTAAAAAATAAACACACCTTTTATTCATCATCAAATGTCAATTACATTTTACAAATTTCAAAATTATGTAACTACTAAGACTAATATCATCCTTCAGCCCTATGCTCCTAGCATGTTGGAGATGCTTAACCCTACCCAGTCCCTTCGTGAGGGCGGGTTCTCATCCGATGATACCCTATTTGCCACGAGGAGTCCTTCTTCTATACGATGTCTGATGAAATGATATTTTCTGTCAATGTGTATGTATCTCCCATGATCGCTTGGTTCCTTTGCTAAGGCAACTGCACTTTCACTATCACAGAAAATCTCTATGGGCTTCGATATAGCAGGTACAACTCCAAGGTCTCCAATGAAGTTCTTTAGCCACATAGCCTCTTTTTCCGCCTCGCTTGCTACTATATACTCTGATTCGCAAGTTGAATCAGCCACTGTTTCCTACTTGGAACTTTTCCAGGAGATTGCTCCTCCATTTAAGGTAAAGACCCAGCCCGACTGAGTGCGGAAATTATCCCTATCAGTCTGGAAGCTAGCATCACTATACCCTACAACTCTCAAGTCATCACTCCCACCAAGGGTAAGTACCAAGTCCTTATTCCTACGAAGGTACTTGAGAATGTTCTTTACCGCTGTCCAGTAAGCCTTACCAGGGTTCCCCTGATACCTTTTAACCATGCTTAAAGCAAAGGCTACATCAGGACGAGTACAGGTAATAGCATACATGATCGAGCCTACTGTCGAAGCATAAGGTACCCGACTCATTTTTGCTATCTCATCCTTATTACTCGGGCTCTGAGTCTTACTCAGTCTAGTGTTACTCTGGATGGGTAACTCTCTTTTCTTGGAATCTTGCATGATGAATCTCTTCAGCACCTTATCCAAGTATGTATTCCGACTAAGTCCAATTAGTCTTTTACTCCCGTCTCTTAAGATCCTTATCCCTAGAATATAGGTAGCTTCTCCTAGGTCCTTTATAGTGAAACACTTCCCAAGTCAGGACTTAACTTCCTGCAGAGTTAGGATGTCATTTCCTGTGAGTAGTATGTCATCCACATACAACACCAAAAAGCTAACTATACTCCCACTAGCCTTGACATATACACATGATTCATCTTCACTCCAAGTAAAACCAAACTCTTTGACCTTCTCATCAAATCAAAGATTCCATCTCCGAGGTGCTTGTTTTAATCCATATATGGATTTCTCAAGCTTACACACTCTATTAGGGTACTTTGTGCTGACAAAACCCTCTGGCTGATTCATGTAAACATCCTTAGCCAACTTTCCATTAAGGAAAGAGAATTTGACATCCATTTGCCATATTTCATAGTCATGAAATGAAGCTATGGCTAACAATACCCTAATAGACTTAATCTTGGCTACTGGCACTACTAGAAAAACAACCTTTTATGACACTCATTGCGCGTCGTAAAAGGCTCAGACAACGCACAAATGCGCGTCAAGGAAGGCCCTGTCATAAAGAGAGACAACGCGCTTTTGCGCGTCGTCTAGAGACGACGCGCATTTACGACGCACGTTTACGACACGCAATGTGTATCAAGGAAGGTTGTGTCATAAAGGAAGATGATACACATTCGCGTGTCGTAACCTTATGACGCGCGTGTTAATGACACGCAATGCGTATCAAGAAAGCCCCTGTCAAGAAAGGCCATGTCATAAATGAAGATGACACACAATTTTGCGTATCATAATTTTAAATGTTTAAAAAAATATTATTTATAGATTTACTAATTTTCAAATTAAATTTTTATTTAATGTCTCATAACAGAAAATAAAATATCATATACAAAAAATACAATCCATTGCATAAAATTTAATGTCATACAAATAATCGTTCCATAAAAAGATAAAACAAATCAGTAGAGTTGTAACAGAAATTTACAAACTAACAGTTCTAATAACCTAATGTGTGCCTCACTATAAACAAGATTTGTGCTGATTTTTTTAAATGTGTGCCTCACTTGTCTCCACTATTCCTTAGTAACACTACTCAAGGACTCTAAATCTATAAAATTGCTCAAAGTATCTATATTGCTTGCACAAAAAAAAACATAACTACAAAATTAGTGTGAAGATGGATTATTACATTGTAAGAGAAGTAAAGAACCTTGAGCTTCCTCCAATGGGACACATGGGTAGTCAGACTCATACGCTTTGCAACATGTATATCTCCTAATGCAAGATCAACTTTATTTCTCCAACTGGAAGGCCATATGAACCTCTTTAGTTTATACTTAAAAAGAGAAACATAAATTATTATTATAATATTTATTTATTTTGACAAAAGTAGTCGAAAAATATTAAATACCTGACCAAAGCCAGCACTTACAAAATCAACAGCCCAACAACTGCCTTTTCTCCTTTAGCAATGATTCTATCGATATCTTCATCTGTGATTGTACTATCCTTTGAACTGAATACCATTTCAGCACCAAACCTCATCATTTGTAGCATCTCATCTTTGTTTATAGCTGCCAAAAAAATAACATGTTATTTAGAAGTAATGGAAACTAGTAAAAAGGTGATGTGAAGAAATGCTTACTCTTTTGCTCAGCTAAACGTTATTGTTGAATAACCATAGCATCAAGTGCAAGTTTTTTATTAGCTCTTTCAATGAATTTCTCCTCTATAGTGTACTGTTATGTTTACAATCAATTAAAATTAGTAAACAATCATTCCAGTAGCCTTTTCATCTATTATAGTACACCACAAATTCCTTTAATATAATAAGACATAGAGTTGTTTAAACCAATACTTTCATGTTGCATAACAAATATAAATATAAATGTTAAAAGTATGAACCTGTGAGAATATCAACACCCTTAAAGTCAAAAGTCAAAAGTTGAAATGGTAAATACCTATGAAACAGCCTGTTTACACAACTGATGCACAGTCTCATCATTCATTATAACTCCTATGACTGGGACACACATGAAAAAGGAGGGCAAAAATGTAAACATAAAGCTATTTGAAAATAAATGAAATCTCAATACTGTTAACATAATGCAATTTGAAAATAAATGAAATCTCAAAGTAACATGATTGATCCATAGTTGAATCAAGACTTGTCATTTTCATTTGAAAATAAATGAAATCTCAAAGTAACATGGGGAGGGGTATTATCGGTATTTTGGGGTGAGACACTTTTTGGGTTATGGGGATTAACATGGGGAGGGGTATTATCAGAAGAAAAGCTACAAGGAACAACAAAACAAAAAAGGTCCTCCATTGAGGACACACTAAGAGGCATATCAGGGGCAGTAACGGAGAGAAAATTATTGTTATTGGTAGTTTTTTGGTGTGTATCTATATCTTTAGGAGGTATACTTGATTTAGAAACATTATTGTCCTGTTTTTGTATGGCTGAATTCATATCAGGGGCAATATCGACAGATTTCGAGAAAAAACTTGATTCATTTAAAGCAAATGGTTGAGGGATTTTGTTGTCTGTAACTGCGGGAATGCCAACTTCATTCTACAAATTTTAAGGATACTATTATTCAATTATCAAAAAACTTCTTTTATAAGAATGGTAAGAGGGTAGATTTCGATATCTTAAGTTAAGAGCAAGAAAACTAATGTTCATACTTCAACCTGAAACAACATTTTTAGATTATCGTCAAATAATTACGAAGAACCTTACGCTTTAGTAGTAGCATAAAGTGCATAAAGAGGACTAGAAGGCATAACAACTGCAACACCCGACCCAATATTAACAATAGCTCATTTCTTTCTCTTGATCATTCCAGTCAAGACGACATTTGTAACTTTAGTCGTCCCTTCAACATTAACCTTAATTAATCAGACATCAACTTCATGAAAAAATATAGCATAAGGATAACAAACCCCAACGTTATTTATCAAAACCCCAACATCTATACCAGCAACTGTTTCCTTAATCCTCTCAATCCCATGATCTAAATCACAACTAAAATATACCACAACAACTTTGATTTGAGTTTTTTTGAATTTAGTTCGGATTAAATCTGAAACGTCGTTTAGTTTAGCAAGATTCTGACCCACAGGAACCAAATTTAGTCCTTTACTGGAAATTAACGAACACCCAATTAATAATTAATTGAATATATAAATGCAAGATTTGAAGGAGGAGGCCCTGATGCTGAAGTAACATTTTTGACCAATACCATCTTCAGGACCCGTAACCAATGCCCATGACCCGTATTTCGTGAGGTTTTTAGCGGGTCAGAGGAAATTAACGAACACCCAATTCAAGATTTGAAGGGATGATTTTAGTAGAGAAAAGGAACCTCCCAATTCAAGATTTGACCCAATACAACTATAAACATATTAACCTTCTCGTAGAGATCAAGGTCACCTCATGCTGTCAAATCAATTAGCAGCCTCACTAGGCACAATTGCTGAAAAAAGGAACCTCCCATTTGCTAGTATATTCTAACTGATATTCAGCCAGATCAGCTACAAGTGACACTAATCTCCTGCGTAGTCTAACATCAGCAGTGACGTTGCTCAAAATGCCATAGAAAACAAGTTTTAAATTAGAAAAGACTTTGATTTGTCAACTTCCACATGCATTACCTGTAGCATTAGGTCGCCGCCTTCGGAATAAAACAATTTGTGGCCATTTAGGTTGTTTCTAATAATCGCTAAAACAACATACAACGCTTTTATGGATTCTTCCTCTAACACACTAGATTTCACCATTGTCATTATGAAAATTGATTCCAAGTTATGAAGCAGATGAAATATTAGACACACAAAAGGATTCAAAGTGTGGTTCAGTTAAATCAACAGTGACTTCATCATCCCCACCATGTGAATCGGGACCTGTAACTGCAACTGGTTCTTTGTTTTCATGAGGGGTATGCACAAGCAATGAAGATTCTACTGGATGACAATTGTTGAAGCTCGCATTCCATTCTAATGGTATAATCCTATTTAAGAAATTAAGATTTTTTTCAGAACGCAGAAAAAACGACTTAACAGAGACAAATTCAAAGTCAACGGAGAAATTCCGCCTTTTAGATTTTTCTGGTGCTATAGTTAGAAGTAATTGAACAACTTCACTCATTGTTGGGCGAGCATCAGGATCCAACAACAAACACTCTTTTGCTAAATAAGCCATCACTTGCATCTCTTCTTCTTCAAACTTCCCTTTCAGACGTGGGTCCGACAGTTGCTTACTCACTATCCTGCTATATTGTAAAAGTGGTGTCACCTGAAAATGAAAACTATCCCTTTCTTTTACTAAATTACATTTTTTATCCCTTTTTTTTGCAAATTTGGTCCCCAATAATTCTTATTATTGCAATCTTCGTCCTTATTTAGTAAAAGCAAATATAAGATTAACAAAAGTGTAAAAAATAATAATAACTAACCCAAATCACAACACCACTAATAAGTTCAAGAAGCACAACACCAAAACTAAAAACATCTGACATCAGTGATGCCCTTCCAACAATCGCATATTCAGGGGCAAAATAGCCCAATGTCCCCTGCATTCTAGCAGGTGAGCTAGAACAGCTTGGAATACCATCACTCACCAAACTCTTAGCCATTCCTAGATCAGTAATCTACCAACAAAATCATCACACAATTAAAAATCAAACTTATTAATATTCACAAATGTGATATTAAAAATTATTAATCCTGATTCCCACCTTTGCTCTCCAGTTTTCATTCAAGAGAATATTAGTGGATTTAACATCTCTATGCAGGAGTCTTGGTGCAGATGTTTCATGAAGATATTCCAACCCTCTAGCAGCTCCAATGGCTACTGCAATGCGGGCCCCCCAGTCTAGACATTTTCTGAAACCCCATCTAGACACTCTCTCAGGTTGCCATTTGACATGTATTCAAACACCAAAAGTATCTCAGGATGTTTTGTGTGGTATTGGTATTCCAAACAGTACCCAAGTAATGGCACCACATGACAGTGATGCAGTCTTGACAGCAGTTCAATCTGAACATAAACTGAACTTGTTTATTAAAAAAACTATTTTGCATTTATATATTTAATTAATTTTTAATTATTACCTTTGTCAAAAATGTTACTTCAGCATCTGGGCCTCCTCCTTGAGATTTAAGACGTTTGATTGAATCTTGCTAAACTATTTAGTTCTCATATATGCCTCAGCTTCTAACCTTGATTTCCATTTGACATTTCTTTAGCTCATTGGTAGATAACTGTTGAGCATCATGAACTCTTAATTCTAACTTTGCAGGATCTGAGTGACCTGCAGAAATAAGAACGAAATGCCAACTTCATTTAGAAAAATATAACATTTAAAGTAATATAAACTTTTGTTCATTATATAGAATAAACTAAAAATAACCATTCACAATATCATATTTTGTTCACAATAAAAAATATATCTAAAAGTGAGATTACCAAAATACCATCACCTGTTTATGGAAATGATAATGTTTGTAACAGAAAATAGTTAAGATACCTTAAGCTAAATTCAAGCTTTCCCATATCCCTCATTTATTTGGGTTAGAAATTGCACATACAACCTAATCTACATTCATAAACGATTCAACAAAAGGTATAAGCTAACCGCACCCTACAAAATCTGTCACCAAGGCTCTATTGGTCACATTTGTACACTTAAACTAACATATACAATAGGAAAAAGATTAAACAATGAAGAAAAGGACTATGATGGTAGTAAGAATAGTATAGATATACGTGATCCTCGTAGTCTTTAATATACTGCTTAGCCCTATTAAAGATAACTCATGGTTTTTTTTTTGGTGCATCTAGATTAGCCAAAAACCATATGAATCCGGATTATCTAGAAGATCAGGTGGATATGGGACAATCCAACATGAAGCGGTGTGGGCCCACTTTGATATGTGTCATCGATGCTTTTCTGGTTTCTCATAAAGAAAAGAAGATCAAAACAAGTACTGAATTGATTTAAAATTATAAATCAACTCAAAATAAAATAAGAATTAAAACAAAATAGGAGTTGAATGCACAACATTTCACATTTCCTAGTTCCACTAATAAACAATGAAGAGGATTAGTGAACAATAAGCATAAATTATTCAAAAAAAAATTAGCATCAGAAGAAGAATTCTAGAACTTATTTTAGAACACAAATCTACCAATAAAAAATCAAATCCAGAACAACAATATATGTAACAAAACCTAAGAGGAAAACTTTCAATCAGGTTTCAAATTTCATGTTTAGGGTTCGGAAATGGGCAAAATTCCCAAAGAACCGGACACCACGGAATCGATTCATCATTCGGTCCAAATATTATTATAAATCCCGAATTAGACTTATGTAATTACCCCTGATCGCACTTCGCGCCTTCATCTTTGATAGGGTTCGAACAGAATAACGAAACAAAGCGTCTTTAGAGGAACAGAAAACAGAATATGGAATATCCGGAAGGTTAAGGGGATATACCATAGTTGAATATTAGGTGGTGTGAAGAATCGAATTTGATGTCCATGGCATCGTCCTCAAGTGAAATAGATGAACTCGTGAATTTTTTGGCAGGAAATCAAGGGTTTTTGTGGATGACCTCGTCAATGTTTTTGTTGGGGAAGAAGACTGCCATGTTGGAAGAGAAGGAGAATCGTTGAATCGGTACATCTTTCAACGTGGAGAAGATTGAAGGAGAGGAGAAGAATAGGCGTACATCTTTCAAGGTGGGTTTTTTGATTTTTTTTGGGATTTCGTTTTCCGCCTAGTTACTGAGAAAAACGCACGTTCAGTAAAAGAAAATATAAAGTGACACCTCTACACGATACACATATTTTTTAGGTGCCCTCCGTGGTTTTTTTTCCTTTTATTGGGACACTAATTTTAGGGCACGCAAAAATGCGTGTTCTAAATCCTTCTAATTTTAGGAAATATGACAATATTTTTAGGGCACATACTTTTACGTATCATAAATTCGTGCGTGTCGTAGTTTGCACGTCATTAAAGGGCTATTTTCTAGTAGTGTGGTGAAAAGGTCTCATCATAATCAACTCCTGGAGTTTGAGAAAAGCCCTTTGCAACCAGTCATGCCTTATAAGTGTGTACATTACCATCCATGTCGATCTTGTTCTTGAAGATCCATTTTCACCCAACTGTCTTACGACCTGGCACATTGTCAACCAAGTCCCAGACTTGATTGTCGTACATGGATTGTATCTAGATATCTATTGCCTCTTTCGATTTAGCAAACTCGGGGCCTGCCATGGCTTCCGCATAGCTGTTAGGTTCATCCAGACTTACTAGTGTCCCATCAATGATAAGTGTCTCACCTTCCCCAGTAATATGGAAACCATAGTAATGCTCAGGTTCATTCCTAACCCTTTTGGAACGCCTCAGAGGTACAATTGGAGGTATAATTGGATCAATAGGAGGTTTCTCCTCAAGTTGACTGCTAGGGTTTGAGGTTCCTTCAGCACTTGACTCTTGAAGTTCTTCAAGGTCAATTAGCCTCCCACTATCTCCTTGGCTTATGAACTCTCTCTCTCTCTCTCTCTCTCAAGACATCCTTCCTTGCTACAAGACCACATTCTCACTAGGTCTGTAGAAGAGGTAACCAAAGGATTTTTCTGGGTAGCCGATGAAAATACACCTCTAACTTCGAGGTTTGAGTTTGTCGTGAGTCTCGCATCTCAAGAAAGCCTCGCAACCCCAAACCTTGATGTGGGCTAGACTAGGAACTTTTCCAGTCCACATCTCGTGAGGTGTTTTGGCAACCTTCTTTGTAGGGACCGGATTAAGGATATAGGTGGCAGTCTGTAAGGCATACCCCCAAAATGAGATTGGTAGCATAGCTCGACTCATCATGGAACAAACCATGTCCAACAAGGTTTGATTACGCCTCTCAGTTACACCATTCAAATGTGGTGTCGTAGGAGGTGTCAATTGTGAGACAACCCCACATTCCCTTAGATAGTCGAGGAACTCATTACTAAGATACTCACCACCATGATCGGATCGAAGCATCTTAATGTTCCTGCCCAATTGATTCTCGACTTCCTGTTTAAACTCTTTAAACCTTTCAAAAGTCTCTAACTTATGCTTGATTAAGTAGACATATCCATATCTACTATAATCATCTGTAAAAGTCACATAATAACGATTAGCATTCCTTGTGGCAGTTTTGAAGGCTCCACATACATCTTTGTGTACAAGATCCAACAAACATTCACCACTCTAACAAGAACCAGTGAAGGGTGACTTTGTCATTTTTCCAAGTAGGCTCTGATACCACTAATGGGTTTTGAGCATTCTAACACTTCCTAAGTGTACATGCAACCCTAATAACCTTGGATCTATCTTTTTCTAATTATCATTCAAAGTTGATTTCCAAGGCTATGATCCTATCTAGCATACATGGGGAATAATTTTAACTTGAATCAAAGATAGAACTACATACCTTGTTGTTGTTTTTGATCCTTGAAACCTTATGAGCCTAGCACCCCAAGTATGATTCCTTAAATGCTTCACACAACACCAAATGCTATGGAGTAACTTGGAGAGAAAGTATAACACTCTAAAAATCGGTTCTAGCCCTCAAGTATGCATGTGTGTGGCCGATTTTGGGAGAAACATGAGCTTTATATAGTGTTGACACATCTAGAGTTACACCATGTAAACCCTAATTTTCCATGACTCTTCATTTCCATGACCCATGGGTTTGTAACCCCCATGGAACCTCCATGGAGCATCCAATGGGTTTAAACCAACTTGATTATCCATGGAGCCTCTTAGCCCACTATACAAGATATGGATAATTTACATAATCAACCCATATATTTAATTAGTTATCTTTTGATCACTTAATTAATTCTAAATTAATTGTTGATCAAACTAATTAAATAATATTATTAATATATTAGAACTTATAATATATTATTAAACCACAAGTGTTATTTCTCTCATTTAGTCTATCCAATTGCATGGTGCCATGCAACCCAAATGGACCATGCCGGGTCGGGGCAAGTACATACCATAAAGAGTTATGGACTTAGACACCTTATCCAACAGAGGTTTTGTTCACCAAAACCAAGAGTTTGATTATGGATACCAACAAGCGCATTCTTTCCGATTCTCCACAACATGGGAACATGTATCCTCTTGATAGTGAACTAATTGAGGGAACCCCATATATTTGTCTTCCTTCCAAAGTTTCCTCTGACATCTGTTGGTTGTGGCATAAAAGAGTCTCCCACCTCAACTTTGGTGATATCAAAAACTCATTGGAAAGGATCTTGTGAGAGGACTACCATTGTTAAAACTTGATAATGATATACTTTGTGTTGCCTGTGAACAAGGAAGAATCTTCAAATCTCCACACAAAAGTATAACAAAACATAGTGTATCTGAACCTCTTCAGCTTATACATATTGATCTGTGTGGTCCCACTATAGTTCCTAGCTTAAGTGGTAAAAAATACATTCTTGTGATTGTGGACGACCATACCAAATTCAATTGGGTGTACTTTCTACGAAACAAATCTAAAACCACCAATGAGCTAATCAACTTCATCCGCTACATAGAAGTTACGGTAGGCAAGCCACTTAGAAGACTGAGAAGTGACAATGGTGGCGAATTCAAGAATAATGCCTTAGATAGCTTTCTTGTATCCAAAGGCACCAAGCACAATTTTTCTGCAGCCTACACTCCACAACAGAATGGTGTAGTTGAATGGAAGAACCGGACACTATGTGAAGTTGCTCGATCAATGTAGATCTTCGCAAACCTACCACAATACTTATGGGCTTAAGCCATAGCAGCCACCTGTTTCACTCATAACAGATCCCTAATCAACAACAGGCTTGAAGTCACTCCCTATGAAGCAATGAACAAGAGGAAGCCCAATGTCAATTTTTTTTTACATATTTGGCTATCATTGCTACATCAAGAATAATAGGGATCAACTAGGGAAATTTGCACCCAAAGCTGATGAAGGTATCTTTCTTGGATATTGCCTTCATGCTGCAGCCTATAAGGTTCTGAACAAAAGAACCAGGGTGATAAAGGAAAGCAGTGATGTCACTTTTGATGAAAGTTATGTAAGGGTTCTGGATCCAAACCACTATGGTCCTCAAATGGTAGTACCATTTGATAAAATGAACCAGCCATCACCCGCTACTGCTTCTGCTCCAGTCCATGCTATTGAAGTAGATTTTGATTTCCTCTTTCCAATTCAAACTTCTGGCCTTGAATCAGAAAAGCTCATAAAAATAGTTTCTCCTAATATCTCTCAACCTCATCAACCATCAAAAGTCTCAAGTTCCACCAAAGCTTCGGTTGAGGGGGAACCATCTTCGAATGATTCTATCCCTAAAAGTCCTTTAGCATCTTCTGAACCCTCTACTCCAACCTCCCATCAATATGAACAAGTCATAACACCAGTCACTGCATCTTTCGAGGGGGAACCACCTTTGAATGGTTCCATTCTTAATGGTACTTTACTATCCTCCCAATCATCCAGTCCATGGTTTCAGTAGGAACCCCACTCGACTGGTTCCAAATCCTCAAATTCCTTCACATCCACTTCATATGTTGAATTCAAGCATGAAACAGTTGAGGGGGGACCACTTATTTTAGGTAGTTCTGGACTTTTCCAAGATGATCTATTTGAAGGAACATTCACTTCTGACTACCCTTCTCGTCCAAGAGAACAAAATGAGGTAGTTTGTACTCCATAAATCCATAAGGAAGCTCGCCTTACAAAATGGACAAAGGATCATCCAGTTGATCAAATTATAGGCGATCTAGACTCTGGAGTAATGACTCTTTCATCAACTAAGAATGATTGTCTATATGCAAGCTTTCTATCCATGATAGAGCCTAAAGGAATCAAAGAGGCTCTATAAGATGCAGATTGGGTAAAAGCAATGCAAGAAGAGTTAGCTGAATTTGAACGCAACAACGTGTGGGACTTAGTGCCAACACCAGAAGGAGTATTAGTTGTTGGTTCACAATGGGTCTACATGAACAAAAGTGACGAAGATGGAGTCATCATCAGGAACAAAGCCAGACTAGTTGTCAAAGGCTACTCGCAACAAGAAGGCATAAACTATGATGAAACCTTTGCATTTGTTGCAAGGATAGAAGCCATTAGGATTTTCTTAGAATTTGCTACACACTAGAATTTTAAGGTCTACCAAATGGACGTGTAGTGTGCATTCTTGAACGGAGAAATCGATAGACATGTCTATGTTCAACAACCCCCTTGGATTTGAATATCCAAAGTTCCTTAACCATTGTTATAAGCTTCAAAAGGCTGTCTATGGATTGAAGCAAGCCCCAAGAGCATGGTATGGAACATTGTCTAAGTTCATAGAAGATTCTAAGTTTCATAGAGGTTCTATTGATCCCACCCTCTTTAGGAAAATCCACAACAACCATCTGATCGTCATGTAGATCTACGTCGACGACATCATATTTGGTTCAACCAGTAAGGACCTTAGTGTTGAGTTTGCTGAGTTGATGTAAAAAAAATTTATAATGAGTATGTTTGCGTGAGCTCAACTACTTCCTAGGTATATAATTTTGTCAATCTCCTAAGGGAATCTTCATCGGTCAAGAGAAGTACATCAAAAATCTGTTGAAGAGATACTCCATGGAGGATGCATCAACTGCAAAGATACCGACGTCTACTTCCTACAAGTTTGATTTAGACCTTGATGGAAAATCTGTAGATCAGAAGAACTACAAAGGAATGATTAGCTCATTACTATATCTTACATCTAGTCGACCAGACATCATGAATTCAACATGTTTGTGTGCACACTTTCAAGCCAATACCAAGGAATCAAATCTCATTGCAGTCAAAAGAATTTTCAAATATCTCAAAGGAACTGCTTCTCTGGGTCTATTCTATCCTGCTAAAGACAACTTCTATCTCCAAGCCTTTACTGACTCAGATTATGGAGGATGCAAACTCGACAGGAAGAACACTTCTGGTAGTTGTCAATTCTTAGGAGGCAGGTTGGTCAGTTGGACCTCAAAGAAGAAAACATGTGTTTCCACCTCTACTACTGAAGCTGAGTATGTTATTGCCACCAGTTTTTGTTCTCAAGTGCTCAGGATGCAAACACAACTAAGAGATTATGGATTCAAAATGCAATAGATCACAATCTATTACGACTCTAAGAGTGCAATTGTAATCTCTCACAATCCAGTCAACCACTCAATGACCAAGCACATTGATATCAGGTATCACTTCCTTAAAGATAATATTCAAAAAGGTCATATCGAGCTTTATTTTGTTCGTACAGAAGAAGAGACTACAGATGTGTTCACAAAAGCTCTAGATGAATCCATGTTCTTACACTTTGTAGGACGACTTGGTATGCTTAATCTAGATTTTCTAGGCATTTGAAAATTTTTCTTTCTCCTTTTTTTGAAAACTCCAAAAATATTTTATTTCTAATTCATTGTATTTTCACTTTACCTTTAAAAATAATAATAATAATAATAATAATAATAATAATAATAATAATAATAATAATAATAATAATAATAATAATAATAATAATAATAATAATAAATAAATAAATAAATAACTCAAAAAGATTTTACAGTTTTCTTTACATAAGAGAAAACTACAAAAAGATTTTACTTTCTGTATTTTATCTTTACTTTAAACAAAAGAAAATACCAAAAAGATTGTATCTTAATTTTTGTTAGAAAAATGCAATTTGTCATCACAACTATGGAAATGAAGAAGGTTAGTTGCTCCACAATTTAATGATTTATCAAAATAATAAATTTTTTGGTTCTTCAGTTTGCTTCAGTACACAACTAATATTGGTACTTTAGTAACCATTAACAAGCTTCATGGTTATACTCTACTTAGAGTTATAACATACATCAAGTACACAACTATGGAAATGAAGAAGGTTAGTTGCTCCACTATTTAATGATTTATCAAAATAATAAATTTTTTGGTTCTTCAGTTTGCTTCAGTACACAACTAATATTGGTACTTTAGTGACCATTAACAAGCTTCATGGTTATACTCTACTTAGAGTTATAACATACATCAAGTACTAATGTTATGTGGGATAATTTGAGGCAAACTTTAAGGTTTAGTTAAGCCAATGTGTTATAGTATATTTGTGGCTTCACTGTCCTAGTGAGCTCATGAGACAAAAACGTGAACTTGTGTAGCTTGAGGGACATAAAAAGTTTTGCTTTATGAATATCTATACCTAATAAAAAGCTTCTTAATTAAAACAAAGAGAGTCAAGTTCCAAGTATATCTGTTTAATTTCTGCACTTTGAGTCTAGTTATATATTCAATAAGTTATAGTTCAGGAGAGGAGTCAATCTGTGACCTATAAGAACTCGGCTAGTAAACCCCACGGGATATTGAAAATCCATCAACCTGCAGTACATTAACGCTGATCAGACCAGGAAGAAGTCCGCTACATGAGTTTTTATAGAAACTCATGGACTCCATTAGTAACCTAAGAGATTCCGAGCACTCCAATTAATTTCTTAGAAAGTCATGAACTAAAGCACAAATAGAAGTAAATCTAAGAATTATTTTCTAGTGTACTTTGTCAAAGTTAGAGTTATAAGCAAAGATTCAAAAATAAATAAATAAATAAATAAATTCAAAAAATAAAAAACAAAAAATCAAAAAAAAAATCATATATATATATATATATATATATATATATATATATATATATATATATATATACATATAGTTATATTCTTAGGTCAACTATTAAAAATATTTTTTTCTTTTAAGTTCGTGTCACTTGGAATTTGGTGATAACTTTTGAAAAAAAAGGAATAAATGAAAAGGTATAGCTGGTCGGAATGCCAAAAATTAATGGTATTCAAAATAAGTGGGGAACATTTATGAGGATTGTCAGTATTTAGGGCTTAGGAAGTAACTAGGCCTTAGACACAAATATACGCATTACGGTGAGACATAATTGGTGAGTACAAATCGGGTTATTATGTGTGATTTTAAGGAATTCAACACCTAATAATCCACAAGGGAATTCTTTACAATGCAAAGTGAAGAATCAAACAAAGAATTTAGTTGCTTGATAAATCTATAAGTAATAGAAGATCATCAATGCCTCTAAATGAGTAGACTAGTGTTTACTTAAAGTTCTTGTTTCCACATGCACACACTTCACTGCATTTTACTATTCCCTTCTCAAATTCTCTATCCACGTGCACACACATCACTTTCAAAGTTAGATTATTTAGTGTTTTCACTTTTATACTTTCTCTTTAACTCATTCCTTAGAATCTAGGTAAAACAGCTAAGTAAGATAGAGAACATCACTTACTTGATCATGGAAAATCCTTAGCCAAGTGGAGCATCTTATGAGAATCCATTGTCCTCTTCAAGAAAAGCATATGTGTTTGTCTTGGTTTATGGAGCATTCTTCTATATTGTGAACAAGGTCAAGATAAAAAGCCTTAAATAAGCATCTTGAAGCAACTTCGTGCTCTTAGACCAACATGGAACAGCTTCAGGAACATGGAACAAATTTGGAGCAACAACATCAACTTGATCATCTTAAGGCATGTTAGACCATCTTCATCAACTTAATAATCTTGATCATCTTGAGGCATGTTCGACCATCTTCATCAACTTGATCATCTTGACCATCTTGAGGCATCTTGGAATATCTTCACCATCTCAATCAACTAGAAGTACCCCGTACAAACCTCACCAACTTGAAAGATCTTGATCACTTGGACCAGCTTTGAGCATATTCAGTCAATTAGAGCATGTTCAAAAATGTGGGACCATTCTCAACAACATTGGTGTATGATCTAGAACATTGGATCATGATCAACAGTTAGTAGCATCTTCAGCCAGTTGATGCATCACACCCATGTGGCTCATTAAGTCCACATAGAGCATAATAAATGTGACATGCACATTTCCAATAGGTCATACACGTTTTAATAAGCCATGCAAGTTTCAAGTAGGCCATGCACGTGTCACGTATGTCATGCACGTTTCAAGTAGATTTTTCCTTCGGTGTCATGCACGTCTCAAAGATATCAACCATGCGTTCACCACCTTTTCTTTCTTGCTTCTCAAGGCATCATTCTCGTGCTCACGAATCAAGTTGAAATACTCCTATTTATACTTGAGTACCATCCAAGCCTTATGGGCCCACATGTTGGTCCATGAAAGCCCTATTTCGGCCCGTTGAGAAACCTTACAACCCTTCAACTATAAATACCTCACTTCTACTTCTTATTCTTGCTTTTTCACTCTCTCACAAATTCTTACTTTCATAATCACTAGGAGCAACAAAGCATCGTGAGCAATAGTTGCGTATGCAACAGGAAACTTAATTTGGTGAGAAACAAGAAGTAGCCTTGGCACAACAACAAATTTGGCTCAACAACCTAATTTTTGAAATTTCTTCTTGAGCCACAAGTTTTTTTTGTTCCAAAACCCTATTTTGGCTCAACAACAACCATATTTTCGAAAATCACCTCTTGATCTACAAGTCATTTCTTGTTCCAAAATCCTTAGTTGGCTCAACAACCCAATTTTTGAAATTCACCTCTTGATCCACAAGTCATTTGATGTTGCAAAACACTAATTTGGCTCAACAACCTACCTATTTTCCAAAATCCTCTATTGAGCCACAAGTTTTTCTCGAAACCCTAGTTTGGCTCAACAACCCTAGCTTGGCATAATAAATCCTAATTGTGATCAACAAGGATTTTTGATGTCCTCTTAAGCCATCACTAAAAAACAAAATCCTTCTTGAGCCATTCATGATCAACAAGGACTTCTTGTGCCCTCTTGAGCCATTAGCCATTAGTGATCAACAAGGACTTCTTGTGCCCTCTTGAGCCATTAGTGATCAACAAGGATTTTGAGCCATGAATAATTTTGAAACCCCTCTTGACTCATTAGTGGTCAATAAGGATTTTGTACCCCCCCCCCCCCCCCTCTTAAGCATCAAGTAATTTCGAATCCCCTCTTGAGCCATTCATGATCAACAAGGTTTTTGTTCCCTCTTGAGCCATCAAGTAATTTCGAAACCCTTCTTGAGCCAAAACCCTAATTTCGAAAGTCCTTCTTGATCCTCAACAACCTTCTGTTGCTCATCAAGTAAGTTCAAAACCCTTCGTGATTCACACCCTAATTTCGAAATTCCTTCTTGATCCTCAACATCCTTCTCTTGCTCATCAAGGAAGTTTAAAACCCTTCTTGAGTCAAACCATAATTTCGAAATTCCTTCTTGATCCTCAATAACCTTCTCTTGCTCATCAAGTAAGTTCAAAACCCTTCTTGAGTCAAACCCTAATTTCGAAATTCCTTCTTGATCCTCAACAACCTTCTCTTGCTCATCACGTAAGTTTAAAACCCTTCTTGATTCAAACCCTAATTTCGATATTCCTTCTTGATCTTCAATGATCCCCTCTTGATCATCAAGTAATTTCGAAATCCCTCTTGAGCCATCACCTATTTCGAAATCCTTCTTGATCCTCAACAACCTAATCTTGATCATCAAGTAATTTCGAAATCCCTCTTGAGCCATCACCTATTTCGAAATCCATCTTGATCCTCAACAACCCTATCTTTATCATCAAGCAATTTCGATTTCCTTCTTGACCCTAACCCTAATTTCGAAATTCACTCTTGATCATCAACAACCTTATCTTGATCATCAAGTAAATTCGGAATTCCTTCTTGACCAAACCCTATTTTCGAAATTCTCTCTTGATCACCAACAACCTTATCTATATCATCATGTAAATTCAAAACCATTATCATGTCATATATATACTCATTGCTCCATCCTCTTGATCATTCACTCAATCTCGTGATCATCAACAAGAGTATTCACCACTCTTGAGCCAAAAACCCTACTTGATCAAGACTCAAATTTCAAAACCCTACTTGAGCCATACTCAAATTTCGAAACCCTACTTGATCAAGACTCAAATTTCGAAACCTTACTTGAGCCATAATCAAATTTTGAAACCCTACTTGAGCCACCCTCAAATTTTGAAACGCTACTTGAGCCACACTCAAATTTCGAAACCCTACTTGAGCCACCTTCGAGTTTAGAAACCCTAGTAAACATCAAAGTCTTGCAGCAACATCAATTGATCTCATCGTCACCTCTTGAGCCAATCACAACCCTAGGTGAGTATTTTTTTTTTTTTAAAAAAACCCTAATTCACGTTTTTTTTCCTCTCTTAACCCTAGACCTTTTTTTTTTTTTCTCTTTGTCTTGTACAAACCCTAGTTTTTTTTTTTATCATCATCAACTAGTTGTTGGAGAATCATCATTCAACCTCTCTTGTGTGGATCATCTTCAAAATCTAGGTAAGCATCACTACTCTTTTGTGAAACCCTAGTCATCACAAATCCACCCCATGAGCATTATCATATGCTACATGTGTATTCCTTTCTTTGTACATCATAGTCAACTTAACATTGATTATTGAATTGTCATGTGTTTAGTGTTTATCATCACGTGGTCTGTCATCGTTGAGCACCACATTCCTTGATTAGTCTAGGTGTGTGTTCATTCCTTTTCTTTACACTCTATGATGATCATGATGTACACCTTTTAAAGTTTTGTTTTTTTCTTGACATAACATAGATTTGCATATCGCCTGTGTCATTTGTGTTGACTTATCTCTCTGTTACTCACTGATTCAACAAGGCATCAACTGGTAAGAAACTTCTCTCTCACATGTGCACATATCCTTATATAATAAAGTTACCTCTCCTTTGGTTGATGATTCATGTCTATGCATATGTTCCTATGGTCAGGTTCCCTTGGTATTAGCCTATCACTTCTTTTAAGTGAACATCTCCTATTGTTTCAATCATATTGAATGAGTAAAAAAAATCCATTTTTTTATTTTTATTTTATTTCTTCTTGTTCATTAACTCATCTTCACATACCATGCTTAGGTTATTTAGTGTTGAGTTTTTGATCAAATCTTTCCTGTGAGCATTATACTTATTGGTGCCTATCTTGCTTTTCATACTCACAAGTCCATTACCTACACCCATCTTGTTTAAGACATGGATGACATAGAAGATGGTCAGACTTCTAAAGCAAATTCTTCTCATAAGGTTTCACTCTCTCACGCCACTAGACCTTCAACTGAGACACACTCATCATCACCTAAAGTTGAAATGGCTGCATCCAACTGTACAACACTTCTCAACACTCAGGAACAACCCAAAGAAGTCGGTGTCATAGTTGAGTATCTGCATAAATGCCCGTTGGCATATGAACTTTTTTCTACTTCTCCAACTCCACAATCTCTTATCACTGAAGTCTTTCTGTTAGGAGTCATCTCCACAAGAGCAAGGTCCAAAAAACTTGATGTTGAATTTAATCTTTTTCAAGCTACTTTGGTACTCACTAAAGAAGAGTTCGCAGTCATTTTAGGTCTAAGCGCTATTCCTCCTACACCTTAGACATTTGTCACACCAACTTCTGCTCAATTATTGACAATGTTCAAGGAAATGGGGTATAAATTTGAAGACGGACAAGAACCATGTCTTTCAAGAAATCGGAAGTCATGTGTTCCCACACCATGAAACTTTCTTAGTTCCGTTCTCACTAGATGTCTATTCGGATCAGTTGGTGGATGCAACAACGGTAAAACAGACCTTTAGATTCATATGTACGGGCTCTTCTATGACATCAATGTTGACTACACATCTATTCTTTGGGAAGATTTCTTAATTTTCTCCCTGCATCAAAGAATAAGTTTCTGATTCATCATCCTCATTGGTGGTCAATCATTATTTATGAGGCCATCCATAATAGTAATCTTGCACCAGGATGGATTCCAGAAGGCCCACAGCCACATTTCTTGTGTATGATGCCATATCGGATACGTACGACAGCTGAATCTGGGTATTCACAATTAGTCATCATTCCGGATTCTATTCTTACAAGGTTGGATGAAAACAGTGCTTCTCTATGCTCATATCAGAAATACATCCAGGGAATTATTTCGCCTCCCAAAAAAGAAAAGGAAGCATTCTGATCATGCATCCAAGAAGTCTGCAAAGAAGAAGAAGAAATCCAAATCAAGTCAACCACCCCTTATCTCATCTCCAGCCGTCTCTGATGATAATCATGGAGCAGATTTAGAGGAATCCACTATATGTTCCAGGATTTTCACCATTGATTTGTTGGGTTTTGAGCAATCTAACACTTCCTAAGTGTGCATGCAACCCTAATAAACCTTGGATCTATGTTTGTCTAAATAAATGCAAAATAATAATTTTTCCAAGGTTTATAACCTATCTAACATGGCATGGGGAACATTTCAACATAAAGAGTTAGAAGAGATTACATACCTTTTTGATGAGTTTGGTTCTTGAGGAGTTTGAGGGCCAAGCACCAATAGTGTGAATGCCTCAAATGGAATCACAAAACACCACAAACTCTTGGAAGACTTTGAGAGAGTGTATACACTTGTATATTTTGGCCACACACAAGCTCACACACACTAGTTCACTAGTTACACTTAGGCACCATTTCATGCTCCATAAGCATGCTTATATAGTGTGCATGGTTAGGGTGAAACCCTAATAACCCATGACCTTTCCTTTTCCAAGGATCCATGGGTTAAAAGCTAAATGGATCATCCATGGACTTCCATATAAGCCTAGCCCATTAACAAAAGAGCATTAGCCCACACTATATAAACCAATAGCCCATAATCTAATTAGTCTTCCTTTTAATCTCTAAATTAATTCATAATTAATTTAAGACTAAAACTAATTAAATAACATAATCTCATATTAATATATTATAACTTATAATATATTAATAAACATATGTGCATAACTCTCATAAAATTATCCATAAATAGTTTGGATGAGATGCAACCCAAATGGACCATGCCGGGTCGGGTCAAGTATATACCAAATAAGTTATGGACTTAGACACCTTATCCAACAGACTCCCACTTGGATAAGTCTAATAACTATATTTGTGTATGTTACTTCGGGAACCAACCAGCAATCGTAGCTCTCAAAAACTCCGTTGAACTATGAAGACTCTGTTGAACTATGAAGCGCCATTTTAGATAAGTGATCATATAATCCTCTGTTCTCATGATATCAGCTGAACAAATACATGGAACAACGTCGTACTTATTGTCCAGAAGTTTGTTTCCCGATTTTCGATTTGTTTGACGAAGAACTTAATCGAACACATCAATTTAGTTCTGACCGGCCGGTACATGGGTCACAACAAAATCATCGAGGGGCCCAGATATCGCTTCTATTTCTAGAAGGAACAGATAAACTTCGACTCATATGCTTGTTCTACTACTTGTTGAATTGTACACAAAGTCACATTTTATAACATCAAGTTACTGATGCGTTTACATGCAATCAATGCACAACCAACTCATAGGTAACAACTCATATCTCTATGTTTGAAGATTTATATGATATTACCGTCTCACGATCACTCGAGATAAATTCCATGAAGTGATACAAGTGAGCGTGGGTTTATTCCAATACTCATAACTTATGAGCACTCATGAACGTTGTAGCAACCATTGCTATGACTAAACCCATTTAGCCATCTACAAACCCGATTCATGACAGTCTTGATTCATACCTACTTCCAACATATGAACGACTGTGGAGTGTTTAAATAACTTAGTCATTTGGAAAGAATAACCTAGCTATTTTGGAAGTCAAAACATGCAAAGTGAAACACAATAATAATCGAATCCAATATGGTCTCAGAACCCTTTTGAATATAAATAGAACCACCTTTTATTTATCACCATATTGATTACACATTATTCATTGTATAATGTTTCAAACAATCAACTTATGACTTGAATAAAAACAATAGTCGTCCCATGCTCTTAGCATGTACACTTTGTTTTTCTAAACAATAGTTATGCCATACTCCAAGTATGCACACTATGTTTGCCTATGATCCTTACATTGTGATGTAGATCAATTGAACATGATTCCAATGATACTCATTTCACAATCCCAAATCCTTATTGTAAATGTGAGAATCCCCGATTCGTATCATTTACCAAGAAATCTGTTAGATTTTAAACTTTTATGCAATGTTCCTCTTGTATTGATTATTCACAAAGTCACCAAAACCTTGTCACCAGTCATTACAGAGTATTCCAAAGAAGGTCAACTTCTATGGAACGAAAGTCTCATATTCAAAGTACATTGCTTTGAACATCCTTCTTGCATTAAGGTTTTTCTAATCTTACGTAGATTGAATAACTTCCACCTATGGAGACATTTCCATAGCCCATTTTGACTATCACTTCCGAACAAGAGTTACTTCTTTTCAAAACATGTCAATATGGTCCTTTCCGACAACTTACATCATACTTCCAACTTTCCCTGAGCAACCACTCTTTGGCGAACCTCAGATTTGTCCTCGACAATTGCTTAATCACTTTAGTCATATCCAGTTCTAGACTTTCCCTTCTCAATGCCTTAAGCATTTGGAAAATTTAGAAAAATGAATATTATAGCACATGCAATCGATCCTATATCCGAAGCATATGGGACACTATTCATGATGTTTGACATAAAGACATGATACTAGACCAGTCTTTTGCTACAATATTTTTTATTTGCCATGTTTTCAAAATTTAACTATGAAGAGGGATGCCGTAATCATAATCGAATTTTGAAAACGCAATACATATAGAATTTCTTCAAGTTGAACCATTCCAACACAAAATTCATATATATTCTTGACTAAAGATGATTAAAATCTCAATCTAAGCTTTAGAATTGAAATGAAGTATAATTTCCTCTCCCTTAATTATAGCAAAACAACTTTTCAACCGCTGCAACTTCACGAATTGAAGCTTTGTTTCCTATAATTAACATTGCTAGCTTGCAATACTAATCATAATAATCATGCTCCCACTAACATGATGATTATCAGCATAACACCTATGCTCCCACTATCTCTGACATATTTCCAGAAATCTGTTGGACTTCTGAAATTTAGCTTCATACACCCTTTCTTAGATAGCTCATATGTGTATCTAAACAATTTTCAGAACTATGAAAAGGATGACGTAATCATAGTCTCACTTGCTTAGGCATTTGCCATTTCCCACAAGTCCACGTTAGTGTGCCGGTTAACCACACGCGCTCCACTAACGACTTTTGAAAATGCAAATAACACAATTGCTATCTACTTAAAATCTAGTTAGTGAAAGCGTTTCCTCACCATCATTTTCATGAATCGGAGAGAAACCTTATGAAACTTAGATTTTATAGTGTATGAGTTCTTATCCATGTGAATTTGTCAAAACCATAATCACAAGATAAGGTTAGTGACAAATTCAGCCTTACATGGATTAAACTTGTTCAATCTTAGTTTCTTGTCACCTTGGTAGCACAAGGCCCACCAATGCTTCCAAGTTGAACTTTGATAACTCACATGCAAATTCAACTTATTTGAAGTAGGTACAGAAATAAGAATTATGTCAACACGATAGGTTACAAACCTTAAGTCGTGTGCTAGTGATAAACTACAGGTTTTACTCTTGATTAAATCTTGAAACCCTTTCAGGATCTTTAAGGCTCCCACTGTCCCCTTGATATATAAGTTTCCCCAGTCAAGAACCATTCCTTGACAAAACAAATACTCAAGGGATAGTGCGGATTCTTATCAAGACTAACACTTCACACAATTGGTCTTAGTTGGTCTTTGTCTCATCCAAGACATCACAACTTACCAATCTCAAATGTACAAGGGTAGAAACATTTTTCTCTTACATTTGACTAGTGTTAATAAATATTCCTTTATGTCACTCAAGGTTACAATCTTGGAGTATGAATCTAAGAATTGTTTTGGAACGAAGTATGACTCATCTTCTTGAGTTTAACGAATGCAACAATTCATGAACTCTCTTCTTAGCCATAACAATGCACTAAGACGTCCTTAGAGTATGAATTTGTGATATGGTTTCATAATCATTAAGATGATCATGAAATATGATACTAAAGTACTCTCCCATCCTTTCAGATTTGAGAAAATTTTATCTTTCTGCCTAATTTGATTCTTCTCATTTGTTTTGTCATACATTGTAACTTTTCCAATGTTACAGAATTATACTTAACCTTATAAGTATAATCATATTTACTAATCTTTAGTAAATCATGACAAATTAATCTTTGTGGTGGACCTTGACCAGCGTACACCCAGTGTACCTAATTTCTTAGTCCTTCAATTGACTCACATATACATGTGATCAAAGAATTAGTCTTAATTTTCAAAGATGAAAATTCTCATTCATCATACAATACAACTTGTATGATTCCAAGTTTCTGTCCAATTGAAACTTGGGTGATGAAAAACTTTCTTCATTTGGTAAATTCAGACACTGCCACAAATCAAAGAATCAAATCCACTTTCCAATATTGCTATTACTGGAAACATATAAGCAACAATTTTCCATAGATGCCATTGTAAGGATATTTTTAAAATAAATAAAATTAAAACCCCTTTTTTCTTTTATTTTAAAACTTTGCGGAAAAACTTATCCTCACAATCCATATGAAAACCTTGTTGTTATCTATGCCTAAGTTATATATCATAACTCTCAAGCAACAGCTCAAAATTCTTATCACCGAACCATGTGATTGAAACTCATCTTCGCAATCAGAATCAACATATACTTCTTTAAGCTTCCTATCTTTTCTTTGATTCTTAAAACATCAGCATGTGACCCATTCACATTATTTAATAAGAATCTCCAAATAGGAACTTAATAGAGTTAGACAATGGACTTTAACTGAAGTAGAGTCAAACTTTTTGACTTGATCAATCTTATGATCTTTCAGGTAAATATGGCAGCTTCGCGATCAGAGTCTCTCCCTTTGGCAATAAAACATATAGACCCTTTGGTAATGGCACATAAGACTATCTCAGACTCAGCCTTTCTCTTTACCATTTGGTCAACCGAGTTGACTATGGCCGATCCCTTTCCATTGGGAAGAGAAATGCTTTTCTAGATATCCAATGCTACCATTGCCAATGTCCATTTAAGGTTTGGGAAGTTGATCTTCTAATAAAATTTTCTTTACTAGTGTTCCGAATCATTTTTGAATCTGCAGCACTGAGCAAACAGGTAAGATCATTAAGGCTCGTGTCATAGTCTGTCTCATAGTAGTCCCAAAGAGACACACTATGTTACTAAGAAAGTGATCGAACATCCAACTTTCACGTGACTTTGACACCCAACTCTCCCGGCTTGTCAATATGTGTCTTTATCTCCAAGATGTGAGCACACATAGACTATGCTTTCCAATAGGGATTGAGTGACTTTAAACTTTTTAAGAACTTGTGGGTGAGGGAGAATAATTGGAGGAGGTGGAGGAAGTGAAGCATGATGTTGAGGAACACCATCTTCAAGAGATTTGGGAAGATCATAGTTGTCTGAACCAGACATCTATAATGGGAGAAAATCAAGTTAGTTGATTCAAAGTCCTTAATATAACACCCAATATGAAATATTAAGGCTAGGACCCAACACAATATTTTATAATTTGGAAGAGGGATACCGTAATCCAAACTATAAAATATTTGAAGGTAGGCGAATGACGATTCACCAATTTCCACCATGAAAAACGAAATAATTTATTAGGTTTTAATTGGATTTGAAATTCCTAGATCTTTTGAGATTCATTGAACTTTTCAATGGCATGTTTCAATCTCGAGTGTGCCCTCTCAAATTTTGTGACAGGGATGCCGAGGATCACAAAACAAGGTGTGAATAACCATACCAATTCACTTGGTACCCTTAATAGTATCACCTAATCAATGTGCTGGTTAACCACACACGATCCATTGATCTATGACAAACATTAAGTCACCCTTTGTGGTCCTTACTAGTCCAAGTTAGTGTGCCGGTTAACCACACACGCTCCACCAACGACTTGGTAAGGTACAAAGTGTGAATTCCATGGGCTAGCACCAAATTCACATTTTTCCTAAAGTAACTAAGATTGGGAATTAAATAAAAATAATATTTAGTTATTTTATAATAATCATTATACTTTTAATGAGAATTTAAAGTCATTGTCCTACCCATTCGGCTAACGACCATCCACCGATCAAGCAAGCGGTGGGTGAGAGTGGACACCCATTAAGTCGTCATTTTATAGGCAACAACCTTATACCCACCTTATAGACCGTCTTCGTGAATGAGGCCTACTAACGGTAAATGACTTGTTCTTATACATATATATATATATATATATATATATATATATATATATATATATATATATATATATATATAATTAACCATTAATGTTATAAATAGTATAAGTGTTGAATTTTAACTTTTAAAATTCTAAGTGCTGGAATTAAAGTTTATTAAAGTGTGTGAAAGTTTTCCAAATTCCAAAAATTGAGGGCAAGTTTTGAACAATTCATAAACTTTTGGATATTCATAACTTATGAGTTTTAATTAAGTGTTTTAAAGCTTTTAATGAAGAGTCTCTTGGAAATCCATAACTTGAAGACAAGTTATGGAGTCCATAAAACATTTATGGGAAAAACTCTTCAAGAAAATGTAACCTACAACTTCTTAAAAAAACATTTAAAAGAAAACCTCTTGGAATTCCATAACTTGAGGACAAATTAAGAATTCCATTAAAACACATTAAGATCAAGAATTAACTAACAAACAATTTGCAAATAATTCCTATGATCTAACAAAACTCATATGAACATGAACATCCACATCAACAATTTCAAGTTTCATATGAACACATATAAAATTGAAATTTTGATTATAACTTTGAAATTTGTCCACCATCATCATTACCACATCAAAAACATGTTTTATGAGTCCAAAACAATTTAAGGTAATGATTCTAGACCAATTCCAGCACCAAAACTCGAAGTTATGCTGTCTGGGGGTCCAACTCGTCGAATGCATGAACCAACTCGCTGAGTTGGATGAGTTTTGCCTTGGACTCGTCGAGTCCCTTCATGGAATCGGCGAGTCAGCTGTGCAGACAGCATAATATCTTTGATTTTCAACAATTTGCATCAAGTATTCAAACAAGCAAGCCTAGGCTCTGATACCACTGTTGGGTTTTGAGCAATCTAACACTTCCTAAGTCTGCATGCAACCCTAATAAACCTTGGATCTATGTTTGTCTAAATACATGAAAAATAATAATTTTTCCAAGGTTTATAACTTATCTAACATGGCATTGGGAACATTTCAACATAAAGAGTTAGAAGAGATTACATACCTTTTTGATGAGTTTGGTTCTTGAGGAGTTTGAGGGCCAAGCACCAATAGTGTGAATGCCTCAAATGGAATCACAAAACACCACAAACTCTTGGAAGACTTTGAGAGAGTGTATACACTTGTATATTTTGGCCACACACAAGCTCACACACACTAGTTCACTAGTTACACTTAGGCACCATTTCATGCTCCATAAGCATGCTTATATAGTGTGCATGGTTAGGGTGAAACCCTAATAACCCATGACCTTTCCTTTTCCAAGGATCCATGGGTTAAAAGCTCCATGGATCATCCATGGACTTCCATATAAGCCTAGCCCATTAACAAAAGAGCATTAGCCCACACTATATAAAACCAATAGCCCATAATCTAATAACTCTTCCTTTTAATCTCTAAATTAATTCAAAATTAATTTAAGACTAAAACTAATTAAATAACATAATCTCATATTAATATATTATAACTTATAATATATTAGTAAACATATGTGTATAACTCTCATAAAATTATCCATAAATAGTTTGGATGAGATGCAACCCAAATGGATCATGCCGGGTCGGGTCAAGTATATACCAAATAAGTTATGGACTTAGACACCTTATCCTACATGATCTTGATGATTACTCGCCTCCAACTCCAAAAAAAAATATCAAGAAAAAGATGTTGTTAGCGAACCAAATCTCTCATCCTTTTCACAAGACCATATTTAGGAGGACTGTACTCCTAAAGACACAAATGAGGACAATACCATAGAAACAGATCCTGAGTGCATCAGACTTACTGCCCAAATGGTAGCTGATGGTATTCCAGAGATTCGCTTTCACACATCTTCTAACTCTGAATATCTGGAAAACTTTCAAGAATATCTTGAATATATGGAAGAAAATATGTGTATTCTCAATGACAAAACAGAAGCACAAGTCAAAACACTTCAAGTCACTATTGAATATTTCGAAGGCACAACTGCTTATATCAAAGGACAAGTTGCTCGCAACATGCGAAGGATTGAAACTCTAGATTAGAAAAGTCATAACACTATTGAAGCATGTCTCTCTCCGATGAATCAGAAGATAGATGACTTCATATAGTCCTTATCCAATCTAGAGTCCGTCTATGAAGCCAAATTGGATCATATGCAGAATCATGTTACTAGTCAAGAACTCTATATCTCCAATCTTGAGAAGTCCTTTGCTGAATTATCTAAAGCTTCTGCATCATCCTCCACCTCTCCCTTTCATGCGTTCAGTGCACAAGTTCAATGTCAATTGGACTCGTTAAGCTCTTACATAGCAAACTTATCCAAATCTAATTTTGAGAAAATCAATAGCTCATCAAGTCACATAGCTTCCCTTCAGAAGACTGTTCAGTTGCTAGTAGATGAATTCAAGGCTATCAAGCAACTGTAACACCGAAAATTTTCAAAACTAAAATTTCATTTAAATTCTCTTTGATCTTAAAACACTTTTTGTAAAAATCTCTTTTTCGTTTAAATTACAAAAAAACATAACTCCATAATCAGATAAATAGTAATCCGGAAACCTCTAAAACATAACTCTTTCTCTGGTGTGTACAATCGAAACGGTGCCGCCCCGTGATCCTGAGAAAACCTGAAACACAAAGCACAAAATAGTGTAAGCACGAAGCTTAATGAGTTCCCCAAAATACCACACATAACACATACTAGCCACTCGAGGCTATAAATCTGTGGGCCCTTAGGCCCTAACTCTGTGGACCCTCTGGTCCTAGCTCTGTGAACCTTCCGGTTCTAACTCTGGTATACTCTGATATACACACGACATAAATCACATAGAAATAATGTGGTGGAACACATCACATAAATATCATACAATAACTCTATCACATAACTCCAATTACCACTCAAGGTAAAGTATAAAGAGAAGACTCACTTGAAAGCAGTAAGCATTTACCTTTACACTAGAATCTCGAACTCACCACCGCCTAACACATAAGGCAAATATCCCTAATTAAACTAACAATTTCTCTTTCCCTCTCTAATCGGGTAGTGGGTCACAGACAATTTTACCCCTCTATGATCTTCATTACTTATGTTGACCAAAACCCCAAAGTCAATATAAGTCAACTCAAGTCAATGGTGAACTCTGACCAGACTCATCGAGTGCACAAGAGTGACTCGGTGAGTCCATGCGTGTCTTCTGACTCCTCCAAGGCCTCACTCGACTCGTCGAGTGAACCTTCCACTCGATGGGTCTCCACTGGATTCGAATCGCAGGGCAACCCGTCTCGACTCGTCGTGTCTTCCCACGGACTCGGCGAGCTTCCTCCATGACTATGCTCATTCGACCTTCTGAGGCCAGATCCGCTTTACCAACTAGTAGATCTAACCTTCTAGCACTCATAAGTCACGTAAAGGTTCAAACTTTATGCTCATACAACCCACAATTAGCCATAGATGGAGAAATAACCCTTGAAATGATCACCTATGCTCCAAAATCATAAAGGATTGTGTAAAGCTCGGGAATAGGGACTCTATGGACCTCTCAAGGTCCAGATCTGAAGATATGCACACAAAGGGACATCACATACTCTAGATCTCTTACCAAAAGAAGAGAGGAAACCCTAGATTCATGAAATCTATCACACAAACGAAGATGAACATGAATCCTTACCTCTCACAGCAGCTCTGAACAAAATGATGGAAGATTTGACTCCCACAAAATAGCCTAACACGAAATCCATCCTTCCCCATGCTAGAACACACCAAAATATGATGAAATGGCCCTCCTCTTGCACCACAAGCTTTCTCTTTGTTCTCTAGGGTTTCTCAGGGTGTAGTGGCCGCAAAGGAAGGCCATAAGGACCTCTAAATAGGTCCCAAACCCGATAAATTAGGGTTTCTCTACCCAGCACCTACTCGGCGAGTCCCTCCTCTGACTCCTCGAGTCCACTCATTAAATCCGCATGAAAAACCCGTCTCGACTCGGCGAGTTGGATCCTCAACTCGTCGAGTGTCTCCTTTAATCAAAAGATTAAACTGCACAATATTAACCATGAAAATCCGGTTGTTACAATTCTCCCCCACTTGAATTAGATTTCGCCTTCGCAATCATCCATTAACCACCCAAAGGTTTAATCATTAACCTGAAAGGCACTACCGAAATGATCTTCATAACACATTGATATTTCCTCTGTGGACATCTGAAACCACATAGAACCTCCAAAACCAGAGTTTAACCCAACTCTTTTGCCACTAAAAATACCCCTTCCCAATAACCGGAAACTCTAGTGGCCTGATCTGCCGCCAGACCGCCTACTTGAGCGATCACCATGATTTTTGCTCCTCGAATATCAACCCAGCTTCCTCATTGGCTCTCTGATTCCCATAAGACCACAACCAACAACCGACTATCTCTCCTCCAAGTCGATCATGCTAAAACATATGAATCACGCCCCACGAATTAAAGGGTTCACACTCCACCGGGGCACATCTACTAGACTGCTATCAGAGACCGTCCGGACAAGAATCCCCCAACACTATGTCCTTAGACACAAAAGTATAACCATGCTCGCTCAGCAGTGTCCTCAAACATCCCATTCCTAATCCTCAGCTCCAAATTCCATATCTCTTTTAACACCACACGAGGTCTGACCGTCGTCTATCCGCATAACTCTTCTGACAGCTCTAGGCCGTCAGCAACCTCTGCCGGACCTGCTGAATCTGATCGGTCGTCTGAAGCACCATCTTCGTACTACCCATCACTCGCTGCCCTACCTCTCCCTAGTAATTGGGAGTCCGAAACCTCCTCCTATACAACAGATCAAAGGGTGGCATACCAATGCTCGAATGATGGCTGTTGTTATAGGAAAACTCAGCCAAGGGTAATTATGTTTCATAACTCACTCTGAAATCCAATACAGATTCCCGAAGCATGTCCTTGAGCGTCTGAATCGTCCGCTCGCTCTGCCTATCAGTCTGTGGGTGGTAGGTGGCATTTAAAATGCAACCTTGTGCCCAAATCCTCATGGAATTTCTCCCAGAAATTGGAAGTGAAACGTACATCTCGATCTGAGACAGTCGAGATCGGTACAACGTGCCACAATACCATCTCCCTTACGTACAACTCTGCCAGGCTCTCCGCAGAAGAGCTCCTCCGTGACTTCCTCTTTGCGCCAACTAACCCGTCCTTGTGACATGCAAGTCACAAAATTCTCAAATGAAAACTACAATCCAACTGAAAATCAACTTAGCCCTGACAGAGACGAAGACCCCAGTTTCGCCCCTGGTCCAACCACCATGCTCCAAAACTCAATACTAGGGCTACTCAAGCCTAAAACTCTTCTGCATCACACACTGATCGTAGAACACTCCACCGTCACACTCTCTTGCCATCTAGTGATTACTATGTATCCCCGTAACATCACGACAGCCTCTGACTAGTGAGGACTACGGCTCCCTATAGCACCACAACGCCAACTGACTAGTGAGTACTACAGCTCCCCGTAGTACCACAACTCCCTCTCTCTGACTTGTGAGTAGTACGACTACCTGTAGCATCACAACACCCTCTGACTAGTGAATACTACGGCTCCCCATAGCTTCACCCCATACTCTCATTCACATTACAATGCCACACTACGTCCACTAACTCATGCTTCGCAGACTATCATAGATAGCTACACACCTGCCCCACATATGCATCACATACTCTGGCGGCAACCACTACACAAAAATACCTACCTTTTTGAAGATCCACTTTCTTAAATAATCCCTCTTTATGTCAATACCCGAAGGGCTCCCACTGGAACCGTAGATACATGATACACCACTAGTCGTCACAAACTCAAGATTCTAAATAACTTCAAAATATGAACATTATACCTGAGTACCACGAAACACCATTTCAAAACATCATGATGTCCTGCCTCAACCACTGATCTCCTACTCCCAGCATCATACAGATACAACAATACGTTTCCTCTGAACCCCATAAATAATTCTTCATTTTACCCAATGTGCAACTCCAGTGTATCCAAACACTCAATTGGAATACAAGGAAAGTGCTAACGCCTCAGAACACGCTAATGATCCTCCGAAACCCTTTCCCCTACTGCTCAAAATCCAAGCAAGAGTACACATACCGGCCCAGGAGTTGGCTGCTCGATAATCTTCTATTCACCCAAAAAAAGGGGCATATATAATCCATACTACGACCCAGAAGTTTTCAATTTCCCATACCATCATTACGAGTCTTCCACTTGAAACGGCCCTGACCACTACCAGATTCCTGACCATTGGCCACCTGTCGTGGAGACGCCCATCCTTTCTCAGACACATACCACATGCATTATATCGCTCTGTACCTTTCCTTGATCACCAATGACCCCGGTCTCATGAATTCGAGCTGTAGGTTTTTATATCTAACCCTTAACCGCTCTTGCACAAATCTCTGGTTCCCTCAATAATATACCCGGTTCTTCTCCACTTAGGGTTAGAGCCATGACCAATTGACGCATCAACACTCTACCCCACAGATGGTTTCCTCCAAAAACATCGCACCTACGCTTGGAAGGTGCCACACAACATCCAATGATCTCCCTATGCAGAGATCAAGAAACCTCAAATACCCTAAATCTCTGAAGAAATCCTCAGGAACTTCTCATCACGACTTCCTCTAGCCATTTGAAGTCTCATACCATCCCAATACTGAACATCCCAACTGTCCAGTACTATCACTGACTCTTAGACTGAAACAATAAATCATCATACCCTTCATCCTCGACTTCTCAACCCCATCCCAACACGTGAATCATCATGAGAATAGGGACTCAACTACCATACTTAATGCCCATCATAGACAGAAGAGACACCGCTCTGATACCACTACCATACACCCTACTATACTCAATTAGGATGCAACGTGGTCCTTGACCATCTCAGTCCTCACTGACTACCTGCTCATGGTAGATCATTTCCTCGCGGCAAACATGCTGCCTGATACTCTGGTGGAAAAATCATCATCAATGTCAACCCCTAGGGTTTACTCCTAAACCCAAAACTGAAATCTCACACCTCTCCTACTTCCCATAAGAACATAAATAGCACCCAACAAATCACAGAATGTGACATCTCCTCCATCGGCCGATTGCTCACTTAGACCACAATCCCCTATAAATGCCTTCTCTACTAATCCCTGAGTCTTGCGACTACATCTGACCTCTTACCAAGGTACTCTGAAATGCTCTTGGCCTCCCTCTCAAGGGATGCCTCTTCGGATTCAATCATGGCCCTCAGGCCGAAAACCTCATCGCATCCACACTCCACCAATCAATCTTGATCGGAAAACCGGAGAATCATAAGCATCACTTGCTAAGAACCATGGTACTCATCCCCTGGCATCTCTTCTTAATATGCTACAATGCATGGCATTCGAACTATAACATCACCCCTCAATCTGCTAAGATGCATAGTACTCGAACCATGGTGTCACTTCCCAATCTGCTCCGATGTATGGTACTCGAACCATAACATCACTCCTTAATCTGCTCCGATGTATGGTACTCGAACCATAACATCACTCCCCAATCTCCTCCGATGTATGGTATTCAAACCATAACATCACTCCTCAATCTGCTCCGATGTATGGTACTCGAACCATAACATCACTCTCCAATTTGCTCCGATGTATGGTATTCGAACCATAACATCACTCCTCAATTTACTCCGATATATGGTACTTGAACCATAACATCACTCCCCAATATGCTCCGATGTATGGTACTCGAACCAGAACATCACTCCTCAGTCTGCTCCTATGTATGGTACTCAAACCATAACATCACTCCCCAATCTGCTCTGATGTATGGTACTTAAACCATAACATCACTCCTCAATCTGCTCCGATGTATGGTACTCGAACCATAACATCACTCCTCAATCTACTCTGATGTATGCTACTCGAACCATAACGTCACTCCTCAATCTGCTCCTTAGAACCTTCAGAATACTCCCTGTATCGAGTATGGGTCCTCTGCTTTCGGTAGTACGGGACCATACTACCTGCCTCATCTACCCATACTTTCCACACGGACCATCCCAGAGCTCCTAAGTAGAAGCTTAACCTTTTTGTTCACCAATCGCGTCACGCATGCTCGCTAAAATGCTCTACTCTGCCAGCGTACTCATCTGACTAAGGCTTCTCCCTAGGATCTTCCTTGGTCCTCCCACTTCTCTGCCATCAGCTGCTGAAAAGCTCCTAATGACGCCAGCCATCTACCTCCTGAATATCGCCATATCACTCGGTAGCTGACTCCCATCATCGAGAGTTCCACAAAGCATGAAGCAAACAGTATTCGGGCATCGAAGAATACATAGAACTCACTCTGGGTGATAACTCCGCTTGCTCTGTTCATTCTCCAAAGTACCCCCCGCCCCTCGAACTATGCAACTCTACCCTTCTCAGTTTCTGACTATTCTCTCAATAAGCACCACAATTCTCATCTAGACGTCTCTCCTAGATTACTCCTCTACTCAAATCCCCTAAAAGGATTCCAACTAAATACTCTAACTCATACTCAAAAGCGCATCACATATAACAGCAACTCCTAGGCTAAGGCATCACAAATCAGGCCACTCTAGTCCTAAGATATGAAATACCTAGCCTGTCTCTAGCATACATAATATCTCATAAAATGTATTATAAATATCTCATAGCACAAAAGTAAGGGTACTTTGGGAAATCACCATTCAGGCTCCGGCTGATTATACAAACTGCTCTATCTTGTTTCCTCTTTGAACTCTTATTCACCTTTAGAAAATCATTTCTTTGAAAACTTTTCTTACTTCCTCAGTTTGAGTCCAGATTTACCCGGAGGTGCATCTGAATCCCTCAAACCAAGGCTCTGATACCAACTTGTAACACCGAAAATTTTCAAATATAAAATTACATTTAAATTTGCTTTGATCTTAAAACACTTTTTGTAAAAATCTCATTTTTGTTTAAATTACAAAAAAAAAGCATAACTCCATAATGAGATAAATAGTAATCTAGGATCCTCAAAATCATAACTCTTTCTCTGGTGTGTACAATCGAACCGGTGCCTCCCCGTCATCCTGAAAAAACCTGAAACAAAAAGCACAAAACACTATAAGCACGAAGCTTAGTAAGTTCCCCAAAATACTACACATAACACATACTAGCCACTCGAGGCTATAACTCTGTGGGCCCTTGGGCACTAACTCTGTGGACCCTCTGGTCCTAGCTATGTGAACCTTCCGGTTCTAACTCTGATATACTCTGATATACACACGGCATAAATCACATATAAATAATGCAGTGCAACACATCACATAAATAGCATACAATAACTCTGTCACATAACTCCAATTACCACTCAAGGTAAAAGATAGTGAGAAGACTCACCTGAAAGCAATAAGCAGTTATCTTTACACTTGAATCTCGAACTCGCCACCGCCTAACACATAAGGCTAATATCCCTAATTAAACCAACAATTTCTCTTTCCCTCTCTAATCGGGTAGTGGGTAAAAGACCATTTTACCCCTCTATGATCTTCATTACTTATGTTGACCGAAACCCCAAAGTCAACAGAAGTCAACTCAAGTCAATGGTCAACTCTGACCACACTCGTCGAGTGCACAAGAGTGATTCGGCGAGTCCATGTGTGTCTTCTGACTCCTCCAAGGCCTCACCCGACTCGTCGAGTGAACCTTCCACTCGACGGGTCTCCACTGGATTCGAATCCCAGGGCAACCCGACTCGACTCATCGATTCTTCCCACAGACCTCTAAATAAGTTTCTCAGGGTGTAGTAGCCGCGGATGAAGGCCATAAGGACCTCTAAATAGGTTCCAAACCCGAGAAATTAGGGTTTCTCTACCCAGCACCTACTTGACAAGTCCCTTCTCTAACTCGTCGAGTCCACTCATTAAATCCGCGTGAAAAACCCGTCTTGACTCGGCGAGTTGGATCCTCAACTCTTCGACTCTCTCCTTTAATCAAAAGATTAAACTGCACAATATTAACCCTGAAAATTTGGATGTTATAGCTACAATCTTCCTCTTCAGATCTATGTGCTCTTCAATTAAAGGTTGCATAAACTAATTCCAAACTTGAGTTAATCTTTGTAAAGCTATCTGGTTCAAATGAGAGGTCACCTGAACCAGAGGGGGAAAGGTCAAGAAGAATAGATCAAGTCAGTTTCCTATCATACACCAAATTCCAGACTCACCAAATGAGTTTGAGAAAAGGAGATATGAGAAAATACAGTCACCTGAAAAAATCGATGTTGATGCACGATTATAGGCCCAACAGAATAGAGCCATGTTAGCTGAGAAAGAAAAGGAGCTCATTCATCAACAAGGGATCAAAGATCCATCTCTAAAAGTTCCAAGAAGGAAAGATTTCCACTTCTCTAAACCTGTCATCATATCGGAACCAACCACTCAGTTAAAGCTTTCTCACAGTGATCCTAACGATAAGGGAAAGAAGAAGATTATCTTCAACTCTAAAAAGGAACTAGATAAAGAAACTCAAATGCAGATAGATGAAGAGTTATCTAAGCAACTGAAGGCTAAGGAATTAAAGTCTAAACAAGAGATGATTTGAAAAAAGAAATCTCCAGAGATCTCAATTGAAGAAAGGCGTACATGGCATGATAAACAATTTAGAGTGTCTTCATCTAAAAGAACTATCTTCGTCAACCCTAATAAAGATTCCTATCAAAAGGTAAAGGTCATCAAGCCCACAAATTCCTTCATACCTCACTAAAGAAAACCGGGATATTCCTACACCCCCGAATGTTATGATGTTTAACTTATGGCCAAGTACAATTTATCCAGCTGAGGTTGATTTAGACATTGAAGACCTACAGAAATGATTCAATCTGAAGAAACCAATTCAAGTTGTCCCAGTATGGTTAAAATTCAATATTGCTTCAATCAACAAGATTAACATACGAAAATTTAGAAAAATACCATATGCATTCTTTCAAGGAAAAAGGACAGACAACTCTGAGTTCATCTTTTCTGAAGTTTATTTCCCTAGAATAAACCAAGCTAATATCAGATCACTAATCATTTGGTTCAAACAAAGGGTGAGTACAGATAAAACTTATGCAGATGTTCTATAACGCCTAAGGAAATATGTGCTTGACATGGTTATTGATTTCAGTGTTGACTGGGAGATCAGACAGCTAGGTGAAAAGGAAGCTTAGGAACCAAATGTGAATCTGAATATGGAGAATGAGTTGCCTGGGAACATTCTAAAGAAAGCACATAAAGGTGTTGTATTCTCTTCTAAAGGTCGACTAAAATTCATGAGAATCTTCCAAAAACATATAGTATCTTCTGAATTCATTGAAGGCATCATCGGTTTATTGAAGAGAATAGGAGATCAAGAAGAATCGATGAGAGTGAAGATCGTTGAAGAACTTACATGGTTTTTGACTTTCCGGCAATGGTTAATAAACTTGAGAAACAAAGTTTAGATTATGTTTTTTTTTTGTTTTGTTTGTTTTTTCGAACATGTAGATGATCTTTTTGCTACTGGTAACTTATCATATTGCTAAAATTTATCTTGCGTGTTATTACTTTTATTTCTACTTTTATTTTTAATCATTATTTTAGTAACCATCACATAGGGGGAAACTGTTGGAAAATATTTATATGTGATTGTAACTTGAAATAAGTTGACTCCTTTTATATGTCTCTCTAACAAACATTATCATAATGTTTCAGGTTGGAAAGATGTTGAAGATTCAACAAGTGTTTGAAGAATCGGATGCTGGAGCACTTTAAGCTTACAGGGAGCACCTGCTGTTGACATGGACCACTTGCTGAAAGCTAGTTGGATCATCATGATCTCAGATGGCATATATAGATCATATATGGATCATCAAGACACTGATGGATGATTTGGAATAGTGATGGCCCATCAGAAACATTGTTGACTCATCCACAACTCTTTGGCTTAACAAGAGTTGATGGCTCAAGAAGAACACTTGGTGGCTCAGCTCAAGTCAATGGATCAACATGATCACATTGATGACTCAACAAGACTGCACATGGCACATCATGTACGATGAAGGCACATTCAAATGCTCAAAGGAACATGAATTTCGTCCATGGTCCATGATGAACATGTGGTGGTACATCTTCAAGTTCAAGACACAATCCAGCATTCAAGAAACTACTCAACATGATCAACAACACTTCTGGAAGTTGATGACATCTATGAAGATAGTTGATGACTACTCAACACTTTTTCAATATTGATCAAGAAGTTTCAAGAATTATGAAGACTCATAACTTGGATGGAACCCTAACAGAATTGGAATATTCTATCCATTCTCCGTTAAGTAGGGCAAAGGTGCCAAATGATGACTTAGTCATGATGATGTGTCAACACCTGATTGGTCAAGCCATGTCATGGGCTTTTCCAAAGCCTATAAATAGGCCCCTTGGGATCCATTATAAAGTTGCTATTCCTTGCTTATTTCAGATCATTCTGCACAATTGATGTTTAGATTAGTCTTCAGAGAGCCATTTGAGTGTTTTAGCTTGTCTATCATTCAAACACTTGTAACTGAATCTTGATGAATATGAGACACTTTGAATCATTGATCTTGAACATATAAAAAACGTTTTTACCATTCACTTTGTGATTCACAACTCTTTATTTTCCTCATTACTTGCCACTTGACGATTCTGAAACTCTATTTCAATATTTTCAACACTTGGACCACTCTAGTCTAGGTTTACTAAATTTTTCTCATTTATTCATACACTTCAACTGGGGAATCTCAAGGGGCTGTAATGGACCATGTGGATGTTGGTGCTCTGCCTTAACCTAGCAGTAGGTCAAGCACCTCTCAACTACCCAGGCAACATCCCTCTTCATACTGGGCCACTAATAGTCTTTTTTCATGTCTAAATACATCTTAGTATCCCCAGGATGGATCAAGAACCTGAATCTATGCGCCTCCTCCATCAGTATACCTTGAGCTCCGCCCATATAGGGCACCAAAATCCTCCCTCAAAAAGTCATAATCGATCGACTATCTGTCAAAAACTCTAAAACCTGTCCAATCACTGGCTCCCTCTTGTGGTTCTCCAATCTCACAACCTCCGCCTGGGCCTCTCGGATGGTATCTAAAACTGTAGTCATCATTTTCATCCTCATACACATTTCTCGAATTGGGGCACTCTCTGCTCGACGGCTTAGGGCATCGGCTACCACGTTATCCTTGCCCGGATGATATAGGATCTCAAAGTCATAATCTTTCACCACATCCAACCACCTCCTCTGATGCATATTCAGGTTGGACTAATCCTAGAGATACTTCACTCTCTTATGGTCCGTGTATATGGTACACCGAACCCCATATAAATAGTGGTGCCAGATCTTGAGGGCGAGCACCACCGCCCCCAACTCTAGATCTAGGGTGGGATACCTTGTCTAATGAGGCTTCAACTACCTTGATGCGTATGATATTATGTGTCCACCCTGCATTAGCACCGCACCCAACCCAGATATAGATGCATCACAGTAAACCACAAAGTCCTCCATTCCCTCCGTGATGGCTAACACTGGGGATTCTCACAATCCTTGGCGAAGAGTCTCGAATGAGGTCTGCTGCTCGGGACCCCAAGATAAAAGCAACGCCCTTCCGAGTCAACCTGGTTAGGGGATGACAATCTTGGAGAAATCCCTGATAAATCTCCGATAGTATCTTGCCAACCCTAGAAAAATCCTGATCTCGGTGGGGGATCTTGGAACCTCCCATCTCATAAATGCCTTAATCTTGGCCGGATCAACCAAAATCCCATTCTAATCAACGAGGTGTCCTAAGAGTTGAACCTCTCGTAACCAGAAATCACACTTAGAGAATTTGGCGAAAAGCCTCTTCGATCTCAATACACCCAGAATCTCTCTCAAATGCTCCCATGTTGCTCTCTGGATCTCGAATACACCAAAATATCATCGATGAACATGATCACTGATTGATCCAACATAGGCCTGCACACCCGGTTCATGAGATCCATGAACGTTGTCGGTGCATTGGTGAGCCAAAAAAGCATCACCACAAACTTGTAATGCCCATAACGAGTCCTAAAGTCCGTCTTCTATATATCCTCCTCGCGGACCCTCATCTAATGATATCCAAACCTCAAGTCAATATTGGAAAACCAGGACCCCCATCCAACTGATCAAACAAATTGTCGATCCTCAGCAACGAATAACGATTCTTGACGGTCAGCTTGTTCAACTCCTAGTAATCAATGCATATCCGGTTCGAACCATCCTTTTTGTTGAAAAAAAGGATTGGCTCTCCCCACGGTGAGCTACCCGGTCAAATAAAACCTTTCCTCAACAGCTCCTGAAGTTGCGAACATAACTCCTGAATCTCGGGTGGTGCAAGGCGATAAGGTGCCTTGGCAATAGGCACCGCTCCCAGAACCAAATCAATCCGGAATTCCACCTGCCTCTCAGGAGGCACACACGATAACTCCTCGAGAAAAACATCCGGAAAGACACTCACTATCGGAACCTCATTGATAGAACTTGATCTCTAGGAATCAACTCACCTATCCATCACATACGCTACAAAACTCCTGCAACCCTGTAGTAGACTCTGTCTCGCTCTGGCGGCCGATCAAAATTCTGACCCACCTCAGGTACCCTCTCCATATATTGTAAGCACTCCCCTACTAGGGTCTCGTATGGTCACCAACTTAGGCTCGCAATTGATCGTTGCTCCGAATCGACTCAACCAGCCCATGCCCACAATGAAACAGACATCCCCCATCGCAATTGGTACCAAATCTATAGGAAACTCAATTACAAAAATCTCAAGTGCGCATCTCCGGATCACATCAATCGCAAACACCGCATGCTCATCGGCTATAGAGACTCTCAGAGGTTGACTCAGCGCCTCTCGTTGGATACTGATGTGACAACTATATGTTAATGATACGAAGAATCGACTCGCACCCGAGTCAAATAGCACCAAAGCAGGTACAGAACTCACAAGAAAAGTACATATGCATAACACAATATAAGCACAAAATAACTCAATTAAAATATATAAAATAACACATACCGGCCACCACATCAGCTATTGCACAGACCTCCTATGTTGTCAGCAGGAAAGTTCTCCCGTGAGCCTTCGGTACCTCGATCTTCACTGGCCGGCTCTCTGTAGCTCGTGTAGTAGCAGGGGAAAATCCCTGTAGCAGCTGTGGGCACTCGGCCTTCCGATAGCCAGTCAGGTTGCAGTGGAAACAAAATGCAAACCCCTTGGGGAAATCTCTTGCGATATGCCCCTCATTACCACACTTATAGAAAACACCAGCTCGACACCCCCCCCCCCCCCATGACTCTTGCCGCACTTTCCACAAGTGCAGCCCTTTTGGCTTCCAGATCTCAAATCAGTAGGCTTTTACCGCTTGGCTGCTGGCTGAGACTGTGTCGGTTTCCTAACCCTCCCCTGAGACTCCGCCTCCTCTCTGGCATGAGTCTCCAGCTTAATCTCCCTCTTCCGAGCATTTTCCTTGAGCTCAACAAACGTTTGGTATGTCGAGTTTTCCACGAACTCACAAATATCCCTCCTCAGTATACTTAAATATCAACTCATATGTGCCTGCTCAGTAGACTTGTACTCAGGGCAGGACATCGCTCTCTCATGGAACATCCTTGTAATCACGATCACCGACTCTGTCCTCTACTTGAGGGATAAGAACTCCTGGACCAACCATTCCCTCTTCACTAGGGGAACATACTTATTTCGAAATAGAATAGTAAACCTCTCCCAAGACACTACAGTGAGCTCTGTTGAAATGTAGCTGGCTGTCATAAACTTCCACCAATCCTTCACCCCTAAACGAAGCTGGTTCAACACAAACCGTACCCTCAAATGTTTCGGACAGGAAGAATTGTACAAACACCCCTCAATGTCAGAGATCCATCCCATTGCGGAAATCAGGTCCTGAGTCTTGTCGAACTCTAGTGGTTTCATGTTCCTGAACTCTCGGTTCAGCAATGAGTCACCCGCTTGTGGCCTGGTAGCTATGACAATTGCGGTGGCGGCAACAGCAGCCGCTTCAGTAACCGTAGTGTAATGCTCATCAAACTTCTCAATCAAGGTGTTATTAATACACCTAAACATCTCCGGGATGGCCTCTCGGATAGTTGTGACCACCTCCTCGTGAGTCATCATGCAAATCACATCATCGCTAACTCCACTGCTCTCAGGGTTGTGGGGTGTACCCACCATGATGTCTCTGAAACACAACATAAAGTAATCAGATACTTTGTCAAGTATACTCACGCTCGATCACTCCCCCTACTTGTTCCTTAGCATCCCGAGGATACTTACTTGGACTGCTCACCGACTCGGTGCTTCCAGTAGTACGGGCCCAATACTACCTTGCACACCGCATTTGTAGTACACCCAAGTCCTCCTCCTAGGATTCCAGATCGCAAGTACTCTATATCTCGCTAAACATAGGCTACTCTCATAAGCTTACTTCGACTACATACTCATACTCAAAGCAAATCACATGTAGCAGTAACTCCTAGGCTAAGGCATCACAAATCAGGCCACTCTAGTCCTAAAATATGTAGTACGTAGCCTACTCTCTAGCATGCATAACGTATCTTATAATATCTTATAAATATCTCATAACGCTGAAAGTAAGGGTATTTTGGAAAAATCACCGTTCGGGAGTTGGCTGATTGTACACACTATTGTTTCTTGTTTTTCTCTTAAAAACTCTTACTCATTCTATAAAAATCGTTTCTCTTGAAAACATTTCTCAAATCCTCAGTTTGAGTCCAGACATACCTGAAGGTGCATCCGAATCCCTTAAACAGAGGCTCTGATACCAACTTGTAATGACGTAATTTTTTCAACCAAAATTATCATTTTTTTTAAAACACATAAAACTCATATATTATATTTCATGAAATCATAAGTGTCTCAATGTCAACATAAATGCATAACAAAGTAAAATCCCATAATCCTCAACATAATCTCCAACAGGTGTGTACAATCATGTCGGTGCCTTCCCGTGATCCTCAGAAGTACCTGAAACACATAACACATAACACGGTAAGCATAAAGCTTAGTGAGTTCTGCAAAATACCACACATAAATAATTAGCCACTCGAGGCTATATCTTTGGAAGACCCTCCGGTCAATGTGTCTGAGTGGGACCCTCCTGTCCCACAGCTCGTTGGACCCTCTTGGTCTGGTGTAAGTGAGGACCCTCCGGCCTCATAGTTCATTGGACACTCCGATCCGGTCTAAGTATCACATAATATAGCATAAATATCATACCAAAAAATTCATAACTCAAGTAAGCACATACAACCCTCTGGTCACACATAAATACCACTCTAGGTAATGTATAGTGAAGAGACTCACCTCGAAGCAAGCAAGCTAATATACCACGTACATGAATCACCGATCCAGCCTTGGCCTAATACATCTACTCATTATCTCTAATTAGATCACAATTCTAATAAATTCATATTAACCCCTTTTAACTATTGGTAACGGTAAAAGACCATTTTACCCCTCCAAGATCCTAGTTACTCACATTTTGTCAAAACTCTAAAAGTAAATCGAAGTCAAACATGAGTCAACAGTCCATGTTGACCCAACTCTACGAGTGCATCAGGAGGACTCGTCGAGTCCCCTCATTCCCTCAGAGGCCTTATGAAAACCAACTGTACTCATCGAGTTGATCCGCTAACTCGACGACTTACAGCATGCGCAGACTTATCGGAACAAACCCTAAGCGACTCGTCGAGTCACCTCTTGGACTCGGTGAGTTCATCCACTCCATACTCACATTTAGAAAATTTTAGGGGAGATCTATCACTCCAAATACTAGATCTAGACTCCCTTGGCTCGAATGTCACGTAAAGCTTCGATCTTTATGTTCATGCATGGCATATTTGCTCCATAATTCCATTAAAATCTCCAAGAAAGGTTAAATGCACATGAGTTTGCCTCTAGCTCAATAAAGATCAAATCTTTGGACCCTCAAGTCCTTCTCTAGTCCAGATTTGAGGTTCCAACCTCAAGCCATGCTCAAATAACTCAAGGACACAAGATGATTGGAAGAAAACCCTAAAAACTCCCAAAATGAGATCTAACGAATATGTGCCCAAGATGCTAGCTTTTTACCTTTGAAAAGAAGGTAATGACAGAAGAATACAAGATCTACAAGCTTTCCTTGGTTGGATCCACCAAGCTCCTCCAATCCTTCCTCCAAAATACACAAGAATGCTCAAAATGGTCTCTTTCTCTCTCTCTCTCTCTCCCTCTCTCTCTCTCTCTCTCTCTTTCTCTCTCTCTCTCTCTCTCTCTATATATATATATATATATATATATATATATATATATATATATATATATATATATATATATACAATGAAAGGGGCAGGTTAGGGTCTCTCTATGAAGTGTGGCCGCACAAGGAGGCTATAAGTGCCTTTAAATAGGTCCCAAAACCGGGGATTTAGGATTTCTCATTCTAGTGCCTACTCGGTGAGTCTACTTTCGGACTCGTCGAGTAGATCATTAAACTTACGTGGACATACTCGCTTCTACTCGGTGATTTATAGAAACAACTCGTCGAGTAGATCAACGATCCTCGAAAAAAATAATTAAACAATATACTCGGATATCTAGATGTTACATCTATAGTGGATGGTCCACAAAGATCAATATGTAGAAGCTCTAATGGTTCTAAGATTGATTTTTCGATGATAACAGGATGACCCTTCTTCAATTGCTTTGCACACTCACAAGCATCACATAAATGATCATTTTCAAATTTGAGAAGAGGTAAACCTTTCACCATTTCACCGATTACGTGATCATTTGTGATAACCCGAAATTTTTTTCTGTACAACCATTCACTTCAATAGGAGTCAAAACGGATTCTGCTAACTTTCGAACATTTTGGGATAAGTTTAAGTATTTTAATGTTAGTACATCAAGAGATATCAGGAGAGAGGATACCCTAGGGTTTATTATGTAGCAATAAGTGCCCAAAACTTCAAGAGTTTGGAGTTTACGGTCCAAAATGGTATTGGGACTGTAAACCCTAAAGGATATATAAGTAAAACTTAGCCATTTTTAGTGCATTTCTTCCATTTCAACTAGAGAAAACCCGATTTCTCTCCCAAGGATCTTCAATCGTTCGCCCCCAATTGTAAGTACTTCAAACCTAGAGTGTATTAAACTATATTACATCCCTAGATATCATTGAAATCATCCAAATATCTCAAAGGAAAAGGTGTTTACGGCCCAAGATCCTCTTGGACCGTAAACACCAAAAATGTAGCCAAAAGTGTGCCCTATGTCCCTATAAACCTTGGAATCAAACCTAGAACCTTCACTTAATGTTTTTAGCACATAAAAGTCACCAAAATACCCATTTATATGTGTTTACGGTTTGGGAAACCTCCCAAAACAGTAAACACCCCAAATGCATGTTTTGATGCCCCAAATTCCTTCCTTAAGCCTAGAAGCTAGCCTAGACCTTTACCTTGAAGTGTTTAAGACTTGAAAACATCATTTGACCATAAACCATTTGGGTTTACGACCATAAACCCAAAGTTAAAAGTTCCAAAAACCGTAAACCCCATAAAGGGGTGATATGTTGCCCTAAACACTTCCTAAGGCTCAACCATGTAGTAGGATTGCTTAGTATGACTTGGAAGGCTTCAAAACTAAAAATGGTCAAAGAGTAATGAGTTTACGATGGTAAACTCATGCGTTTACGACCGTAAACTCAATGAGTGATGGTTACCAGACCTTAAACTCATGATTTGGTCATTCCACTTTGCTTTAATGATTCACATGTGATTCATACACTAAATCAAGGTGTTTTCTAGTCTCGGAAGGTGTTTCCTTTCATATAGTTGTTTATAAACACTATATTCATGTCAATATGTGTCCCTATATGTCATTTATTACTTGTTGTGTCTCGGGACTTCATTCGTGGAACTTCTCATCTTTACACGTGTACCCGATTGAATCACCCACATCAGGTGAGTTCATACACCATAATGAAACTTTTAACTGTTTTAAAATGTTTTCGGGGGGGGGGGGGGGGGGGATACAAGTTGAACACAATGATAATTTTGTAAATGTTTGTTTTTAAACATCTTTCAAAATGTTACTTATGTTAATTATAAGTTGTCAATACAATTCAAAACTCTTTAAAGTTATGCTACTTTATAGTTACACAAAACTCCATTTTTAAAGTACAAGCATAGCTTAGTAGATAAATGAGTCTTTTCAATAACAGTACAGGTAGAACATTAGTAAACTATAACAGGCATAGTTTAGGAGAATACTGATCATTAGTTCTAGTACAACGAAGCACACAAAGAGTCAGTTCATCCAAGAATCAAACACACAAACAATATCATACAGAACATGTAGTAAAGGGTTACAGAACAAAACAGAACATAAGAAACAAGTTAGCTTGCTATAGCATGAGAACACACAAACAGGATCTAATTATACCAATGAATCACTGACTCATTGTTTTAAAGAAAAGGTGATAGTTATATTGGGTATACATGATCATATAACTTTAATGTGAATTACAGGGATTGCAAGAAATTGAGGGGGTCGCCTTTGGTTCCCTTAATCTCTTGACAGGGAGAGCGTTTAGTAGGGGTTCTAGCCTTCACATTATGACCGTAATAAAACAAATATGTTTTTTAGGTTATTTACTACATTCGTATGTCATTATAAACGACATATGTGTACTTACTTTCCCATTACTTTCATAAAGTGACAGTACCACTTGAAAGTTGAACTATTTTCTAGTCAAGATAGTTATAAACTAGGGAATTATACTTTTTACAAATCGACAAAGGAAAAGTCGGGTCTAGCACAGAACAGAAGATGCCTTGGTAGAAGGCTAAGATTAAAGGATGGGACCATAATGCTAGACTTATGATTCCTTAATCTATACATCACAGGACACATATATATCAATAGGTTCCAACAACTAATAGGATGTGTGCTCTTCTCTTCATGTCTTGTCGTCGTTGGGTTGGGGGCTTGGAACAAGTTCACTCAATCTATTATCTACCCGATCCTATATATATTTATGCTTAGTATACATTAAGTCATCATAAAGGTACTAGGTATGGATCAGGATATAGGATAAAGAGTCGAAGCACAATTTTTCTAGTACAAAACTTACTTTTCAAATTTAGTACTTTGGGAATACAAACTAGAGATTTCTCAGATAAGGGTTTAATCCATTTTATTAAGTCAGTACAATTCTAAAAGACTGTAACAACGTAAATTTTCAAAACAATTTTTCATTTTTGCAAATATCATAAACCATCATTTAATATTCTGAAATCACATGTGTGACAAATTTCATTGTAACAAAATACATCCCATGATCATAAAACAGTTTCTTCATTAGTGTGTACAAATCACATCGGCGCCTTCCCACGGTCCTCGCTAGTACCTGAAACACATAACACAACAACCGTAAGCATAAATGTTTAGTGAGTTCCCCAAAATACTACTTACGCACATACGCCTTTCCAGGCCCTGACCTTCCGGTCCATGTGTCTCAGGGGACTTCCGTCCCGACTCGGTAAACCTTCCGGTCCTACCTGCATCAACCTTACGGTCCACATCACAACGCCTTTCGGCCCATAACATATATGCCTTTCGGCCCATAACAAGCATAGCATACATAGCACATACAAATGATTAACTTATCAAATACAATGCATACCACTCATAACATATCCGACCTTCCGGTCACACAATAAAACCCTTCCGGGTATAGTATATTAAGAAAACTCACCTAGTGGAAACTCTAGAATCTCACGTGCTCGCTATCTCTGAATCCCAAACGAAGACTCAAACTCGCCTAATCATAACGAATATCATTTTAATTAATATAGACTTCCACAACTAGACTTTACCCCTTATTATCATTCCTCAGAGGGGTAAAAGACCATTTTACCCTTCCTTGACTCAAAGTCCACATGTTGACCAAAACCCTAAAAGTCAACATCTTCAGTACGTGGGGCGTACAAACTGATGTACACGGGGCGTACATTGCCAACCCAAAAGTCGGGGTCTCCACCCAGTACGTTGCGCGTACTGGGAGTTACGCCCAGCGTAATAGTCATATCTAAACACTCTTCATTTCTGGTCTTAATCGGTTAAGCCACTTCTTCAACTTTTAGATCCGGATTTATTTAAGCATCATTACTCATAAAGTCGAAACCTTTAAGCCTTGGCATGGTTGTAAAGGCTCCTAACTCCTTAACATCTTTCTATTTCAACTCAAGGATCTAGATCTCATGCATGGTTAATCATTCACGTCCAAGATTACATTTTTATGAATCTACAACTCAAATGGACCAGAAATATGATGGATCTAAGCTAATGAAGACTACTTGCTCATAAAGTCTCCACCTTTGGGACCAAAACCCTAGAAAATGGTCCATAAAGCATACCACAACAACTACAAGTCAAGATCTGAACTTTTTACCTTAGAATGAAGCTCCAACCTATGCTAAACTCGGATCTACACTTGAACACGAACTTCTAGCCTCTACAATGGACTCCTCTTCTCCTTTGCTACCTTGAAAAGACACCACCAAGCTCAGAACACTCACAAATGAGCTTGGAACGAAGGAACACTCTCTTAGGGTTTCTTTCTGAGGGATGGTGGCTGAGGAACCAAGCCATCTCATTCCTTTTATAGCCAACCACGAAAATTAGGGTTTTTGGGTCTGGACCAATTACACCCAGCGTAATATTGGGTACGCCCAGCGTACACGAGGGAGGATGCGTATAAATGAAGCGCGCGAGTACGCGCAACGTACTCCTTGTACGCCCAGCGTACTCGCCCAACATAAAAGCCCTAATATGACAACAAATTAAAGATGAAGGGCTAAATAAAAGGGTACTTGGATTTCGGGCTGTTACAATTCTCCCCCACTAGAACCAGACTTCGTCCCCGAAGACTTACACTGGAAACAATTCCGGATACTGCTCCCGCATCTCATACTCGGACTCCCATGTCAGCTCGGACCCCTCCGATGTTGCCACTGCACTTGCACCAAGCGTACTTCCTTGTTCCTCAAAACCTTAACTTTTCGATCCCTAATTGCCACTGGTCTCTCAAGATAATTCAGGCCTGCATCCACCTGAATATCATCTAATGGCACCACTGCCGACTCTTCGGCAATACATTTCCTCAACTGCGACACATGAAAGGTTTCGTGGATCTTACCCAACTCAGCAGGTAGATCCAAATGATAGGCTACCCTGCCTACCCTAGCGATTACCATGAAAGGTCCAATATCTCGAGGTCCCAACCTACCCCTCTTCCTGAATCGTATCACTCCTTTCCAAGGAGAGACCTTTAAGAGCACAAGGTCACCAACCTAAAACTCAAGCTCGGACCGATGCCTGTCCGCATAACTCTTCTGGCGACTCTGAGCGGTCAACAATCTCTGCCTAACCTGCTATATCTGCTCGGTCTTCTGAAGTACAATCTTCGTACTACCCATTACCCATTGCCCCACCTCTCCCCAGCAGATGGGGGTGCGACACCTCCTCCCATACAACAGCTCAAAGGGTGGCATACCAATGCTCGAATGATGGCTGTTGTTGTACGAAAAATCTGCTAAGGGTAAATAGGTGTCCCAACTTCCTCCGAAATCAAGAAAACACGCTCGGAGCATATCCTCAAGCGTCTGAATCGTCCGCTCGCTCTGTCCGTCCGTCTGCGGGTGGTATGCGGTACTGAAATGCAACCTCGTACCCAACTCCTCATGAAACTTCTTCCAAAACCTGGAAGTAAATCGTACGTCTCAATCTGAAACGATCGACATCGGAACCCTGTGCCGTGATACCACCTCTCTCACATATAACTCTGCCAACTTCTCCGTATAAGAGCTCTCACTAATAGCTAGAAAATGAGCGCTCTTCGTCAATCTATCCACAATCACCCAAATTGCATTGACCCCTCTCGCAGTCCTTGGCAATTTGGTAATAAAATCCATGGTAATCTGTTCCCACTTCCACTCGGGAATCTCGAGCGGCTGCAACTTACCATGCGGACGCTGGTGCTCGGCCTTAACTTGACGACAAGTCAGGCACCTCTCCACGAACCATGCGACATCCCTCTTCATACAGGGCCACCAATACTCCTTCTTTAGCTCCAAATACATCTTAGTAGCCCCGGGATGGATCGATAATTTCGATCGATGCGCTTCTTCCATCAAAATAGTATGCGTACCGCCCACTAACGGTACCCAAATCCAACCCTGAAATGTCATAAGTCCCCGAACATCAGTAACGAATTCCGATACATGCCCGACAACCCGCTCCCTCTATCGGTTTTCTGGTCTCGCAGCCTCAGCCTGGGCCCCTCGGATGGTGTCCAAAATCGACGTCATCACCGTTAACCTCATACAGACGTCTCGGATCGGGGCACTCTCCCCCCCTATGGCTCAATGCATCGGCTACGAAATTAGCCTTGCTCGGGTGGTATAGGATCTCACAATCATAATCCTTCACCACATCCAACCATCTCCTCTGACGCATATTCAGATTTGGCTGATCCATCAAGTACTTACTCTTGTGGTCCGTGTATATGGTACACCGAACCCCATAAAGATAGTGTTGCCAGATCTTGAGGGCAAACACCACAGCCCCCAGTTCCAGGTCGTGGGTGGGATATCTTGACTCATGAGGCTTCAGCTACCTCGATGCATAAGCTATAACGTGTCCCCTCTGCATAAGCACTGCCCCTAATCCAGATATAGATGAATCACAATATACCACAAAATCCTCCATCCCTTCCGGGAGTGCGAGCACTGGGGCCTCGCATAATTTCTGACGAAGGGTCTCGAATGAGGACTACTGCTCCGGACCCCATGAAAATGCAACACCATTCTGGGTCATCTTGGTAAGTGGCACGACGATCTTGGAGAAATTCCTGATAAACCTTCGATAATAGCCGGCCAATCCCAGAAAGCTCCTGATCTCAGTGGGCGATCTCAGCACTTCCCATCTCATCACCGCCTCGATCTTGGCCGGATCGACCAATATCCCCTTCTGGTAAACAAGGTTCCCTAGGAACTGGACCTCTCGTAACCAGAAACCACATTTGGAGAATTTGGCATACAACCTCTCCAATCTCAATACTCCAAGAATCTCCCTCAAATGTTCCTCATGCTGCTCCCTAGACCTCGAATATACCAAAATATCATCAATGAATACGATCACCGACCGATCCAACATCGGCCTGCACACCCTGTTCATACGATCCATGAACACAGTCAGGGCATTAGTGAGCCCAAAAGGCATCACCACAAACTCGTAATGCCCGTAACGAGTTCTGAAAGCAGTCTTCTGGATATCTTCATCCCGAACCCTCATATGATGATAACCCGACCTCAACTCTATCTTAGAGAACCAAGATGGCCCATGCAACTGATCGAACAGATCATCGATCCTAGGTAACGGATACCGGTTTTTAACCGTCAACTTGTTCAACTCCCGGTAATCGATGCACATCCGGTGTGAACCATCCTTTTTCTTGACAAAAAGAATCGCCGTTCCCCAAGGTGAGCTACTTGGTCGAATAAACCCCTTTCCCAACAGCTCCTGAAGCTGCGTGGACAACTCCTGCATTTCTGGTGGAGCGAGGCAATAAGGCGCCTTGGCGATGGGCGCCGCTCCCGGAACCAGATCGATACGGAACTCCACTTGCCTTTCCGGAGGCACGCCTGGTAGTTCTTCGGGAAACACATCCGAAAACTCGCACACTACTATAACCTCATCAACCGAATTTGGCCTCCCCACAGCCACTCGTGTGTCCATCACATAGGCTATGAATCCACTACAACCCTACTGCAAACTCTGTCTCACCCTGGCAGCCGAAAAAAACGCTTACCCACACCGGGTCCCCTCGCCATACACAGTTAGCACTCCCCCACTAGGGTCTCGTATAGTCACCAACTGTCTCTCACAGTCAATGACTGCTCTAAACTTACTCAACCAGTCCATGCCCACGATGACACATACATCTCCCATCGCTATAGCAACCAAATCTATAGGGAACTTGTCACCAAAAATCTCGAGCACACATCCTCGAATCACGTCAGTGGCGTATACCGCTTTCTCATCAGCTATGGAAACCCTCAGGGGCCGACTTATCACCTCCCAATCAATACCGATGTGCTGACTAAAAGCCAAAGACACAAAAGACCGACTCGCACCCGAGTCAAATAATACCAAGGCAGGTACATAATTCACAAGAAAAGTACCTACGCGTATCATAATATAAGCACAATATCTCAGCATAAAAGTAAATACATGAAAGAATACATACCAGCCATGACATCGGGCGTCGTGTGGACCTCCTCCGCAGTCAACTGAAAAGCTCTCCCACGAGACTTCGGAGCCTCGGCTTTCACCGGCCGAGTCTCGGTAACCCTAGCAGTAGGCGCAGATCCCTGGTGAAGCTAAGGACACTCAGCCTTCCGATGGCCGGTCTGCTTGCAATGGAAGCAAACCATAAATCCCTTGGGGCAATCCCTAGCGATATTCCCCTCCTTTCCACACTTGTAGCAAGCACCTGATCGGCAGGCCCACTCATGACCCTTGCCACACTTCCCGCAAGTGCGGCCCTTCTGACCTCCCGTCCTCGAATCGTCGGACTTGGTCTACTTGGCTGCCGGCTGGGACTGAGCCGACCGCCGATCCACCCGCTGAGACTCGGCCTCCTCCCTGGCCTGAGTCTCCAACTCGATCTCCCTCTTCCGGGTATTTGCCTGGAGCTCGGCAAAGGTCCGGTATGACGAGTTCGATACGAACTCCCGAATGTCCCTCCTCAGTGCACCCAAATATCGACTCATCCGAGCCTTCTCAGTGGACACTTGCTCAGGGCAGAACATCACCCTCTCATGAAACTTCCGGGTGATCACAGTAATTGAATCATTACCCTGCTTGAGGGTCAAGAACTCTTGAATCAACCGTTCCCTCTCCACCAGGGGAACATACTCGTCTCTGAACATAGTACTAAATCCTCTCCCAAGTCACGGCCGAAACCTCCGCAAGAGTGAAGTTCGCCGTCACGAACTTCCACCAATCCTTTGCTCCCAGGCGGAGCTGGTTCAAAGCAAACCGTACCCTCAGATGCTCCGGACATGAACATGTGTAGAAGCATCCCTCAATGTCAGCAATCCATCTCATCGTAGCGATCGGATCCTGCGTCCCGTCAAACTCGGGTGGCTTCGTGTTGCTAAACTCCTGGAATAGCAACGAGTCACCTCCCTGTGGTCTGGTAGCAGCCACAGCAGCGGTAGCTGCAGCGGCTATGGCCTCAGTCACCGCGGCATACCGCTCATCGAAAGTCTCCATCAGTGTGGTATTGATAGACCCCAACATTTCCGAAATCTTGACCCGGATCACTGCAGCCACCTCTTCGTGAATCATATGACGAAGCTCCTCATCACTCACACCGCTAGTCCCAGGTTTGTGGCGTGGCCCAACCATAATGCCTCTGAAATACAACATAAAAATATGAAAGACTCAATCGAGCATAATCGCACTCGATAACGCAACCCTACTCGGCCTCCGATACCCAAAGGATTCTTTCTTGGGTTGCCCACTGACCCGGTGTATTCAGTAGTACGTGCCCAATACTACCGACTACACCGCATCAGCATTCACCCCAAGTCCTCCTCCCTGGACCCCGGATCACGAGTACTCTATTCTTGCTATGCACTGGCTACCTACTCGCTCTCAAGGTATCTCATAGCAGCAAGTTCCCCTAGACTAAGGCATCACAAATCAGGCCATTCTAGTCCTAATATGAATACCTAGTCTACTATAGTAGGCATAACATATCATAACATATCTCATAACACTTATTGTAAGGGTATTTTGGGGATTTTACCATTCTGGCGCTGGCTGACCGTACACACTGCTTCTCCTTTGGTTATTACAAAATCTCTTATAAAATTTTCATGCTTTTATTAATTGAAAATCTTCCTCAAATCCTCGGTTTGAGTTTAGTTACACCCGTAGGTGCATCCGTATACCTCAAACCAAGGCTCTGATACCAACTTGTAACAACGTAAATTTTCAAAACAATTTTTCATTTTGCAAACATCATAAACCATCATTTAATATTCTGAAATCACATGTGTAACAAATGTCATTGTAACAAAATACATCCAATGATCATAAAACAGTTTCTTTGTCAGTGTGTACAAATCACGCCGGCGCCTTCCCACGGTCCTCGCTAGTACCTAAAACACATAACACAACAACTGTAAGCATAAATGCTTAGTGAGTTCCCCAAAATACTACTTACGCACATACGCCTTTCCAGGCCCTGACCTTCCGGTCCATGTGTCTTAGGGGAATTCCGTCCTGACTCGGTAAACCTTCTGCTCCTACCTGCGTCAACCTTACGGTCCACATCACAACGCCTTCCGGCCCATAACATATATGCCTTCCGGCCCATAACATAATGCCTTGCGGCTCATATCAAGCATATCATACATAGCACATACAAACGATTAACTTACCAAATACAATGCATACCACTCATAACATATCCGACCTTCCGGTCACACAACAAAACCCTTCCGGGTACAATATAGTGAGAAAACTCACCTCGTGGAAAGTCTAGAATCTCACGTGCTCACTATCTCTGAATCCCAAACGAAGACTCAACCTTGCCTAATCATAACGAATATCATTTTAATTAATATAGACTTCCACAACTAGACTTTACCCCTTATTATCATTCCTTAGAGGGGTAAAAGACCATTTTACCCTTCCTTGACTCAAAGTCCACATGTTGACCAAAACCCTAAATGTCAACAAAAGTCAACATCTTCAGTACGCGGGGAGTACAGACTGATGTACGCGGGGCGTACATCGCCAACCCAAAAGTCGCGGTCTCCACCCAGTACGTTGCGCGTACTAGGAGTTACGCCCAGCGTAATAGTCAGATCTAGACACTCCATTTCTGGTCTTAATCGGTTAAGCCACTTCTTCAACTTCTAGATTCGGCTTTATTTAAGCATCCTTACTCCTAAAGTCGAAACCTTTAAGCCTTGGCATGGCTGTAAAGGCTCCTACACTCCTTAACATCTTTCTATTTCAACTCAAGGATCTAGATCTCATGCATGGTTAATCATTCACGTCCAAGATTACATTTTTATGAATCTACAACTCAAATGGACCAGAAATATGATGGATCTAAGCTAATGGAGACTACTTGCTCATAAAGTCTCCACCTTTGGGACCAAAACCCTAGAAAATGGTCCATAAAGTATACCACAACAACTACAAGTCAAGATCCGAACTTTTTACCATAGAATGAAGCTCCAACCTTTGCTAAACTCGGATCTACACTTGAACACAACCTTCTAGCCTCTACAATGGACTCCTCTTCTCCTTTGCTACCTTGAAAAGACACCACCAAGCTTAGAACACTCACAAATGAGCTAGGAACGAAGGAACACTCTCTTAGGGTTTCTTTCTGAGGGATGGTGGCGGAGGAACCAAGCCATCTCATTCCTTTTATAGCCAACCACAAAAATTAGGGTTTTTGGGTCTGGACCAGTTACACCCAGCGTAACCTTGGGTACGCTGAACGTACTCGAGGGAGGATGCGTATAAATGAAGCGCGCGAGTACGCGCAGTGTACTCCTTGTACGCCCAGTGTACTCACCCAACATAAAAGCCTAAAATGACAACAAATTAAAGATGAAGGGCTAAATAAAAGGGTACCTGGATTTCGGGCTGTTACAAAGACCTTAGGTGAGTAACTCTATAATACCTTAGTTTATACACCATGTTTATATATAAAAATAATACCCGATAGGCAGTTAAATGTGTGTTTTCCACCTTACCTTTTGTTCCCCATTGGGTTGTGGGCTTAGGGCAGATTCACTCAATTAACTTTCTACCCGATATCAGATTATATATAGCAGTATAAACAAAGCTATTATAAAAGTAGTCACTGTGGTCGATATTTTACTATAAGAAATATAGGTTTTCTTAAAATGACTTTTCATTAGATATAAAGGAACCATTACAATTAACTCCATGAGTAACAAGTGATTACACTAGGGTTATTTATGACAATTATCTAACAACCAATGGAATGTGTGTTATCCGCCTTACTTTCTGTTCCCCGTTGGGTTGTGAGCTTAGGGCAGATGCGCACAATCGATTGTTTGTTTACTCTGAGTTATAAATAACTTGTAACCACTTAGTACCCATATAAAGTCTTGTAGTGTTATTTTACTTAACTTTCATTCAAGTAGGAAATATATGATTTTCTAGAGGAACGCGCGAACTTTTCAAAATAGAACTTACAGTACATCACTTTTACATATACATTTTCCACAACGCTTTACAGCTTACTCACATAACTAAAATCTTATGAACTCACCAGCTTAATTGCTGATCAACTCTTTCAAATAACTTGTATTCTCAGGAGGATATTAGACAGGTGCTCGTGCTGGGGATTCAGAAGATGGAGCATCATAGCTTCAAGTCTTGTTTTGTTATTTATGAATGAATTATATGTTCTGTGAACATACACATTGTAAACACTTTCTTTCTAAATGAAATGGTTGTTAATTACTTTCTTACCATACACATTATATGTTTTGTGAACATACACCCTTGAACGTTTCCGCTGTTCCGGTTTTGGGGTGTCAAAGATTGGTATCAGAGCATTGTTTATAGTGAACTAAGTATATCAACCGATAAAAGATATACAACTATAAATACAATGGGGATTAAGTTCTCTGGATAATGATATATTTTAGAGTATAACTACAAGTTATAAAAATATACCTACTTGCTCATACATGTACATAATAGAACTAATGTCACGAGCAAAACAGAACTAAAAAGTATTTAAGAGTTCGACACTTTCATCAACCTAAACAGTTATTTAATCATAGCTAGGATCAATATAGCCTGCTCAACTATATTCATTCGAGATGTGACTGACATGTGTTTGGGAATGATGTGGTGTTGCAACAGAGTTAAAACTTACCTGAACACCAGTTAAGAGAACACAGAACGAGTAGATTCATAGTTAGAATACCATGGGAGTATTTTAGTCCAGATAAATAACTTATGTGAGAATTTAAAAGAATCTTACGGATAAGCCTATAATATTAAAGGGTATATTCCTAAAGTGTTATATAACCAGGATCTTATAGACATAGAATCTATGGCCTACGCTTCTCTATCCAACCCTTTTAAGGGTGTAGTGTTGAGGTGGGATCAATCATTCGAAGGTCTATTTAATCTTCAATTATATACGAAATTGTGTACCTGGTAAAATTATAGGAAGACTCCGTAAGGATCACCCCATAAAGGTACCTTAAACCTCATAGATTCTTTAGTCACTTCCATTCTTGCACGACAAGCCCAGATAAACGTAACCACTCCCACATAGGATACGACAGAAGAGTCCAGGAGGAACAGGGACAAGTTCATGAGAAGTTTTCCAAAAAAGATCAGCAAAAGTAACCAAAATGTCTTACATGTCACACTAATAAATATTAATCGTGTTAATTTATCGAGCGAGTGGAAAAACTGCTCACATTACATGTGTTAGGATTAATTTCTTACATGCAGCTGGTAAAAATTATTCAGGAAACAGATATTCATTCGAGGATACTTATTTCAGATTAATAGATTTTATTAGGTATAGACTCATTTATGAATTGTTTCTAGAACCCTGTGGTAGTCAGGACTCGATACATCCAGAACTAGGATAACCTTGTCTTTTCAGCTTTCGGCTTGCGTCCATTGTTATAGACTTATTTCGTATCATATTTGTTTTCTTATAGCAAAGATGCCTCCTCGCAGATCACTCAGGTTACTCCGATAACTCCAACGCTGCCTCCTTCGCAAATAGATATGGCAACCATAAACGCTGCAGTGGCCACAGTTGTGGCAACAGCCATGGCTCAATATCACCCCATTAGTATAGGTGGAGGCGAAACGCCTACTGATTCCACTCAAGGTGAGGTCCCTATGTACCCAAGAGAGTTCTCCTACAAGGACTTCACCAGATGCCAACGATTATCCTTTAATGGGACTGAAGGAGTCATTTCCCTCATGCAATGGTTTGAGAAAACAGAGTCGGTCTTCAAAATCTATTTATGCCCAGAAGGAAGCAAATTGAAGTTTGCTGCCTGCACCTTCTCTAGCAAGGCCCTAACATGGTGGAACACCCATGTTAAGTCACTGACTATATCAGTGGTAAACTCAATAGGTTGGGAAAACCTAAAAGAGTTAATGCAGGAGGAATACTGCCCGTTAGGCGAGGTTCAAAAACTGGAACAAGAACTGTGGGATCTTACTATGGTCAGCTCAGACATAGTGACCTACACTAACCGGTTTAGCAAACTAGCAGCTCTATGCCCCGAGATGATTACCTAGGAGAGCAAGAAGATAGAAAGATACATTTGGGGTTTGACTGCTCCGACCCAAGGATATGTGTTGTCTTCTAACCCAACCACGTTCGATAGTGCTAAACGCCTGGCTCAACGACTCATCGACCATGGAGTTCGCCATGGTGTAAAAGTCCCTATTCCCAAGCCATCCAGGGAAGAGGACTATAATCAGAAGTCGGAGAACAAGAGGAAGAAGAAGAGAACAACACAAGACACCCCGCAAGAGCAACCAGCGAGTACTATGTACGCCGCTACGACGCCTACTGCTTCAGCACTTGCCAGGGAGTAAAATGAAATTTCCACCACACCGGAGTATGCCGAGAAATGCAGTGTCTGAACTGCCACAGAAAAGGACACATCATCCGTTACTATAGGGCACCAGCTCAACCGATCTTCCAAGTCCTCGGAACTGAAGAAAACCAAGCCTGCTATGGCTGTGGTGAGACTGGACACCATCAGAAAGACTGCCCAATAATAAGGAAGTCAGGCGTGGATGGACGCATTCTGATGATCACCGCAGGAGAGTCTACCCCGGAGTCGTCGACGAGTAGTGGTAAGTTTTCAAAATAGTAATTACTTTTGAAATAGGTCACATGTTGAAATAGGTCACAGTATCCAAGAGAAATAAAAGATCCCTTAGAGAAGCTATTATGGCTCACCATATACATCAGGGTTGTGCGGAACTAAGATGTTGTAGAATTAGAGTGAGTGAGTCCTCTTAGGTCCCCCTTTCCTTAATTGGTTGAGGATTTGAGGCAGAGATACTCAGTTGACTGCCTAGCTCATCTTAAGTATTTACAACTTGTATATGATGGGCGATGGTAGTGGTACCATGGGGGATCATGGTATAAAAGTATCCCTTCAGTTAGTAAAGCACTTTTATTTGTGCATATGCACACATAGTGGTACGATACATAGGAGTGTTATCTTCATATAGAAAACAGGAAACACGAGAACAAGTTACAAGGAGTACATTGTTGAACATACTAGGAGTATAATATCGAGCATACCAGGGATACATCATCGTTTATCAGACATTTCTTTCATTTGACCAAAACTATGTTCAGTACAGAGTCTGTTGTTTTCTTTCATCATGAGTTAGCGTGGTCCTCACCGTACCGAGTTCATATGTTTCTATCGCCTCGATCGTCAGGTTCTCGAAATTTTCATTTTTTGTATCGAAAGTCCGACCTGAATCAAAAATTTTATCTTTCGCATTCAAAACCCCCGAAGTACTCATGCGAAGAGTACTTTGTCCTCCGAAGCCTTATCGTCAGATGTCCGCAGACCGTCACGAAATACCACTCGTCCAGTAGACCAAGTTCGAGCAAAGAGGCTATGGAGGAATACATCCCACCTAATATTATTTAGTGTATACGCGAGGGTGGTATATGATTATGATTACACAGATCTAGTATCTGTGTTTCTGCCCTATCTCCTGTCCTCGTTGGGTTGTGGACTTGGGGTAGAGTCGCACATCCGACTGTCTTACTAACCCTAATTATATATGACTTGTATACACAAGGTAATGATAGATGGACCAGGTATGAATCCTATCATGAACGGAAGGGCAAAGTTGTCAAGTGTACGAGTAAGTATGCCGCTAATAAGAAGAGAGCAACCCCAGTAGTAATGCTAAGAAAGCTAATTTCGGGACGAAATTCCTTCTAATGGAGGGATGATGTAACAACCCGAAATTTCTTTTCTGTACAACGATTCACTTCAATAGGAGTCAAAACGGATTCTGCTAACTTTCAAACTTTTTGGGATAATTTTGATTATTTTAAAGTTAGTACATCAAGAGATATCAGGAGAGAGGATACCCTAGGGTTTATTATGTAGCAATACGTGCCCAAAACTTCAAGAGTTTGGAGTTTACGGTCCAAAATGGTATAAGTAAAACTTAGCCATTTTTAGTGCATATCTTCCATTTCAACTAGAGAAAACCCGATTTCTCTCCCAAGGATCTTCAATCGTTCCCCCCCCCCCCTCCCCCCCAATTGTAAGTACTTCAAAACTAGAGTGTATTAAAGTGTATTACATGCCTAGATATCATTGAAGTCATCCAAATATCGCAAGGAAAAGGTGTTTACGGCCCAAGATCCTCTTGGACCGTAAGCACCAAAAATGTAGCCAAAAGTGTGCCTTATGTCCCTATAAATCTTGGAATCAAACCTAGAACCTTCACTTTAATTTGTTTAGCACATAAAAGTCACCAAAATACCCATTTATATGCGTTTACGGTTTAGGAAACCTCCCAAAACAGTAAACACCCCAAATGCATGTTTTGATGCCCCAAATTCCTTCCTTAAGCCTAGAAACTAGCCTAGACCTTTACCTTGAAGTGTTTAAGACTTGAAAACATCATTAGACCATAAACCATTTGGGTTTACGACCGTAATCCCAAAGTTAAAAGGTCCAAAAACCGTAAACCCCATAAAGGGGTGATATGTTGCCCTAAACACTTCCTAAGGCATAACCATGAAGTAGAATTGCTTAGTATGACTTGGAAGGCTTCAAAACTCAAAATGGTCAAAGAGTAATGAGTTTACGACCGTAAACTCATGAGTTTATGAATGTAAACTCAATGAGTGATGGTCACAAGACCTTAAACTCAAGATTTGGTCATTCCACTTCCCTTTAATGAATCACATGTGATTCATACACTTAATCAAGGTGTTTCCTAGTCCCGAAAGACGTTTCCTTTCATATAGTTGTTTATAAACACTATATTCACGCCAATATGTGTCCCTATATGTCATTTAGGATTTTTTGTGTCTCGGGAATTCATTCGTAGAACTTCTCATCTTTACACGCGTACCCGATTGAATCACGCGCATCAGGTGAGTTCATACCCGATAATGAATCTTTTAACTATTTTAAACTGTTTAGGGGGGATACAAGTTGAACACAATGACAATTATGTAAATGTTTGTTGTTAATCATCTTTCAAAATGTTACTTATGTTAATTATAAGTTGTTAATACAATTCAAAACTCTTTAAAGCTATGTTACTTTATAGTTACACAAAACTCCATTTTTAAAGTACAAGCATAACTTAGTAGATAATGAGTCTTTTCAATAACAGTACAGGTAGAAGATTAGTAAACTATAATAGGCATAGTTTAGGAGAATACTATTCATTACTACGAGTACAATGAAGCACACAAAGAGTAAGTTTATGCAAGAATCAAACAAACAGTGAAGAGAATCAAACAATATCATACAGAACATGTAGTAAAGGGTTACAGAAAAACACAGAACATAACAAACAAGTTAGGTTGCTATAGCATGAGAACACAAACAGGATCTAATTATACCAATGAATCACTAACTCATTGTTTTAAAGAAAAGGTGATAGTTATATTGGGTATACATGATCATATAACTTTAATGTGATTTACATGGCTTGCAAGAAATTGAGGGGGTCGCCTTTGGTTCCCTTAATCTCTTGAGAGGGAGAGCGTTTAGTAGGGATTCTAGCCTTCACATTATGACCGTAATAAAATAAATATGTTTTTAGGTTATTTAGTACATTCGTATGTCATTATAAACGACATTTGTGTACTTACTTTCCCATTACTTTCATAAAGTGACAGTACCACTTGAAAGTTGAACTATTTTCTAGTCAATATAGTTATAAACTAGGGAAATATACTTTTTTACAAATCGACAAAGGAACAGTCGGGTCTAGCACAAAACCGAAGATGCCTTGGTAGAAGGCTACGATTGAAGGATAGGACCATAATACTAGACTAATGATTCCTTAATGTATACATCACAGGATACATATATATCAATAGGTTCTGACAGCTAATAGGATGTGTGCTCTTCTCTTCATGTCCTGTGCTCATTGCGTTGGGGGCTTGGAATAAGTTCACTCAATATATTCTCTACCTGATCCTATATATATATTTATGCTTAGTATACATTAAATCATCATAAGGGTACCAGGTATGGATCAGGTTATAGAACACAAAGTCGAAGCACAGTTTTTCTAGTACAAAAATTACTTTTCAAAGTCACTAATTTTGGCATACAAACTAGAGATTTCTCAAATAAGGGCTTAATCCATTAAGTCAGTACAATTCTAAAAGACCTTAGGTGATTAACTCTATAATACCTTAGTTTATACACCATGTTGATATATTAAACTAATACCTGATAGGCAGTTAAATGTGTGTTTTTCGCCTTACCTCCTATTCCCCATTGGGTTGTGGACTTAGGGCAGATTCACTCAATTAACTTTCTACCCGATATCAGATTATATATAGCAGTATAAACAAAGCTATTATAAAAGTAGTCACTGTGGTCGATATTTTACTATAAGAAATATAGGTTTTCTTAAAAGGACTTTTCATTAGATATAAAGGAACCATTACAATTAACTCCATTAGTAACAAGTGATTGCACCAGGGTTATTTATGACAATTATCTAACAACCAATGGAATGTGTGCTATCCGCCTTACTTTTTGTTCCCCGTTGGGTTGTGAGCTCAGGGCAGATGCACACAATCGATTGTTTGTTTAATCTGAGTTATAAATAACTTGTAACCACTTAGTACCCATAGAAAGGCTTGTAGTGTTATTTTACTTAACTTTCATTCAAGTAGGAAATATATGATTTTCTAGAGGAACAGGCGAACTTTTCAAAATAGAACTTACAGTACATCACTTTTACATATACATTTTCCACAACGCTTTACAGCTTACTCATATCACTAAAGTCTTATGAACTCACCAGCTTAATTGCTGATCAACTCTTTCAAATAACTTGTATTCTCAGCAGGCTATTAGACAGGTGCTAATACTAGGGATACAGAAGATGGAGCATTATAGCTTCAAGTCTTGTTTTGTTATTTATGTGTGAATTATATGTTTTGTGAACACACATATTGTAAACACTTTCTTTCTAAATGAAATGGTTGTTCATTACTTGCTTACCATATACATATCTCATGATACTAAACATGATGTCCTCCACCCCTAAACGTTTTCACCGTTCCGGTTTTGGGGTGTGACATCATTCATGTAACGAAAGTTTAGATGAGCGAGCCTTCGGTGCCATAACCAGCTGACATCAGGAACGGATTTGGAGAGAATGCAGAGTTGTAGCTTGCCAATAATCATGTTCATGTCGAGTGGATACATGTTCTTGTTGTGATTTGACTTGATTAAACACTCTTTTCGATCTTCAGTCATTACATAGTTGTGCTTCTTGCAAAACTCAACATGTCAGTTTGAGTCAGTGAGTTAAGCAACACTTATCAAATTATGTTTCAGATCAGCTTAATAAGCTACATTTGAGATAGAGAAATTTCCATTTGGGAGAACTTCATAACCACAAATTTGAGAATTGGAGTTGTTTCCATACGTCAAGTATATTTTGAAAAAAAAAATTAACAAAAAATTTTATTTTTAGTTTTTTATTTTATGGATAATCTAAGTGGCAAAACTAATATTTTAAAAAGGATTCAAAATTTTTTATTTATTTTGCATTATAAAAATCTTTTACTTTTTTTTATCTACAAAATGATTTGCTAGGGTTGCATCTCCATGTGTCATAAAATATAATTTTCTCTTATGAATCTAACCATATATATATATATATATATATATATATATATATATATATATATATATATATATATATATATATATATATATATATATATATATATATATATATATATATACATATATATATATATATACACACACACATATATATATATATATATATATATATATATATATATAGAGAGAGAGAGAGAGAGTTAGGTTCATATATAAACCTTAAATATTGTATGAATGTATGACTTAATAAGAGCCATTAATCAGATTCAATCTCTCAAAGGGTATAATAGTAACTTCAATCATATTTACTTATGGGAAAACGATTAATTCCATAACTATTTCCCTATCATCTTGTCTCCTTTAACCCCATCCCACCCATATAATTCTTTTTCACGACCTTTTTCTTATCCAGTCTATCCTCCATCAATACAATCTAAAAGGAAATTCAGTTATCACCCCCCCCCCCCCCAACACCATCACCAACATTACTTGCTTCCACAAAATCACATAATCACCAACTTCAGAACAAACACAAACTTACATTATCATCTCCTTCCGTATTTTTTTTCTTTTCCCATATATATGCAAATCGAAGGGATTGAGAAGGATCTCCGTCTTCATCGCTTTCTCTCCAAGTCAGGCCACGATTGCCACCTATCACCATATTGTGTGGAATTCAAATAGTATCATTGTCTTCATCAACACGTAGGATGCCTCTCCTGTGGACCGAGTAGAGACTGCTCAAGGAAGTCCATAGGAGGTAGCCCTCCGACCATATGTTTCGAAGGACAATCGCCACCTTCCTCTTCACTATTGGTTCAAGAATCTCCTTTCAAGTTACCTATATTCTCTTCTCAAAATCTTGATTTTCATATCATTTCTTTGCATAGAAACTGGAATTGCATCAATCAAGTCCTTTAACTAATTGATTATGATAATAATTTGGTTGTGTATATTTTCTGATTTAGGTTACACTTTGGTAGTAAATGTTTCTTTCAATTTGAAGATTATAATTAATAACGGTTAACTTGCCTTTCATCCATTTTAATTCCGTTCTTTTAATTTCACAATCCAAAATGTTTCAAATTTTATACCATTTTTATTAGGTTCAATACTTTAATATGTTAGAGGGTTTTTTTCTTGTTATTTCTGCACCTGTAAGGGAACACTTACAATAAAGGACCATGATAATAAGATTTAACAAAATGAACTTTTATCAGAATGAACTCCAACTGTTTGTGAAAATGTTAAGATAAGTATATTGTCACTGGTATATCTCTTTTGTGGGAATTTTCGTTTACATTGAATTACAACTGAACTCGTATTCCAAATGATTTTGTGAACATGGTTTATTGCAAGAAGGAGGTCCTTCAAAAGTTATCAAGAAAAGAATGCATAAAAACTAAAATCTTATTTTGGAGCCTGATTTGGTCCCATATAATGTTATACGAGAGATTTTTAAAAGATTTATAGTTCAAATTTGTTAAGTTTGTTGCTTATATCTGCTACTATGACAATTGAAATCCATAAAGTAATAAAAGTGAACTAGATTTACTATCACTCTCTTATAACCAAGATTATGGTTGTTTTGATGCATGCACAAACCATGGTTTTCATGTATATAACCATGATTCTTATTTGATTTGTCTTTTTGCTCTCAATTTTTTTTGTATCTCATGATATAAAGATTCACATTCTTAAAGAACACAGATACACACATACACACACACACACACACACACACATATATATATATATATATATATATATATATATATATATATATATATATATATGTTCTAGTTTTAGTGAGGATGCTTTTCAAAGTGAGGACTCGTGAGGACACATTAAAAAAAATTGGAAAAAAAATCTAAAAAAAATGCAAATCATAAAATTGAGCATAGTACTATATCCGAGAGAAAAAAAATTGAAAAAATATTTTTCCATAATTAAAATTGAATCATGGATCATAAAAATGATCCATGCTTTAGTTTTTATGATCCAGTTTTGTTTTTTTCCAAATTCTTTTCTCTGCGATATAGTACTATGCTCGATGTTATGATTTGTATTTTTTTAGATATTTTTTAAATTTTTTTAAGGTGTCCTCACTTTAAAAAGAGTACTCACCCGATCATGATTCTCTCTCTCTCTCTCTGACTCTCACCCACCCCCCCCCCACACACACTCTCTCTCTCTCTCTCTCTCTCTATATATATATATATATATATATATATATATATATATATATATATATATATATAGCTTAGGGAATATGTGGTTGTTATGTACCTAATATTAGGAATAGAACAATCAAAAACTAAATAGTTTTAACTAAATACAATCAAATCTATCTACCATCTTTCTTGTATACTTTAGTAGCCTAGATGACAGGATTTGTACATATTTTTTTGATGTTTTAGATATTTTATTTCCATGTATAAGAATACATTATCAACTACCTATAAGTCTTCATATTAAAATTTAATATAGAAAACTATAATGAAAGATTGAAATTGTTCATTAGAAACCAAATAAACTTCTTCCCACAACATACTAAAAAGAACCATGCAAGTATAAATATAGTAGGTGTCAACGAAAGTTATGAACCCTACTAGAGGTTTAGTATAAACAACACCTTCGAAATACATAGATGTTGGGGATAAATTACTAAATCAGAAATAATATGAGCTCAAAAGAAATAAGAAGTTAACAATGATTAAAAAATGTGTATTATTAATCAAAATGAAGTCAATTTTGATGGTTCTATACCTAATATTACATATATGACAGCCACATATTCACTTTTCCCATGTATATATATATATATATATATATATATATATATATATATATATATATATATATATATATAACTTAAGCAGTTCATTCAGCTTAAATAGTTGTTCATATAATAAGAATCGTTGGCTTTATGGTTTGTAACAACTCAATTTTCACGTCTAAGAATTTCATTTTTTAAATCAATACTTGGGAAAAACATTTGTAAATAAACATTGTCTGATCAAATCATTTCATAGTCACATATCGTGTTTGAAAACAAAAATACGAAATCAACTAAATATCAGAGTACAAATCCCAGAATAATCTCGTAAGGCAGAAAATAGTGTATGTGTATGATGTATCGCTACCGCGCCAGCTCCTTCCCCTTTGATGAAGAGGTACCTGAAACCAAACTGAAAACTGTAAGCACAAAGCTTAGTGAGTTCCCCCAAGATACCACATACCATACAATCATATAACATACAATACAATCATGTAACATACCATACTTGTCAGGCATTTATGGGGTGCCCGACCTACCCGGTACGGCCATTCTGGGGTGCTAACCTACCCGTGCAACCATTCTGGGGTGCCGACCACCCTTCGGTCCTAACAACCGAACCTTGGGGACTGTTTCACCCCTACCACTACTACTATCACATATCATAGCATAACATACTATCAGGCATATCTGGGGTGTCTGAATACCCTTCGGTCCTAAGAACCGAACTCGGGGACTATTCCCTTCCTACTACTCCTAACACATATCTCAGATCATGCTAGCATATAATCATGACATCACATACTATCAGACGTATCTAGGATGTCCGACTACCCTTCGGTCCTAGCAATCGAACTCTACTACTATTACACATCAAACTAGCATATAACATATCAGGTAGTAGCAAAAGTAGATGATATCACAAAGACAATCATCTAACACACAACTCTTACTGGTGGGTCGGCATTGTGGCTGTAGACCCAACGCTACTAGATGGTAACTCACCTCGAAGTAGCTGCTGATCTGTACGGAAACTTTCTGGCTGCTGCTGCTACTCTGGAAATCCTCCGACTGTAATTCCCACAAAACACTCAATCAAACACTGCTAACTGTCATTAGGGTAAAATGACCATTTTACCCCTGAACAAGTCAAAAGTCAAAGTCAAAGTCAACTTCCAATTGACCCGACTCACCGAGTTGGCTCGCTAACTCATCGAGTCCTTATCCAGTCGATTGTCCCCACTCTCATCCCTACTCGTCGAGTTAGGCATTGACTCAACGAGTTCTCCTTCTAAACAGATATGCAATTACTATATACTCGATTCTGCTTGAATCCAATGAATTCCATTCATAGATCTGGGTTCTTAGGGTAGGTTTTACACGTAAAGTTTCCAACTTTACGTGTTTTCATGCATCAAAAGGGAAATAAGAGGCTTAACAAGGACTAGAAGAGTAGATCTAGGACTTATATACAAGTTAGGCTCATAAAGGCAATAGATCCGAGCTCCTAGAGCTCAATCATGCCTAGATCTAAAGTCCATTAACACTATAAGCTCATTACTCAAAGATCAAGACTAAAAGAGGCCTTAAAATGACTATCTTAAGCTCTTGAAGAGATAATAATGAAGGAATAGAGAGGGTTTCGAGTCTAATTCCTCTAGAAGCTCTGAAATGGCACAAGATTCTGGATCTTCTTCCTCTCCTCTTGATCTACCTTTTTCTTTTCTCCAAAAATTTAAGGAATTGCACCAAAAGCATTCAAATTACTAAAAGAAGGTTTAGGGCTTCGTGAGGGAGTGTTCTGGACGTAATGGGGTCGTTATGGGGCACAAAAAGATGTTTAAATAGGGTGCAAACCTTTAAAATTAGGGTTTCATCCAGACAGGCAGACTCGCCGAGTCCAGGATATGGACTCACCAAGTCGCCGACTTAAAAGTGCTCAATATCTCGTCTCTACTCGGCGAGTCAGGCCTACAACTCACCGAGTTCCAGCTAAAAATGCAAAAATACTTAGATTAAAATACATACCTGGAACCAGGTGCTACATGGATTATGCTTTTTAGTTAGGATTATTTGTGAATCAAGATTTAACTGATATTTTTTTATGTGGTTTGTGATATAAAGAATCAATACATTGAGGCCTCCATCATCGTCTTCTACAATAACAACTACAGGAACAACCAGACACACTGATTGACAATAAAGGCAGAGATCTAGTCACACATTGATAAGCCCCAATCACTATACCGATATGCGAAAACCAATGATTTTTTACATACTTGTTGCAAATTATAGATGTAAATTTTCATTGGTTTCATGATTACAAATCTCAAACCTTATAATCAGTTTCATTGGTTTCACAATTTTGATGCATCTGCTTAGATATCGAGTTTACTCTTTTAGATGGAAGCTCTAGATTGCCAAATTTTGTACATGTAATAAGTTAATTGGTTTCATAGGTTTCACAGTTAGTTAGATTTTGTACTTGTAATTTACATTCTTCTTTTATTTTTCATGTATTATTCTTAAAGAATGTATTTTATTCTTTCAAGGATGTAAAACAGTTCTTAAAGAATGTCAGACATACACTTGTGATTCATGTCTTACTCTTCAAGTCATGTCAGATGTACACTTGTAATTCATGTTTTATTCTTAAAGAATGTTAGTTGTACACTTGTAATTCATGTTTTAATTCTCCTAATATGAATTTTGATTCTTGAAGGATGTATTACATTTACAATTATCAGATATTTAATGATTATAATAATATTCTTTCAGATAAGTTCTTCCAATTAACAAACATTCTGAAAGAATTATGGTTAAACTTTTCCATATAGTTTTGAATATCTTGCAAATTTTAACCAAAATGTCGATAGATTCTTAAAGAATTTCATATATTCACTACTTTTTAAACCATGTTTTACCTATATGTTTGAAAATAATTCTTTTTCAAGTAAAAAAAAACATAAGAAATTTATGTACTTTAAAAACATAATAAATCTTGTAGAATTTACTATCTTCAAAGAATTTCTTCAATCTTCAAATGCATATTCTTCGTATATAAAGGTTTATTGTGTTTTGATTGATATATTGGTTTATTACTGATAACTTATTTGTGTTTTGGAAAATCATAATTGTTAACTCTTAAATTCTCTCAACTTTAACGATTATTAATCAAAATTGTTTAATGTATCCTTATTAACCTTTTTTTTTTAATTAAACTAGTTAATAAAACAAATGTTTATATGTATTGTATTCCATTATAATTGTTATATACCATAAAATCTTAATTATTTATATTTGTAATTTAATAGTCCAAATGTTATCATATTATCACACAATACTTGTGATTTACATCTAATTTTAACCCAATAATTTTGTTTGATTCATAACGTTTATTTCACGGATTTGTTAGTATATTTATTTTGGGTAAATGTCATTGTAGCCCAACCAACTTACGTGTATTGGTTTAAATGGTTCCTTTTATTTTTTTTATGCATTCTAAGGGTATGAATTCATGTTTTTAGTGTTTAAAAGGTCCCTATAAGAGAAATGAAGGGGTCACCCAGTGAACCCCTTTCTAATCACCTCCTAATGAACATGTTAATTATAGTACATTGCCACCTCATCCATTAATCTCTCTCTCTCTCTCTCTCTCTGATGGAAAGCTCTAATCCCCTATTTCCTTCCCCCGCTAACGACCTCTACCATTCCTAATAGCACCTCAAAAACGCAAAAAATGTCAGGTACGCTAAGGAAAAAAGAAAGAATAAGGTTATCACATCTCTAATTCCATGGAACTATATATACTCTTCCTATTCTTACTGCCCGTGCTACATACCCAAAGTCTTTATTTGATCAGATATTATTCGGTTTCAAATGGTCCTAAACTGCACGCAGTTTCAGTAGTCATGGTTGTGCCTGTTATTCAAGCCATGGTACTTCAAACAGGCTAACAGGGGAAGAAGATGAGCTACGCACTTCAACTGTTCGATGAAATGCATAACAAAGAAAAAAAATGCTTTGCTCAATGGTTATATGACATATTCAACTCCACACCGGTCTTTACTAAGTCTTGTGGGAAGATATGTTGTTCTACATTACACATCACACCACCTACATCAAAATGTCAACAAGAACATGGGTTTGAATATGGATTTTCAAGTCTGATCAACAAAGTTGTAGTAACTCCTTGACCACCATGATAAGTCTCTACCCATCACCAGTTGTAGTTGTCGAATAATCTGATCTGAATCCATGTAAATTGACATGTGCAAATTGCTCATTTGAGAAACATGTAATCTATCAAATCGGAGTGGTGGCAGGGGCTACCGGGATAACGATGCAACCATGAGATCTAATCAATTGGAGAGAATCAGAACCAACCACCAGGTTTGAATCTTAGATAATGTAACGACCCGTTTATGGTATGTTGTTTTTATATTATTTATTTAGAAGTTTGTAGAGGGACTCGGTGAGTCTATTTCCCAACTTGTCGAGTAGCGACGGGATCTTGAGCAGCGTTTAGATCAGCGACTCGGCGAGTCCATATTCGGGACTAGGCGAGTCCGCCTGCCAGGTAGAAACCCTAAATCCCCGGGTTTGCACCCTATTTAAACCATCATATGAGCCCCCAAACTCATCTCCTTCACCCTCAAAGCATCATTTAGCAAACCCTAACCATTCCCTTAAGTATTTGAGCATTTCTTGTGTGAATCTTGAAGTTTTGAAGAGAAGAAGGAGGCTAGATCCAAAGGAGAAGAAGAAGATCCAAGGTCTTGCACCCATTTCAGAGTTTATTGAGGTAATAATCGGATTCCTTCTGTTTCTATGATTGATTCTCCTTTATAAGCATATTTAGCCCATTTTATCCATTCCTTAGCTTGTTCATAGTAGAGAAATCATATTAGATTGATTAGCCTTCGTATCTAGCCATGTTTCAGTTCCAAAAACGTAGATCTATCACCTTTATGGAGCCATTTTGCATGATAGCCCTAGATCTACTCTTCCAAGTGCCTTTTTAGCCTTCATATCCTTTTTCATGCATATGTACACGTAAAGTTGGAAACTGTACGTGGTAAACCAACCTTAGGAACTAAGATCTATAAATTGTATGCAGTGGTTTTGAGCAGAATCGAGTTTTTAGTAACTGCATGCATGTGACTCGGCGAGTCGTTCTTCGGACTTGGCGAGTCGAGTCGCGAGTCCCCGATCCTTCCCCTTTGAGTGATTCCGAGTGGGGACCAGTGAGTAGTAGAATGGACTCAGTGAGTCGGAGGTTAGACTCAGTAATGGAGGGACTCGACGAGTTGTTCATACAACTCGGCGAGTCTAAGACAATCTTCTTAGATTCAAGAACAACTCGTCGAGTTGATCATACAACTCGGCGAGTCGGATGCAGATGGCCTGAGTGTTAGAATCGAATGGGAACTCGTCGAGTTTATGCCATACTCGACGAGTAGCAGCGAGCAGGGTTGAGAAATGAGAGTAGGGACTCGGCAAGTTGGCGGCCCAACTCGGCGAGTCAGGTCAACTGTAAGTTGACTTTGACAAGGAGAGTTGACTTTAGCTAGGGGTAAAAGAGTCATTTTACCCCAATGCAGTTATTAGTATTTGATTGGGTGTATTTGTGGAATTATAGCCGGGGAGATACCGGAGCAGCAGCAGATAGCTTCCAGAGCCATACACTTAGCAGCCAGATCACGAGGTGAGTTTCCTTCCAGTAGGAATGGGTCTAAGGCCACAATGCCGACCCGTTTAGCTAGTAGTAGTTTCCGGACTTCGTTCCGATGAAGATTCTAGTATGTTTGATGCCTTCGTGGCTCAGACAGGATTTATGTGTTATGTGTTCCGGGTTATAGCCCGATGCAGTATGCAGTTTATGTGTTCATGCTAGTTGATATGTTTATGCTATGCTATGTTCAGTAGTTTCGGACTTCTGTCCGATGCAGTCAGTTCCGGACTTCGGTCCGATGCAGTCAGTTCCGGACTTCGGTCCGATGCAGTTAGTTCCGGATTTCGGTCCGATGTAGGAGGCAAGGCTTCAGTAGTTCCAGATTTCGGTCTGATGCAGAGGGCAAAGCCCTGGTTAGTTCCGGACTTCGGTCCGATGCAGTTTCCGGACTTCGGTCCGATGCAGTGGGCAAGGCCCAGTATGTGTTTATATTTATTGTATGGTATGTGGTAGTTTGGGAGAGTTCACTAAGCTTTCTGCTTACAGTTTTAGTTTTGGTTTCAGGTACTTCCGCAAGCAAAGGGAAGAGCTCGGGTTGATGGCATCGCATACACCACAGTTTCAGTTGTCCTGGGAGATGTTTTTAGTTTTTCATAAATGTGATTTGATACATTTTTGATACAGTTCTACATAACAATTAGCTACTGTTTTAAGATATTGACGTATGAGTTTTATTTTGTGATATTATCTTAGTATTTTTAGTAATTGTTAAACAAAAATTTTTGGGTAGTATTTTTGGGATGTTTCAGATAATCCTCTGTTTATGTTTCACCTTGTTCATGGATTTTAAGAGTATAATACTCATTAAATAAACTTGGTATATATGCAAATGAAGAAATCTAAGAAAGATTGGCGGTGGAAGACGGCTCCGGTGAAGTTATCGGCTGTTGCAATCAAGCCAAGAGAACGTTTCTTGCACCACCATCCAATTTAGGGGCGACCACAATGGCATCGGTGTTCCGATTAAAGACGACGAAGAAGAGAACGTTTCCTTCTTTTTTCCAGATCTAACATTCAATCAGAATATCATAGAAGGATGTCCGACAAGCCGTTCTTTGAAGTGAAGGGTCACGTTCTCTTCCTTTCTTTGCACCGACATACCCAAAAAAGTTTAGAATTTGTTTTAATTAACTTTTAAAAAATATATAGAAAAGTCAATATACTAATGGTAACCGGTAAACCGGAAAGAAATATGGTGTTTTCTCTTTTAAACAGGTAAAATCAAAGTTTAAGCACCTAGACTAATAAAAAAAACATAAGGAACCTTCTAAACAAAAATATATAAGTTGGTTATGCTACTAACATTTACCCATTTATTTTTCATTAGCTAATGATTAAGGTTAGTAAACTTATGTGGTGCCAAGTGTTTGGGACGTTTGCACTTTATAAGACGGGACTTAATTGGAGAATGGTACAAGGAAAGGTACATCAAATGTACATAAAGTGAAGGTACAAGAAAACTGGCATCAGCTACAAGTGTTTTAGATTAAAATATATAAAATACAATATAAGAAAGTGGTGGATGCCTGAATGCTATCTTCAACTTTCTTATTTTCTATTAATAATTTGTACTTCCTATCATTGATGTTAGAAAAAATGATATTTTCAACGAACAACAAACAACAAAAGATTTTAATACTCTCATTTAACTAAATCGCATAGGTAAACATTAACGAATCTATCCGTTTATGAGTTTTTATTATTGTATATCAAATAATCTTTAGTTCTTTGCTATTGTCTCAAATTGAAACAAATGGTATTAGGCGGTGGTTTACATTGTTTATTTAAATTGCTTATTAGTTTATTGCAGTTTGACGTTATTAATAAAAAAAAATTAGGATATTTTCGGCAAAAAGTAGCTAATAGTTGATAGTTGGTTGTATTTTGTTAAACGATACTTAAATTAAGTTTAGTTTTGATGTGTTTTATTTAAACTAAATGTTAAACGCTAGACTCCTTTGTCAAACGAGATTTTTTGTTCAAAGCGGAGCGTTTCATTAAACGTTAAAAACTATAAGTTCATAAACGCTCCGTGCCAAACACATACTTAATATATTGATATAAAAAAATATTTATTTATTTTAATTAATGATTGTTTTTATAAATCAACATCTTTTAACTTATTTAAATCAACTTATAACTTATTTAAACAAAATTACGGTAATAATCTTATCATAACCTACATTTTTAGTGAAATTATGAAAAATAACCTTTATAAATAAGTTTTTTTTAAAGAACTTGCATTTTTTTTTCATTTTTTGAAAAGTAATCACTTTCTTAAACGGCTTATTATGGATTAGTGGCTTATTATGGATTACTGTTCATATTCCAGATTAATTATTTATTTTTTTCCGCTTCATTTTGGGTTTGTTCTCAAATTCCATAATTATTTTTTGGTTTTTTACAATTTTATTTTTTTGAAAAATATCCTAATTTATGTCCGAAATGTTAATTTCTAAGTATTTAATTATCAACGTTTTCAATAAAATGTCTAATTTTATATATTAATATAGTAAAACCATATTTACTATATTTTTTAACGTGGTTTTTTTAACCTTTGTTAAATTTAAGTAAAACCATTTTTTTCGAAGTATTTAATTATCAACCTTTTGTTAAATTGAAGTAAAACCAATTTTTTAGTTGATAATAATTTCTAAGTATATAATTCATATTTACTATATTTATTTAACCTTTTGTTAAGTTTAAGTAAAACCATTTTTTTCTTGAAATTGTGGAATTATTTTTCGGATTTCGGACTTGTCTTGAAATTACAAAGTTTATTTATTTATTTATTTATTTATTCCGAATCCAAAATTTTAATCCGAAATTTTGGTGTAAAATCTGGAATGTCGTTCAGAAATCAGTAAAAAAGTGTTTTTTTTTGGACCTCAATGCCTACTCTGGACCAAATTGTTATTTTTAGTTATTGCGTTCAAACTAACCTTAAAAAGTGAACCACTTGGGTTGTGTTGATTTAGTAAGGCATGTAGAAGATATGATGGATAACATATTGACCCATGTTCAAATCCTGGCACCACCCAGCCCTTGTGGTCATAGAGGTTCGCCTGCAATGACTCCAGGGCATGAGGCAAAGCTTTATGTTTGCAGCGGGAATTAGTCGGTGCGTGAAAGCTGACCCAAAAACCCCCGTTAGAAAGTTCCCTTTCAAAAAAATAAAAGTGGTTAGATTATTCAATTTCCCAAATTTATATACATATATCTAAGATGTAATTTTTGATCATTTTATGCGGATAAACAAAATTACCAAAACTAAAACTCAACTTGTCAATTTTTATGTTCTGGTACTCGATAAACTAATACATACATTTTTCTTCTACTCTTTTTTTGATACATCATAAAGTAATAAACAATTTTACGAATAAACGTAAGTTGTATAAGCAATCTACAACACTCCGTTAGACTATTTTGGAACTAGGATGAATCTAACCGGAACATATTACAATTTGGTTTGTTCTAAAAACCTGTATATTTCAACTAACATCTTTACTTTAATTACGTTTGATATGAGAAGTCCTTTATAGAATGTAATAGTTTGATCATTAAAATAAACATACATGGACGTTCAAATCTTACACCCTTAGATTCGTTAGTAAAATGCACATCCATTATCAAACATATAATAAAAGATTTCATCATTTCGATTAATATTTTAAGTTTAAAGAAGCAGCATTTTGATAGTGGTTCTATCATCACTATTATAAGATAATGTTTTTGAATGCCAACGAAACGACATTAACATACCCCAGGGTGTTGAAGATATTAAACATATTTGAATGGAGTACCTTTCTAGACCTATGCATATGCTTGCTTTTTCTATTATTGAACTTAACCTAATCCATCCCTTTAAGCTACTAAAAGTATTTTAGACAAAATTGCTATTATTTTTTTTGTTGGGTATAGCAATTGATCAAACGCATTAAATGTCTCTTGATAAGAACAAAACGAAGACAAACTTATTCCTAAAAGTAGAGTTAATAACTTTAAGTAATAATATATAATTGAGTAAATTACTCAAACTATGGTTTACTCAAAATTCAATGTTTGGTCCCTAAATTTTTTTTCATTCGGATCATCCATATAGTTTGATTTTATTGTGTTTTTCGTCCCTTGCATACATAAAACTAGGGACCAAACGTGCAATTTTAATCAAACAATAAGGACGACAAACACAACCCCAAACCATAGGAACGATCTTAGTACAAAAAAAAGTTAGGGACCAAATATTCAGTTTTGACCTAACCATACGGATGATTTCAGTAATTTACTCTATATAATTTAAAAGAATTTTTTCTAATTTGTCGCAAGAAGCATGTTTGTAGGTGATCATCATGCTTAAATCAACTCGGCTTGGGAACAACAGCCTCTAGGACACTTTGTTTTCCGACTGGCATTCGATTCCATGTAACTCTTCGGTTGGCTGCTTACGAGTTGTATTTGATCATTTAATGACAACCTTTGATCTTCCATATGCTATTGAAATTGGTCTTTTTGACATGTATAAATAAAATACTTTGGAGTTGTCACTTGTATACGATGGACATGTTATGTTGGGTTATACAAAATAAGAGTACATAGTTGATGTAAAATTCATTTGTTTTATTAAAATTGACACCGTATGTTACATATATTGTTGAATTTGTCAGACCTTGGGTGTAAAACAAGAGAACTTATTAAAAAAGTTGTAGTACCAAAAAAATTATTGGAAAAACATTAGGAATTAACTTAATTTTTTTAGAACGGCTAACAAACGCACACACTAATATACTCCTAAACCTACGTTTTTTTATCCATCTAAAACCTTTAGCTATTCTTCACAAACTTAATTAGCCCAAGACAAAAAAACCCCACTGACCATTAATCGGATTGACTTAAACTCAGCTCTTGTATCCTCCAACAATGCAACCCCCCTTTTATCTCAAAATCACCGTGACTCCCAAAACAGTCAGCAGATTGGGAGCTCAAAAGAGAACTCGAACACAGATGAAGAAGTATCACAGACAGTTGAAATCGGTGAAAAGATTGGATTTCAAGTTCAAGGATATGAAGACCAAATCAGGGAAATTATCAAGAAAAAGCAAGTCACAATCATTGATCAATGAATATACTATCGTTAAACTGTAGAGGCGTCGGCTGTGAAGTAAAACGAGATTGGATCAAGAACTTTAGGAGGGACAATCAAAATTTTCTCTTAGGTCTGCAGGAAATAGAAACAATGGAGTTTAAAGGTTGTCTTGACAGCTCCATCTGGGGTAACCCCAACTTTCAATGTGAAGTTTCTGACCCCGTTGGTCTCTCTGGGGGAATCGCAACAATGTGGAACCCTAATCTATTCAGATTATCAGAGGCAATCTCAGGAAACGGCTACCTGTTAACCAAAGGGGAGTGGATCCCATCCAAAGCAGAATACATTTTCTTAAATGTCTACGCTTCAAACGACCTTGGTCATAGAAAACTCTTATGGGTTGAGTTAGAAAATATCTTGAGCTCGCATAGTAACTCCCGGTGGGTGATATTTGGTGATTTCAATGAAGTCCGTTCAGAAAGCGAAAGGCTAGGATCAAGTTTTTGCGCATCATCAGCTAATCACTTCAACAACTTTATCTCAAGTGCAGGTTTGATTGACCTCCAAATGGGTGGTAGACGCTTCACATATATGAGCTCTGATGGTGGTAAACACCGTAAACTGGACCGTTTCCTAGTCTCTTATAATACCACATCCGATTGGCCCCAACTCCAAGTTACCGTACTCCCCCGCCTCTATTCTGATCATTGCCCAATACTACTCTCGTCACCCATATGTGACTTTGGCCTGTCCCCATTCCAATTCTTCAACTCGTGGTTACAAGATGAATCTCTCGATAATGTTGTAGAAGCAGGTTGGACCTATGACCCAACAACAAGGTTTTTCTCATCTCTCTCCCCTCTATCTATCGTTGCTGGAAAAATGAAGAACACAAAAGACAAAATCAAATCTTGGAGGAAAACTAAAAATGAAGAGGCCAATATGAAATGAAAGGATCTCATAGAAAAATAGACAAAATTGATTTGGAGGCAGAATCTGGTGTGACAAATCCAAATTCTATGGAAACAAGAAAGCACCTTCACAAAGAATTAATGGAGACAGAACCCAAGAGGATTAGTGACATCAAACAAAAGGCGAGATGCAAATGGGCCCTGGAAGGAGATGAAAATTCAGGTGTTTATCATGGATTAGTAAATAAAAACCTTCAATCACAACGCATCTCGGGAATCAATATAAATGGCTTCTGGACAACGAACCAGGTGGAAGTGAAAGAGGAAGCTGTTAAACACTTTTCCACCAAATTTAAGGAAACAAAACCATCCATACCCACTTTTACGAGCCTTAAATTCAAAAAATTATCGATAGAGACTAGTTTGGAACTTGAAGCTCCAATAAGCTTTGCAGAAGTACGATCTGCAGTGTGGCTGTGTGGGTCCGATAAATCTCCAGGTCCAGACGGATTTACATTCGCATTTATAAAGAAGTACTGGGAAGTAATCGGTGGAGACATATACATGGTGGTAAAAAACTTTGAAAGATCAGGAATCATTGATAAAAGTTGCAATTCCTCATTCATCACTCTAGTCCCAAAAACTAACAACCCCAACACCTTCGATGATTACCGCCCAATAAGTCTCATAGGGAGCCCGTACAAAATCATCTCTAAAGTACTAGCAGAACGACTAAAGAAGGTTATCTCTTTAGTCATTAGCGGCACCCAATCAGCTTTCATCAAAGACCGTTACATCCTTGACGGGCCACTAATCGTTAACGAAGTCATATATTGTCTCAGGAAAAGCAAGTCTAAGGCCTTCCTACTCAAAGTAGATTTTGAAAAGGCATTTGATTGCCTTAACTGGGGCTACCTAGACTCGGTAATGGAACAAATGGAATTTGGGGGAAAATGGAGAAGTTGGATTAAGGGTTGCTTATCTTCAGCTAGAGCCTCAGTGATTATAAATGGATCAGCAACTAAAGAATTCAATATGGAAAGGGGAATTCGCTAACGTGATCCATTATCTCCCTTCCTTTTTATCTTGGCTGCTGAAGGCTTAAACATCGCCATGGAATAAGCTGTGGAACAAAGGCTATTCAAAGGTATAACTCTTCCAAGATCAGGTCCAATCCTATCCGATTTACAATACGCAGACAATGTGATTTTCCTAGGGTCTTGGTCCAATTCAAATGCCAAGAACCTAATTAGAATATTACGTTGTTTCGAATTATCTTTCGGGCTTAGGATTAACATGTCAAAGAGAAAAATTTATGGGTTAGGGGTGAACAATTTTGAAATTGAAATATTAGCTAGGAGTATATACTGCTCCATTGGGTGCATTCCTTTCACATATTTGGGAATGCCAGTGGGGGCTGCCATGTCAAGAGTATCACAGTGGAGCACTCTCATAAACAAGTTCCAATCTAGACTGTCCAAATGGAAAGCTTCATCTCTTTCCTTCGGTGGTAGGTTAACGCTATGTCAAGTCGTTCTTGGTAGTCTTGGAACATATCTATTCTCCTTATATAAAGCCCCTATCAAGATAATCAACACATTGGAAAACTATAGAAGACGTTTCATTTGGGGAGGCTCAACGGACAAAAACAAAATGTCATGGATAGCATGGGACAAGGTTTTGCCTAGTGTTGTTGATGGGGGCCTTGGGGTCGGGAGCTTGAAAGCTCAAAACCTCGCTTTATTAGGGAAATGATGGTGGAGTTTCAAATCGAACAAAAAAGAGTTGTCGAAGGATGTCATAACAACAATTTATGGAAAAGAGGGGGGTTGTAATGCTCCTTCAAGGGCAAAGAGAAAAGGCTTCTGTTGGGGCACCATTATAAATCTGCACTCCTCCCTATCAAAACTCGGACTAGACTTTAAAAACCTTTTCACTAACCAAAGTGACGGTAGGGTTCTGGAAGCTTGAGGCCTCAGAAGTATACACAATATCCTCTCTGAGAATCCATATTGATAACAAGATCCTCCCAAAATCAAGCAATCGTTGGATCGGGAATCATCTGGTACCTCGGAAACTAAACATCCTAGCTTGGAGAGTTAGTCATGGCAGATTACCAACAAAAGAAAATTTATTCAAAATAGGAATTGGTCCTAACCCTCTATGCACCCTATGCAATCAGCATGCAGAATCTGAGAGCCACTTATTCACCACTTATTTAGTGTCATTAAAAGTTTGGGGTGACATTAGATCTTGGTGGCATTGGTTTCCATCGAGCTTCCATTCGGTTTCAGAGTTACTTCACTGCAAAGAAAATCTTCAATCTAAAGATGATCTAGGATTGCTTCACGAAGTTGTTTCCTTGGTCTTTATTTGGGTCATTTGGAATTTTAGAAACAAAATGGCTTATTCAGAAAAATGCATCTCTCCTTCTGGTCTCATAAACGATATCCAGACCTTATCGTATCTATGGATAAATGTTAGACATAAAACTAAGAAGCTCAGATGGTTAGAATGGTGTTGCAATCCAATTCTTGAGTCTGGCTTGATGTAAAGTTCATGTGTGGCGGGGGGGGGGGGGGGGGGGATTGGTTCAGTTCATTTGGGGTCTTGGTGTATGCCAAGTAGTAGTTTAAGTGTGTGTTTGGTGTGCATTTCCTTTATCTCGGGTAGACATCTTTTTAGGTATATAACTATGCTTGGCATTCTTTCGTGTTTCTTTCTAGTGTGTGGCGATTCAAAAATGGGACGGGGGGAAATGTTATCTTGGTGTGTGTTTTCTCTATTCGTGTTTGTCTCTTCTCGCAGGGTCTCTCAATTGCATTTCTTGGATTTGGAGGTAGCTGCATAATATCTCGCAGGGTCTCACAATTGTATTTCTTGGATTTGGAGGTAGCTGCATAATTTTCATAAGGTCCACAAATTCTCACCTGGAGAATCGTCAAGGATTAAAAATCGGGTCACACACATGCACTTCTTGGATTTGGATGTATCTGCAGAATTTTCATAAAGGCTCACATATTCGCACCTGGAGAATCATCAAGGAATATAAAAATCAGTAGAATCTCGTCTTCTAGAGGGGTAGTATGCTTTGAAGCACAATCATTTCACCCGTAGTGCAACACTACCCTTTTGGTGTTGCTTCAATCAAAGGTCTTCGATGCCTCAAATATTCTAGATGGAGAATTCTGGTTTAAACATGCTTTGGGTTCCAATTCAAATTCCTAGATCAACATTAGCTTAGTCTAGGCTGTCTTATCTACATCTATCCTTCTCTCTTCTTAATACATTTCCTGTATGTACTGTGTTTGTCCAGCTTCCTGCTGACTTCTTTTAATGAATGTTTTATCTTTGTCGTTCAAAAAAAAATATCGGTGAACTTTAGATACTATTACGCGATAAGCTTTTTAATAGCTTATTAATTATGAAAATACACTTAATATAAATGTTTTTAATAGCTTATTAATTTTGAAAATAAACTTAATATTAATGTTGAAATTATTACTTAAATAGCTTTCCAATGGATGTCCGTTGTATTCTAGGCAATTTTACGAATGGTTCGTACAAGTAACTAACATCCTATATTTTATATTTTATATATAAATATTTAATTTTTCATACATTTTGATTTTACACTGATAATAACAAAATGAAAAAGTAGGTATATAGAACTAATATATTTATAACAGTGTTTCTCCATGTGTAATAATTTCTGATTTAAAAGGTTATAGTTTGCAATCTTATCTGCTAACTTTATAACTAATTATATATTCGAATTACGAGAGAATTAATCTATTAATTAGCTTCAATGGTAATGAAAGTTAACTACTTGCATTGGAGGGTGATGTAAAGTAGTCTTACACATTTTTGCTTTTAATTACATTAATGTTGGATCAAAAATCGAGTTCGATAACTAAAAAAATCATGAATATCATATACAAATGAATGTAAGGTAAGATTGAGAAGGTAAATAGTTTTATGTTTGTTTCATTAAGAGTAGAAAGCTCTATTACATCAATCTTGACAAGAACATATAAAAAACTTACTCTCTCATCTAGTTAACATTTCTATTTATAGGAGAACTATATAAGGGAGTCTATTAAATGAAAACCAATAAGGTTAAAACACCTAAGCGGTGACACATGATACAAATTGTAAAGCTTTGTCACTTTGAAACCTTAGCTGCACTTATTTTGAAGCTGTCATTCATTTGAATCAAAATTACATTGATGAAAAAATATTACAATTAAACATTTCACAAAAGACTAAGAGACAACATATTAAAAAAATTTGTAACATAACAATCTCCCTCTTTGTGTCGAGTCTACGAAAGTAGTCTTCATTCCTTTTCAACAAAAGTCTAAGGAACATAAGCAAGTAAAATAGCCTGAACAATAATCCACCATTTCAACACTTCGGATACACTTGTACTTCTTCCTTCGAATTATTTTTGGATAATTCAATCTTGTTAAGGATTCCATTCAAAGTTTCGGTTTTGTAACAATCCTTATCTTGTATATAAAACATTTGATTATTGTGCTTTTTGTTCATAGTGGTTTTATACACAACTCCCCATGGCTTACTCTGAACCAGTCCATCCTTTTTGTTTTGAATATCATTGGGTTGATCATAGGGACTGATAAAAGGTATTATCGATAAAAATATTGTCAGTTCAGCATCCATCTTACAAATTTCGATAAAATATAATCTTATCATTCTCTTCAAATGGAAAATCTCATCCACATACTTTGTTTTATCGCAGGTAAGGGAAACCGATAGCGTAAATCAATCATGAGCATTCATAATAGTAAGATAATCTAATGAAATCTGAACTTCTTCATGACCACTTCCTCTTAAGACCTAGAACTTGTAATTAATGAAAAAATCATTCATGTAGCCTTCAGATTGAAAATCAACAACCTTAGAATTTGTTTTTAGACTCCAGACATCCTATTGCGTCTTGATTGAGAGGAATAAAATTCCAAATGATTTTTCTAATGCACCATTTATCAAAGAAACTTCATGTGTTTTCAGAAAACATCTCCATAAAAATTCTTTCATAGTAAGTGGAAAATCAAGTTGACAATCAATAGTAATTCTGGTTGCAAAAGAGCTCTTCGGATTTAACCAGAATTTCCTAATATTATCAATTGTATAATCTCTAATTCTTTTCACCATAGATCTTGGCCATAAATTTTCCATAAAGAGTCTATTATCTTCTCTATCTCTTTCCTCAACTTCCCTTCTTCTTTCCTCAATATCCCATGGTCAAAATTCCTCCAATATTTCATCGGATTTAGACTAATCAACACCTTTAACTTTTGTGAACCTCTACCCAAAGAAGTGCCAGATCCATAAGCTTTAAGAGGAATAACATTCTTCAATTTCATGGCAGGAGGTTGAAAACCAATAACAACCTTTTTTTTTTGCAATAGGTTTTAAAACCATCGGAGAAACGTGTTGGGTTAAAATATGGTTTATACTTTGCTTTTATTAGATATTGTAGTTTTCTGTCAAAGGCCGAAAACTCCTTGGGTTTATTTGTAGCTTGGACCGAAAACCCATGTGTTTTCGGTCTAGCATTTGGGTTTGGGCTTTGGGTTTAGTCCATAGGTATAAATAGGGTGGAGGAGGAGTGTTTTATAAGTCTAGAACAAGGAGGGGAGTTTTCGGTTAAAGGAGCATTATTGTTACATTTTGGAGTTCTACAGAGACAAAGTAGAGAGATGAAGTTTGTGTATGTGTGTGTGTGTGTGTGTGTGTGAATCTGATGTAATTGGAGCATCAATCATATCATCGATACATTGAAGATTCATCAAGCTCATCATCATCATCATCATCATCATCATCATCATCATCATCATCATCTTCTTCTTCTTCTTCTTCTTATTCTTATTCTTCTTCTCCATTCTATCTTGCATCATCCACTTGATTGGGATTCTACACCATCAAGTGGATCAGATTGATAAGTTAAGCGAATTTCTAGACATACAGTTGGTATCAGAGCTTGGATTGTATCAATCTAACTGTCAAGATATCGTTTTTTTCACTTTTTCTTGAAGCATTTTGCGTTGTTGATTAGTTTTGGACAAAATATTAGGGGTTTGTTCTTTGTGTTCTTCATAAAAACGAATTATTGATCGTGTTTTGGAGCTAAAAAGTGAAAAATCGCTACTTTTGGTCGTAATCTGTGAGGGGTGGCAGCGGTTTGCGGTCAGCAGCTAGGGCATCCGGAGCATTTTCGACCAGCAACGATTTGCGATCAGCAGTATTTTCGGTCCTATGTGCGTTTACAAACGAAATCCGGTGTTTGCGGTCCGAGACTGTTTGTGGTAAAGCATCTCAGATTTTCGGTGGAGCATCTGAAGGTTTGCGGCGCACGTGTTTGCTTCGTATTTTCGGCCTAGCAGGTGTTCGGTTACGCACATGTTTGGTTAGTAGTCTCACACGTGTTCGGTCAGCTCCTGCTTTCGTTTGTGGTCCTCGGATTTTCGGTCAGAAGTAATTATTTAAAAAATCTTGGGTGGAACAAGGATCGAACTTGAGTCTCTCGCACACACAACCCACCATCTTACCAATCCGTCTAGTATACCACATTGTTAACATCCTTCCGGTTTAGTTCAAGTAGTCTCGCAATTTCGTTCCTATTTCTGGAATTTTGACAATTTTAGCCCAAAAATAAATTTTTCGAATTGTAAAATTTCGTTTTCTACCCAAAGCTTTGATTTTTGATTTTTGACTTCCTAGTTTGACTTTTGACCTTGAAAATTGACTTTGACTTTCAAATTTTGACCTTTGATTTTCTCGTTTAACTTTCAAAATTTCAAGTTCAACTTTTTTGTTTGACTTTTTAAATTTGACTTTTAAGGATGACTTTCGAGGTTTCAAGTCAAAGGGTGTTTTTTGATAAACAATGAGTTCCTCAAACATCCCGGTCAATTAATTTTCATGCTATCCATCTTGTGAAACTACAATGAAGTTTATTCGTGAACAAATCAATATATTAAAAAAAGAAAATGAGGACCTTAAATATGAAGGCTATACCCTAAGGAAAGGTCAAAAACCCTTAAAAGCACAACTAGAGGCCAAAACCAAGGACTTTAGAAATCTTCAAGAGGAATATAACAACAAATGTACAAATTATACCTATGTTAAGGAAAAGCTTGCTAACATGACTACCAGAGTTGATGCATTAAAAGTTAAATATAAAGATGTTTAATTCAACCTTAAGAAATTTGATGTGTCAGGTGAGGTAGTTGCATCCATGATAGAAAAATAATTAAAATTTAAAGATAATCAAACTAAAGGTGTAGGGTATCATAGTGTTCCACCACTTTCAATGAAACCTATAACCTACTTGTAATGTCCCAAAAATCACGACTAAAAATTTCTTTTAAAACATTACTAAAACCATATTTTAAAAACTACATCATAAGTCATAACATAATTTCCGAGTATTAATCCAAAACATAATCTTATTATAAGAGTAAACATTCCCAGGCTAGCTGACTATGGTGTGTGCACAGCAATCTCTCTAAGCTCCTCCTTTGACAACCGAGTACCTGAAACCAAAGATTGAAACTGTAAGTACGAAGCATAGTGAGCTCCCCCAAACTACCACATACTATACAATAACATATAAAGCACATACTGGGCCTTGCCCATTGCATCGGACCGAGGTCCAGAAACTGACTGGGACCTTGTCCCCTGCAATGGACCAAAGTCCGGACTAACTGGGGCCTTGCCCCCTGCATCAGACCGAAGTCCGGAAACTAACTAGGACCTTGTCCCTTGTATCGGACCTGAGCCCGGACTAACTAGGGCCTTGCCCCCTGCATCAGACTGGAGTCCGGAAGCTGACTGAACATAGCATAACATAAACATATCAACTACCATGAACACATATAGTGCATAATGCATCGGGCTGTAGCCCGGAACGCATAACACATAAATCCTGTCTGAGCCACGAAGGCATCAAACATACTAACTACTGCATCGAACCGAAGTCCGGAAACTACTGCTAGCTAAACGGGCCCTCATTGTGGCCTTAGACCCGTTCATACTGGAAGGAAACACACCTGAACTGTTGAGCTCTGCTGATTACCCTCTGGCTGCTAACCGACAACCTTCTGAGCCGCTGCTCCTCTAACTCTCTAAGCTACCAATATCAAAATGATACTTAGTCTGATAGTCCTCCAAAAGTCAACTAAGTCAACTCTAGACAAAGTCAAAGTCCTAATCAAAGTCAACCTTCCAGGTTGACCCTACTCGCCGAGTCAGCCTACTGACTCGCCTAGTTCATAAGCTCAGAAACCCCTTTCATTCGCGACTCGACTCGCCGAGTCAGACCATGACTTGCCGAGTCTATTAATTTCCGAGTCCTGACATGTCCAACTCACTGAGTCCCCATTCAACTCACTGATCCAAGTCTTAACTCGAAGGGTTTTAGGTTTCACTACTCGACTCGCCGAGTACAAGAACAGACTCGCCGAGCCCAAGGCAATCTTCAACAGACTCGCTGAGTTGTTCTTCCAACTCGTGGAGTTGCTGCCTAACTTCATCCAACTCGCCGAGTCCACCCATGTGAATCGTCGAGTTCCTACGCGACTCTAAGGCTGATATCTAGCCCTTACTCTCCGAGTCATCTCCCAGACTCGCCGAGTCCATACGAGCATTCCCATAATCTTGAGTTACAAAACTACTCCTTTGATCCAAACCAAAGATCTAGGTTTCTAGAGTCCATTAGCAACATAAAGTTGCTACCTTACGTGCTTCTTGACCCCTAATGCCAAAAACCAATCTAGAAAGGAACTTACCTCATGAGGAATGGCTTTTGCATAGCAACTAACAGGGATTTCTGCAACTATGATCCAAATAGAGCTCAGATCTAGAGTTTCAACTCCAGATCTAACTTGTGCACCAATTTCTCATCACATACCCTCAAAGAAACCCTAAAACTCCTTGAAAGATGAATCTAGCAAGGGGAAAGCCAAGGATAACGATTCATTACCTCCAAAACATCCTCCTACTGAAAAGGAGTTCAAATCTCCACAAACCTCCTTGGTCCAAGCTTCTTGATCTTCAAGATTTCTTCACAAAACACTTAACAATGCCCCAATTTGCTTCCAATGGCTCTCACTCACGATTCTAGGGTTTTGTGATCTCAAAGAGGAGTAAAAAGGCGGGGGAATGGGTGTAATGTTCCTTAAATAGGGTGCAAACCCCCAGATTAGGGTTTTTCTCGTTCATACCAGACTCATCGAGTCTACTCGCCGAGTCGGTCACGTATTCTACACCTGGATCCTGCTCTGACTCGTCGAGTTCCTCCTTGGACTCGACGAGTCGACCCTTTAACTTATGGTTTTATTTCCTTTCTTGGACTTTCTGATTTTGGGGTGTTACAACTCTCCCCACTTAAACTAAACTTCATCCTCAAAGTTTCTCTACGGCCAATCGCCCTGCAACTGCTGTCAACACTCTGCTTGGTTGGCCTACCATCTGCTGACCACCTTTGCTGGCCTTTCTCCTGGCCATTCTGACTAACATTAATCCTTGTGCATAATAAACTCGGGTCAACCCTGACCCTGAACATTCTAGGAACACAACTTACTCAACTGACCAACCTTTTGATACTCCTCGAGTACTTATGGTGAACACCCTAGGGGTTCACCCCTTTCTTTTCCTTGTGCGATTTCCGGCCTTTCTAAGGCAACGCCCCATAACCAACTACTTCTTTGACACTATGAAGGACCCATCCTTCACCGAATCCACTACTCCCGCTACTCCCAGTATGGGTCATTACCGCTAGTATCCACTGGACACTTCTTGCTACTATAACTTAGTATTGAGCACCCATCAATAAACTAGTCGAATTCTACCATAGTCTGCTTTCCATTACTGCCACTGACTGAAAATCTCTGTTGTTCCTTAACCGCCTTCCGGATGAACCGAGACCACCCTGGTCCCTACTGATGTTTCCATATCTAGGTTACCGGACTCCTACCGATTACTACACCCCATCACAATCTCCTAGTCGCTTCCAACGACTTCTGAAGATACCCCGACTATCTATAACTGTTCTACCCACTCTACCACTCATACTGAATCGATGCTGCTGGAACCAGCCTACTTATCTCTCATCTAACTACTCAACTTCCGATAACTCGAGCCTTCCATCCTGAAAGAAGGCTTCCTACCTAATTATCCTTGCAGATCACTTATACTTGGCAGAAGACACAACTGATCTTGCTGAGAGGGACTTGCCATTTCAAATCGACCAACTATACCGTCAGCACTTGCATTCCAACACAAATACTAATACTGGCCATCAAACTACAACTAACCGAAATACTGAACTGCTTGCAACACTAAACTGCCTGAAACACTGAACTTCCTGAAACACTAAACTGCCTGAAACACCGAACTGCCTGAAACACTAAACTGCATGAAGCACTAAACTGCACGAAACACTGACTACCTAAAACGCTGAACTGACTGAAACACTGAATTGACTGAAACACTGAACTGCTATACGGCTGCTTCCCAAAATATGTCAAGACCTTTCGGGTCTCCGATCATTCGTTGGTTATCTGCAACACTGAGATCCAACTCAACTGTAGAGTCTAAGGACTCCTCACTTAGTTTCTCCCACAACTTCTGAACGAAATCTTTCTCTGGAACTAGTTTCCAATAGTTATCCTAATACTATGGCTCCAACAACCTCCCGATCCAACCGACCGGGTCCATGCCGAATCCTGACATCATCAAATCCAAGACTAAAATGATGGCTCCTAGACTGACGGTAGCCCATAACATACACGAACCCAAGCGGTCCATTGCTTCCCTGATCTCATAACTATAGTGACGATCCACTGACAAATCGCTGGCTTAACCATAGCTGAACCATTTGGAAAATTCGAAATCCAACCTGTAGATTCCCATAACCTCACTGCTGCACCCAAACTGGTGGGTACTACTACTTCCCCCACGTCCAAACAACACGCTCATCCTGACTACTAACCTGATGAATGCTCTGGCTACATCCGCATACTTACAAATCCCTAATATTATCTGGCTGCTAGTGAATGCTACGGCTACCCCCGCAGACTTACAACACTCTACTACTATCTGACTGCTAGTGAATGCTACGGCTACCCCCGCAGACTTACAACACTCTACTAGTATCTAACTGCTAGTGAATGCTATGGCTACCCCTACAGACTTACAACACTCTACTACTATCTGACTGCTGCTGAAAAAAATGTTCGGCTTTCCTACCGCTCTACCATGCTCTGCATGCTGTCTCTGCTACTAACTACTAACACGGAAGCATCTCTTGCTAACTGTTCTCAAGATCCTCATTTCGACTCACTAGAGCCCTATAGGAAGTCCTCCAACCTAGATTCCCAATCAGCTACTAACCATCTCGAATACATGAACTAACTGTTGGGAAGTTCCTCAAACTCCCAATCCTGAACTCCTCAATCCATCAATCGCTGCTACTATCTTTTCTTGTCAGAGGCCGCGTACTCATTCTGGATCTATGTACTCTTACCATTGTATACTCAGAGGGTTGTCCTCCACTTCGATCTGGCTAACTTTTTGCTGCTGACTGGTCGAAAGGATTCCCCAACCTTCCTTCCATGAAAAGGGGCAATCCGCTACCCGCCCACGTTTACTTTTGTTGGCGCTCCAACTAACCCTTACCAGATCTGAACCAATCTTGCTTAACTAACCGATCACTCTTCAATCCTTCAATGTATCTTCTTTAGTGTTTTCATCCCGAGAACTTGCATTCAGGGTAAACATCTCCAACTCACTTCCCTACTATCCGCTAGCTACTTCACTAGAAGCTTTAAATCGTCACTACTGAGGATATAACTGATCAATACCTGAATGACATCTCCCAAAAGTAATGAGGCACTACTGAATCATGCACATACATGCTACAATCACCGCATCTGAAGTAACCCGATCTAGAGGGGACGACCTCCAATTCACCATTCTAATTCCAAGGTATGCAAATGGCATATAACATAACCATAGGCAGGTAATATAATACCCCAACACACATGCTTATTGATATCAATGCAACAACATAACAATAATATCATGGACAATAATTAACAGGAAGGTAAAAGATACGTACCCCCATCATTCCGTGCTGCTCGAATCCTTGTTGAAATAAACCGGAATACTCGGTTCCGAGCCGTGGGCGCCCTTGCCCGACCCCGGATGTCTGCTGGTGGTTCTTGAAGTCCCAGGGGTAGGAGATGGCACCTGCCCTACTGTATACAAACTCGGATAGTGGGCCTTCTTGTGGCCCCTTTGACTACAATGGAAACATATCTGATCAAGCCCCTGAGCGATGGTAAAAATACAATATCTGCTAAAATGGACAATCCGGCCGCACTTGAAACATCCAGCATCGCCACCACTTCCACATCTGCATGCACCCTCGTGCGTCCTACCACACTTCCCGCATCGATTGCGGCTCTGATAGTCCCTCGATCGCGAATCCGACCCCTTGGGCCTCTTACCTGAACCTGTGGCTACCTGAGTCTCATCCGTTTTCCACTTCCTATCCGCCTCCCTGCCCGAATCTCGCTCATGCGTTACCTCATCAACCCCATCCATCGTTTGAACAATCGCTTTCCGATCCTGGAGCTTCTTGGTCAACCTACCAGTGACCCGTCCAATGATTTTGGGTAACTCATCGCGAATGACTAGCGAAAACTCATTAACTACCCAATCATGCAAGGGTCTCTCCTGGAGATAGGGTGGCCCACTCACCCCTGACACCTGATGGCAAAAGCTAGAAATGGAATCCCCCTCTTTGATGGATCCCTGAACTTCATAAGAATCACACTCTAGACGAGCCCTAAACTGTCCTGAAACTATCCCACCCTAATGGCCCGAAGATGACTGTCCATGAACTCCACGATGGCCTCTCTAACCAAACCAAAAATCTCTGGAGTCTGATCAATGACGTTGCGCATAATCTCTGCAGATATGAAATCCCTCATCTGATCATCAAGCTGTCTGGCTCTAGAACCTTAGCCAGATCCCTCCCCGGCGCCTGAACTGCCAACTGATACCTCGCGTAATGTCACCATGTTGAAAACATAACTCATTACTGATCAATACACACCGCTGCTGAGGAACCTCTCACACCCTCTACTAGCTCCTTGGTTTTGCCTCGGCCCCTCTTGAATCGAGTACGGATCCTCTGCTTTCAGTATTACAGGCCCATACTACCTTCCACATCTATCCGTACTTTCCTCAAGAGTTACCTCAACTCCACCAAGTCCCTTTTCTCTACTGCTAATCTTTGCTACTCTCATCCTAGGCTTGCCCTAGGGAACCTTGAATCCACCCAAACAGTCCTCAACTACTGAAGGCCTCCTCGTAATGCCAATTAGCCACTAATTGAATACCATCACATGTGACGAGTCTCAGGTAATCCTTCGAGTAAAAGATTCGTCCCTACAACGGTTAGACTTAGACGAGAGTTGTGCAATAAGGCTAGCACTCTAAGATTATTCAACCCTGATCACATGTGATGTGACATATTCACCTAATGGCTAACTCCCATCACTCAGAGTCCCACTAAGCACAGAGCAAGCAACATTCAGACTAAAAATTTCTATTAAAACATTACTAAAACCATATTTTAAAAACCGCATCATAAGTCATAACATAATTTCCGAGTATTAATCGAAAACATAATCTTATTATCATAGTAAACATTCCCAGGCTAGCTGACTATGGTGTGTTCACTGCAATCTCTCCGAGCTCCTCATTTGAAAACCGAGTACCTGAAACCAAAGACTGAAACTGTAAGCATGAAGCTTAGTGAGCTCCCCCAAACTACCACATACCATACAATAACATATAAAGCACATACTGGGCCTTGCCCACTACATCGGACCGAGGTCCGGAAACTAACTGGGACCTTGTCCCCTGCATCGGACTGAAGTCCGGACTAACTGGGGCCTTGCCCCTGCATCGGACCAAAGTCCGGACTAACTGGGGCTTTTCCCCCTGCATCGGAACGAAGTCCGGAAACTAACTAGGACCTTGTCCCTTGTATCGGACTTGAGCCCGGACTAACTAGGGCCTTGCCCCACGCATCATACTGGAGTCCGCAAAACTGACTGAACATAGCATAACATAAACATATCAATTACCATGAACACATATACTGCATAATGCATCGGGCCGTAGCCCGGAACGCATAACACATAAATCATATCTGAGCCACGAAGGCATCAAACATACTAACTACTGCATCGGACCGAAGTCCGAAAACTACTGCTAGCTAAACGGGCCGGCATTGTGGCCTTAGACCCGTTCATACTGGAAGGAAACTCACCTGAACTGCTGAGCTCTGTTGATTACCCTCTGGCTGCTAACCGACAACCTTCTGAGCTGCTGCTCCTCTAACTCTCTAAGCTATCAATATCAAAATGATACTTAGTCTGACAGTCCTCCAAAAGTTAACTCTAGACAAAGTCAAAGTCCTGATCAAAGTCAACCTTCCAGGTTGACCCTACTCTCCGAGTCATCCTACTGACTCGTCGAGTACATAAGCTCAATAACCCCTTTCATTCGCGACTCGACTCGCCGAGTCTACTGATTTCCGAGTCCTGACCTGTCCAACTCACTGAGTCCCCACTCGACTCACCGATCCTAGTCTTAACTCGAAAGGTTTAGGGTTTCGCTACTTGACTTGCCGAGCCCAAGGCAATCTTCAACAGATTCGCCGAGTTGTTCTTCAAACTCGTCGAGTTGCTGCCTAACTTCATCCAAATTGCTGAGTCCACCCATGTGACTCGCTGAGTTCCTACGCGACTCTATGCCTAATATCTAGCCCTGACTCTCCGATTCATCTCCCATACTCGCCGAGTCCATATGAGCATTCCCATAATCTTGAGTTACAGAACTACTCCTTTTCTCCAAACCAAAAATCTGGGTTTCTAGAGTCCATTAGCAACATAAAGTTGCTACCTTTACGTGCTTCTTGACCCCAATACCAAAAACCAATCTAGAAATGAACTTAACTCATGGGGAATGGCTTTTGCATAGCAACTAACAGGGCTTTCTGCAACTATGATCCAAATAGAGCTCAGATCTGGAGTTTCAACTCCAGATCTAACTTGTGCACCAATTTCTCATCACATACCCTCAAAGAAACCCTAAAACTCCATGAAAGATGGATCTAGCATGGGGAAAGCCAAGGATAACGATTCATTACCTCCAAAACGTCCTTTGGTTTCAGGTACCTCTTCGTCAAAGGGAAAAGAGACGGCAGCGTAACAGCGCACCACACACACTCACATTTTCCGCAAGAAGTTTTAGGACTGTATTCTGATTTTCAATATTTATGATGTTATAGTTTGAAGTACAACCTTATGATTTTGTATTGGCTGTTTTGTTAACAATGTTCTGGTAAAACGTTTGTTAAATACGTTATACCAATAATGAAATTTTTGGCCTTGAAAATTGGCTCGTTACACCTAAGTCCTTCAAACCTTACTTGTATAACTATATATGTATTAGACATGATTTGACAATATAAGAGTTTAATGAATTGAAAGTAAAGATTTGGAAACTAAAACTAAGTTTTATAAAGGGTTTAACATGTACATGTGTTTGATAATCATTTATAAGTAGTTTTGTTGACAAAACAGTTTAAAGTATAGTAAATCCATTTGTGTGCTAGTTATTGATCACATGTGATTGATATAATAAATAGTATGATTCAACTTGTACCCCCCCCCCCCCATAAAATCATTTAAAAAAATTTAAAAGGTTAACTAAGGGGTATGAACTCACCTGTAGTGAGTGGATAGTATGGAAGTGTTAGACAAGGTGCTTGGTATCAAGTGAAGACTTGAACACACACACTTATCCTATTAACATATAAAGACATATGTACAAATCTAATTAGTGATTATAAAACTAATTAGGTAAGTATAAACACCCTAAAGTGTGAAAAACACATTGGTCTAAGTGTTAGAAGGCCATTGGGTTGCATCAAAGCAGTGTAAAGCATTGCATGGGAGTTCACGGCCCAAGGACCACTTCCCTTGGAGTTTATGGCCCAAGGTTTACGGCCCTAGTGGGTTTACAACTGTAAACCCATGGAAAACTCCATAAACTTGAAGTTTAAGGCCCCTAGCTCAATGTTTATAGGTTCTAGTCTAAGTCCTAAGCATTAGGAAGGGGATTAGGGCAACATTCCACCCTTATATGGAGTTTACGGCCGTGGGAGATGCCTTGGCCGTAAACTCTCTTCCAACCTGGATTTCTTGATGTTTCTAAAGTCTAAACAAGTTCATTCAAGCACACAACAAGCTAGGACAAGAGTACTTACAATATAGAAGCTTGTTTGGGTGTTTAAGGTCCAAGAACACTAGTGTGTGTTCTTGGTGTTTTGCATAACACTTAAAGATCTATGTAAAAGTGAAGAATTCATGGATGAAATTATCTATAACAACTAGATGAAGGGTTATAACAAAAAATCAAGTGAATAAACACTTACGTTTTTGGAAGATTGGAAGATAGAGGTTATGATACTTGAGAGATAAAGGGGAGTTCTTGAGTTAGGAACTGAAAAATGAGAGAAATGGGGAGTAAACTCATGCTATATGCATGAGTTTACGGCTAGAAGGAGTTCACGACCCAAACTCCATTTGTTTGGAAGTGAACACCTAATTAAGGTGTTAATTGTTTTGTTGTTACCCCATTATCCTAGAAAAATACTTCCTTTTATTTGTTCGCTTCAATAATTAATATTAAAAATACTCAAACGGACTTTAAACCGGCTAAAAATTAGAAGAAAAGTATTTGTCTTTTATTTGAAGTGCTTGACTGTAGGGTTTGTACGAATGGAAATTTAGGGTTGTCATAAATTAGCCGATGGAGTCTAAACGAAAGTTGTAGATATTGTTTTTACCTACGCGTGGATATAAAGAATGTCGAGAACGGAGCTCGTATGCAAAAGTTACGGGGTCTAGAAGTCAGAAGGGTGTTGCTGCAAAAGGGGTGACGTGGCGCAATGTGAGCTACAAACGTATGGCCACCAGAAGGGTGACACTTGTCACTGACTCGGTGATTCTGTACCTTGAATCAACGAGTCAATCTGCCAGCCCCCTATAAATAGAGGTGTTGGGTTCCTCCATTCCTCATACCTTCCAAAACTATTCTTTCTCTCTTTAGACTCTCTCTCTAGCCCTCTAACTCCCCTAAAAGCCTAGGTAAACCCCCTAGCACCCGAAGGAAGCCCCGAGGCTCCTGAAGTCCAGAGAAAAGAGCCTTTCGGCTCGGAAACACTACTTTGCCGAAGCCCGATTTTCGAGAAAACCCTCTGTAAGTGAGCTATGCCTACCCTATCTTTAGTATAGCTTATGTTTCAATATAGTAATGTAATTAGGACCTTATAAGGAATATTTCGGATATTATTATGGGTTATATAAGTATTGTTTAACGCTTATATAATAGTAATAATAGCTAGACTATTAAATTAGTCTCGTCAAATATTAGACTAAACTCTAGTGGTAATGATACTAGGTTTCGTCGAGACATAATTGTTTTAAGAGTAACGAAGTGCTGTCCAAGTGCTGACTCACCACCTTACCAAGTGACTGCATTGTTACTTTCATCTTACACATAGATATGAAGTATTTTATATAAACTACATGCTATGTGTGCATATTACTTGAATACTTGTTGTTTATGCTGGATGAACGATTTTATATATGTTTCAAATGATTTAAACTATATATGTATTTTATATCTATAAAATGTGTTGGGTAGAGCATGGGTAAATTAAAGATGAGATAAATGATGAGCGATGAGAGATGAGATGAATGATGAGAGATGATATATAAGATGAGATAAATGATGAGCGATGAGAGGTGAGATGATTGATGAGCGATGATATATAAGGGTTAAAATATGATGAGAAGCGATGAGCCAAATGATGACCTAAGCGATGACCCAAGTGATGGCCCCGTCATCTAGCAGAGTATGGATCACAACCCTGGACTATTCTAGACAGTCCAGTGCAACACTAGTTGGCTCGCAACCTTTAGGTGTTGTGAACGATGTGTTCATCGGTGTACTCTAAAAACCCATTGACATGTATTGCGAGTGGATTCTCAGAAATGATACTGTCGATAAACGAGATAACCCTGGCAGCTATGGATTTAGTTCCCGTTGAGCAAACCTTGGCAACGATGGATTTTATGCCTATTCCTTAGGATAATCCTTAGGAAATAATGAACAAGGAATAGCTAATTCTCAATGTAAATCATTAAGAATAAAGAAGATAATGGGATGGATAATTGGGTTAATTGTTTGATGATTAAACATAATAGTTATATTATTGTGGGTTGAAAACCATATGTACTCACCAGGTTTCCCAACCTGACCCACTTAGTTTATTTGTATCACAGGTGTTGATATGAAGTCATATTACACTGAGAGATTAAGGAGATATAAATCACTAGTGATAATGAATGTAAGTTCTATTTGTGTTTATGTTTATGTATTGACGATGACATCCCAAATGTTTTAAAATGAATAAAAGTACTTTTCATCGGAAATTCTTTGATAATGTATTTATCATGTTCAATTGGAACAAATTCCGCAACATTTTTATTAAAATATGTACTCTGATTTTTATAAAGCATAAACAAAATTGGTCTTTTCAGACCGTGAAAATGTGGATGTCACAATCCTCCATGAGACTAGTATCAATAGACTCTAATAAATCTTGCATATTCTTCCTTTTAATACCCACCATGTTCCAGTGAATAGAATTCCACACCCTGAGTTTAGATTTATGAAACGGAATTTTTTTCTAAAAAAGGACCCAAGGATTAAGCAACATTGTCCCCATGAACAAGGTAGACTAAGCCTCCCGAACAACATTATTAAACCCCTCCATATCAAACCATGAATGGAATAAATGAAAAGGTGTCGGACCATACTCACCCCGATGCTCCAACAGAAGAATAGGACGATGATGAAGAATATTCTTTTCCAAGACAATAGATGAAAGATGAGGAAAATAATCCAAGAAACCTTCGGTGACCAAATATATGTCAAGCATACTAAACTTGGAACCCCATTAAATGAAATGGGGACCACCCAAAGGAACATCTCCAAGATCAAGAGAGTTAATAAAATCATTAAAAACTCTCGCTGAAGACATATTGAAATTCGATCCCAATCTCTTAGAATCATCTCTAACTTCATTAAAATCACCCATAACAATACATTCACCCAAGAAATTGGAAATAGTATTACAAACTTCGATCCAAAGAAGTCTTTTATTATTTAAACCTTGAGGAGCATACACCACAATAAAAAGCACTTGAAGACCCAAAGGAACCCAAACCGCCTAAATAGCAACAACTCCATCATGAACAAAAAAATCGAGTATGGGAAATACAATCTAAATCCCAAATAACAAGAATACCACCAGAATCTCCATGAGAAGGAGAGAAAGTGTGCATAAAAGAGTTATCCCAAAAAGATCTAGCCATAACTAAGTCAACACACTTTAACTTAGTTTCTTGTATTGCCAAAAAAATAACTTTATGTCGATTACACACTCTAACTTAGTTTTAACGTGCCCTTTTAAGAATTCGGTAACATGATCCATGCAACCGTCCATATTATACCCCAACGATTATTCCATTTCAATAGTTGTTTGTAATTCAGTTAAAAATAAACTATTTTTATTAACACCATCTGATACACTTTGGTTATTCAAAAAAAAAACACTAATTTGAAAAACCCAGAGTATGAGAAATATTATCTTCAGAACAATTAATACCCGAAACTCATCCAAAACCTCTAGAAAAACCCACTGAGTCACTATGGACTTGAGCCTAGAAGGTAAAGCTTCAATAACAACATCATTATTACCACCTGAATTCTAATTAACTTCACATTTTTTTAGTAAGAGAAGAAGGCAAAATAGGACGAGAAGTTGTCGAAGTAGCATCAGCAGCTGCTAATGGGGCTGTTGTTGTAATAATGACAGCAAGAGCTGTTGTCGGAATAGTGTCAGTAAGAGCTTCTACTGGCAGAGCTCCTAGCTGTGAAGGTGGTTGCAGTCGAACACGATTATCAGGAAAATGTTGTTTAGATGGAACTGAAACAGAATTAGAAAAAGGAGGGATTGATTGCAAGTAATTTTTTTCAATTTTTGGACGAGAATTTTGAGAATGCCCCTGAGATGAAGACTTATGCAGCTTTGACGTTTTTTTTAGTTTCTCTTCATTATCCAGTTTTTTCATTACATCATAAAAACCGAAAGGATCTACAGAGACATATTCTTTGTCAATTAATGAATCATTACTACCATCTTGTTCTGATGAGAATTAATCCTATATTATCGGTAGATTCAACCGATATCAAGAAAACGATAATAATCAATGACAAGCAATAAAACGCACAAATTAATCAAACGTATGTCAAATGATCAATATGCTCCACCTTAGAAGAATTCAATGTTAATTGCTACATTATAGGTGTGTTAGGGTTATAATACTTAATCTCCAAAATAATAATCAAAAGCGTAATCAATATAATGCATGAAGGCACTATATATATGTAAACCCTAAAACTATACATGGCTGGACAGGCCTAAACCGTGAGTACAAAATGGACCGAACTACTAAGGCCCAATGGCGCAACCCATTAGACTCAACAATCTACCATTTGCGCCAATTGAGGCGAGTGATCACTTCAGTTGAGCGATATACAATCAGATCACAATCTTTAATAGCTTTGGTATAATGGCAATCAGAGTTTGACGAAAGTGAATATACCACCAAAGCATGCCTGTAAAATATCTTCTTATCTGCATCACTGTTCTGGTCACACCGATATATAATTTCAAGAATATGCTCTAAGCACGCGGTGGAGAACAAGTGTTTATCAGCCAGAGCGAACAAACATCTTTGACCTTCTCCTATGGTGAACAAAACTATGTAAAATTATGGATCAATTTTTCCTTTTATCATCACAGTCATGTCGCTTGCCTTCCCAATTGGCTTTATAATGGGCTTCTTTCTTACGGCAGAGGTGACTTCTTGATCCTTTTTCTCCACTTCAAGAAAATAGCAAACCAACATCTGTTTGGTATGATCAATGATAGGCCCGTACTCTTGTTGATTGGTCAGCATGATGTTGTGCAGAAGAATCCAATCTTGAGGATTTAAATTCGGTAGATCGGCAAGGGAGATCTAATGAACTGAGCTGTTTGAGCCTCGTTTCACCTTGAATTTGACGTTTATAAGCTTCCCTGCCGAAGTGGGTTTCAACACCTTCACTGTTGTGATCTTCTCACTACTCTATGTGAGGTATTGCGGTTGAGAGAAAGTAAGATAAAATTCAAGCAAGTCTCGATCAAACTTTAAATCAGGAGAGGGAATAGAAGCAGTTGAATCAAAGGAATGAAATATGAATGCCTTTCGGGTGATTGACATGTCGAACTATGAATCCATGGAATTTTCAAGACTGAACGAAAGGACTGGTTTGAGCCAATGAGTGCTTGGAGCATCGATTGCCTCTTTCAAAAGTTTCCATCGTCCATAAAGGGAATAAAGATTTCCTTCATTCCAAGGCCCCATTTGATTTTTTTCCTTCTTCTACTTTTCAAATTCTTCATTCGCCTTTAAAAGCTTCTCCCCAAGCTGTTGATCACCGTGTCTGAGTGTTGGATTTTCGTGTTCAGAGGCTTTACCTTCAATCACATCATGAATTACTACATCATCATCATCATCATCAGCTTTCTTCTTTTTTTTGTCCTTCAAACTGGCCGAAGCTACATTAACCTTCGGGTCAGGTGTGACTTTTCGTTGGACAACACTATCTTCCCCTTGTTTCAGATGTACAATAGACTCTGTAACACCCTCGATTCTTCTTAGGATGTATAGAGATGGTCTCAAATTCTCAACCAAGTGACGTCGAGTTGTGATTGTAAGAACCGAATCATGTGCATCCAAGAGATGCAAAAGAATAGAATGAACAATACCAACGTTGCCCTGGATGAAAACTTTCTCTTATTTGATCTCATCATTTTCCTTTTGAAGCTGGGAGAGCTGGTGAGCTTGAGTCTGGACCTCAGATATGCTGAGAGCTATTTCATCACTAAGTTTGTTTTACAGGGCTGGATTGTCTTGTAGCTTGTCAAGGCGAGAGGGGATGGAGGACAGAAGTGTAGTCTGATCAGCCTTCAGAGAATCACGCACGATCTCAAACTTTTTTTTCTCACCTTGAAGAGACTAGGAAAGAGAGTCAATTCTAGAATTGACCTTGTTAGCATTGTACTCAGCAGCCCCCTTGAGAGAATCAAGATAAATATGGGCATCTTTAATAATTTTGGCCACATTATCATAACATTCTTATAAGAAACAGAAGAAGCATCAACTGCCTTGGTCGCCTATTTGATGGACTCATCATGCTGCTGAATGGATGTTTCAATTAGGGATTTGACAGTAGCGTCAGTATAAGCTGGTGATGAGGAAGAAGAGGCCGAAGCAAGAAACTTGTTAATTTTTTGCATTAAGATCCATCAAGTGCCACTTAGTGAGGGAAGCATCGTCATCCTCATCACTTAGAACACGATATGGACTGAAATACACAGAGTTAAACTCCATATCAGCTCTACGAAGGACAATATCAGATTCGGTTGAGGGAGGTAGGGATAAAGGTTTTGAAGTAACTAGGATTTCGAGACCTTTGGTAGTTACCCCCGTATCAGATACGTTGACAATAACAGGAGGTTCGGTTGTAGTGGTTGTGGTGGTAGCTTGGGTGATTATTAGAGGTAGAAGAGGAACAGTTGAAGCAGTTGGTGGTGTGGAAGTAGGTTGATATGGAACCGGTGGTGGAAGTGGTGCAATTGAAACAACCACTATAATATGGGATGGAGTTCAGAGTAGGAGTTGGAACAAATTTGATTATATGTACCTCAGGAGATGGGGACCGAGGAAATGAATACCCTCTTGGTGAGCTTTCAAGATGAATAGGTCGGGCTTCAGTTGAGTTTGGTTGGTCTTGATCCAATGGAACACAATGCGAATCACTAGAAGTGGCAGCTTTTAGTTTCTTGGCCATCTTTTTAACCTTTCGCTTCTTGTGGTCAGCAGAATCTTCTTTTTCTACTTTTCGCTTTTTAGGCATGGCCACTTGGGAAGATTGGCCTTCAACATCCTTCTTCTTCTGGTCTGGTTTCTTGCCCCTCTCCGCTGGTTTATCGATAACCTCCAATGCACTTTGCATTTCAAGAGTGAGTTTCCTTGGCCCTGTTGGTTTTAGTTTCTTGTAATCAACCATAACATCGCTTTCGCTTGAAACACATCTGTACATTGATTCTGGAATGGAACCGATGAACAGGAACTTTGTTGGATTAGAGATGATGAATTTTGTGGTGTGTAAAGTAGCAATTGAAGACATTATAGCATTCACAATGATTGGAATCTGAAAGTACTCAATGGCTCTGTAAGTGACCAACATCCAGAAACGTGCACAAGATATTTTAGAGTGTGTGGACGAAGAGTTGAGGCTCTGCACCAGTTGAGACCAAATTAAGGATCCATAATCAAGATTGATTTCGTGATAGAGACCATAAAGAATGGTCATAAAGCCCTTGAGGTCCCCATCAGACCCATCAACCCTTTCAGCTAACCCTTTGAAGATGAGAGTGAAAAGACCATTCCATTGAGATGGTAAACAGGACTTCTTGAACTTTGTCACCATTGTAAGAACATTTGTGTAGCCCATGTCATAGAACATTTTAAAAAGATTGGTGGTGGCGATGCAATCAAGAGATGACGGAGGCATCTGAAGCAAGCCCTAACAAAGAACATAAATGTGCTTTTGAAATAGAGGTCTTCTGATTGAAGATGTCAAAGAAGATCCTTTCCTTGCATTATCGTAAGAAGAAGGTGAATAGACCTATGAGAGCAGTGACATTGGAACAGATTCAACCTGCGTTAGAGCAATCACCAGTGATGAATATTTGAGGCATTCGACCACATGTAGCATGTACGAATCATAGAGGAATGAATTAAGTTCGATAATGAGGTTTTGCTTTGGTTTGATTGTCAGAAGAGAATATGAAGCGGTTTGTTCTTGAATGGATGAGGATTCTGCCATCATTGTAGGAAGGAAGAAGATGAACAGTTGAAAATCGCCTGTTGTATTATTGAGAAAGTTTGGAAGTGGTAAAGTGGTATAATAGGTGTGAGAAACCGTTATATACCATACCCAGGAGAGAGAAATAATATGGTGTGATGATGATACGATCCCTCTAATCAGCGCCTGAAAAGGTGCGATTTGACAGCTTGGTTTCCGTAGATATACGTCATCAGGCGTGGGATTAGGAACTGTATCAAATTCACGCACCCGTTTGAACTCTTATCCAATGACTCAGCTTGAAATCTTATCTTGTTACTTCCTTGTCATCTTCAAAAACGATTCAGATTCCGTTACCAGTGGACAGTGATCTATTCACTTCAAAGAGCTGTCAAGGTTCGATCCTTAATTTAGTATATCTCCAGAGAGCGACAACCGAATCATCAATTCTACAAATTTTCCATTTGTAGCACGAAGAAGAATTGAGAAAATCATAAAGATCATCATGCAAAAGTTTGCCAATTGAAAAGAAATAAAGCAAATTATTTGTGGGATTTAAGTGATGTCTATAAAGACACGAAACTGTGGATCTCGGGCACGAATCGATTCCTTCAAGGTAAAGAGAGACCTAGAAGTGTCTGTGTGGTATCCTGTTGAATTACGATTAAATGTTTATTAAGAAACATTGAAAGGCAACTTTTTGAATTTGGGCTATAAAGGGTGGCTAAGCTTCAACCGAACTTCAGTACTTGACATAAGACCGAAAGTTGGATGAAGTACCTGTGAGACCAATGTAGCCTATAAAACAAGTAGGATCGAATAAATTTTCAGTGACTTGGTGATTATTGTCGAAATCTCAAAAACAAAAAAATTGGATCTTTTGGGAAGAAAATTCTTGGTAATTAGACAATTTCATAAAGATCTCTCAAAAATGAAAAACAAGATTTCTTGGTATATTCCAACAAAGGGAATTCGTTAAAACTTGGGTGAAAACTAGAACATGTTATTGTTCACCATCAATTCATTATTGGTGTTGGATGTTGGGTCTCACTTAGCACGTGGTAAAAAAAACTAAGATCATCAACACAAAGGTTGTGTAACTATGAACCTTAGTGGTAAAGACTGAGAGTCTCAAGGGTTACAATAGTGAACCGAAATGAGATGGAGAATAATGAAGAGATGGCTAAAGAACCGAAAGTACCTATACTATGAGAAAATGGCCAAGCAGTTAACTCATTACTCAATATGAGAAGAGTAAGGTAGCTCGTGACTTAAGTGAATTTGATAGCCTTATTAGGAAGAAACGATTTGTGTATATTGAATCATTAAGGCTTCACTTGAAGTCTTTAAGGCTTCGGTCAACATGCATCAGCATGTTTCTAGGGACACTTAGCTAGTTCAAGGAGAGAGTGTGAAATACCTGCCCCAGCTCTATCATGAAAGAACATCTGTGATGCTAGAAATTTATAATTTTGGATTTTTTAATAAAAAATAAAAATGAGAAAAACCAAAAAAAATTGGATTTTTAATGTTTCTGAAGAAAGATAAAAATAGAAAAGAAAAATATTTTAGAATTTTGGATGTTTCTGAAAAATAAAACAAAAAAAAGAAAAATATTTTTGGATTTTGGGAAACAATTGAAAACAAAAAGTAGAGGAAGAGAAAGATATACAAAGTGTACAAAGGATATACGAGAACCAAACCACAAGATGAAACAATCGCTTCCTTTGAAAAATTAAAAGAGGCGAAATAGACCGAGCCATCGGTTCATTTCGGTTCCCGAAAAATCAGGAATCAAAATAGACCGAGCATTCGTTTTTGTAACACTGTAAATTTCAAAACAAAATTTTCAATTTTTATAAAACATAATTCACTTAATATTCATAAAACAACCATATTTGAACATTCAATCCAATCAATACAAAAATCCCAAGATCTCAAAATCATAAATCCCATGTGTGTGTACGGATCAAGCCGGCGCCTTCCCACGGTCGTCACTAGTACCTGAAACAAATAACACCAAACACTGTAAGCACAAAGCTTAGTGAGTTCCCGAAAATACCACATATAACACATATTAGCCACTCGAGGCTATAACTCTGTGGGTCCGTGCACCCAAACTCTGTGAACCCTCAAGTTCTAACTCTGTAAACATGCACAACATAAATCACAAAGAATAATGCAGCGCAACACATAACATATAAATATAGCATACAAGCACTGTATCACATAACTCTATTTACCTACTCAAGCTAAAGTATAGTGAGAAGACTCACCTCACGTGTCTCGGTAATTCGTAAATCCTTGAAATCACTAGTGCTCGATCTCCCGAGCTATAGTCCTCCTATAACACAATACATCTCTAATTAACACTTTCCCAACTAAGGTTGACTGTCCCTTAACAAGTCAACATAGATCAACACTGGTCAAAGGTCAATGGTCAACTTTGACCGGACTCGGCGAGTGCACTATAACGAATCGGCGAGTCTAAGCGCATACACTGATTTCCCTGGAATCCTCACTTGACACGTCGATTATTCTCCTAACTCGACGAGTTCCACCTGGCATGAGTTGTGGGGCCTCCACGACTCAACTCGCCGAGTCTCAAGAACAACTCGGTGAGTCCCAGCTTGATTCAGTCCACCTGTCAACCCACTCTGACTCTCCCCGACTCACTGAGTCAATCCCTCAACTCGGCAAGACCACTCGCTGAGTGGTGCTGGGTAATCTTCATCCTACTCGCCGAGTCTGTTCTTGGACTGTGAGTCCATGCCATGCAATGAATCAAACTCACTCCTGAGGTCAGATCTATTCCACTAACTCATAGATTCAGTCCTTCCAAGCTTATTTATCACATAAAGTTGCTATCCTGATGCACATACAACATCTATATGACCATATATAATGATTTAGCCACAAATACCACAACTCAAAGTCATAACCTCTATTACTCTTCATAAATCTTGATGAGTGAGGCTCTCTGGACCTCTATGGATCCATATCTAAAGCCTCATCACTAGAAGGGACTATTTGGGCATCAAATCAACCCAACAAAGGCCAAAAGAAACCCTAAATCCAAATATACTTCATAAAACAGAAGATGAGCTAAAATGATACCTCAAGTTTGATGTTATAAGCTTCAAATCCACAGTATAGCAACCTCCTTTGCTTCCTCTTTGCTAGGTCCTCCTCCTTCTTGCTAAACAACACCACAAAGGTCAAGAATGGCTTCCTTTCTCTCTCAAAACGCTCAAGCACTCTAGGGTTTCTCTCTATGGATTGGTGAGCACAAATGACGGCCATAAGGCCTTTTAAATAGGTCTCAAACCCTAGGAATTAGGGTTTCATTACACAGTGTGGACTCGCCGAGTCCACTCTTGGACTCGCCGAGTCCAGACGCGAACCCGTATCCAAAATTGCGATCCTACTCGGCGAGTTCGAGCTCCAACTCGTCGAGTCCACACACAAATCCAAAAAAACAATAATTGTAACAACAGCAAAATTCAGGTCAAAATTTAAACTTTTAATAAAACTGTAATTAAGGATACTAAGTGGTAGATATTGTATCGAGGTTTTCATACATATAAAGAACACTAAAATCCGAGTTATAACGAAGAAGATATGACCATTCTAAGTTTCCCGACAAAAACCGGCAATACGAAGTTACGTAAAAACGCAAAGTTTCAATAAAACACTTTTTGACCTTAGGTGTCTAAATAAAAGTCATAGATATCATCAAACCGTAAACGTACATAAAAAGAACGTCCAAATCTGACTTCGTATGAGGAAGTTGTGATTTTTCTAAGTTACAGATACAACAGTAGACAGCTAAAAACTTGAAATAGAGATCGAGAGACTTTTGGCCAAAACAACCTAAATAGGAATCAAAGGGATCAACAATTCTAGCGCAACGGTAAAAAGTCTGACGAAAACGGACGTCGGATGAAGAAGTTATGGAACTTTAACAGACTTTTCCTGTCCGGACCTAATAAAAATATAATATTAAAAATAAAGTCAAAACTAGCCGACGGAGTCTAAACGAAAGTTGTAGATCGTAGTCTCACCTTCGCATGGATATAAAGAACATCGAAAACGGAGTTCGTATGAGAAAGATATGAATTTTTGAAGTTTGTTAATTAATTTAAATATAAATTAAATTAAAGCCCGAAATTATCCGAAGAAGGAGTCACCGGTCCGATCCCTCGTACGCCCAGCGTACTCGGATGCTAGGCTCCGGTTCGTCCACGTCGCTCCAATGTTTCGACCGAGGATACGCTCATGCATGACGCATGAGTACGCAGCGCGTACTCTAGTACGCCCCGCGTAACGCAACCTCCCAGACCCCTATAAATAGAGATGCGAGGGTGTCGGCCAAAATTGCTAATTTCCTTCCTTTCGAGCGCCGAAGCTCGGCGTTTCAACCCTCGAAATCATCCCAAAGGCCCAATTTTCATACCCAAGGTGGGAAGAAAGTTTTACACTCCCGAGAATCTCGAGAGATCCGCTTTCTCGAGTAGAAGTTCTGCTCGGTTCTCATCGCGCTTTCTTCAATCGATCAAGTGAGTTCATACCCCTTTCAAACACACTTTAAATACCTTTTAAATGCTTTTATACTCTTTTAGGGGGGGAATACAAGTAAACATACGATTATTATCGTGTATTTTATAAAGTTTCACTTCACTTGTTTTATCGAATAAATCACTTGGAATTCATTACTACTATGGAAAACTCTTGTCATACATTGCGTGCATTAGACTTATACAAAGTATATAATGATTTCAAAGTACCTTTCATTGTTAAGTCGTTTTATACATTCTAAAAACTTATGATTTTGCTTTGTCAAACATTGTGAAAAAGGATAAACTTTGCATACAAAACTATCACTTTAATGCAGACTTAGTTGAGAATCCATGAGACGTGTATATCTTCAAACGTTACTTTTCTTTATTAGAAAGTAATGCTGCAAGTCCTGTCTATAACCAGAGTCTCCCGTTTGGAGAACGTGTCAAATGTGTATAGATCTATACGGGAAGTCATGATCCCACGCCCTGACTGTTAGCTACAGTCCGTCCTTTGGGGTGACAGTTGTCATAACGCTGCGACGCCTGAAGAACGTCGTTACAGGCATATTATGTTTAGTATGGTTATAAAACTCATCGGATATACAATTATTATGGTATTATGCTTTTATGAACGAGTAGCTATTAAAACTATTCTTCATCTAACAAATGCGATCTTCGTATAGCTTTATTATATAAAACTATGACACAACTTTTAAGAACGTCGGTTTCTTGCAAATTTTCGGTCTTAGAGACTGCCAGTCATGTTAGGAAAATAAGGGTTTTTCCTGTATACAAACCAAACAACTAATAAGAAAATAAGGGATTTTCCTGGTGCAATTATTTAGAACTTATAACACGAATATTCATATGCATTTCACACTTTTATAAGAAAATAAGGGTTTTTCTTGGAAAGCACAACAATTCATATCTCAACCATTAGGGAAAATATGGGATTTTCTGGATCTAATGCATTCATTTTCAACACAACAAATCATAACTCTTTACATTTGAAATACTGCGTTTTCTGGAAAACATACACAAACTTTCGAATGGCGTACATTTTCTCAAAACACTACTCATGAACTCACCAACTTAATTGTTGACACTTTCTCTTTGAAATAACTTGTATTCTCAGGGAACCGCTAAGCAGATTTGGAAATCAACTTTTGGGGATTAACGTGCTGACATTAATTACTTCTTTTGAAAGATGTTTATGTATTTAACTTTTGAACATGTAACGAATACAATTATGTAAACATTTTGGAAACTTTAATATATATGGTGGTGTGTACTTTCCTTTCTATGAACTGTTATGATACTGAATATGACGTCCTCCGCCCCCGAACGTTTACACCGTTCTGGTTTGGGGGTGTGACAATAATAAATACCTGGAAATTCCGTGCTGTTACAGTTTTATTTTGGTTGTTAAATTTTATTTTAAGAAAGCAAAATCGAAAGTTATACTTTAATGAAAAGAGAGTGGTTTTTGAACTGACTCAGCTTCCATCATTCCTAAGCCTTGTAGAATTTTTATTGACCGATGCTTCAGGAATGGCCTTAGTAAAGATGTCTGCCACTTGATCTGAGGACCGAACAAAGTGAAATTCAACATTTCAATCTTCTACATGGTTCTTGATGAAGTGATATCTTAGTTCTATGTGCTTTGTCTAGGAATATTGCACTGGATTGTGACATATTCTGATGGCGCATTCAGAATCGCAATAGGGAGGAATCATCTTCATATTCAGGCCATATTCTCTTAATTAACTTTTGATCCATGTGACCTGAAATGTACAGATGCTGCAACAATATATTCGGTGTGACAACCCAAAAATTTCCATTCTGTAAAACCATCCACTGCAACTGAAGTCAAAACTGTGCCTGCTAACTTTCAAGCTTTTTGGGAATAAGTTTGAGTGTTTTGTAGTTAATGCTTCAGAAGATATCAGGAGAGAGGATACCCTATTGTTTATTATGTTATTGGGACCGAAAACCCTAAAGACTATATAAGTAAGACTTAGCCATTTTGGTTCATTTCTTTCATTTCCTACTAGAGAAAACCCGATTTCTCTCTCAAAGATCTTCATCCGTTCACCCCCAATTGTAATTACTTCAACCGTAGAGTGTATTAAAGGGTACTACATGACTAAATAACATGTAAATCATCCATAAAACCCAAGTAAAGGGTGTTCACGGCCCAAGACCCTCTTGGACCGTGAACACTAAATTTGAGGCCAAAAGTTTGCCTTATGTCCCTATAGACCTTGGAACCAAACATAGAACAACCCTTGACATGTCTAGGAATTAAAAACACTAAGAAACAAGGGTTAGAAGAGAGTTCACGGCCAAGGATGTTCTTGGGCCGTGAACTCCCTTTCATGGTACCAAAATGCCCCAAATGCCTTCCTTAAGCCAAGAGACTAGCCTAGCACTTTACCTTGATGTGTTTATGACTCAAAACAATCAAAATACCATCACCCATAGGTGATTACGGCCACAAACACAAGACAAAATGGTCCAAGGGCCGAAAACTCAAGTTAGGGGTGTTTTGATGCCACAAGCACTTCCTAAGGCTTAGAATTGAATTTAGGATGCTTCATTATGACCTTTAAGACCCCAAACAACCCTCATAAACATCAATGGCCATGAGTTTACGGTTGTAAACTCATTAGGGCCGTAAACACCTAAAAAACTCCAAAGAAAGTGGTCTTTCTCATCCTAGGGTAGAGCTAAGGTCCCTAAATCATCGCCTAGCCTTCAAACTTGCACTTACCCAAGAGTAACCATGAGTTTATGGTCGTAAACTCCCTTGGGCCATAAACCCATGGTAGTAGACTCATGTGAGTGACATTTTACCTTCCGTTGTTGAATCACATGTGATTCTAACACTTGGTCAAGGTCTTCCCTAGTCCCGGAAGGTGTTTCCTTTCATATAGTTGTTATAAACACTATATTCATGCCAATATGTGTCATTATATATCATTTAGGACTTATTGTGTCTCAGGACTTCATTCATGGAATTTCTCATCCGTACGCGCATGCCCGTTTGAATCACCTACACCAGAAGAGTTCATACCCCGTAATGAATCTTTTAACTATTTTAACTGTTTTAAGGGGGGAATACAGGTTGAACACAACGATAATTGTGTAAATGTTAGTTGTTAAACATCTTTCAAAATGTTGCTTATGTTATTTAAAAGTTTTCAAAACATTTCAAAACTCTTTTAAAAGTTATGTTACTTTAAAGTACAAGCATAACTTAGTAGATAAATGAGTCTTTTCAGTAACAGTCTAGGTAGAACATTAGTAAACTATTGTAGGTATAGTTTAGGAAAATGCTATTCATTACTTCTAGTACAATGAAGCACACAAAGAAACAGTACCATAACATAACGAACAGTGAAGAGAATCAAACAATTCCATAACAGAACAAACAGTGAAGAGAATCAAACAATACCATAACAGAATAAACAGTGAAGAGAATCAAACAGTACCAGAACAGAACATAAAAAATAGGTTAAGTTGCTATAGCATGAGAACACACAAACATGATCTAATTATATCAATGAATCACTAACGCATTATTGATATTTATATTGGATATACATGATCATATAACTTTAATGTGAATTACACGGCTTGCAAGGAATTGCTGGGGTCGCATTTGGTTCCCTAAATATCTTTACATTCAAAGCGTTTAGTAGGAGTTCTAGCTTTTACATTATAATCGAAATAAAACAAATATGTTTTTAGGTTACTAGTATATCCGCATGTCATTATAAACGACATTTGTGTACTTACTTTTCCCATTAGTTTCATAAAGTGTCAGTACCACTTGAAAGTTGATCTATTTTCTAGTCAAGATAGATATAAACTAGGGAGAATATACTTTTACATTTGATAAAGGAACAATCGGGTTTAACACAGACCAGAAGATGCCTTGGTAGAAAGCTACGATTAAAGGTTAGGATCATAATGCTAGCTTTATGATTCCTTAATGTATACACTATAGGATACATATATACTAGTGGATTCCGACAGCTAATAGGATTTGTGCTCTTCGCTTCATTTCCTGTTCCCGTTGGATGTGGGCTTGGAATGACGTCACTCAATCTATTATCTACCCGAATCCATATATATTTATGCTTAGTATCCATTAAGTCATCATAAGGGTACCAGGTATGGATCAGGTTATAGGACATAGACTCAATGCACATCTTTTCTAGTACAAAACTTACTTTTCAAAGTCATTACTTTTGGTATACAAAACTAGAGATTTCCTAGATAAGGGCTTAATCCATTTATGAAGCCAATACAGTTTTAGAGACTTTAGGTGAGTAACTCTATAACACCTTAGTTTATACACCATGTTTATATATAAAACTAATACCCAATAGATAGTTAACGGTGTGTTTTCCGCCTTACTTCCTATTCTCGTTGGATTGTGGGCGTAGGGAAGATTCACTCAATTAACTTTCTACCCGGTATCAAATTATATATAGCAGTATAAACAAAGCTATTATAAAAGCAGTCACCGTAGTCATTATTTTACTATAAGAAATATAGGTTTTCTTAAAGAACTTTTCATTAGATATAAAGGAACCATTACAAATAACTCCATGAGTAACAAGTGAATACACCAGGGTTATATATGACAACGATCTAACAACCAATGGAATGTGTGCTATCCGCCTTGCTTGTTGTTCCCTGTTGGGTTGTGAGTTTGGGGCAGATGCGCACAATCGATTGTTTGTTTACTCTGAGTATATATAACTTGTACCACTTAGTACCCATAGAAAGGCTTGTAATGTCATTTTACTTAACTTTCATTCAAGTAGGAAATATATGATTTTCTAGAGGAACAGGCGAACCTTTCAAAACAGAACTTACAACTTACATTAGTTTTACATATACATTTTCCACAACGCTTTACAGCTTACTCACATCACTAAAATCTTATGAACTCACTAGCTTCATTGTTGATCAACTCTTTTAAATAACTTGTATTCTCAGGAGACTATTAGACAGGTGCTCGTGCTGGGGATTCAGAAGATGGAGCATTATAGCTTCAAGTCTTGTTTTGTTATTTGTTTATGACTTCTATGTTTTGTGAACACACATATTGTAAACATTTTCTTTCTAAATGAAATGGTTGTTCATTACTTGCTTATCATATACATATCTCTTGATACTTGACATGACGTCCTACACCCTTTAACGTTTCCGCCGTTCCGGTTTTAGGGTGTGACATTCGGCTTCGGCTGTGGAGAGAGAAACACATGTTTGTTTCTTGGACTACCAGCTAACGAGTTTCCCATCGAGGAATTAACAACTCCCAGTGGTGCTTTTTCGGTCCAATCCACACCCTCCAAGATCAGCATCTGAGAATGCTTGTACGAAGAAACTTGATTTTGCAGGGTACGAAAGACCGAGAGATGAGGTTCGCTTCAGGTATATGAAAATATATTTCACAGCCACCATATGAGGTTCATCTGGATTAGCTTGGAACCTGACACAATAACAAATAGAGAACATAATGTCAGGTCTACTTGCTGTTAGATACATAAGAGAGCCTATCATCTGTCAATAGAGGGTCATATCAATAGCTGGTTTCTCCAAATATGGCATTAGCTTAGTTCCAAATACCATAGGAACCTTCACTTTGGAATCTCCCCTCATGCCAAACTTAGTTAGTAAGGTCTTTGTGTAAGCTTCATGATTAATAAATATGCCTTCGGGTCACTGTCTAATATTCAAGCCAAGGAAAACTTAATTGGACCCATTGAACTTATTTCAAACTTAGTCTCCGTCTACTTCCTGAATTCAGTAGTTAATCTAGGATTCGTGGAACCGAAGATGATATCATCGGCGCAAATTTGAACGATCATTAAGTGGTCACCGTCTTTCTTGTGAAAGAAGGTTGGGTCAACCAAACCTTGTTTAAACTTGGACATTTTTAGAAAACGAGTAAGAGTTTTATACCATGCTCTAGGAGCTTTCTTCAGACCATAGACGACTTTATCAAGGATATAACAATGATCAGGATACCTTTCGTTCACGAAACCTAGTGGTTTCTAAAAAAATACTATCTCTTCTAGTTCTCCATTTAAGAAGTCACACTTGACATCCATTTGAAACACTTCAAAGTTTTTGTGTGCAGCAGATGCTAGAAAGATTCGAAACGATTCCAACTTTGCTACTAGAATGAAAGTCTCTTCGTAGTCAATTCCTTCTTCCTGACAATATCCCTTTACAGCCAGTTGAGCCTTGTTGTGAATTACATTTCCCTCTTTGTCCATCTGTTCCTTAAAACCCATTTTAACCTAACTACCGATGCATCTTTTAGTGTGGGAACCAATCTCCAAACCTAGTTTCACTTGAATTCATTAAGTTCTTCTTGCATAGCTTGAACCCAGTCAGAATGGTCTAGCGTAATATTAATCGTTTTTGGTTCTACTTTCGAGACAAACGAATTAAAAATGTAAAACTCTACTTGAGAGAACAGAGCAGATTGCTTCGGTTTTATTTGAGACCGATTCAGAACACCCTCAGATGATTCACCAATGACTTAAGTTTTTGGATGACCCCTTGTCCATTTAGTGAGAGGAAGATAGTTTGGATTATTGGAAGGATCTAATTTTACATTTATTTCTTCCTCAAATTCCGATTGAGAGTCTTCTTCATTTGCTTGATTATTGTCCCCCTTAAATGGCGAGACTATCTTAACATCCGGTTTAGAATGCTCCCCCTCGTTTGGACCTTCGTGGTTTAAGGTTGGATTTTCCTCCTCGAATGACGAGACGTTTTCACCCTCAGGGTTAGATTCCCCCCCCCCCTTGAATGGGACGTCATCAGTTTTTGCTGGTGAGGAGGATTCATCCTATAAAGAATGACTCTCTTTTGGAGGTTCGCCTGGACCATGCAGTTTGGTTGATTGTTGATGTTCTTTTGACATTTCTTTTATTGCTTCATCGATAATTTTCTTGAAGTTGTCGATCTTGTTGTCAGCAGCCTTCATCTCAAAGTGAATTCCTTGTTTTGGTTCATCAAAAAGCAAGATGTATTCATCAAATAGATTGGAAATAGGCACCGAGACATGACCTGATTTTGGAAAGATTTCCTCCGATTGATCAACATTTGATTGAAGCTTCTTAACCTAACTATCATCAAAGGTGATATAATAGGTTTCCTAAATTTTATTTGAGCGTTTATTTAGAACCCTATATGCCTTTGAGGTTAGGGAGTTACCAAGAAAGATCCCTTCATCAGCCTTTACATCGAACTTGTTTCGATTCTCTTTGGAATTGAAAATAAAGAATCTTGAACCAAACACATGGAAGAAATTGACAATCGGGTTGCGATTGTTTAAGATTTCGTATGGAGTGATAGATAATCGCTTGTTGAAGAAGGATCGGTCCTGGGTATAACAGGCAGCAGTGACTACTTCAGCCCAGAAGTACAAAGGTAAGGAAGCAAAACTGAGCATGGTTCGGGCTGCTTCACACAGAGAAGTTGTGAGACAATCCCTTATCAACAAGAAATTCTTTGAACTGTTGATTCTTGAATTCCAACCCATTGTCGCTTCTTATATTCCTGACCATCTTTCGTAATTGAAGTTCCACTTGCTTTATAAATGCCTTGAGCTTTGGAGTCGCTTCATTTTTTTGAAGAAAGAAAACCCAAGTGAAACATGAGAAGTCATCAACAGTTACCAATATGTACTTACTACCACCAACGATTTCTATTACCGAAGGACCACACAAGTCGATGTGAAGAAGTTCATGCAAATGATTCGATGATCTTTGTTTTGATACAAGTTGGATGACTCTTTTGGATTTTCTTTCCCATCTCGCATGCTGCGCACAAGTATTCCTTATCAAAATTAAGAAGAGGAAGTCCTTGTACATGATCACCAATAACCAAGATGTTGATGTCCTTGAAGTTGAGATGAGAGAGCCTTTGTTTCCATAACCAACTTTCGTCAAAATGTGCTTTCATTAGAAGGTATACAACTGGCTTTCCTCGAATTGAATAGAGATTAAGAGGGTACATCTCTCCCTTTTGCTTGGATTTTAACAGAACAGTCTTCATCTTCTTTTCAAAAATCTCGGAACCTTCATCATCGAACGAAACCTTGAAGCCAATTCCCACAAGTTGAGAGACACTAATTAGATTGTTCTGCAATCCCTCCACATATGCTATCTTCCTGATTGAGAATTCCCTGTTTGTGATCATTCCATAGCCTTTGATCGTTCCATATGTATTATTCCCATATTTGACACATCCACCATCCTTAAGGGCCCGAAACTCCCTCAGATTTTCCCTCCATCCTGTCATGTGACACGAGCAGCCACTATCAATGTAACATTCGTCATTGAACTGCTCGTCACTTATAACCTGCAAAAATTAAGAAGATATAGGAACCCAAATTTTCTTGGGTCCTCGTGACCCTTATACAGGACAAGGAATAGAAATAGAAAGATCAACCAAATATGTTCTTTTTATTAAAGTGGTTTTGTAATGTCCTGATTCTCAAGTATTGCTTAAATAAGATTCATTCGGTTAAGCTCTACTCGACGAGTATGTTGACCTACTCATCCAATAGTAGTTGGATGAGTTCGCGTTTTAAGTAACCTACTCGACACATCCATATTAGGACTCGGCAAGTAGTATCTAGCAGGTGAAACCGTAAATCCCGGGGTTTGCAACTCTATTTAAAGGAGCCTTAGCCTCCTTTGGCCTCTTTGCAAACTTTGAGAGCCCCTTAAAACCCTAATTTGTGTGTGTGTGCCTTGGTGTAGTGTTTGAAGCTTGGAAAAGAGAATCTTTGAGGAACAAACCTAAGAGTGCAAAGGAAATTGAAGCAAAGAAGGAGTGGGAAGTAGGATTTACCTAATCTAGCATCCTTTAGAGGTATCAAAGTGCCATCCTTACTTCTTTTTTTAGCTTTTGTTGAGTTTCTATGGCTTTTTATGGATTTTCAAGTTGGTATGATGAGCTATCGGCTAGATCTGAAGTTGTAACTTCAGATCTGGACCCTCCTTAGATTCTAGAAGCATAAAGTCACAGTCTTGGTTGTGATTAAGGTCCCTCTTGAGAATGAAGTTCCATTAAGAACATAAAATAGACATTTAAAGCCTTTATAGCCATGCATGCACGTAAAGTTTGCAACTTTACGTGATAAGCATGCCCTAGAAGCATGGATCTATGAGTTGGAGCCGTTGCATGGCTCAAAAATACTTATATATGGAAAAAAGACTAAATGGACTCGGCGAGTCGCAAAGTGACTTGGCGAGTCACATGAAGATGGCCGTGAACTCGACGAGTTGATGAACAACTCGACGAGTCTGATGAAGATCGTCATAATACTCGACGAGTTGAAGAACAATTCGGCGAGTTGGATAAGTTTTCTCTTGGATATGTATGAGTGTGTATCCATCGAGTTGCAAGGAGGGAACTCGATGGGTGGCCTTAAAGTTTGATTGAGAATCAAAGGAACTCGAAGAGTCACTCCGATGACTCGGTGAGTTGGCAAGTACTTCAGGGAACTCGACGAGTAGCCAAGTGTACTCAGCGAGTTAAGGTCAACATGGACTGTTAACCTTGACTAAGGACTTTGACTTTCACCAAGGGTTGACTAGTGGGTTATGGAGTACTTTATAAGGTTAAGGAGTTATGAGTATGATGTACTGTGATAATAGGTGGTGGAGCCCATGTCAAGTGATCCAAGAGTTGGAGTTTACCTTTCGTGTCGACATCTGCGAGGTGAGTTATCCTCACTATATCGATAGGGTCTAAGGCACCAAGGTCGGCCCATTAGTTGTTATTGTTATGGTATGCTACATGTTGGGTCAATATATGGTTTATACTTTGCTTTTCTAGGTAATTGTATTTTTCTATAATATTTTTGGTGTTTACGGTCATGTTTACGGCCGTAAACACCTTATGACCGTAAACCCATTCACGGCCCATGTTCACCAAGCCCATATTCTCAAAGTATAAATATAGGTGTTAGGGTGAGGAGTAAGGATGGATGAACCCTAAAGAGTTTACGGCCAGAGAGACAGAATAACTATTGTGTGTTAGTGTGTGTGTGAATCTCTTGTATCCAGATCATCATTCTATTCATTAATACATTGAGATTCATCTTATTCCTCTTCTTCTTCTCTTCTAGTTTATCTAACATCATCCGTTTGATTGGGATTTCGCACCATCAAACAGATCTGATTGATACACAAGCAGATTAGGGACTTTACAATTGGTATCAGAGTCAAGTTGTATCAGTCAATTTTGTCATATTTGGGGAATTATTTGATCTTATTTTCGAAATTTTTTTGCATTTTTGGATACATCTCGCAAAAATAAGGGGGGTTTGTTCTTCGCGTTTTTCGTAAAAACGGGTTTTTGATCGAGTTTTGGAGCAAAAAAGGGAAAAAAACTATGTTTTTAGTCGTAACCATCGAGGGGGGTGGCGGCAACAGCTAGGGTTTCCGTGGAGCTTACGACCGGAATCAGAGTATACGGATGGAGTTTGCGGTCTTCGGTTTGTGGGCAGCGCGCACGTGTACGGCTCAGCAACCTCGCACCTCGGCTTCGCAGCAGCATCCTCGCACGTGAAGACCTCATCCTCGCCTTGCATCTAAGCATCAGCCTTCGTCCTCGCACATTACAAAAAAACAAATTAGAGGTGTAATTAGGGGTGTCATGGTTCGAACCCGGGCCTCTTGCTTCTTCTTTCCCCTTGCACCTTACCAGTTGACCAACCAAGCATCTTGTTCCATTCCATCCGATTTTAATTGAAAAATGCTCATTTTCGAACTCAGTTTCGCAAAATTGTCATTTTTAGCCCAAAGTTCAATTCCTTTTAATTTTAAATTCCTTTTTCATCCAAAATTAAAAAAATTAAAAAAATAATAATAATAAATAAATAAAAATAAATTAAATTAAAATTAATAATTAAAATTATATTTTTCTTTTTGACTTTTATTTTTTTAACTTTTGACCTTAAATTTTGACTTTTAAAGTTTGACCTTTGACTTTAAACTTTGATTTTTTCATTTAACTTTTAAATTTTCAAATTTAGCTTTTTGGTTTGACTTTTAAGTTTGACTTTTGAGTTTGACTTTTTAAATTTGACTTTTAAGGTTGCCTTTTGAAGTTATTTTTGTCAAAGGGCATTTTTAAATTTGACTTCTAGTTGTGCTTTTAATAGTTTTTGAAGTTTACGAGGGAATTGAAAACATGAAAGAGAGTCGTCAGGATCAGTTAAAACAAAACTTCAACATGTTCGATTATATCCCTGGAGAAACCTTGGAAGCTCAGTTGCAGCGATTTACTACACTCACTACTGAGATGAATATAGTTGGGATCGTCTTGTCCAAATCTGAGATAAACAAAAAGCTATTGAATTCACTTCCAAAATCGTGGGATATGAATGTGGCTATCATCAAAAAGACAAAAGAAATCAATCATCTTAGTCTTGCTGATGTAATTCAAGAACTTGATGCTTTGAAGTGTAGAGAAACAATGAGTTCTGAAAACATTCCGGCCACTGAAGTTACATGTACTCCAGCTTGTGAAGCCACGATTAAATTTCTTCGGGAACAAATTGATTTATTTAAAAGGGAAGTCGAGGACCTAAAATACGAAGGATATCAACTTAGGAAACGATAAAAATCCCTGAAGGCTGAATTAGAAGCAAAAACCAAAGACTATAGGAAGCTTCATGAAGAGTATAGCAACAAGTGTGAAAATTATGACTATATTAAGAGACAACTTGCTGCTGTAACTGAAGAACTTGACGCATTGAAAATTAAGTGTGAAAAAACAGATGTTAGTTTCAAAAATTATACTGCGTCAAGTCAGACAGTCGAGTCCTTATATTAAACCCAATTAAAATTCAAATAAAATCAAAACAAGGGTCTAGGGTATGATAGTGTACCTCCTCCTTATAATCATAACTACACATCCATCCCTATGACACAGGACAAAATTGACAGGGAGCCACATCTTCGATATGGAAAACGAGCTGGATTTGTGTCAAGAGGAGTTATTAATATTGAAAATACTAATGTTTCTACTTCATGTGCAGGAAAAGTAGCAGAAGATGAGAACAAGGAGAAAACCATTGAACAAACCAACATCTCCATGAACTCTGAATCTGTTGCTTTGAACTCAATTGCTTCTGGTCAACCTGTCGTTGAGAAATACAGGCCACCAATTCCAACGCAAGAGAGTTCTTGTGGTAAGTGTGCATGTGGGAACAACAAGAGACAACGCAAGGATACGCGACCAGCAGTAGGAAGAAACAATCTCCCAGTGAAGAAAATGTTGGATTAATGTCTAAGTCCATAACTATAATTGGTAAGACTTGACCCGACCCGACATGGTCGATTTGGGTTGCATAACATCATGTATTTGGATAGACTATAATGAGAGGAATAAGACACTTATCATTATTAATATATTATAAGTTCTAGTATATTAATGATAAGAATAATAAGATTATTTAATTAGTATTGATCAAGAATTAATCTAGGATTAATTAAGTGATCAAAAGAAGGCTAATTAAATATATGGATTGATTGTGCAAATCATCCATAACTTATATGGTGGGCCAAAGCTCCATGGATAATCAAGTTGGTTTAAACCCATACGATACTCCATGGATGCTCCATGGAGGTTACATAACCCATGGGTCATGAAAATGAAAGGTCATGAAAATTAGGGCTTACATGGTGTAACCCTAAATGTAACACACTATATAAGCATCATATTATTCACCAAAATCGGCCACTAGTGTGTGTAAAAGAAGGGCTAGCCGATTTCATGAGTTGTGGATTTCTCTCAAGTT